>NC_072485.1:61330549-62530549 GCF_027574615.1 Eptesicus fuscus
TGTTTTATTATTTTCAGAATACAAATTTTTCACATTTTATTAGATAAGTATTTCAACCCTTTTCTGAGGCTATTATAAATAATACTTTTGTTTTATTTTGCAATATTTTATTACCAGTCTTGAAATACAACTTTATTTCCTAAGAACTAGCTAACCTCACTTATTAGTTTTCAAAGTTTATTGTAGACTGTTTTAGATTTTCTACCAATACGATCAGGTCATCTGCAAATAAAGACAGTTTCCTTTCTTTTTCAATCTGTAAAGTTTAATTTGTAAATTAGGCACAGTAAGAGATTAACAACAATAACCAATGATAACATAGAACAATTATAACAATATACAGTTGACCCTTGAAGATTGTAGAGGTTGGGAACACTGAAGTCCCATGAAGTAAAAAATTTGCATTTAAGTACAGTCAGACCTCCACATGCATGGATTCCCCACCACGGAGTTGCTCCTTAAACAACACATGTACTGGCAGAGAGGGTGTTGTGTGTTTGGTCCAGAAGATGCTTTGGATCTTACAGGATGAGATTTGAGCTATTTAATGTGCAATTTGAGATATGAGTGTTAACATGATATTGTAAGTGCACACGTGGTGGTAATGACTTGGGACTTGGGGGTTACAAACTTGTAAAGATATAAAGAGAAAATCAACGATTCTTAGCATCTCACAACAGATTCTGCTTCACAATATGTTCTTTTAGAGACCTTTACCATGATTTTTTATTATTGCCAGGAATAAAGGCTCAAGATGTTACCATGCATTTGATCAAATATTAATAAATGTGCTTGGACACAGTGAATGTCTACCAGCAAAAGAGAGGGGAAATGTCATCTAGACCTGGCAGAGAAACCTCGTAAAAAAACAGCGGTGGAGATTGCTGTAGGAGGCAGACGAGAGATTATTTTCACAACTGCAGTTGAGTGAAATGAAAATGCCTAGCTTTGTCCCTCTATGTATGGCAAAGGCTGGGGGATTATCAATCTTGTCAGCACCTGAGTACTATTTTGCTGGCGGACTTTAATTACATAGGCTAGACAGCTTGCAAAGCGGGGAGAAAGAAAAGTTGAGAATCTCTATTCTGGGGTAAATTTCCTAAGCAGTGTGTGAGAGGTATCCGCAGAAATCCTGTTGACAAAATATTTTGTACAAGCGCCTTCCACACACAGCTTTAAAATGTTACTCCTATGTTTTCCATTCCTGCTGCTCTTCAAGTTCCTAATGTCTGTGGCATCTTAATCGGTTTCTTTCTCTCTCTTGTCCCATGACTCCTACAAGAAACATTCGCCACTATGGCATTCATCTGCTGCTTAGGTCATTTCACATAATTTTAACATGATTTTAGAATTAAATTGAGTTTTAGGTTTTCCTATAAAGCTATCTGGAAGATAAGCTAAATTGAATGAACCATGAGCACATCAGACTAGTCAACTATGCTTTTTAAGGTATTGAAATTTACATATTCATTGAAAAAAATATAAACTTTCTTTTATATCTTTTGTGTACTTTAAATGTTTTCAGGGAGCACTGAGGAAACAATTTGATATCTTGGAGGGACTGAGATGTTTCTTCTACAAGGATCTAACATTTCAATGATGTCACCCTTCCTCAGTGACCCCAGTGTTTTTCTTGCCTCCTGTGTTAAGTGGAACATCGTGTTGGTCAAAGTGTATTTCCAGTTAATGGGAGCTGTCTGGAACCAGTTCACTGAGACAGCCTCTGAAAACGCAGGAACAGGGAAACTCAGGTCATTCCTTCACTCGCCATTCACCCAATAAACTTTATTGAACATATGGTGTGCATATTAGAAGTGCATGGTACTGAGGAACAGTGTTCCAGTGGAAAGAACATAGACTGTGGATTCAGGAAGAGTTGGCATAGGATCCTACCTCTGCCCTTGCTGGCTGTGTGGCTTTGGGCACTATACTAGTATTTACCCTTGTTAAACCTCAGCTCCTTCACATCTCACTTTCATATATGCAGGTCTGAAGATAAGAGATACTGGTATGTATAGAGCCTAAGCTGATGGCAGAAGCTCATCTTAGGCAAGTTTCTTTCTTCTATCCTGGCCTTTGTAGGAAGAGTTATAATGCATGTTGAGAGAGAAAGATGCCATAGTGTGAAGTGCAGTCTTACATTATGACACATCTGGATTTCATTCCACACTGTAGCACTTTTGGGTCTAGTGAGGTCTCAAAATGATTTGCCCTAACTCAGTGGTGTAGAGAAAATGTAGATTCTTTATTTGGTTTATAACCAGCCAAGTATATATGGTGTCCCCCCAAAATGTATACATATACTTTGAATAATTATAAAGGCAGTTTTATTAAAATGCATTTTATTTCCCAAACTGAGCTATCAGTTGTTAAAGTGTGTACATATTTTGGGGGGACATTCTGTATATAGGGTCAGTGCTAAATATCTAACACAATTGCAAGCTCAGGCTGTGCAATGATTTAAATACTGTCATGTACCACATTAAAACATTTTGGTCAATCCCATGAACCAAGTGGTTACAGTTTGATTCCCTGTCAGGGCACATGCCAGAGTTGTGGGCTCGATCCCCAGTAGGGAGGGTGCAGGAGGCAGACAATCAATGATTCTCTCTCATCATTGATGTTTCTATCTCTCCCTCCTCTTTCCTCTCCCTGAAATCAATAAAAACCTTTTAAAAAATGGTGATGATTGCATAAGATTATAATGGAGTTGAAAAATTCCTATCGCCTAGTAATGTGGTAGTCCTTGAAATTTCATAGCACGAAGCATTACTCATTTGCTTATGGTGATACCGGTGTACACAAACCTACTGAGCTGCTAGTTCTATAAAAGTATAGCATGTACAATTCTGTACAGTACATAATTGATAATGATAATAAAACTTACTGGTTTATGAATTTACTATAATTTTTTCATTATTTTAATAAATAATGCTATTTATTAAAAAATAGTATTCTGTGTCATGCCAGTAGTAGCCTCATATATCTTGTGTTTATTGTCTCTTGATTGCATCATTTCCTCTTGTCCTTGATTTAAATTCAAGTTGTTTTGTGTAGTACCATGCTGTACGCTTGTAGCCTAGGAGCAATAGGCTACACCAGCAATTTTCAACTGTTTTTATCTCATGATACACATAGATATATACTAAAATATATTTTTTTGCCAATCTGACCAAAAAAATAGGCCTAATTTTGATTTATTCACACCAGGCAGCTCTTGTTGTGTTGGCTGTTGCCTTTTTTTTTTTTTGACAATCTAAGGGAAAAGAGGCCATTGTCCTGGACTACATAGTCAGGCATTGCATGTTTTAAAAATTCTTGTGGCACACCAGTATGCTGCGGCACATGGGTTGAAAATTGCTAGGCTATACCATATAGCCTAGGTCAGTGGTCGGCAAACTGCGGCTCGTGAGCCGCGGTTTGATGCTCTGTTGACTAATGAGTTTGCCGACCACTGGGATAGGGGCTTAATCACAAGGAACAACAACAGCCTGTAATTATTGAAATCGAGATTCTAGGTCAGTGGCCAGCAAACTCATTAGTCAACAGAGCGGCAAACCGTGGCTCGCGAGCCGCAGTTTGACGACCACTGGCCTAGGTATATAGCAGGCTATACCAGCTAGGTTGGTATAAGTGTGCTCTATAATGTTCACATGCTGACAGAATTGCCTAATGACACATTTCTCAAAAACTTCCCCTGTTGCTAAGTGGCACATGACTGTAGTCTCATTAAATTAGTGGTTCTCAAACTCTAATGTTTATTGGACTCATTGGGAGGGCTTTAAAAATGCAGATTGCCAAACCTTATCACCAGAGTTTTCACTTTAGTAGGACAGGGAGCAGCTTAAGAATTTGTATTTTTCACAAATCCCAGATGATGTTGATGCTACTGGCTGGGGGACTGCTTTTGAGAATCTCTGAATTAAATAATGTTTAGTCTTCAAATTAATTTCTCCTTGTATTTTATTTCGTCCTACTCTTTTAAATTCCTGGATACCCAGTTTATTTTAATAAAACTTTATCTACAATTGACAAAAATAGAAGCATAGTGTGGTTAATTCTGAATATATATGTTAACATTTATATGCTATTGTGTGTTGATACAGAAACATATTTATATAAATAATACATAATTATTATATGTAATATATATTCTATATAACATATTAATATTTTTGATAGTCAACTTAGGCAATGATAAAAACTTGAAGACATGGTATTTAAATAATTTGGGCTTATCCATATTGAACATTAAAATATTTTTAAATTCATGAATTTAGTTTATAATCTAAAATGATATCCCTTTTGAGTAATATTATGGACCCAATGGCACTTTAAAGGCACAGTTTTCTTCTGTTAAGTCTATTATTTTTTATTTTATCCTTTTAGCTGGGAATCTTGTTCTTTTCAGCACTATTCCTGATATTTTTAAAACATATTTTTATTTATTTTAGAGAGGAAGGGAGAGGGAGTGAGTGAGAGATAAAAACATCAATGATGAGAAAGAATCATTGATCAGCTGCCTTCTTTCTGCACAGCCCCTACTGGGGATTAAGCATGAAACCCAGGCATGTGCCCTTGAATGGACTGGAACCCGGAATCAAACCCGAGACCCTTCTGTCTGCAGGCTAACACTCAATCCACTGAGCCAAACCAACCAGGGCTAGTCCAGATACAGTAGGTCCTTGGGTTACGTCGGAGATCCGTTCCTACGGCACTATGTAATATGATTTTCGCCATAAGTCGGAACCCACCTACATAAGCACCTACATCACTCACATGGAACACATACACAGCAGTAATGAAGTAAAACAGTAAAAAAAAAAATTTAAAAGAAAGATAACAATTCCTGACCTTTACTTGCGGTAAATAAATAATAAAAAACATACATATGTACATACGTCAAAATGACGGAACTTTTTTTTAATAAATAAATGGGAAATGGCAACATAACCACGAAACGATGTACGTCGAGTCCGGCGTAACCCGAGGACTATCTGTATTTTTAAAAGATTTTTAAAAATATATTTTTTTATTGATTTCAGAGAGGAAGGGAGGAGAGAAACATTAATGATGAGAAAGAATCATTGATCGGCTGCCTCCTGCACGCCCCTACTGGGGATTGAGCCTGCAACCCAGGCATGTGACCTGATTGGGAATTGAACTGTGAACTCCTGATTCATCAGCGCTTAATCACTGAGCCACACCGGCCGGCTATTCCAGATATTTTTGCTGTCTAAGAGCAGGATATTCTAGGCACATTTTGTTTTTCCCTGTCCTATACAATGGAGTCCATTCATGTTAGTGAACAATAGTGTTAGGGATCAACATTTTTTGTGTCCTAGGACTGTAAACTGAATTAGGTAATAAAACTGGGAACATTCATTGAAAATCATGAATTCATACTGATATATACAATTTATTGTCATTCTAATTTTTGAAGTCATTTCTTATCCTTCTCTAATAGTTTAAAAACGTAACGTGTCTTTTTAAAATATATCAGCTTCTACCATCTCATCACAACATTTTTTTATCAGTTTTAGTATGCTATGCTGTATTTTGTCATTGCAAATAACATGAATTCTTAGACTATTCCCTCAAATTTAAGATGTCACATATTGTATCATAAAGAAACCATGATATATGGATATTACATTTTTAAATATCCATCTTGACTTTTACCTCACCCTATACACATAACATCAGTTTAGGATTATTGTAGATCTCAATGTGAAAAGTAAAATCAAAAGGTTCCTAGAAAATAACCTTCAGACCTTGATGTAGTAAATTACTTCCTAAGTAGAATACAAATATTAAACATAAAAGGGCATTAGTAAATTAGACTACATTAAAATTAGGATCACTATTAACAAAGTGAAAAGGTAGGTCACAAAGTGGAAGAAATTATATTATAGGTAACTGAAAAGCGTTCATATCCAGAATATATAATCACTTCTCCAAATCAACAAGAAAAAGACATTTCATTTATAATCTTTTAAGTGGGCAAAAATCTTGAACAGTTACTTGATACACACACAAAAAAGGTTTCCAAATAATCAAGATATATAAGAAATATTTTGAATATTATTTGTAGCTAGGGAAATTCAAAGTTAAAACTATTATGAAATGTAACTTCATACACACAAGAAAGACTAAAATAAAAATGAGATACCAACTATTGGTACAGATGTGTAGCTACTAGAATTATCATGCACTGCTGGTAGGAGCTCATTTGTACAAAGTGCTTGGTAATACCATTAAAGTTGACATATGCACCATATGACCCAGCAATTCCTCTCCTAGGTATATACTTAACAGAAATCTCTACATACATATGTGCACTGAAAGCCATGCACAAGTGTTTATAGAAGTATTATTCTTAATTACCAAGGTCTGGAAACAGTCTAATATTCATCAGCAGTAGATTGGATAAATAAATTTTAGTATATGTATACAATGGAAAGCTAAACAACAATTAAAATGAATGAATTATTGCTAGGTAAAAAAACACTGAGTGAATTTAACAAATATAATATTTTTCTAAAGACTCTGGACACAAAAATATATATACCATGTGTATAATATTTATGTAAGTTTAAAACAGGAAAGACTAAACTATGGTGGCTGCAGTTAAGGTACTGGTTACCGTACTTTTGGAGAAGGGGAGGGTAGTGACTAGGAGGGGGCACAAGGGGGCACTCTGGATTTCTGTGAATGTTTTATTTTCTTGACTTCATTCCAAGTTTGTGCTCACTCTGTAATAGGCCATCAATTATATCTCTTGTTTTGTGTACTTTTTGATTTGCACTTCAAGGAAAACTTTCTTATTGTTAAACTGCATGCCCAAAGTTATGTAGGAACAGCAGAGACAAAATATGTGACTTGGGACGTGCAGGGAATCATCTCAGAGAGAGGATTAGAAGTCAGACCTTATACCACGATGCATTCCAATGCAAGTACAGAAAATCCCTCTTGTGGTAGCTTAAAGTAATAAGGGCTTTATGTTCATCAGAAGATAACCAAGCTGTGAATGCACATGTCTTAATAACACCACCAAGAACTCCTGTTGTCCTACCTCTGTGTTTTTTCGTCTTTCTGGATGTATGAAGGTTGTTGCTTCTCCAGGTATATAGTTTGAGTTACAGGAATGAAGAAGGAAAAAGAGGAGAGGTTGTGCAGCAATCTCATACTAATGCCTCGTTGACCAGAGCTGTGTCACCTCTAGGTTTGAGGAAGTCTAGAATGACAATAAAGGGAGGCAAGGGAAGAAGGTTTGAAATGGGTGTTTAGTGAGCCAACTTATGTGACTTGCTATTACACCTGAAAGAGATGACTACCAGATATGTTTTGGGAGAACACTAGCATACCAAAAAAGTGGGGGAAAAGTATACACAAAAGTCCCCCTTTTTCACCCCCACCATATACCTCCTTTAGCTTAAGGAAGGTCACATGTTGTCAGAAACATTGTGTAAAAGGATTTAAGGTACACTGACAATACTTAAAGTTAGGTTATTCTCAAGGAATAAAGGACCATAAAGGAGTTCACTGCTTAGGCAGTTAATTCGGAAGAAGAAAGAGAAGCATCTGGGCTCATCCAATAACAGTAAGGTAAAAATATTTGTATTTTTGGTTGTTTTTTCTTTAATAGTTTGACATACATGAGGTGATAGGAAAAAATAATTTTAGGCATCAATTTTGAGAAGCATTCAATAGATAGGCATCCAAATTTAAAGTTTCTTAAACAAAAAAGCAAGAAAAGAAGAAAAAAATATCAATATAACTTCTAAAAGAACAAATCTATCCTGGTGGTGAGTTCATCTTCAGTAGAATAAAAAGAAGATTTCACTAACGCTTGGGTTCCTGGGACTTGATAACTCATTTCTCAACAAATAATTATTGTGCATCCTTTGTGTGCTAGATACTGTGCTACCTACTTCAATGCCTGGTAGCACACTCACCTCCGCAAAAGCGCCTTCCATTTGCAAACTATAAAACGGTGTCCCAGCCGAAACCGGTTTGGCTCAGTGGATGGAGCGTCGGCCTGCGGACTCAAGGGTCCCAGGTTCGATTCCGGTCAAGGGCATGTACCTTGGTTGTGGGCACATCCCCAGTAGGGGGTGTGCAGGAGGCAGCTGATCGATGTTTCTCTCTCATTGATGTTTCTGGCTCTCTGTCCCTCTTTCTTCCTCTCTGTAAAAAATCAATAAAATATATTAAAAAAAAAAAAAAAAACGGTGTCCCAGATGGGTTCGGGAATTAGGCAGCCATTGTGCAGTTAGTAAATTCTGGAATTGGGGCCTAGGCCTTCTTGACTGTGAGGCTTTCTACTGTATGATCTGCTTGGAATGATTTTGATCCCTACCATGATCTTGATGCTTGACTGTATCCACCCAGTTGTCCAACTAAATAGCCAGTTGATAAGTAACAGTACAATGAGGTCATATGTGTGATTCCCTTTCACATTATTTTACATCAGCCTCATTTCTTATCAGTAGGTCCTATGGCATTTACTATTAGCTAGTTTTAAAAGGGAGAAATGCCTATGAGGAAGGCTATCTGAGTTTTCTCTGAGGAACTGAATAGATTATAGAATTTAGGTGGGATTCTAGCTCAAAGATACAAGGATATATCTCATGAAATCTGATTATTGAAACATCATTTTAGAATGAATTAGAAAACTCCCTATGTATCCAATTGTAATGAATTAACGAAAGGATAAAAGGAAAGAAGGGCATTTCCAGAGGGGACATACCAAAATAAACCACGTCACTACCTTTTTCAGCCTTAGCCAATCCTAAACTGGATCCTCACCAGCATCAGTATGAGAAACCTCTAAGAAGTGATGCTGTGCAGGGAGGTGGAACCTCCGTTTAGCTTTATACCTTACATTCTTTCTCTTGGCATTGTTGTTTTATTTGAGGACTTTAACTTTTCTTAAATTAACAGTTAGGGCAAAAGTGTTCCAATGAACACTAAAATTGGAATCTTAAATCAAAATAAAGTGCTACTCAGAATTCTAAAATAGAATCATTTTGTTCTAAACTGTGGATAATCTCATGGCAGTGACTCAAAGCCAAATTAGGCAAAGAACATATTGGTGCTGATCTTGGGTACGTAGATGAGCCTGAGGCAGAATATGCATCATCCATGAACATGTAGGAACACTGAGATTAGATTATAGTTTTCCTTGTGCATGGTACAGAACATTTTTACTCTTTCACTGCCCTTGAGCAACTGATTAATACTCAATGACTATATGGGTGGACTTTTTCTTTTTTGAGGCAAAATATCTGGCCTGGCTTTTAATTATAGATATAAGTCTATATGTGTGAAAATAAAGCAAAGATACAGATTTCTCATGTAGCTCTTTCAAGTATAAGCTACCTTTTAAATAAATAAAATCCCATGTTTGAGAAAATAAAACTAACTTGTTCACTTTATAAATTTTTTCCATTTTTTTTTTTTTTTTTGTCAGCAAGCCATTGCAGAGGATGGAAAATCCCTTCTAATGGCTCAGAAACTTGTCACAGGTAGGTGGCATTTGATGACTCACAAAAGAGGAACTGTGGTGCAGATTAATTATTTTTTTGGCGATGAAATGATGCTGGTTTATTTTTCACTAAGAATAGGAAAGTTAATAAATGTCATTCAAGTCATTAAAACTGAAGTTTCTGATGCTATTAGAAACTGTAATCCAAGAATGTTTTGAGAGAGCAAACATTTATGATAATCTACCAAAATTTAATATTTCTTAGTAAATCTTTCATCAGGCAGTGAGTAACTTGCCTCATTTCTTCACTCAAACAGGGAATAATCTCAACATTAACACAATATTAAAGTTTCCTTTCTACCCATAAGTATCTTGCTATAAAGTAGTTTTAAAATATACCATTAACCAGGCCTAGTTTGGGTGAAGTGTTGAAAAATGAACATTTTCATATATTACTTGTGGGAGTAGACTAGTACAACATTTCCAGAGGGCAATGTGCATTATAACTACATTAAAGATATTAGAAGAAAATGAATAGACTAGAAAGAGAGCATTATACATGATTTAAAAATGTATTTTCTTTTGGCTCCTATGTGTATTTTGTCCCTAAAGTACTTATGAATACTTACATAATGCAGATTAAAATTAATAAAATATAGGTTATTCATTCACTGTCTTCCCGGCTCTCCCTCTGGGATGGCTCTGTCCTCTAGTGAAATTGTAAGAGCAGGAAGATATGCTAGGAAGGGTTTCCCAAGCCCATGACACTGAGGAGTCCTGCCTCCTAGGATACAGGGGGACTCTCAAGAGGGGTGAAGCAAAGCCTCGGAAGGAATTATGACTCCATTTTGGACATTCCACTGGTGTAGACTGGAATATCACAGACCCTGCTTCTGGACCCATTTGAAAAATAAGATACAGGAGATGAATCCAGAGGGAGATCATGTAAGTTCATGGTCAGTTACATGAACTGTTGCATTTAGCATACCTGGATTTGACTTCTAACTCTGCCATTTACTCCTGGGTGACTTCTGGGCAATTCAATTAGGCTTCCTGGACCCTAGTTTCTCCATGTGTAAAGCCAGCATAAGAATACCTATTCAACTATTATTAATTTGAAGATAAAATAGACAGTACATGCAGAATAATTACAGTAATGCCCAGTTTATAGTAAGAGCACACCCAAACACTAGCTCATAGTGATAATGGTTATTCAGGTGAATTGTTATCATCATCATCATCATCTTCAGATGGAGTCCATTTTAGGAAATATGGAAAGCATAGAAGCTGTGTTAAGAAAAGCAACAGTAACCACTACTGTTATTCATTTATAATTATAATCACAATAATAGCAAATTATTCCATATTTCCATATATAAATTTCTCATCTGTAATATATGAACCTTATTATACTACATATATAAGTCCAGCATTTGGTTCAAAAGTAAAACAAAAAATAAGTAGACATCCAACACAGCAATACCAAGAAAAAAAATTACAAAAAATCAAGTGCTACTAAAACAAAAACAAAAAACTTTAAGAGACAAATAGAAGCAAAAAAAGTGCATATAAGATTCAAAATATGGGATCATAGTTGATATAAAAGTAAAGGCGTGCCCGGCCTGCATGGCTCACTGGGTGTCGACCTATGAACCAGGAGATTAGGGTTTGATTCTCAGTCAGGGCACATGCTTGGTTTGCAGGCTTGATTCCCCAGTAGAGGGCATGCAGGAGGTAGCTGATCAATGATTCTCTCTCATCATTGATGTTTCTATCTCTTCCTCTCCCTTCCTCTCTGAAATCAATAAAAATATATATTAAAATATAAAGGCATATTAGGCTTTCAATTTCAATACCATTGGCCTTGTGATTTTATATTTTGCTTAAGATCTTTGGTTAGATTTTTTGTACTATAAAACAGTGGTTTCTCTAAGATTCCTAGACTGAAGTTTGTTTAAACTTAGAATATGTGGAGTTTGTCCAGCCCACAGACAATGGATAAAATAATGAAACTATCATATTGGGAGTGACATTTTCAGCAACACTGTCAGAGGTGGGTGTTCTCAAATGAAGAAACAGATATAAAAAATCTTGGATAAATAGAATTGCTTCCATCTTATTCTTTTAAGAGGAACAAATGGGGAAAAAATGTTTGTACCTAAAGTACACACTTATTTCTCTATATTTACATATATAGTTGAAGACCTTACAATAAGAATTTAGCTTTTCTGTTTTGTATTTATACTTCAGTTTTTTCTTAGAAGAAATAAAAACTCAGGAAAAAGGACACTGGGGAATGGGTTGACATGAAAAACAATTTGACATCTGACAGTTTTATTATTTTCTTTGATTTTGTAAGAGGCTTTGTCTTGAGAGGAAAAGTCAAACTGAACAACTTCAAAATAAATGTGAGAATTTATCTCTGTGAATTCGTGGACAGTTCTTCATTACCCAGACCATTCATACAAAAATTGTTGAGGGCCTACTTTTGACTGTTTGGAAAATAGATCATTCAAATGATGTGAATAAGAATAATTGAGATCATACCTTAAATCATTTAAGTAGCAATTATCTTATTAAAAGGATAAGAGAATCTTAATTACAAATTTAAGTTGATTCAAATATTGGAAAATCTTCTTAAGCCCATGTGTTACCTTCCTAATGTTTGTAAGTAGATTCACATTTCCAATCAGAATTCCTCATTATTGGCTAAGAAGGGACATAGAACAAGTTACAAAGAGAATTTCCTTAAAAATATATATAGCTTTCAGGTCATGCTTGGAAATGTGACCATTTGAGGAGGTTAAGACATACAATCTATTTCCTAAGGGTTTCTGGACTACTTGGCTGGGTTGCCTAGCAACCTGAAATCTTCAGCATTCAAGGGTTATCTTTCCCTGGTGAAATGTCAGTCCCCTTATGAATGTTAAGTCCTAAATGATGTCCTTCAAATTAGGAAGGCTTTTCACTCAGGCAGTGAAATACCTTCTACAGGAGTAGACTTAATTCAAGTGATAATTCTGAGACAAAAATTACAAATGGATACTGTAGAAAGGAGAAGACTTCTGTAGACAGCAAAGCAGCATTGTAATGAGCCAGAAAAAAAGGTACTGATATTTGGAGTTTTTATAGGTTTAAGAATATCAATATTGAAGAATTTTTTATTCACATTGCAGGGTACTTATCTCATTGACACTAACACTGGAGAATTTTCACACCATAACCTGAGTAGTTACTATTTTTTTCTCTATCTACCTTAACACTGATATTATAATTTCTTATCTACTTCTATGGTTTCCATACATACAATCCACTACCAAATTCTGTTGATATTCTTGCTATTTCTTCTTCATCATGAATAGCCCAAGCCCAGTCTGTGTAATAGACCCCTTCTTTGAACTTCCAGAACTTTTTGACTGGTCTGCCTATATCCCGACTTTCTTCCACTAATCTATCCTTCAGCCTATACATATTTTCAAAACACAAATTTAATTCCATCCATCCTCTAGCTTCACTTACTTAAAGTCCTTCAAGGCTTGTTTATATTACTTTTAGGATAAAGGTAAATTTAAGATTAAGGTAAATGCCATCATTCAACAAGCTCCCTCTCATTTCCCCAGCTCAGGTTTCTTTTTTGTTTGTTTGTTTGTTTTGATTTTTTTTTGTTTGTTTTTGTTTTTTTAGTTACAGGATAACTCAATGCCTTTCCTGTAACCCAAAGTACTCACAGAATAAGACATAATTTTTCTTTCAAAAAATTCACACTATCTGCAGTTTTATGTTGATTTATATGATTAGCTCATCAGTGCCATTCTCCCCCACTATACCATGTGTTCCCTAACCATAGAAATCAAGTTTGTTTTTAATCATTGATTGGCTCTGCAATTGCTAGCACATTGCCTAATACTTAGCAGATATTCAATATTTTTGAACGTATAAAAGGAATAATATAATCTATTATTTCTCTTTTTTGTCTTTTGAATGGCAATCTAGGAACAACACTATAATCTCCACTTTCTTAACATGTCCATAAGGCAATTATTTTTCAACTTTCTAAGCTCAAAATATTTCTTTTTAATAAAAGGAATTAAAAATAGAGTTACCATCTACCTAAAGTGCTTATAGCTCAAGGAAATGTGAAAACATTTATATGTCCTCAATATCCCAAAGAATATAAAATTTTTCATGTTTTTATCCAGCATCTCCCTGGTAACATTATAAGTCCTCAATAAAATACCATGCAGCTTTGGAAAGAAATATTCAATTTAAAACTATCCACAGACATAGCTCCAGAACCCTATTTTATTAACAAATAACAGAGAGAAACCTGACTTATTTTAAGAGAAGTGTATTCCATATAGAGATGCTATAATGAACAAATAATTTTATTTATTTACGTAGTCATTTTAGTTCATGGAATATGTATATATATTTTAAATCAATGATCCAAAGCCCAAACTTAATCAGTGGTGTGGGAGGGATCACTAATTAAATTTCTAAAATTACCTTCTCTGTTAATATTTAGAAATTCTCCTCTGAATTAAGTTAGGTGGCATTACGTAAAATGAAGCAACCGAAGTGCTAAACCAAAGACCCAAATTAGCAGCAGGCTTTACTGGTATTTGGAACTTGTAAATTAAAAAATCACAAACATTAATTGCATCTTTGTAGTATATAAATTAATAATATAATGATGACTTCATCTTCATGTTTAATCATACCATAATAAAATCACTTTATGATTAATTTGGTTATCTTAAGAGCTGTTGGGTTTTCTCATAAATCAAAATTATTTCCATGAAGTGTCAGTTCAAGATGTAATTATGTTAGGAGCTCTATTTTAGCATTTCTTCTGCAACTACCAGAAAATAAAATAACTGTATCCACAAAGTAGCCACATGTAGCACATGTTTACAATTGATAAACTGATTGGTTGGTTAATTAATTAATTAAAGGCTACCATAGAATTTTGCAAACTCACAATTTCCTTTATGCTTAAAAGTTCTCCTCTTCGTTGATGAGCAACTAGTTTGGGGATTTTGGAGCAACTGAGTTCAAGATCAGGGTGCCAGCATGGTTAGGATCTGGTGGAGACCCTCTCCCTGATGGCTGCCTTCTAAGCGGTGTGCTCACATGGCCTTGGTACATATATACCTGCAGAGAGAGCGAGGGAGCAATCTCTCTCTTTCTTCCTCTTCTTATAAATCCACCCATCCTATCAAATTAAGACTCAACCATATGATTTCATTGAACATTAATTACACCCTAAAAGCCCTATCTCCAAATACTGTCACAATTAGGGGTTAGGGTCTCAACATATGACTTTGGGGGTATACAACTCTCTCGGTAGAATATGGTTTTAAACTTGTAACAAGTCTGTTACATTCCAAATGTTCACATATAGAAAAATGCTCTGCCATTTTTAATGGCTGCTTGCTTGCTTGGAGCAATATGCTATGCAAAGCAAGGACATTAAAAGAATACAAAGTACATTTCTCTGAAATCAGTTGTTAAACGAATTTGACCTTGTATTGTCAATATGATGCACTCAATCATTTTTCACCATATTTCTAGGTTAACACAATTGGTGAAGATGTGATTCACACAGGACAACTTTCCTGTCTTGCTGTGTTCCTCCTGTAAAGATCTGACTCAAGTGTGAGGATCCAATTTAAAACCGGCTCCTTGCTTGGATCAAGACAGAAAGGGGAGAAGGTGGCGGCAGTTTTTAAGCTTTCTTAAGCACAAATAACTTTTATAGAATAAGTCATACCCTCTTTGAAGATAGCTGAATACAAGTCTGATTTAGGTAGGAGCTAAAATTATAGGTGTAAATTATCAATTAATAAGTTAATGAAGCCCTGACATAGGGAGAGGCTTGCAGTATTTGAGTATACGTTACGATATTCTGTTGGTTTCTTCTGTAAAAGGTAATCAATATTTTCCATTTCTTCAACTTGCCATACATAAAAGTCAAGGGACTTAATTAGGGTTTTCTTAAAATGCATAACAATACTTGATTGGAAAATTAAAATGTTCAAAAAAGTAGGTTATTACTATCTCGAGAAGGGATCTGCATTGAGCCTTTAAGCTCATATATTCCCAGTTTATTATTATTATTTCTATATCAGAACTCAGAAAAAAAACAAAACAGGGCAATATATGTTACTATCCAAAGGTGGTTTCTCTGGCCCAGCCTAAAATACAGTATAGTACATATATGAAAACCTTTTAGTTGATGCTGTGTGGACTCTGCTCAGGATTGTTTCTGTTCAAAACATTAGAGTTAGCTGCTCTAGTTAGACATGGTCTGGATTGCATATTCTTGGTGAATTTCTGGGCTATTTGACTGGAGATGCCAAATGTTTTCCCCATCCAACCCCATTGGAGGAACCTCCCTGTTTACAACCCTGGAAGCCACTTAGATGATCTCTCCTAGTTACAGGGAGAATGTGAATGCGTTAACTATAGAGCTGGTGCTCTACTCATCTACTCATGGTTGACCGTATTCCAGGATACAGAAAAACTGGCCTTCAGAGAGATAAGGAAGATTGGAGAACATCAGAACCACAGCAAGAAGTAGAAATAGAAGACAATATTGAGAGAAAGAAAGAAATTTTCATTAGTGGATATTTTAGGTCTTTTGCTCCCTATGATGTCCAACTACTCCCAGTTCTTGGTCATAAATGAATATGTATTTGATTTTTATACACCAACAAGAACATGTGCTTTTAACTTTATTTTTGCCCTTTTGTTCTTTGCTGCCAAACATGTCTAACTAAGAGAGCTACCAAGAACAGGACTCTATTCTGCCCTCCAGATTCTTCATGTCTTCTTCCTACAGAGTAGAGCTTTGTTTATATTTCAGGAGTGAACAGGGTCGATATAGGGAGTCTGTCCCTCAATATCAAGAGACCTTGTTAGTGGGAGAATTCTTCCTACTTCTGATCTTCACATTGAGGATTCGGGCTGTGGCCTACTGCCAGGATTTAAAGCAAAAGCATAGTTATGGTAGCAAGGCTCATATTAGGTTTTTTATAATTAGTCAGTCATTTTCGCCTGTTTTTAGCTATGGAGTCAGCTACCTTGTGAGACGTAAGGAAGACATTAAAAATAAGTACTTGGGGTGATGGGCACATAATGCAGTGTGCACATATTTTATTGAGTTGTACATTTGAAACCTGTATGATTTTGTGAACTAATATCACCCCAATAAATTCAATTAAAAAAGACTAAGTATGATCTCTTTTTAAAAATATATATTTTTATTTATTTCAGAGATGAAGGGAGAGAGGGAGAGAGAAATAGAAACATCAATGATAAGAGAGAATCATTATTTGGCTGCCTCAGCATGCCCCACACTGAGGATCGAGCCCACAACCCAGGCATGTGCCCTGACCAGGAATCAAACCATGACCTCCTGGTTCATAGGATGATGCTCAACCTCAGAGCCACACTGACCTGGGGATAAGTACAATCTCTTAAGCATAACTGACAGTTATTTTTATTATTTTCCAAATTTTATGTTAAATAACATGCCAGATTCATACCAGAAATGAACCATTGACATTTCCACCAATCATACCTTCCATAATTACTATTGATGCTGATTAGCAATAATGATATTATCCCTCCTCTATAATTAGTTTTTAAGGCACATCACTTACAGGGATAAGATTGCTCCACTTTGTTTTATTTATATGTATAGTTGACCTTAGATTGCTACATGCTCTTTTTAATCTTCAAAGATGCTTCTTATTCTACAAGCATCATTCCTCACACATCTGTATCCTTATTGCTTACCCACTGTTTCGGCTGTCAGACCATGGAATGCTGATGAAAGGAAACGCACAAGAATGTGACAATTATAGACTTGTTCTATGGAGTTTCATCACGATCATGTCTGTCATCATGTCAACCCTTTTATTCACCTCTCAAATGTCACAAAGCTGTTCTCTCACTTATTTTTTCTTTTCTCCTCAAACCATCTAACTATCTTACATTTCTCCCCTCATTCTTGGTGAAAATATTGCCTCTTCCTCATGCTGCAAACTGAATTTTGCTGAAAACTTTCTCATATTTCTTCTTCTTTAACTTAACATTCTCTCATATTTTTGTTCAGGCTCTTTGGAGAATAGTTCATTGGGCTGTGAGCTCCTTGAGGATGGTCATTATAATTTATTCACCACTTGTGTCTTTGATGCCCCACTAATTTCCTTTAATGTAAAGGTTGCTTCCAAACTTACTTAAATCATCAAAAAACAACACTATCCTTTTCTTAACCCTACTACTTCTTCTAGCTTTTAATTTGTTTTAATTTTAAAATTTTCCATTTATTATCAAAATCTTGAAAGGACTTCTTCATTACTTCCAGTTCTTATCTGCTCACTCCATTTTAACAATGGAAAATAGTTTCCCCTTCTTCCAACCCTATTGAAAATACTATCAAAAGATTATGAGTGACATTTTTGTCCCTACAACCAGTAACTGTACCTGTGCTCTTATTTTTCTTGGCTTCACTTAGATATTTGATATTTTAGACCTCCCACTTTTTTTTTTTTTTTTTTTTTTTTTTGCAGAGACCTTCCACTTTTTAAATCTTTAGTTCCCAAATGATATCTTCAGGCTTGATCTCCTTCATGCATTCTTCCTGTGCTTGTTCTCAACTAGCAATAGTTTAGATTGAATTGAATTGTGGATAACATACAAATTCAGTGCATTCCAAGTGAATTAAGAATCTTGGTCTCTGAATGGCCCTTCCTTTCTAGATAAAATTGTGTACAGTAGCTTCCTCATAATTCTAGGTCCCTGAACTCAAATCATAGAATTGCCTTTCAATCTTCTTTCTCTGTCATTCACAATATCTAATATGTCACTGTCTTTTGATTCTTTTGAAAAATCTCTGGGGTTCTTTTTTCCCCCTTCTCATTGTTGACTGAAGTAAAGAGTTTAGACTTTGAGTGATTTAATTGTCTATTTCTCTATTTTTCTGTCATTGGATTATCACCATATCACAAATATTAAATGAAACTTTCAACCTGTTACTCCCATCATTAAGTTGCCTGCAATATCAAGTTAATATTTTCTGGTTTAGGTTAATATTCTGATAAGCTTACCTCAATTTACCTAGTTAATGTCTTCTGTTCAAACACTCACTGCTAACTTCTGCCCCAGATACATTTGTGTTCATATATATATATATATATATATCTATATATATATATACACACACACACAGACACACACACATACACACACACACACATACATATATATATATATTGATTGATTGATTTCAGAGAGAGAGGGAGAGAGAGATAGAAACATCAATGCTGAGAAAGAATCATGGATTGGCTGCCTCCTGCACACCCCACACTAGGTACCGAGCCTGCAACCTGGGCATGTGCCCTTGACCGAAATTGAACCAGGGACCTTTCAGTCCACAGGCCAATGCTCTATCCACTGAGCCAAACCTGCTAGAGCTGTTTTCATATTTTCTATCTGAACTTGTCAAATATACACCAAACCATTTTTCTTATTTCTGGACTAAGTTTATTCATTTTCCCCATGTAATCCTACATTTCCTGTACTAGAATACATATCTCATTAAGTTTCAATTTCCTGTTTACTCATCAGTCTTGCCAAACTCATAGTGTATAAGGACATTGTTCTTATGTTTCCTGCTATCTACTCAGTGCTTAGTACTGTCTGTCATTTAGCAAGTGTTCCGTATATATCAAAGAATAAATATCCTAGCTGTGGATCATGTACAGATCTAGTCAACTGAGTGCCACATACCATGCCCTCCTATGTACAGACCTTCTTAATCATAGTAATATCTGTTATTGGTACCACTTCATCCAGTAGATTTATACTAAATGTACCCACATTTATATTTGCTTTTGATTTCTTTTCAAAATGTTTATAATATCATGTCTGTACAACCAAATTGCCAAAAATAAGTTCAGCAAGAGTTTACCTTCCATAGCTTTATATGAAATGAATGTTGTATGGTGACTATAAGAGGAACAATAATATTACTCTCCCATTTTATTCCCCATCATTGCCCTTATTAGAGGAATGGCAAAAATATTTTCTAATTGTTCCTGTCTACATTTTATATAGTCTCATATTAGTTGACCAAGCATACTGTTCCATACTTTTATTGCTAATTTATGATTGTATGTTTGGAAAAAATGTGAGGCTTTTGTCCAAAATAGTCAGATTAAACAAGGAGGTTTATTTTACTATGTATTACTATTATATTTTTATTACTCAGCCTCTGAAGAATTATAAGGAAGGATATTAGGTGTAGATAATATTATTGGAATACATATTTTGTGTCCCTTAAATACATTTTGTACAATTTACAACAGGTATATTAAAGATGAGAAGACAGCCAACATTTCTGTATTGAAATGATAGCCCAGAGAACTCTTGCTCAAATATTAATATAGTCATGAGTATAATCCTGAGAAAAGCAGAGGAAAACTAGGAAAAACTGATTTAATATTGTATAGGTTTAAAAGTATATTTCTTTTTTGCTTTCTCTAATTCCAAATTACTAAGGATAATCAACAAACATCTTAAAATGAAGACAAAAGGACTTTGTTCTTTATAGCAATCTTGGATATTAAGCTAAATTATAAAAATTACATAGTTCTTGGTAAAGCAAGAGGAAGCAGATTCTTTAAGAATCTTTAACCATAAACTTGATTCTTTAGAAAAATTATTTAGCCTTTGGTTTAGTTGATACTGGGGGCACTTGACAAGTTTTCTTTTCAGAAATTCTCTAAACATAAGTACTTTCATGAATAAAAATGGAGAAAAATGTGACTTATGCATCAACCATAGGTTAAAATAACAAGAAATAATACCTCATAGCATTCCAATTGGGAAACTGGTACTGAGAGTCTCTTTTGTGCCCCGGGCCTTCCCTTCTGTCACTTGCCACCCACTTCTGACCTATGAGTCACTGACTATTCCAACTTCATTTAAAATTTTTATTAAATTAGTTTGAATCCTAAGCCTTCTGTGTTAAGAGAAACTGTATTGCATTTCATACCTTTAAAATGCCAAAGATTGCAGAATCCTTGGTATGTTTGTGCATTTGGAAATCTTGGAATATGTATAAATATATTTGTGTGTGTAAATGTGTCTGTGTAAACATATGAATGCACTACATTGACACCCCCCCCCATTTTTTCTTTAGTCTATTTTGCCATGCTCTATTACTTCTTTGAGAGGAATAGCAACATTAATAATGATTTACGTTTGTTGAGTGTTTATTATGTGGAAACTGCTATGCAGGTCTTTATCACATACTTTCACGAATAAAATTTCTTCCATTCCAGGGGTAAGCTTTGTAGACTAGCCTTTGTGTATCTTGTTCATCACTAGTTATGCCTATCATGCAATAGGCACTCAATAAATATTAGTTGAGTGAAGAAATAACTCCCACAATCTCCCTACAAGATAGACATAGTTGTCTTTATTATGCAAATAAGAAAAAAATGAGACTTAGAATAAGAACTCCCAGAGTTTACCCTTACTTACTCCAAAGCCCATGGGCTTCATTACATTATAATTAGATAGAAATACTCACCAGAGGCAAATTTTTTTGGACAGTATTTTCAATTAATTTATTAATTCCACTGTGGGGAAAAATAGATCCTGCTGCTAACACATAATTCTTCATTCTCTTATGAAACAGTAACCTACAAAAAAGTTTTCCTTAAGTAAAAGCATCTACAATGCTTCACAACCATTCCAGATTAACTGTGGTTAATAAATAGCTTTAAAGGCTATGATTCTAAAATATTTTTTAAACATATTTATGTTGCTTCAAATTATTCGTATTGTTAAGTTATGGTGTTCATATAACTAGATATATTTAATAAACATAAGTTTATATCTGTACATATAATTTTATTTAATTTCAGAATTCTTTCTTTAATTTGGGAATTATCCCTTGGATAAAATTATTTGGAAAATATCTACTCTTGTCTTTGACATGAATGAATAGAAGATATGTGACAATAAACTTATTTTGATTGCCCCTTATAAATGTGAAGAACAAAATGCTTGAGAATTCGATTGTATTTGTTTTCTGGAGTTCTCTGGGAAATCATGCCTTTTATAATTAATAACATGAGTCCCCTACATCTCCTCATATAGTCTTCATATAGTCTTGATCACTCTGAAGGTATTCAATCTTGTATTCTCAATATAACTGGTTGAATTCTAATTAACAATAGCTTACATCAAGCATGTCAAACTCATGGCCCATGAACCACCTACAGCCCACTACTAATATTTTTGTGGCCCAGCTAATATAACGGTATGTAAGAAACATTTTAATAAAAATTTTGTAACTTAATTTTTACAATATCTTGTTATACATAATTATTAATAACAAACTACAATGTTCACTAGTGACTGATTACTATAATCGTGTTGCATTCATTTCCCTTATGCACCTTACACACAGGTGCACCATTTCTCTCCACTAATACTAGCAGTGAATATTTTAGCAGCCGATTGCCACGTCACTAGTCTTGGACTGACAAGTTTGGTATGTGCAACAGGAAATATTTCACTTATAGAAAACAAGAAAAACAGGTTTATTTTCATTACACTTATTAATCTGTATAGTTATTCAGTGTCTGGTAGGTTAATGTTAAAGAAAAATATTAATTTTTATTAAAATGTTCTATTATTTTATGTTAATGACTAGAGAGGCCCTGTGCATGAAATTTGTGTGCTGGTGGGGTCCGCAGGCGGGGCCGGCGATGAGGGCCAATTGGGGCCAGGCCAATTGTGGCTGGGCCAATCGGGACCTGCCAGACAAGGGGAAGGACAGGCAGAGGAACTGTGGGAGGTTGGCTGCCAGCCCCATGGAGGGAGCCAGCCCTTGGCCCCCATGGGAAAGAGGCTGTGTCTGCTGCCACCCACCCCACCCCTGGTTCCCTGTCCTAGCCCTGGGCCCAGCCCTGATCGTATGATCGAGGTCTGCCAGCCAAGAGGAGGGACCTTAGGAGGTTGGCCAGCCAGGGGAATACTAGGATAAACAATAATAATATGGTCCCTATCTTAAGTCCAATTTCAGAGTATAATGGGTAAATATAGAAAATTTAACAGAATATACAGTAATCTTATCTAATAAAAAGAGAATATGCTAATTGACCCTCATGCCATTGCAAAGATGGTGGCACCCACAGCCAATAAGGAGGGAATATGCCAATTGACTGCCCTGCCCTCAAAGATGGCAGCACCCACAGCCAATAAGAAGGGATTAGCTAATTGACTGCAATGCCCTCAAAGATGGCAGTGCCCACAGCAACAAGATGGCGGTGTCTAGTCTCCTCAGCCCCGCGGGATGGCTGGCACACAGCAAGGCCTGCCTCTGGAGTTCCTCAGTCCCCTCAGCCCCCCAGCTGCCCAGGGCAGTCCCAAGGCACAGACAAGCCTCAGATGGCGACTGCCCAACTGCCCAGGGCCGCCAGAGGCTCAGGTAACCTGGACTGGCCAAGGCTTGCGCTGTCAGCAGTAGCAGCAGCAGAGGTGTGATGGGGTGCCGCCTTCCCCTAATCGCTGGGTCACCTCCCACCCCTGAGGGCTCCCGGACTGTGAGAGTGGGCAGGCCAGGCTGAGGGACCTCCCCTCCAGTGCATGAATTTTCGTGCACCATGCCTCTAGTATAGTATAATCTATAATGATAAAAGCATAATTGCTAATTAGACTTGACAGCCAAATGACCTTCTGGACATCCTTCTGAACCTCCTTCCGATGAAGCCACCATGGCGGGGGCTGAGGTAGAGGCAGTTACGGGCGATCAGGCAGGCAGGCAGAGTGGTTAGGGGCGATCAGGCAGGCAGGCGAGTGGTTAGGGGCAATCAGGCAGGCAGGCAGGCGAGGGGTTAGGAGCTAGCAGTCCTAGATTGTGAGAGGGATGTCCGACTGCTGGTTTAGGCCCGATCCCTGTGTGATCGGGCCTAAACCAGCAGTCGGACATCCCCTGAGGGGTCCTGGATTGCAAGAGGGTGCAGGCCAGGCTGAGGGACCTTCTCCCCCACCCCCATGCATGAATTTTATGCACTGGGCCTATAGTATAGTATAGTATAGTATAGTATAGTATAGTATAGTATAGTATAGTATAGTATAATATAATATAATATAATATAATATAATAATATAAACAATGAAGTTTAAGGTACTCTCAAAACACATAAAAAGGGCTTATAAACTATGTTTGTATGGTCAAGGAAGGCTTCCAGGAGGAAGTGACATTTGAGTTGAGAAATGGAATAACTCATCATTTCTAATGACATTCTGAGATGAACGTTCTGAAGTTTGGAACCTAACCTACATGGAGTGGTAAGAAGAGTAATCCTTTTGCTGTGATCATAAAGATGAGTTTCCATTCAAAGGAGAGGAAGGTACTTCTGGGGCTTGAAACAAGAGAAACTGCATGATTAAAACTTGTGACAAAAGAGAGCTTGCAGCTCTGGAAAAACTGGCAAAAAAATGCAAATGCATCCTGCAAGAAAACTGCCTGTAGGCATAACAGAATGAGTGAGTGGAAGGTGAAAAAGAGGGGCAAGGTCAGACCCTGGAAGTGGCTTTAAGCAGCAAAGGGCAAGAGTGACAATCACATTTGCATTTTTCAAATACTAGACAGGCACCCTTCCAAGACGATGTGTCCTGCAGGCATGCAGAGAGACAGGTTGGGAATGCTTATGTGAGAACTGTGCTGTGAGTATGGATTTGGGAATTATTGGCATGTAAATCACAATTGAAGAACAAGAATTCATGAGATCACACTGGAAGAATAAGTAGAGCAATAAGATGAGGACAAAAGTCATCCTGGTTCAATTTCCTAACTCATTTAAGAAATGTGGGTTTTATTATTATAAAAATAATACATGATTATTTGGGAAAATAAAGAAAAGTAAAACAAAAAAAAAAAAACATAAAAATTACCTGGACTCCAACCACTCAGGGCTAAGGGATATTAAAATGTTGGCAAGTTCACTGCCACCACTTTAATTTGTCCCTTGCTTCCTATACTCAGATACTCTGAACTTGGCCATGTGGCCTGTTTTAGCCAATGAAACAGTGGGAAATGGAGCACACACATAGGTGTGAAAAGTGTTTGTGTTTGGGGGCTTGCTCACTCCTGCTCCTTGGACCCCTGAGACTGCCATGGGAAAAAGCTCAGGCCAGTCTGCTGACAGTGGAGCAGAGAGGAATCATCTCAGCTGAGACCTCCTAGACCAGCCACACTTCCAATGTTTATAAAAATGTTTTTTTATTGACTTCAGAGAGGAAGGGAGAGTAAGAGATAGAAACATCGATGATGCTTTTATTGGCTTCAGAGAGGAAGGGAGAGATAGAAACATCGATGATGAGAGAACATCAATCTGCCGCCTTCCGCACTCCCTCAACCTGGGCATGTGCCCTGACCAAGAATCGAACTGTGACCTCTCGGTTCAGAGGTCAACACTCAACCACTGACCTACACAAGCAGGGTCACACTGCCAATTTTTCAAAAATATTTTTTTGTTAATTTCAAAGAGGAAAGGAGAGGGAGAGAGAGATAGAAACATCAATGATGAGAGAAAATCATTGATCAGGTGCCTCCTGAACACCCTCCACAGGGGATCAAGCCTGCAACACAGGCATGTGCCCTTGACTGGAATCAAACCTGGGACCCTTCAATCTGCAGGATCCCTTCTATCAACTGAGACAAATCAGCCAGGGCCACACTGCATCTTTTTGAGGCCATATGAAATCATGCAGCCCGAGAGACAGTTATCCAGACCAGAAGAAGTTTTCACCAACCCCAAATCATGAGGAAACATAAATGTGTGGGGGTTTTTTAAGTCTTTAAGTTTTAGGAAGATTTGTTATAGAGCAAAAGTCAACTGATACAATAACTGATAAATTAATTAGTAAGTAAGGGAAATTTTACCTGTACTTAAAGTCTTAGGTTTGATCTCATCTCTATTGCACCATGGCTGTATGGCATTGGATAATGAACTTCACCTATTTGAACTTTGTTTTCTTTATCTGTAGACTATTTCTCTAGAGAAAGGGTAATAATGAAGCTCTGAAACATTAGCTGTTATTGTTATTATTTTTTTATAATTCTTTTATCTAAACTAGGTTTCCTATTAAATAACTATATTAATTTAATAGGAAAAAGTTTAATCCAGTTAATATTGTTATGATATCCAATACAATGCAGTAAGGCCATTCCCATATTTCCCACAGAAAAACATCCAGTCGGCTCAAATATTTTTCTATTATTACTAATAAGAAGAAATATAAAAGCATATATTATTTGAGAGATTTGGAACTGATCTGTGTTGCATTTTGTCCACCTTAGTTCATGGGAAGTTTCCCACAATCCTATGAATTAAACACTCTTACTATCATCTCTTTTCAGGTGAGGAAACGGCCAGGACTTAACTTCTCATTTGGGTTTTTCTCAGTTAAGAACCAGGGTTCTTAACCACTTTGCTGGTACATTCCAGAAATAGTCTCAAGTTTCAAAGAGCAAACCAAGTGTGGAAGTCCTGGTATAATTCTCTGATCACCGGGGCACCAGCATTATGACATTCTACTCTATTCACTTAGGGCTCTTTGCAGAGTGACCCCAGATTCCCACATCTCCCTGCAGAATGTGCCTGGGACCTGCAAGAGCCATCTCTATTGTTCATAACTTAGAGCCGGTGCCAGACATCAAAGCACTCCCAACTCACCTCCAATTAGCCAGTGCAACTTTTTGGAAAATTTAACTCTTCCTACATGGATTTATCATTTCCTCTTAAGCCCTATTTTCTCTTCATCTTATGTTAGATGGTTAAATTTTAATGTTAAAATTTAAACCTTAGCACCGATGTTAAAATTTAGACCTTACAAATGTCTGATTCTTATCAGGTTTACTATCTTGCTTTTGTACATAAAATTCTTCTCTCAAACTGGCTTCTGTTTGGACCCTTGCTTTAAATGCAGGTGCTGCTGACTCACCTGGTAGTCAATCAAAATGTAAAGATGACATTGGCTAATTGTGTTATCTGAGCTCAAAAACACTAAACTTTTATAGATACTTCTCCTTTCCAAAATAAATACTTTGGATCTTAATGATTTCAGTTCAAGCCAAAATAAGACAACAGCTCCTGATAATCCAGAGCCAGAAGAAAAGAAAATCGTGTTAGCCCCTGGAGGCTTGTTTCGACTACCGTTTGCTCTTTTTCACCATTATCCCTTCCAAAGTGACAACGGACATTCAGAAGCTTAGTTTGAAATGACTAATTCATGTGGTTTGGTAATGGTGCTACATCTCTCATAGATATCAAATTGCCCTCATTTCTTGATTCATAAATTACTAACAGATTAGTGCTAGTCGCAAAAATTACTTCTCCTCGCTAAACTGCAGCCTTTAAAACAGTGCACTGTAGCTGGCTCTTCCTTGTGCCAGATGCTGCCTGATGTAACATATGTGGGGATGCCACAATAAGGCACCATTGGAAAATCTGAAAATTAAGTGATATTTGGATACATTTCAGGTTTACATTTTAAAATAAACTGTATTTAAAAGGAATTCTGATTTTAGTCTATTGCCTGACTGTGCATCTGTCACAGTCTAAAACAAGCAAATCCTTCCATGATATATTTTGAAAACACATGACTCTGTGTATTATCATCCACAAGTTATCAATTTTATTTTTCTTGAACTTCTCTGAGTAACATAGATTTTCTGGTCATTGTATGTGTGTGTGATGTCCTATTACTTCCTATAATAGTCTTGCTTTTTTGCTATTTACCTGTTGGCCCCACATCATTTTGCATTGAACTTGTCTGTTTTTCCACCCTTCTTGCCTTCTGGAGTATGAATTCCTCAAAGGTGGGATTTTAATTGCCTTTCTATCACCAGTGTCTAATTTAGGGTGTGGGGAAGGAAAAAAATTTCCTCTACCCTCCAGATTCTTCTAGCTGGTCCAATAGTCAAACAGACATGAGACAGATTAGCAAGAAAAAAATATCTAAATTTAATATATATATATATATATATATATATATATATATATATATATATATATATGAATGGGAACCCCGCATTACATGAGCCAGTCAGAGAACCCACAGGCAGGAGGGGTTCAAAGACTGAGAGGGGATTGAGGTGTATAAGACATCCTGAGCTAGGGATAAGGTAGTGCATCTTGAGGGGATGTGTCATCACAGGATGATAAGAACAGACATTTAGTACACGGAAGTTTGTCCTGCCCTATCAATAGGTCAAAATAACGTATCTGACCTATCTGTGATAAGCTCTGTGGACAAGGCCCTCATTTAAGTTCTTCTAGATGGCTAAAAGTGGGGCTGAAGTTTCTCTTGAGCCTGCGCTTAAAGTTGCTTTTAGCTCAAAACAATCTGCATACCACAGAGGCACATCTTGGGGTGACTCATTCTGGACCCCCACAAGGGACTTACACATAACGGGTCTTCAAAATTATTTGTTGAGTAAATGCATTATTTTATGATGTGTCTGACTCTCCCTTTTTCTTCATGTTTCCCTATTGTTTTTCCTCTATCTTTCTTGCTTCTCGTCTCACTCTTCTGTTTTTAAATCTATCTGGGATCACAAAAGTCTTCTAGAGTGTGTTTGGCCGAATCTTTGGCCCTAATGTAAGGAGCCCAATATCTCTATGCTCAAGGTTCCCTGCTGATTCATCACTGCTCAGATCCTTGCACGGCATCTTAAGTATTACATTTCCTCCTTCCTCAACCAGTATTTCTGGTTCATTAAATAGCTCTATTCCTTATTTTTCCACCAGGTCCCCAAACACCAGCCAGATGATATGGATGAACCAAAGCTGAAGTGAAGCAATCTGATGGCCATCCCTGCACAGTAAGTTTCTTGCTTCCCATCTCTTTACTGGAGCAAAGTTTAGAGTCCAAAGGTGTCTCTTCCATCAAGGGATTAACTTCTGGCCTTGGGCCTAAGGAACAATCCACAGTGCAAATGTGTCTCAGCTGTCAGTTACTCTGTTTATATGTCTACAGTCTTTCTATTTATTCTTCATGGCCAGCTGTTGGCCTGCCACTTGCCAAGCTCACACCAACATGGTGTTAACCAATTCGTTTCCCCCTCATCTGGTTCTGGAAATTGAACCATGCATATCTGATTCATTACTTCAAACAAGCCTCTGATGAAGAGGCTTGAGAACCACAGGTGGCCATTTCAACTAGGGCTAACCAAAAGCCCTGTAGAGATGATCTCTTAGAATCAACAAAGAACCCTATTTTTTATAGCACTGACATCAGATTTATTGCAGATAGCAAGTGTTAATTCACATTTTATCATGATCAGATTTCTCATAACTCTCAAATGAATTTAATATGAGATACAACTTTGCATTTCTTTCTACTTAGAAAAAAACACCCATTATATTATCTATGTTTTTCTGGTTCCTACTACTTATCTGAGCCCTCTTATCCCAACCCTCAAATGAGCCCTAGTAAAGAAACATGATCACATTCTAGGACAAAGTGGGCTTATACTTAGGTATTGCTGAAAAGGTATTATATCCACATCACTTGGACATAAAGAGAAGAGGAGAGAGGTGTATTGTTGCTATTATAAAACATTGATGTAGATATGACTAGGTAGGAACTAAGTATGTGCATTTTTGTCATTGTGCTAAATATTTTCTTATTTAATTTTCAAAGTAACCCTGTGAGAAAAAGATATATGTGATTCCCATGTTATAGATGAGAAAAAGAAACTGTAAAGTAAGCCACTTCCTGGGAGTCACCCCATTATTAAATCATAGAGCTGAGAGAACACTTTTACTTAGTGCTAATCTATACTTCTTTAACCCTATGCTGTTGTGTCTGTGGAGACTAAGAAAACTGGTTGGTACATGGCATATTGTGGAAACAGTTACAGATTTTCAGCTGAGAGTTGCATTTCATTTTAACTCATATTTAAGTTGCCTAATTTTACCTAGAACAAGTCAATAACCTACCTGGAATTCTGCTATAACACACTACTTGGAGTAGTGTGAAATGAAATCTGCATCCAATTAAGTTTTATTTTTTAAGAACTTTAGTTATGAGAAATTCTGAATGGCTTGATTAAGTACATTGATATATTTTTATTGCATGGAAATGGACTCAGAGTTGCTATTAGAATCTCATGTGGAATCATTTGCAATGTTGATGCAGTGGTGTATTTCGTTCTTGTCTTTTTATCTCCTTCTTCTCCTAGTAAACAACCTATTGAAGACACAGAGCTAGTCACTATATACCTCAAACACAGTTTCTTTTATACCTTTGAGCTTTGTACATGTTATTTCTTAATACATTCACATTACTTAAAATCATGACACAGCACTGTGAAAAAATAAGAGATAATGATGTTATTACTATTAATAGTATTGTTTTCCTCCTGGCAAATTGCTCCTTAACTATTAAGATGCAATTAAAATGTTGCCTATCTGTGACTCTATGTATTAATTAATAAGAAATTCTATTGCATGTGAGGGAAAGCCCAACTGAAACTTGGTACAATAAACAAAACTACATTAATAAGAGGAAATGTATTGTCTCTCATAACTAAAATATTCAGGAATATATCATATACATAATTATTTGGGGGCTCTTTCTTTGTCTCTCAATTCTGTTCTTCCTCTTTTTATTACATTTATTGGGGTGACATTGGTTAATAAGTTTCAAGTCTACTATTCTATAGTACATTATTGTTTATTGCATTGTGTGTTTACCACCCAAAGTCAAATTTCTTTCCACCACCATATATTTGACCCCCTTTGTGACCCCCTCCAACCCCCTTCCCTCTGGTAACTACCATACTATTGTCTGTGTCTATGAGTTCTTATTTATTTGTTTGTATTATTTATTCTTTTGTTGTTTTCAGATTTATATCCCACACATGAGTGAAATTATATGGTTCTTAAGTTTTTTGATCTGATTCATTTCACTTAGGATGATATTTTCAAGATCCATCCATGTTGTCACAAATGGCAGTATTTCATCTTTTCTTATGTCTGAGTAGTTTTCCATTGTATATATGTGTTCTTCTTTTGCTTTATCTTCTTAGCCTCATGAGGTGGCTATGGAACTGGCTGCAACATTAGGCATGCTAAGTTTGTGACCAGCACAAGGAGAGAAAGTGTTTCCTTTCTGGTAGCTCTTAGGTTCTTGGTTTTACTTTGATAAAAGCTATTGTATCACATGTCCATTCTTGAAGCAATCACTGTGGTCTGTAGGAAGAAGGGATGCATACTAGCCAGGCTTAGACCAAGAATCTACCCTTGGCCCTGGCCAGACTTAGTGGTTAGAACATTGGCCTTCACATTGAAGGGTCACAGGTTCGGTTCCCAGCCCTGGTCCTTGCATGTGCAACCAGTCGATGTGTCTCTCTCACATTGATGATTTTTTTCTCTCTCTCTCTCAAAATAAAAAAATAGAAAAAATATCCTTGGGTGAAGATTAAAATAAATCTACCCTTGAAAAATAAGTCTAACTAGGCAGCAAACTTATTTACACCCTTGCTTACACAGTCTGAGTTTCTTCAGTACCAGAGCTATGTTTTACGATATTATGCATCCTTGAAAATTATGATGATGCCAGGCACATAGTAGGTTTACAGTAACTGTTGAATTGTTGAAGGAATGACTGGAATATGTTCATGAACTCATGAAAGTCAAGTTCCTGATTGAGAGACATTTACAGTGCTATGAAGTAATGAATTTATTATTTATTTATTTATTTATTTATTCTAATATTTATAAAACACACCTAATGTGCCAGGAAACTTGCATTAGGAAAACAGCAGTGAATAAGAGAGACATCACTCCTGTTCTCAAGGAGCTAAAAGCCTCTAGAGAAAGCCAACAAGCAATTATAAATGAAGAGCATTGTAATAGAGACTGAAAAGACCATTGAAAATTTGGGAGCAAATTGACCTAACCTAGTTTTAAGGATCAAGGGAAACTTCTTAAAAGGTTTAATTTGAGCCCTGTGGGGATGACTAAATTAAGGTGAGACAGAATTGAGCAACACCATGCACATTCAAAGAACGGAAAGAAATTCCAAATGGATGGTTAGGATGAAAGTGGTTTGAGCTGGAGAGATGCTTAAAAATAATTTCTGGAATTGTGTAGCTGATCCTAGAAGAAATGGAGAACTTTGACTACATGATCATATCTGATTTGTATGCATAAGACTATATCTAAGGTAGATAATATACAAAGTTGTATGCTGCCTAAAGAGTCGCTGAGAAGAGGCCACAACAGGAGTTATGTGTTTCTTACACTTTGAAGAATAAATAGAAGTTTCACATCACAGAACGAGTAACCATAAGGCATCACTGCAGTAGCACATTGATGCAAAGAGGCCTTCTGGTTATGGCGGACTTTGGATGTGTTTCTGCAGAATGCCATACTGAGTGATCTGTTGAGAATGCTGAAGATGAACCTGGAAAGGTAATTGCCAGATTTTGAACATCTTTTTTTTTCCATCTTAAGAAAAGTGAATTTTATCCTAGAATCTCTGGTGAGTCTTAAATAATGATGGCTATTCTCTTATGTTCTATGATCAATTCTGGAACTTCCAAAGATGAAGAACAATGAATATAGTCCTAAATTTTGTTTTTTTTTTTAATTTAGTTGTAAAGACTAACAAGATAATTTACATAAAAATCATTCAGAGTAAGGTATTGCAATACTCCTTGAAATTTCTAACAACATAAATCATGAAATTTCTGACCTTCAAAAGATTACATTTGATGTCACACAGTAGTCCTAAAATAACTCCTTGCTTCATAAATTTATTGCACAATACATTTTCTTTTGCTCACACCTTAGAAGATCACTGTTGTTTGGTAGGCAGCTGCCCTTTCCCTTTACAAGGGAAGTAGCATTTTATCACCTACCAGAGATCATTATTGAAAAAATAAGCATTATCACGCTGTCAATGGCCTATTTTAACTACCTGCTTTGGGTTGTGATAAGAAATGAGCTGAATAAAAATAAATGAAAGTATGTCAAACAAATCTGTTTAGAGTACAGAGGAAGCAAGAAAAGTTACAGTCTTGATTCTTTACTAGTTTATCATTTTATAGTAGAATAATCTGTTCCTGAGAAATTCTGTAATACTAAGGAATGGATCACAATATCACTTGCTAAATCACCCAGGAACATGGAAATTATATTGGTATGATTTTCATATTTCTAATATGTAGAATTTATTAGGTGTCTTTAAAAATCCCGTATCTTAGAGACAGCTGTGTTAAAAATAGCTCATTCAGGAATAAGCTTATTTTTACCTAATGTCCTAGGTAATTGCTCCTGCTAGTTTCTTGGATCAGCATTCAGGCACCACATTTATTGGGCCCTCCTCAAACAGCCTCACTTAGACCAACCATTCAATGTTACACATCTGCACTACTTCCCCAGATTCCTGATTCCTGGATAAGGAAAAGTGGTAATGGATGATCTAATAATTGTAAGCAGAAAGTTTTCATGACTATGTTTTGATTTTATAAAGACAGTTCTGATGAATGTGTTCTGTATGCATTAAACAATATGACTAGTGAATTACTGTTGTATAGTACAGAGATGATGAAGACATTAGGTAGGAGACACAAGAAGAATGTTACAGATTACAGACACACACTGCTTGTACACACATATGGCATATGGAATTGTAGAGCTGCTTTCCATAGGAATTGAAGAAGAAGAAACAAACAAGAGTGGGAAAATGATGGGAGGATATTGATTCCAAAACAGAGAAACAGAAGTTTTTTTTTGGTAAGAAAATATAATGAATAGAGTCATAGACATGAATATTAAAGGTGCCCTTGGGGATATCTAAGCAGGCATACACATAGGCAATATGTGTCTGCAGCTCTAGAGACATGAACTGTAGAAGTGGATTGATAGTCATCAATATGGAAAGGTAACTGCTGAGCCCATGAGAGTGGATATCATGAAGGAAGAATTCATGGGACATAAAGCAATGAGATTTTAGAACAGGTGCTTTAGTTTTAAGGAGAAAACTAGAAGCCAATAAAAGATGGATCTACAAAGTAGGAACAGACCAGGAGAACAATGTGAGAAAAGTCAAGGTAAGAAAATTTTATGGACATGGGTAACTAAGGTTAAATCTTGCAAAAGTGACAAAATATGAACAGAAATATTCACTAAAATGATTTATTAGAAGTTCATTTTTGGGATCCTCTGAACCAAATCTTGAGATGGGGACTTGACTTACAGGTAAATTATTGGAGGGTGATCTCAAGAAGTCAGGTAGAAGGTACACAAAGCATGCAATGGTGAAAAGAAGTCAATAAGGATTATTGCTCTGGCCCAGTGGGGCCCAATACTGCCCACTGAGGAAGCAAGTAGCTAGTACCTCAAAATACTCTCAAAGGACTGGCAATGAAAGGCTCCTCCTACCTGTGGTTTGAAGTTTGCCCCAGTGGTTGTTAACTCTCTGGAACTTCTGGGTGAAGACTGAGCCACAGCCACAGCTTCAGAGAAAGCCCTAAGTCATAAAGCTGAGAAACTAGGTGTCCACATGAGGCAGAATGCCATCAAGTGACCAGGAGCTGTACATTCAACTGAAGCTTAAGTTAAAACATGGGCCACCTGTAGGTGGCATGAATACACAGGAGTGTCTACTATGAAGTTGATGATTAAACTCTGAGACCAGATTTAGGGGGTGGGACTGAAACTAAGATTTCATTGCTGAGAGATAAGGAAGTTAACATATTGGGTAGATAGTGGTATAGTTGACTAAATTGAGATTGACAAGAGGGATTGGGTTAGGGAATTCATTTTTCTAACTGATGAGCATTGGAGGAGAGAGGTAGAGATGTTAATGTGGTCTCTTTCATACCCAAAGATAATTGGATTATAACTGGTTCCAGAGTATAGGTAATGGAGGAAAAATAAGTTAGCTGAAGTTTGAAGCCAAAGCTTGGTTGAAAGGAGTTTTTATGAACATGTTTGAAGGCATTCTTTCATTTATTCAAAAATGGTTTTGAATGTTTATTATTGGTCAATTCTAGGCTAAGTTTTAAAAATGCTAAGGTGACAATTGCAGGCATGTTCCCTGTCTCATGGAGCTTGATATCTAGTGTAGGAGACAGGCAAGTTACCAAAATTACACCCATCGTGATTTATTTATTATAGTGATCACTACTATGAAGGAAAATCACAGTGTGCTGTGCAAGCAGGTAGCCAGGGAACGTCACCTGGGAAAAGAGAGTGAACAATCATTAATAATAGATAAAGAGTTGTCTATCCAGGGCAGTGACTTAACTTCTGTCCTAATTTGAACCCTTTGTTTTTTGGTCCCTTATACTTTACTTTATTGACATTCTTTTCAATTGGCTTAAGGATATCTTCAAATAAATATAAAATGCATGCATTGTAGATAAATAATGTTATGTTGCCCACAACTTGATTGAAAGTCAAATTATATGTGTTTCCAAATCAAGACCATTTGCTCTCAGAACTCTCTAACTACATTTGAATTCAGTGTTGCTGAGAATTTTAATGCAGATTCTCACTCCATTACATGTCATACATGTCATCTTCACTTATTTCCCCTCTTCCTTTCTCTACTGTAAATCTTCAGTAGCTTCTCTTTATTCATAGTGTACCTAAATTTTACAATAACGGGTTAGAGTGTTTTACTCAGCAAGTTTATGTGTTTTGATGCTTTGAATATGTAGCATAATTTTTTTTAACTATAGAAATTGTTTAGGTTGTTTTATTGTATAGTTTCTTTTTTTCCATTCACTCTCTATTTGTGAAATAACTTTGGGATGGATACTGTGATTCCGTCTTTTCAGATTTCTCTATTTTATATCTTTTAGGACTATTCTTATACTCTTTATTGTGTTTTTGTCAGAGCTTCTTTTCCCCCAACCAATTGAATATTTGACATATTCAAAACCATATTCAGTGTGAAGGTAAAGCTTGAAGCATTATAATAACCTACAACCATACTTAAAAATTAAACCATTACCAATAATGATGAAGTTTTCTGTGGTCCTCAGCTCACATTCCGTCTCCCTGTAAAGGTGGTAACTTCTAAATTTTCTTTTAATAAACCTCTTATTTTTCTTATAATTTTTAGGAGGTACATATGCCTAAACATACTTTTTAGTTCTGCATATTTTTAGATTAGTTAAAATAATGTATCTCAAAGTTGTCTGTTGTACACTTTTTTTCAGCTAACAACACATTTTTAAGATCTGTTCATTTTGCTATGTGTGACTATAGTTTCTTTTTATTCATGTGAGGAATGCCACTGTATGAATGTATGAGGTTATCGGACGCAGGTAGCCAGTGAGAGTAGCGACTGAAAGCCAGCCCAAGTCCAAGCATCAGCCCAGAGGAGGAATGCCTTTTATAACTGTCTTCCAGAAGGAAAAGTATTGGATTTTATGCAAAGTGTCATATGAAATGGGAAGTGAATCGGGGCTGATTTCACAGTTGTCTTATTTATTTTTCTGACAATTAATTTTTTTTAATTACTGAATTTTTGTCAGTTTTTTTTAATGAGCAGTGCTTTTATGAAATATCATACATGTTTCCATTGGTATATATCCTCTCCAAGTGTATATTTCCTTTCCATTTGTAAGCACCTCTAGGGTAGAATTCCTGGGCAATAAGGTATGCAAATGTCAAACATCACAAGAAAGTACCAAATTAAGGATTACTGATTTATATTTCCGTGAACAGTTTATGAGTGTTTCCAGTGTTCTGTAACTTTGCAAGCTGTGATGCTGTCAAAAATGTCTAATTTTTGCCAATTATTATTGAATTTGACCATGCTTTTATAAAATAATTGGTTGCCTTGTTAATTTACATGAAAATGCATTGAAATTTTTATTAGAACTTCATTTTGTCTAGAGATTATTCTAGGGAAAGTTGATATGATATTTAGTCAATCTGTCCAAGAAAGTAATAAATCTGTTTTTTGTTTTTTGTTAAATCTTCTTTATTGTTATTCATCTGAAGTTTTATGATTTTCTCCATAATGACCTTGCATACTATTGGTTAAATTTACTCATATGTACCTATTATTTTGTTATATTCACTCATGTGCATTTTTTTGCAGTTTTAAAAATTACATTTTAGTATTCTTGCTTTTGTGTAGAAAGAAAATTGACTTGAGAAAATGGTCAACTTTGCTAAACTTTCATATTTATTCTGGATTATTTTTAGTTTTCTAAATATGCAACCAAAAAAAATTCTGTTATGAGCTACTCCTATGAATCTTACCTAGATTCTTAATATATTCAACTTTATTTTCCTTTTTTATGCCACTTATTATAAATACTAAGTAATAATACTTAGTATAAATATATTCAACTTTATTTTCCTTTTTTTATGCCACTTAATATAATACACTGTGAGATAGCAGTGAAATTTGGCATTTAGCCCTGATCTGCATTTTCAAACTGATTTTCTTTTTTTTTTTCTTTTAAGAGTAAGGGCAGATAATTTTTACATTTATGTTGTTACCATCTCTATCACTTTAATTTATTATTCGCTGAGTAAATGTTTTTTATTTCGAGTAAGTTAAAAGTGTATATGTGACTGTGCTGTACTAGTTTATTGTTCTGTTGTTAGGATTAAATAAGATGGGCCATGTGATGTGTTCAGAAATTTCAGTACTAAGTGCTTAATGAGTGTTGATATTTTTATTGGTATCAATATATTTTAAATTATTATTGACCCAGAATACAAACCAATTAAAATAATTATATTGGTTTACCAAAATATATTTCAGTATTTCATTTATAGACTTGTATTATTTAAGACCATTACCTTAGATATAAGTGCTCTGATTTTCATTTTATAAATAAGGAATGCAATATTTACAGGTAATGAAGGTATGTCAGCAATACATGTTCCTGCAGATGGACTATATTTACATTCATTTAAATTAATCCTACTCTTATTACTGATTAAAAAGCTACTATCATTAATATACCTACTTAAGACCTAGGCATACCACATGATTAAGAGCACCCAGATTGCCTGTGTTTAAATTCTAGCTGTCCTACTTACTAGCTTGATAACATTATGCAACTTGCTTAGTCTCTCTGCACTACCAATTGTTCCTTGTAAAATGGTAATAGTGATACTAATGATATCTACTTGATAGGAAAAGCACAGAGCCTGGTAGCTATCTTTGCTATACCACCTTGCTAATTACTCCCATTATCTCACATAATTCTCATATAATCCTATGAAGCAGGTAGTAATAGCTCATTTATCTTTTTAGATAAGAGAAAGGAGAGGCTACAGGCCTTGTACAAGGTCACAAGAATTAGAAAATTTTGGAGATGGGATTTTAACCTAGGACTGCCTGGATCACAGTCACTACACTGAGTCTTATCATGAGCACTTCTTCTACCAAAATATGGTGCTACGTTGAACAAAGTAATAAATTAGTGCAGATCAGTAATGTGAAGAATGGAAGATTATTTAATATACAGGGAAAGCTAGCATCTCCTAGTCACCACTTAAATTAGAGAAGATTATAATATGAAATCATTAATTAAAATGTAAAGGGGATTTATTAGTGGAAGGATTTGTTTCCATTGGAATAGGCTATCAAGGATAATGTAGATTCTTTCTAGAAGGATTGGTAGGGGATTATATTTTATTTGGATAAGTTTAATACTATTGCTATTGAGTAGTTATAATCATGGTCTTTCCTTCTGGAATGACAAGTTCAAATCATGTTGCTGTCATTTTAAAGCTCTGTCTCTGGGCTTTTCAAGTAACCGCTGAATCTCAGTCTCTCACTGGGAGATTGTCCATGATAATATCATCCTACCTCATTGGGGTGCCTGAAAAAATTGAGTCTCTTAGCAATGTCCCTGGCATAGAATAAATCCTTAAGAAAATATTAGCTTATTTTCATAAAGGGCCAAGAGATAAACAGAGAAAGGAAATCTTATCAATCTCTCCTAATTCTACAGCACTGTGAGGTGGTTTTGAGGAAACTCAAACTGTTTGTGTTAAGTGGGCTGGCTAAGTAAATGCACGCTCTAAACATTAAGAAGTTATGATTGTGAAAAATGTTAAAGGTTTTAATCAATCTAAGTTCTCATTACATTGTCTAATGCAGTGGTCTGCAAACTGCGGCTCATGAGCCACATGCAGCTCGCGAGCCACCGTTTGCCGCTCTGTTGACTAATGAGTTTGCTGACCACGGGTCTAACCAAACAACATGTGTACCCACTCATAAACACACATGTACACATACAAAACCAACAAAAAACTTCCCAAAGATTCTGTAAGAACAAATCAAATCTATTAATCATTGTAATTATTAATGCAATATGTTTTGTTATGCACCCAACCTAAGATGTCTCATAATAGTGGTTAAGGGTACAGTCCCTGGAGTATACAAAGCAAAATTTTAAGGTTCTACCCCAATGCCATCTCTTTAACAAACTGTAATTATTCCTTTTGCTTTGAAATGACAATATTCTCCTTAGAATCTTATGACATCTACTTTTAAGATGCTGCCTTATTTGTCAGCGTTTTTTATATGAATCTTCTGGCAAGGACCTCTGCTACTCAGCTCTACCCTGTGGTCACCATGTAGCATTAGTGCTGATGTTGGCAGGTTGTCAGAATTCCTTAGAGTATCTGGAAAGGAGATTTTTATGTGACTCTCCTTATTCTTCAATGGTCTTTTAATTAAAAGAAAAATCGCCATTGCACTGGCCAAAGTAAATCTGCAGCCTGATGGAATGCATGGACTTCCACTTTGTGACTTTTGTTCTAGAGCATTGCGTTTTCAGAAGGAAGGAAAGAAAAATACATAAGTAAACAATTCTCCCTCTTCCTTTTCAAGGCTATAGGGTATCTGTCTGCATCTGCTTCTACCTTCACACATATGTAAGTCTAGCTTTCCACCCATAGACTAGAGAATAGGTCTCAATATTTACCAGCTCTTCTAACCACATGTAGCTCAGCGGGGCCACATAACAGTCAGAAAGTCTCAGTGGGAATGTACAAGTCAAGTTGTATGTGGAATATAAACAACTGTCGAGTTGGAGAGAGAGCACACTCCCTTCCCTTATGCCCTCATTAACTTTCCGAGGTAGGAATGATTGATTTGGAACCTTTGGGTTAATGTGAATATTGTACATGATGATTTCATTTACACAGAGTGTAATATAATATACTCACATAGAGGATGTCATGTTGTGACTTCCAACAAGTTTGCAAACACTTAATCCATGTTTTTTACGTATGGCTATGCATTTGGTGGTCTAGTCAGGAAACACATGGCAAGTAGAGAGAACTAAGATTAATTGAACATCTAGTATGTACCAAGACCTTTATTCTCTTCAACTCATTTCATAAGTAGAAAACAACTTAAGAATCTCATAATATAATTGCAATAGCTTACAAATACACATAAAACATAGCTGGCAATTCAATGCATTGAGTGTTATATACCATGAGTAGTACTAATAACAATGACGACAGGATCCTGCAGCAAGGAGACATCACCTTAGGTAGGAGTAATCATGGAAGACTTCATGGAGGAGTGAAACCCTGGAACTGACTTGGATGAAGGGATAGAAGGAACTCTGCAGTTGACAGTGCGATAGTCTTAGGAAGAACTAAAGGAGACCTCTTTTCTTCTAAGAGATATTTTTACCAAATAATTATAAGGTTGGAAATAAACTCTCAGGACATCTCCTACCACATATTATTAAATAGAAAAATACATGTTCTTGAATGAACTTTAAATCATATATATGCATATATTTAATGTGAATGTAAATATACATGTCTAGATAACCTATTCTAATCTATTCCTTTAGTTGAGCAGATGGAGAGTAAACTAAAAATCAAAACTGATAAAAATAATGTACATATTTTTCTCTAGTATAAAAATAGACCTCTTATCTCTTTGATTTGCACAGAAATTATTGAGATTTAGTCTAGAAACTTGTATGGGTCAAATGTACTCAGATAGAGAATATCCACTTTTATCTCAGGTTTTTGGTTTTTTTCCCAAAAAATAATTTTATACTAAAGAACCAACTATCTTCAAAAGTACATTTTCAGTAACCGAGTAAAATATAGGGCTTTTTATCCTACATTTAACAGGAGCTTCCATAGAAATCCTCCTAAACTTGACCTCTGACAGCTAAGACTGACAAGCCATTGAGCATTTGAGACTAGAGTTGATTAAAAAAAAGATAGGAAGGAAACATTGTTTTAGGAACATTCTTTTTTTGTGTGTGGTGTTATACAGGATAGATCATTTACAAGAAGAAAAAGTGAAGGGAACTTGTTAAGAGCATGTAGTAAACCCATATGTGATTAACAAAATAATTTTATGTTAATCAAATGAACCATTATTTAATAAGACTTCCTCATGCTAGGAACAGTGCTAAACAATGGTAGGAGCTAGCTTCCAAAATAGCCACCAACCATCTTACCTGCTAGTATTTACACTCTTGTGTAGTTCTCTCCCACACTAAATCACATCTGGCTTGTGTGATCTAACATACGATGGAAATGATGTGAGACTTTTGATGGGAGATCACAAATGAAGTTGCAACTTCCTCCTAGCATTGTAAAAGACACTGAAGCTTCCTCCTTGGTCTCTTGGATCATGTGTTGAGGGGAAAGCTGGCCACCATGTATGGAAGAGCCTTAAGCAGTCCTGTGCAGAGACCCACACAGAAAGGAGCCTCCCACCAAGAACTGGTACTAACTTGCTAGCCATGAGAGTGATCTACCCTGGACGTAGACCTTCCAGCCTCAGTCAGGGTTTCAGATCACAGACCCCAGCTGACATCTTGACTACTTTAGATGTCCCAAGTCAGAAGGACATGGTAAATTGCTCCTGAATTCCTAACTCCTTCTTTCAGAACTTTGAATGATTCTCAAACACTTGCCCAGAAGAGCCACAAAACCTCCAAGAGGGAACAGGTGAAGGATGAAGGAGGAGCTGTTGACATTTTTTCTTACTTTACAGTCTTTCCCAGAAATATCTCTGAAATCATGTGAGTCACAGAGAGGGGCTTTGCCTCCTTTCTCCCTCTCTTAAGTCATTGTGGAACCCAACAGTGCGGGATGTGGGACAATAGGAGAGATTATTTCCAGGAAGTACTAGTAATGACACTGAGCATGAAAATAGTTAAACAGGACAAAAGAAACACCTCAAACAGATCCATTGGGCAGAGAGCTGATGTGCATATAAAAGAGTTCTCATCTGGAAACCAGAAGGCTGAAGTTCTAAAGAAAACTTCAGGGCTCCAGCCAGGCAGTGTCTGTCATGCAAAAGACCTCCCTGATGGAAGGAACAGGAAATGTCATCAAAAAACTGATGAGACTGTCAAGTCTCAGCTAGAATTAGATGAAAGCTGGCTTCACTTGCAGGGGACATCCTAGTTAGAAGATGAGGAGCCAGAACAGAGCTTGAAGAATTGGATGTTTTAGATAGATTTTTAAATTTCCTCTTATTCACTTACGCCCTCTGTATGACATTTAAGCACAATATCTTCAAAGTAGCTGGCAACCCTGAATAGTTGTCATTTTTCTTGGGAGGATGACTGTTCAAAAGGTGCCTTGGACCTCCAGTTTCAAGGGGGGAATTTTATCTGGATCACATACAATCGGGGAAATTGAGACCTTTACAGGGCCTAACTGTGCAAACTAATTGCAAAGATAACAAATAGAAGTGTGTGTGTGTGTGTGTGTGTGTGTGTGTGTGTGTAAATTTCAACCAAATATAATTAAAGCAAAGTGTATTAGGTGCATAAATAAATGAAAAGGTTCACAATGCCTTCTATTTTATGTAAAAGTGTGCAACATTAAAAAGTTGGCAAGCCAAATCCATGGAGTAATGGAAGGCTTATTAAGTAAACGATGCCTTGAAAATGGCTAATTATAAAAATAAATTACAAATGTAGCATATTAGCCAGCTTGGGCTGCCATAACAAAAAAACACAGAGTTGGTGCCTTACACAACAGAGATTTATCTCTCACAGTTCTTGAGGCTGAGAAGTGCAAAATCAGGGTGCCAGACAATTCAGTTTATGGTTAGAACGCCCTTTCTAGCTTATAAACAGCTACCTTCTCATTGTGTCCTCAAAAGGTGAAGAGAGCATAATCTGGTATCTCTTCCTCTTCTTCTCCTTTTTTTTTTTTAGTATTTTTTATTATTGATTTCAGAGAGGAAGGGAGGGGAGAGAGAGATAGAAACATCAATGATGAGAGATAATCATTGATCCCTGCCTCCTGCACACCCCACACTGGGGATGAGGCCCACAACCCGAGCATGTGCCCTGACTAGGAATCCAACAATGACCTCCTGGTTCATAGGTCGATGCTCAACCACTGAGCTGGCCAGGCTCTTCCTCTTCTTAGAAGGACACCGGCCCTATTAGATTAGGGTCCCATCCTTTATACCTCACCCAACTTTTATCATCTCCTTATAGGACCTATCTTCAGTAACATGGGGTGGTAGGACTTCAGAATATGGAGAATGAGAGGATACCAACATTATTTCCATAACATGTAGTAAAGTGGTAAATGAAGCAAAAATGAAATGATCAAATGGCTAAAAAAACATGTAGGTGAATATTTACCTGATCTCACGGTAAGGAAGGCCTATATCATATTAAGGAAGAAGCATACATAAAAGTGCAATATTGTCCAGTAAGTTATCAGAAGAGATTTCCAGGTGGTGAATTTTTGGTTGTTATTTTATTCTTTCCGCTTTTTATAATTTCCAATTTTCTATACTTGAGTTAATTTTATAATCTAACAGAGGATTTAGAGAGTAATGTGCTATAGGATTTATATGAATGAATCAATTCAGATGCCTTAGAAGACAGTAAAAGCTCAGTAAATGAGAGGTATTCATATTTGGTGATATAAAATAACTTGATTTCTAAGACTTTAATTTTTGTCCAAATATATAAGGGTCCTTTTTGTTAAAACTTCACCAGCATTTTGATGTCCACAGGTTTAAAGTTAATAAAAATAACAAAATATGTTATTGCTTTTATTTTTTAGCTCCATTATTGATATTTACCACAAAATTGAGAGGGAGGAACAGAGATTTCCCAGATACTCCCCGCCCCAACACATGCAGTCTCCCCCATTATCAACATAACTCACCAGAATGGTATACTTTTCTAAAAATATATTTTTATTGATTTCAGAGAAAGGAAGGGAGAGGGAAAAATAGAAACATTGATGATGAGAGAGAATCATTGATCTGCTGCCTCCTGCACGTCCCCTACTGGGGATCGAGCCTGCAACCCAGGCATGTGGCCTTGACTGGAATCAAACCCAGGACCCTTCAGTCCCTAGGCCAATGCTCAATCCACTGATCCAAACTGGCTAGGATTTTTTTTTTTTTTTAAATCAAGAAAGAGCTTATAATCCTGGCTGCTGTTGTGCAGTTGATTGGAGCATTGTTCTGTGCACCAAAAAGAAAGGTTGCTGGTTCCATTCCCAGGCGGGGCACAAACTTAGGTTGTGGGTTCAATTTCTGGTTGGGGTGCTTATGGGAGGCAACTGGTTGATGTTTTTCTCTCACATTCATGTTTTCTCTCTCTTTCTCCAACTCCCTTCCTCTATCTCTAAAATCAATAAAACATTTAAAAAAGAATTAACTTAATTGACACATCAAAGTGCCCTAAAAATCCTCTGTACTTACCCTATTTATCTGTCCAACCCTACGCCTTTGGCAATCACTGATCTTGTTATTATTTTCATAGTTGTCTTTTCTAGAATGTCATATAGTTGGAACTATACAGTAGGTAGCCTTTTCAGATTGACTTCTTTCACTTAGTAAAATGCATTTCAGTTTTCTCCATGTCTTTTTTTTTTTTTGCATAATAATATTTCATTGTCTGGATGTACCAAAATTTATCCATTCACTTACTGAAGGTCATATTGGTTATTTCCAAATGTTGGCAAATATGAATAAAGCTGCTATAAGCATCTATAGATTATGTGTGTGTGAGTGTATGTGTGTGTACATAGTCTTCAACTCTTTTGAGTAAATTCTTAGCTCAGTTGCTGAATTGTATGGTAAGTTTGTGTTTAGCTTTGTAACAAACTGCCAAACTGTCTTCCAAAGTGGCTGTATTATTTTGTATTTCCACTAGTAATGCATGACAGTTCTTATTGTTCCACATCCTCACCAGCATCTGCTATTATCAGTTCTGGATTTTGGCCATTCTAATAGGTGTGTAGTAGCATCATTGCTATTTTAATTTGAATTTCCTTGATAACATATGATGTGGAGAAGTTTTGGGATGCTTATTTTCCATCTGTGTATATTCTTTGGTGTGATGTCATAAGAAAGATTTTTAATGGGGTTAATGTTTGGTTTTCTAAATCCTCAGTCTTGAAATTGGATCTGAATAATTTTTATTCAATTAGAAAATGGCAATGTATAAAGCAGAACACTTTTGTATTTGAATATTTTATGTTGGAAATCATAAAGTAAAAATGATAAACATTTTTAAAAAACTGTGAAATATTATAGACATTTTTAGGGAAAATATTATGTTGTTTTTCCATGAACACAACAAAGAAGAAGAAAAAAGAATATTGATTAATCTTTCTAATAGAAGACAACAATCTTATTTTGAGATAATTAATATTATCTTGAATTATATGAGGTTCAGATATTTATAGTTCAAATATATATGGTTTTATTTTATTAACAGGTAGATGTCAAAGAGAAAGGAAGTAGATAAGGAAAAGGAAAAGTATGCATTAATTGGCTATATTCAAAAACTGGCCAGAAATATAATGTTAGCCAGGAGTTTTGTGAGACATCATGTAAGTATAAGACAAAACAATGAATGTTTTAATAGAGCTAAACTTTTAAATTTAAGAGAGCTAAATTTGCTATGGCATCACCAGTACTCAAAACATGTTAGATATACCTTTTTCTTTTCTTTGGAGGGGGTTGATGGATAATTGATCTTACAGTCTATGGTACACTCTTTGAAATATTGTCATTGGCAGCAGATTTTTACCTTCTAAAGTTATTTTTTATTTGTGCATGTTGATATGTATGGAGAGATTGGCTAGGCAAGAGAATACTTGTTTAGAAATGAATGTTTCGTGGACTCTTAAGAATATTGATTTTCTTCTATTGTACGAAAATTGGTTTTGAAGATAATCCAGTCTACCATATTACTCTTTCAGAAAATTATTAATTCATAATTATGTATTTCCTCTCCACCCATTATTCCTTATCTATAGGCACTGGTTTTGTGCTTGGCCATCTGGCATGCATTAGCTAAAGGCATGTGCCATACATAAGCAGAAGTTTTAAATGTGCCTTCATAGTTTGGCTCTGTGTCTGTTTTATTCCTGCCCTTTTCATAGAAGAATGGCATTTTCAGATAGTGGCTGCACCGTTAGTCTGTGTTCCGGAATGAGAAGAAACATGGAGTCTAATTAAATCCAGTCTTGCCAGGAGAATCGATCAGAGCCACATGAACCCATTGCTCTCATGTCACATGAGCAATAAGTTATTATTTTTGTAAGCCTCTAAGACTTCTAAGTAAAGAAGTTGTTAATTACTGCAAAGATGGACCAATAAAATAAATGGTGCCAGAAGTGGCACAATGCCAAAAATAACCCTAAAATATAGATAGGAATGGGAAGTAGACAGCAAGTAAGCTGATATAAGAGGCAAGAAAGATAACGATCTAACTTATGAATTGGTAAAATATTTTTTAAATGTATTTTTATTTACTTGAGAGAGGAAGAGAGAGGAAGGGAGAGAGATAGAAATATCAATGATGAGAGAGAATCATTGACTGGCTGCCTCCTGCACACCCCACACAGAATTGAGCCCACAACCCGGGCATGTGCCTTGACCAGGAATCGAACCATGAACCATGAACCTGGCTGGGCAATAAATTGGTAAAATATTTGATAAAATCTTTGCCTGCAATAAATTGGAAGCACAAAATCCATCTAATAAATTTGTGAGTTTGGAAAAAGATATTGATCAGAATTTTCATAGCATAAGTGGTTGTTATTAGCGGAATTTGATTAGATATTATAAGGAAGAATGAGCTAAAAAAAATAATTGGTCTGTTGCCAAGGGTGAAGGAAGAGAGATAATTTCAACATCTGAGACTGACTGATGGATTGAAAGGTGCAGTGCTTTCTCATCTGCCAGTAAAATTTTCTCAAATTAAGACAGTCTCAGGCAAAAAGCCAGTTAAGGGTGTGGCATTACACCTCTTATTGGATTAAGATGGAACCAGAAAATAATCCTTTCAGTTGGACAAAAGTTCTCAAAGGAAAGACCCAAGGAATAATGTCAATCTAACAGCAACCAAAATTAATGATAGGATAGCAGAGTCCAAAAGAAATGTACTATAAGTCATATGTGCAATTAAAAAATGTTAATAACCTCACTTTAAAATAAAGTAAAAAGGAACAGGTGAAATGAATTTCAATAACTCTATTAATTTTAATAACTTTTATTCAAGCCAATATGCTAGTACACACACAAAAATAATACAATCTCCAATATAATCAATTTAAAAATATTAATGTGACATTTACCATGTTTTTGTGTTGAAAAGCATTGCATGTTTTACATTTATAGGACTTCTCAGTTCAGAGTAGTTACATTTCAAATGCTGAATAGCCATATGTGATGAGTGGCTGGCTGGACAGCAGAGTTTTAGAGTTAGGAATCTAGAAAAAGATTTGTTGATGTGCTCTTGGCAAAGGAAATGACTAGAATAAAATAGGCAGGCCACACACACACACAGAGCCAACAAAATTTTTGAGAGAATTGATTATCAGAATAAATTAAAGGAGACCATGATTCCTTGAAATATAAACTGACCTTTTAGGCTTTCTATGACAGTCTGAGAAGTCTGAGAATTGTAATAACTGTATTCTGCTAAGATAATTGGAGTTGTTTGTTGCCATAGCAAAAGCTGACTAATGCAAGGAATATTAAAATATTTTTTAAAACAGCAGATCTTTAATAAGATAGGCTTTTACTACTGCCAAAACATACTATCCCTCCTGATTTTGTTCTCTGCAACATTTCCTTAGAAAGTAGAAGTTTATCTCACTACAATCAGCAAAGACTAACTGCGTGAGACAATGGAAAGAGCAGGATTGTTATCAGAAAGACCTGGATTTGAATCTTAATCTTATCCCTCTTTAGATATGTAATATTTACACTAGATACTGTTATAGCAAACATAACACAAGCAGAGTCTTGGAAAACATCTGTAGGTTGTTGGAGCTTGCTCTCTTGGTATGTGGCCACTGTATCAAGGAGTTTAAGATAGCGTGCCGGAGACCTGTGGCTTGGCCAACAGCCATCCTGAGCAATGAAACAGGGGTTGAGCTACCCCAGACCATTCAGCTCCGGCAAGCCCCATGAGTGATCCCAGTCATGGCTGACAAATATCTGCCCAGCTGAGCCCTCCCCAAATAGATAATCCAGAGAACTGTGAACAAATACAACTGTGGTTTTAAGCCACTAGAATTCGGAGTAAACGTTTGTTACTAGATAACAGTTACATATGACTTATGGGGAGTTATTTAAACCCCTTTGCTCAGTTTCCTCATCTATAAAACAAGACTGACATTGCTGTCATGTGGTAGTGCCAGGGATGTGCTAGGCCCTTAAAAGGTTCTGTCCCTTTTTCTCTAGTCTACATCTCTCCCTTTTTCCTACTTTTCCTTCATAACTCTTCTCCCAGGGGTATGTACAATATTGTTGATATCAATGTATAGCCTATAGTAAGATGGCTACTTCAAAGAGGCCAACTTCATTTGGGTAAGTCAATACTAACAAGTTGGTATAAAATTAGCTGTGTTCCATTATAGATACATTTAATAAAAATCTCATTAAATGTAGGGGGAAAAGTGTACATCCCAATAGAAGTACAAATTTCCTATAAATATTGCACTAAAATTTTTCCCTAAGTGATATATTTCTCGATTAGTCAGTAGAATGAAATGTGTAAAGTTTTTTGTCTACTCTTGTTTCTATGCCAAAAAAATAAGTAAATATTTTGGGGGCAAAGCCAATAGGCCAACAATACATTCTTTATTCATCCAACTTAATCAAAACTTGTAATCAGTGAAGAAGAATCATTTACCTCAAAACAAGAAAAAAAAAACAAAAACAAAACTTGAGTCCAGGATTGAATGACTCATGCAGGAACTTCCTGGTTTTGCTCTGTGCTTTATGAAGTAATTTCAGAATATGTAATTATTTTAAATATTTTATAAGCTACAGTGACTTTTTTAATAAGGGTTTCTAATTATCCAATACAAATTCTAGAAAGATTTGCCGAATATGTAGTATACATGTGATGAGTCATTTGTCATCCAAAAGCTTGTGAAGAAACCCTCATTCCTAAAAATTGGGCCCTCGTAGATTTGATACTGGCTGTAATTTTTCACTTGAGACATTTCCTTTTATATCTTCAACTCCACTTTTGGTAAATCGTGATACATAACTATATAAAACATCATATACTCTAAAATAAAAGGAATAAAGGTGCCAACTGTACTACATCAAGCACAGTACACTATGCACCAAAACATTAAGCTACTTAGTCAATTTTAGAATAAAAAAGATACCTTTTTAATTGTCCTTTTTCTCCACTCTCTCACACCCTACTGTACCCCCATTTCTGGAAATTTAGGAGATCTGTGTACTCTGCAAATAGAGCACAAGGAGAACAATCTTTTTAAAAAAATTTCTTGGGATGAAGCTTTCACATCAGTCAAGAACTCACTCATTCTTCTATATCTAAAGGATAGGACCTTAACTATGTATCTGTACTTTAACAGTTCCTATTTAGAAGGGACAGAGGAATCTCTTATACTGGCTATATTGTGAATGCTCAGCTCCCCAATTACATAGCAAAGTGTGGAAACCTGAATCAATATAAAATGTAACATAAAATCCAGATAAAAAGCTCCACAAGTTGCAAATTATTGTACTGACCAGAGGAATTAAAGGGCCAGAGTTCGCCGACACAAGTGGGAATGAGGCTCTTGTGATATCTTCAGAAAATAAATGTTCTAATACTCCCATGGGAGGATGGAATATGGAAACAGGCTTTATTGGCATGGAGTTACATTTCTTGGCTTCCAAAGTCCCTGGCCCCTTAAGCCAGTCCTAAAAGAGGTGCCACTGGGAGTTCAGCCGAATCAGAAAGTGGGCCAGTGTCCAGAGTTTCCGTTTCATGTTGTAGCTGGGTGTGGTTCAGCATTCAGGCCAGATTAAAGTCCATTAGCCATGTGTGGAGCCCAATATGGCCATGCACCAAACGGGCCCAGGGGAGGGTGTCCAAGCAACAGGAGTCCCAAGAGGGCCTGGTGCCCTGGATACAAAAGAGATCTCGAAGTTTATAGATTTAGATTTCGAGGGCTTGCCATGGGCATGCTCATCCTGGCCAATTACCTATTTCAAGGTGTGATTAAGGGCAAGCATTTCCCCATGTCACTCAGACCTTACTGGGCATGCCTCTGAACTGTCTTTGTCTAGTCCCTTCCCCCATCAATGAGCAGGGAACAGATTTGGAGTGTTAAATGCCTATACTATTTGGTCTCTCCTCTTACTCCTTTCCTGTTAAATCACAACCAGGTTATTACAATGGCGTCAGTTCCATTCCCACAGATCTGAAGAATAACATTGCAAGATTACTGAGATTGTTTCATTGTTTATAAGCATCTAGAAAATCTACAGATTGGGTCTATCTTGAGCTTTGACTGGTGTCCCCATAATTCTTTCCACCAAAAATGTTGTGGTCTAATCTAATTAAATCAATATTTTACAGTATTTTATTTTTTTAAAACTTGGTTCTTGTCCCCCTGGGCACAATTCCTTTAAGTAACTGTGGTATTTGTGCAAGATTTGCTGGGTAGCAGAGCACATGCTTCAAGTTTATTAAATTTATCTTGAAACCAGGAATTGTTTTTATGTCACAAGTCAGCCCGGAGTCAACACTGTTAGCATCATAGGTGGTTACAGTTAAAGGCTTTCAAAATGATCTAAATCTTTTTGCTTCAAATCTCTCATTTAATAGATGGGAAACTAGTTCCTGAGATGTTAGCATGCTTTCCCAAGATCACACAGATTTGAGAAACAAAAGCAAAAGAAGCCAAAATAAAAATAAAATAACTAAATAAACCCACAAAATCTCTCTTGTTATAATGATTCATTCAAGGCACTTCACAAACTTTTGCCAGTTAGAATAATTGTGCTAGCCACAGTAATTGCTTCAGGAATGCTTCATTAAAACAAGAACCCATATAAAACCCACAAGAGAGCCTTTTATTTCTAATGCTGGAGTTGAATGACTGGTGGTCCTAGTGCTAATGGCAGCCATGTGGACACTTTGAGGGGCCAAACCACTTGAATAAAGCTGAACAGAAAGGTACTTTTTAAAATATATATACATTATTGATTTCAGAGAGGAAGGGAGGGAGAGAGAGAGAGATAGAATCATCAATGATGAGAGAGAATCATTGATCGGCTGCCTCCTGCACATCCCCCACTTGGGATCAAGCTCGTATCCCAGGCATGTGCCCTGACTGGGAATCGAACCATAACCTCCTGGATCATAGGTAGATGCTCAACCACTGAGCCATACAAGCTGGGCCAGAGAGTTACTTTTTGCTCCCTAATACTTACGCCTCCTCCTGATATTTCACTGATTATTTCAACTATGTCAACAGATATCTTTCTTCTCTTATTAATGTGTGAATTTTTTATTAGTTTAAGTAAGCTTGAGTTGGGTTTTCTGTCACATGGAAAGTGTCCTAATACATGAAATCAACATGATTTACTCAATAATTAGACTAATGTAAGACTTCTAGGTCTTTCTAATACATGAACAATGTTTGAAAGAATGCTTTGTATAGAAGTCTTCCTTTGTATTTCAGAATTATTTCCCTAAGAGAGATAGAAGAGATATTTTTCAATAATATAATTATTAAATATGTGAAATTATTAAATATGGAATTAGTGGACCAAGATAAATGGCTATTTTTAAGACTCTTGATACTCATTTCTCAATAACCTTCTAAAAATGAGCAGGCTTTATTTCTATTGGAACTTTATAGGCTCATATTTTTTATGCACATTTTGCTAGAATAGGATACTATCATTTAAAAAATTGTTTCTAATCTGAAGCAAATCTGGCACCTCACTTTCTGAAAGGGAAGTTAATTTTTTAACTGGTTCTTTAGATTTCTTCAGGATGGGTGATGTGAAAGTCACAGCAAAACCAGTAATTCTAAGCAGATGAGGCAAAGTCTCTAATTTTATAACCAAAGTATCCCTAACTGGAGGGAGAGGCAGAGAGAGTCCATCTAGGATGGAGTGGGGTGCAGCAGAGATCAATGAAACCCACCAGAAATAGACATCTCTTGGAAATCAAATTTTATGTTTAAAAGTTAACTGACATTTGATTTCTACTTTGTATCACAACGACATATATTTGTAATCTGAAAGTAATTCTTCAACTTTTTCTTATACTTTTGCTTCAAATTATTTATATTAAAATTATAAGTTGTTCAATTTGAGAACGTCAAACAGAAGAGACTAGATAACCAGCTATGTTAAAATATAGAAATAATATAAACCACCCAAGAAGCAGCAGAAAGATGTCTTTTGGAAACTTTAGGCATTTCAAAGAGCAAATAAGTTAGAATTCAGTATTCTTTGTCATGACTCAAGTTTGCATCCTGATGGAATAAAGATCTATTATGTAATTAGTAGCAAGCCCTAATTGGACAGGGATAGCCAAATTGTAGGGTTACCACAGTGTTTTCTACATGTACATTTCCGCCTGCAATTGTAAGTGGAATTCCTTTAAAACCATAAATGGCAGCTTTGCCTGTTGACAAGAGAAGATAAAATTAGTGGCAGTGATGTGAGAGAAGATGTGGTCACTGACAATTTTAAACATATGTTGTGGGTAGCACAAAATCTGTGGAATAGGTTAAGAATAATCTTCCTGAATTTAGAGGGTAGGAGTCTTAAATTAAGCCTCTAAAAAAAACATGCTTAAAATTACTAATTATAATATCAGAACAAGGCTCAGAAACCCCCAGGTTGTTGTTGATACTGTTTTTAATCCTGTTACCAGCTACATGTTATAGACTTCATTCTACAGAATTGAATTATTTAACTATGGAAAAGTAAGCACATTCCTAATCCTATAATCTTCATGCTAGAAGTGCATTTTTCTTGGTGATCAATTTAGTTTCTGTTGAAATATTCTTTTTGTGACATTGTCACAGCAGGTAAATATCAGGAACAGAAGATGTTGTCCTTCTATAGGGAACAGAGCCTGGGCATTACCTGATCTAAGCTGGTGTGTTGTGCCATTTGAATAAATTAGTAATGCTGTGCTTCCTGGGAAAAGAAACAAAGGTTTCTGTCATTTCTAAAATGTAATTTTAAAAATCTCGTTTAAAGAAAGCTCAGTATGTTTCCTTTTCTTTCCCAGATGCACTGACTTATTGAGTAGGATCTTGCTCTGATAATTCTGCACTGAATAATACTCATACTAATATCCTGATCATCCTGAAACAATAACCATTGTCATGGTAACTACCTATCATGGGAAAACAAACAGTGCAAATGAGCTTCTTCCATAGCTTTAATTATGCAAACAGAAAATTGAAAGAGTACATTTTAAGGAGTCAGCTTCCCATTTAAGTATTGACTAAAGTAAATGACTCAAGCGGTTCTCCCCATCTGACTGTTGATATGTTAACATGATTAGGTCTCTAGATTTGTGTTGACATTCAATACAGGAAACAATTTAAAATTTCTGCTTAATATTTTACTTTGAAGCACAGTAATGGAGTCCAATTCAGTTGTTTTAGTAAATTATTCTGATTGCTGTTTTCTGAATTCAGTACACGTGAATTAGTAAGTGACCACTATGAAGTTTTAACTATTGATTTTTCACTTCTAATACAGTCGATTTAATAGTTGGACAGGAAAAGTTAGGGCTGCTATTCCAGACTTATTTATTAATTTAGTTTATATTAATAAAGCACCTAAAATATGTCCTGGGTGCTATTTAGGGTACTCAAGTGAAAATTAGACATTTATCCCTTTCAAACTTATAATAACTAATATAACAACTAAATACAAGGTGGTCTGGGCTATGTATACATCACTGGTATGAGTGTGGTGAATGGACCATATTCAAGGACATGCTATATGCTATCAACATGAGATCTTGCAGATTGGGTAAAAGGTTCACAGTGGAGAAAAGCTGGAAATTAAGAAAGAAAAGACATTAAGGAGGTAAGTGATAGGCTAATTAGAAGGCATTTTGAATCCACATGAATGACATGTATAATTACAAATTAATACATGGATGGTTATTTCTTATTATTCCAATGGAGATTTTTAGAGGGATCTAGAAAATTAGAAAACATAAGAAATGAGATATTCCTAAAGAAATAAAATGAGCCCTAGCCGGTTTGGCTCTGTGAATAGCTGGTTTGTCCTGCCTACTAAAGGGTTATGGGTTTGATTATGGTCAAGGGCACATACCTCAGTTGCAGGCTTGGTCCCTGGCCCTGGTTGGTGCATGTGCAGGAGGCAACCAATCTCACATCGATGTTTCTCTCTGTCTGTCTCTCCCCCTTCCTTCCACTCTCTCTTAAACAAAAGAAATCAATGGAAAAAATATCCCCAGGGGATGAGAAGGAAGGAAGGGAAGAAGGAAAGAAGGAAAGAAGGAAGAGGGAAGGAAGGAAGGAAGGAAGGAAGGAAGGAAGGAAGGAAGGAAGGAAGGAAGGAAGGAAGGGAGGGAGGGAGGGAGGGAGGGAGGGAGGGAGGGAGGGAGGGAGGAAGGAAGGAAGGAAGGAAGGAAGGAAGGAAGGAAGGAAGGAAGGAAGGAAGGAAGGAAGGAGAAAGAAAGTGAGAGTGAGATCACAGCCAGCAATTCAAGTACTGATGTCATAACCCTCTTTGGAAACCTGAGCAACTAAAAGTAATACGACAGGTAACATACACACACAAGAATCAGGATGAAAAGACACAATAATGGCATTCTTAAAGAAGTGTTTATAATCTGCCTGATTGGATAGGTGCTAGGATCTAGGCTTTTCTAATAATAATTGCAAAAACAGCATCACAGAAGTGAGGGATAGTAGGAATGGAGGACTTAGCTGAATGTGTCACTCTCTAAAAGCAGAGGATATGGAAAATGCTTAACTTTTCTTGAAAAGTAACAGGGACATTGAGAAAACAGCTGGTTTGGGAATAATTCTGATAACCATGGTGAAAATGATTAGATATGTAGATGTGAAGAAAATCTTAATAGAAAAGAATTATGTTATGCCGAAACCGGTTTGGCTCAGTGGATAGAGCGTCGGCCTGCGGACTGAAAGGTCCCGGGTTCGATTCCGGTCAAGGGCATGTACCTTGGTTGCAGGCACATCCCCAGTAGGAGGTGTGCAGGAGGCAGCTGATCAATGTATCTCTATCATCGATGTTTCTAACTGTCTATCCCTCTCTCTTCCTCTCTGTAAAAAATCAATAAAATATATATATTAAAAAAAAAGAATTATGTTATATTGGAGAAACATATAGCAAAGAAGAAATTATTGAACATTATTAGAAGATATTTTCACCTTTCTGAAAATACATTTGTGAAATATAAAGCATAAAAGATAACTATGTTCTGATGGGGGAAATCTTAAAAAGGGAATTTGGTTCAAGTATTTAAAATTTGATTAAATTGACTTGTCATTATTAAGTATACATAGCCTATTGCAAAGGTGTGTTTTGAATTGAGGTCATATTTAGAAAAACAACAACACACAAACTAACCTAATGTTGAAAGGAATTAAATATAGTTTAGAAAATATGGGAGGTGCTTGAATAAAGAGTGTCTAGAAGGCAAAAGACAAAAGAATTTGATATTTTCTTAGGATGATACAAACAAGAAAGTATTTTGAACTCGTGTTTTACCTGAGAAGAGGAACAAACCTAGAATGGGTATATTGCCTGTGGGAAAATGGCATATTTCTACAAAATGGGAAAAAAGAAAACAGAACAAGTTAACAATGATTTTCAAAGCCAGAAGAGGAGAGAGTATTTCATTTCAAATGAAGCTCAAGATGAGGGAGTGTTAGGATAATGTCAAGCCCATCAATTAACTCTTCTGTGACCTGGGGCTTTTAAGGACTCACCCAAGACATGGAGGAGACTTGGGAGTAATCTCTGAAAGAATTCTGGAGAAGTGGTACAGAAGGTTGGGGGTAAGAAAATGTGCATATGTTGACAAAGAGAGAGCATGCATTATTAATGACATTTCAGTAAGCTTGATGCTGTTTCCTGTTGACCTTCTCATTCAGTTTATTAATGTGTGGTTGGTTCACTTTGGAAAAGAAGACAGTAATCACTATATGTTTACATGGAGAAAAGACTGCAGCTGTAATGGCATTTGGAGATAAGGCCTTTGGGAGGCAGTTAGGGTTAGATGAGCTCATGAGAGAAAGCCCCCATCATGAGACTTGTGCCCTTATAAGAAGAGGGAAAGACCAGAGCCCTCTCTCTTTCTACCCCATCAAGATACAGCAAGAAGACAGCTATCGAAAACCAGGAAAAATGCCTTCACCAGATACTCATTTTCCCCGGCACCTTGAACTTGGACTTTCCAACCTCCAGAACCATGAGAAATAAAGTTGGTTGTGCAAGCCACTCAGTCTATAGCCCAAACTTAGAAAACACTGTTATAGTTTTTTCTTTATAAGTCTATGTTCCCACTAAACTACAAATAAAACTGTTCCTATTCATATATTTAGCCTTCATATATGGTGCATTGCCCAGATCTAAGTGTTCCCTGGATATTTTTGAATGAATAAATAAATGAATGAAGACTGGAAATGCTGTCTTACCAAAGAGGAAGTTGATTCATTCTCTGTTGCCACAAATGACATAATGTTGAAAAGTGAGAAAACAACTACAGTTTTGTTTTTAAAGCAATTACCGTGTACTAAGAGCTCTGAGGGATATGTTATTACCTCCCTTCTGCAAATGAGGAAACTCCAGTTTAATAAAGGCTACGCTGCTTGTGGTCTCACAGGTAGGAAGTGGAAAGTTTAGGATTTGAGAGCAGATGCACGGTGCCCATATTCAGACATTCAATGCCTAGCAATGGGTCTTCTTTTCTATGGTATTTATTGGCATACAAAGAAGGATTTTAGGATTTTCAGAGTAATTAAGATTTCAAGTAAGTTATTAGACTTCCTTAGAATGTCCCCAAGAAAAATTACAAACCAGTAGGCATTGGTGTTTCTATTTTAATAACCTCCAGCAAGATTAAAAAAAAAAAAGAATATAGAAATCTGTGAGTTTAAATTAGCAAATTATTTATTCTAAACTAAGCACATAGTAGCTAAATAGGAAGAAAACCCTGTATATTATAGATTTTAAGTCAATACAGCTTTGGCATTAGATCCTTCCAGAGGTGGTAGATTTGCAGATAGAGTTCACATTCAAGCATTGAAAGCATTTTCTCTCCCAAAATATCAACCTTTATCTAATAAATCTCAAGGGGGAAATATCCTTAAGGTAAAATTAAAGTGAAAACAATCATAAAAGCAACCAGAACAGTCATTTTCATGGCTTCTAGCTCAGTCTCTGATGTCAATATTGCACAAGTATCACTTTATCAAGTTATCACCATTTCCAGAAAGACAGCATAGGAAGTTGGGTTTCAATAAGAAAAAGCCCTGAGGGAAAAAAATGCTCATACATACTGAAATCACATATGGAATAAAGAATCAGGAGTTTTCACTGAGTCTTATATTTGGAGTGAAAATGGGGTGTTAAGTATTTAAGTATTTTTTTCAATTAAATGTTACTTTCAATATCCAATAATGAATGTCTGAGTGTTACATTATAAATCTTGTCAAACTTATTGATGCTGCCCCAAGACCAGGAGAGATTCTAGTGCCTTGCTGCTCACAGTATGATCTGGACCGGCAGCCATGGTATTTCCTGGGAGCTTGTTTGGAATGCAAACTTGTAGACTAGAGGCCAGACACGGATTCAAAATCTGCATTTTGGGAAGATCCCAAGTTAGTTAAGAACAGGAGAGATTGAAAGGCACTGTATAGATCCTGACTCAGGATCTCTACTTCCTTTCCTTTCTGTCTAGAAGTGTTTATATTATACTAGAGGCCCAGTGCATGAAATTCATGCATGGGGGAGTGGGGGGTGCCTCAGCCCGGCCTTCACCCTCTCGCAATCCGGGACTGCTGGCTCCTAACTGCTTGCCTGCCTGCCTGATTGGCCCTAACCACTCACTTGCCTGATCACCTCTAACTGCCTCTGCCTGCCTGCCTCATCGCCCCTAACCATTCGCCTGCCTGCCACATTGCCCCCTAACCACTTGTCTGCCTGCCTGATTGCCCCTAATCACTCTCCTGCCTGCCTGATCACCCCTAACCACCTCTGCCTGCTGCCTTATTGCCCCTAACTGCTCCCTGGGGGGGTGGGGGGGGGCGGGGGGCGGGGCCAGCCAGGGCAAGGGACCATGGTAGTTCTGGTCTCTGGTCATTCTGGTCATTCCACTATTTTGGTCGCTGGGCTTTTATTATATAGGATAGGGTTTCTCTACCATTGGCAGATTTCTCCCCTTACTTTTAAAAACAAGTTCATTGGAAACAACATGCAATTGCTTTGAGTTATACTTAACTGTGGTGGGTTCTTAGGGAAGGTGCATGAATAGCACATAGATCTCTTAGCCTGCTGAGGTTCACCCATTCACTCTTTTCAAATGCCTATTTTCAGGTCAGATCTGGGGCCAGGTACACATATAGACATAAACCTAAGATAAACATACAACAAAGTGCTAAGTTAAAAAACTGCAGCATATATTTTCTTTGGTGTGATGGGTGCTGTTCAGCAGTTTTCACAAACTCCTTTTGTCTTCTACCTACAGTTAGAGTAAGCTTCAATGCCAGGAGGAATGAAGTCACTGCTCTGGCAAGAAGTATGATCTGCATTATGACTCAGAACTCAGCAGCAAATGGTCCTTCTCTAATACCTCTGCAGCTTTGAGCTGGCTGTGCCATCTGTATCAGTCACATGTGACTGTGTAACAAGCACAGCAAACATAATTTATTAGCTCCTGACTCAGTGAGTAAACAATTTGGACTGGTCTCAGTTGAGCTCTTCTGTTTATCTTGCCTGGGTTCACCACTGCAGTCATCTTGTGAATCATACACGGAGTTGATTGAGCCTGGATGGCCTTATCCATGTCTGGCTTTTGGCTAGGATGAATAAGCTACATGTCTTCATCAGGCTCTCTCAAGCTTTTTCACACAGCAACTGGGTTCCAAAAATAGCGAGTCCCAGTGAAAAAAGCACTTCTCAAGCTTCTGTGTGAATCATGCTTGCTAATATCCCATTAGCTAAAGCAAGTCACAAGGCCATGTCCGGATTTAAGGGGTAAAGATATAGATTCTGTCACTTTGATAACAGATGCTATAAAATGCTGAAGCCTTTTTTTTTTTTCCCAATTTACCACATTATCTCTCTAGTCCATGAGAATTGAATAGCTTTTACAAACTCGTACCTCTTTTTACATAAGCATTTTTCTGTTATCAAAAAAGGACCCCATATCAATGGAACTATTAAGGGACAGAGATGTCATAAGAGATGGCATAAGGCCGTGGGATATGGTGAGAGACAGAAGGCACGACTTTGAGCAGGATTAGGAATGGACGCGGTTATTTACTCTGAAAGACCACTTCCTGCTTTCACTCTGAGAAATCTGTATTTGTGAGTGGAACTCTATTCTATGTTATTTCACGTCTGTTGCATCAATAAAACCTGCACCTGTTTGTTCTGGCATTGAGAGCAGCTGTCTCCTCTGTGGCAATATTTCCCACCTGGGTGGCTGAACTGTCTCTCAGTGGCAGACACCTTTGTCAGCGTTGGTGGGAAATCAGCATCTTTGCTAATTTGGGTGCTTCCCTTTGGACTTTTGGAAATAAAACAGAGAAGGAAGTGCTCAACTCCCAAAAGAATACTGTGAGGAGTTTCCTTAGACACACACAATGGGTGAGAACAGCATCAAAGAGGAGGTGGGTGGTGCGTGATATGAAGAGGCATTAATTAACTTATGTGAATTGTGAGGTAGAAAGGAGAATAGATACCAAGGGACTTTGATTGTGTCACAGTAACCATGTGAACAAAGCCTTCATGGTTTATATGATGGAAAAATACCTGATGTACGTGAATAAATTAAGATATAATTTTCCCATGTTGGATTCTTTGTACCTGAGATTTTATATACAAACATACATATCCTATCTAATAAAGAGGGAATATATTAATTAACCTTCATGCCGTTGCAATGATGGCAGCACCCACAGCCAATAAGGAGGGAATATGCTAATTGACTCCCCCGCCCTCAAAGATGGTGGCACTCACAGCCAATAAGGAGGGAATATGCTAATTGACTGCCTCTCCCTCAAAGATGGCAGCACTCACAGCCAGTAAGGAAGGAATATGCTAATGGACTGCCATTCCTTCAAAGATGGCAGTGCCCAAAGCCACAAGATGGCAATGCCCAGTCCCCTTAGGCCTGCTGGGGTGGCAGGCGCACCTGCCTCCAGAGTCCCCCAGTCCCCTCAGCCCCCCAACTGCCCAGGGTGGCCCGAGGTGCAGGCAAGCCTCGGATGATGGCTGCCCAGGGCCACCCGAGGCTCAGGTAACTAGGACCAGCCGAGGCTTGTGCTGCCGGCAGTGGCAGCAGCAGAGGTGTGATGGGGCGTCGCCTTACCCTGATCGCCTGGTTGCCTCCCACCCCTGAGGACTCCCAGACTGTGAGAGGGGTTGGCTGGACTGAGGGACCCCCCCTACAGTGCATGAATTTTCATGCACCGGGCCTCTAGTATAATAATATGTAACTATAATATATGATTATGTGTTACACATAAACACCTATTATATATACACATAGTGTCTCCCCAAATTGTATACACACACTTTGAATAATTATAAAGGCATTTATAAAATACATTTGTTATTAAGATACATTTCATTTTCACAATTGAGTTATCAGCTATTAAATAAATTACAAGAGAAAAACCTTCATCTTTTATATTTACCCACTTGTTTGTAATGTCCTATGCTCTTCACTATTTCTTATAGATCAGATTTTCTTTCTGGTATCATTTATCATGGTTACTTATAAGAAGTCAATAATCATTTCTATCCCTGTGATATCTGAGTCTAGTTCTCATGCTTTCTCTTCAAACTATGTTTTTTTTTCCCCTTTAGTATACCTTATAATTTTCTCTTGATAGCTAGACATGTATATGGGGTGAAAGGAACTGCTATAAATAGACCATAAGTAATGAGGTGGAAAGATGTTAGGGAGAAGAAGTGGTTTATAGCCCTATGGTTAGGTCTCAGTTTCATAGTGAACCTGGACTGTGAACTTCAGAAGTGCTCCTCATTTTTCTTCACCCCCTTAGGTGGTTCAGTAAGGGTAGAGTTGGCCAGAGTTGGTTCTTTCCTTTTCCCAAAGTCAGTTAGGCTCTGGTTAGCTAGTCTTTTCTTGGGGCAGGACTTGTTAAAAACAGAATACTCTGATGTATTTCAAAATGGTTCTTTTTCCCCTCCACCTTGGCAGAGTAGGAGGGCATTTTTCTCTGATTTCACTATGAGAAACTCCACAAACTCCTAGAGGCAAAACACTCAAGAGAATGAGGGCCTATGACTGGCTTCCCCTAGATTTTTAATCTCTCCAATTTGTGTAAGCGTAACCTCCAGCAGTTTGTCTATTCCTGCTCAGGTTTTCTTACCCCAGCACTGGGTTCCGTAGAAGTTTCTGCTTGTGGATTTCAGCTTTGTCCCACTGAAAATGTAGAATGCTTCATCTAGTACACTTGAAGTCATTCACTTTGCTCAAAGTTACAGACCTTGCAAAAGCTGTAATTGTTCAATTCTGTTCTGTCAGGTACAATGCTCTCTGGCTGTTCTAAGTGCAAAGAGTTGGAGCATAGAGCAGGTCCTCAAATAACTGTCATTTCGTTCATCATTGTTTCATTATAACATTGATGAGATGCCATAGGAACTTAATGTTTGTTTATATCAATTAGCTTATGACAAAATTGGTTCCATTATACATCCTTTCGCTGCACTTCCAAGAACATATTGACTATGTTAAGTGAGGACTTTACATTATAATCACAGCTAAAATGTTTTAGTCTTAAAACAGAATTTACTACTTTTTTTCTACTTTGTTTTCTCTGGAGTTTTCATTACAACAACTGAAATTATGATAAGTGTGTATTAATCTAAACGTTATGGATTTTGCCACTATTAGAACCTATATGTCCTCTGTCTTTTTGAAAAAATAATGTAATTCAAATAACATTTGCTGGTAAAGGGACCCAAAATTTTATTCTTACAGAAGGCCAGTACTTCCTCTCAAAGATATGAGAATTGATTTTTCCTGCCAAACCTTTCATGATCCTTATAGGATATGTAGGCATGTAAATATATAATATGTGCACATACTAAATATCCAAAGTCAGTATGGTAGGTCTTCAGAAGAGTAATCTACTATTTAATTAATATAGACAGAAAATGATTAATAAATGATATATTAGAATAAATAAAGGCAATTTATTCTACTCTTGAGAAATAGAAACAGGAAAAACATTTATTGGACTATATGATAAATCTTATAAAGTCACTTAAAATTACTTTCTAATATTTTCATCAAAATCCTACGAAGGTGATATTCAAGTGGATGAGTGTATTTTTCTATTAGGCTACACATTTCCTAAGTAGTCAATAAATAATTTGATTTTAGGTCTATTAAGATTTTAAACCTCCATGTTTGGTAAGTTAAAGCCAATTAAAAACCATAAGAGATTATATGTTCATAAAAAATTTCTTCTCAATGATCTGTTGTAATCATGTATAAGAATATGGTAGGTGACATGTCCCAGCACTAGACCAAAATAACCTCCTCCCTTTAGGCATAGCACATACAGTTTAGGGAGAAAACTATAAAACTTAGTGGTTTAGAAACTTCTAATATAACTAGTTATATGTGGAAGAATCATGATAATATATCGTCAAACCATATTCATTCTAAGAATAATTGGATTTAAAAATTAAATATTCATCATACACTAATTTTAATTATTAGGGTTATCATACAATTAATTTGATCACAAACAGTTTAAAGTGATTGGTTATTCATCTTCTCCTGATGTCATCTTCAGCAGGTGTAAGTATTGTCCCTCACCTAATTTCCCTAACCAGTGAAGCAGCATTTATTTAAGAATCAGCCTGAAAAAAACAAAGGTTTGCATACTTGCCTTGCCTACATTACTTTTATCTCTCCTATTTCACCATGAAAAGTAACTATAACAACAGATCGGTTTAGTTCTCAACAAAGAAAAGAAAAAATTATAGTTGCCATAGTTTTGTTGTTGTTCTTTTTTTGGCAAGATACCAAAATATCTTACTTTAGTTTTCAGAATGATGATTAACATACTGAAATTTAATAGTTTGACATACTAACTTTTTTCCATAATACCTGAAATAAGAGTGAACAAAACAGCACTTCTCTCCATAATTGCTTTGTAATTATTTTCTAAGTTTTAAGCATTTACCTTTCATCAGCTACAGAAATAATTACATAATCCTGCATGCATTTTAAATTCCATTTGTTTTGCTTCCTTTTTATAATTTAATTTCAAAGTCATTGCTTAAAAAGGGGGGAAAATCAAAAGAAAAGCAAAACAAAACGATGCCCAATATCATTTCTACCTGCTTTATGAATCATTTTCTCTGCTCATCATTTTATTGGTATTTATTCCTGAACTAGAGGCCTGATGCATGAAATTCATGCATGGAGAGGGGGTGTCCCTCAGACCAGCCTGCACCCTCTCAAAATCCAGGACCCCTCAGGGGATGTCCCACTGCTGGTTTAGGCCCGATTCCCTAGGGATCCCTGTGGGATCAGGCCTAAACCAGCAGTCGGACATCCCTCTCGCAATGCAGGACCGCTGGCTCCTAACCACTCTCCTACCTGCCTCCCTGATCGCCCTTAACCACTCTGCCTGCCTATCTGATCACCCCTAACCACCTCTGTCTCGGCCCCCACAGCAGCAGCTTCATCCAGAAGGACGTCGGAATGATGTCTGGAAGGTCATTTGGCTCTCTGGTCTAATTAGCATATTACACTTTTATTATTATAGATGGTCTTTTACATCGATTTGTTTATAAAGTTAGTAAAAATAAGATTAGGAGAATATTACCTTTCTGAATTTTTTAGGGGGGGTATTATGAGATAGTCCAGATAATTTTATTTCATTATAAATTTGTTTTAGTATAGATACTCTTGTTTAGTTTAGTATAGATACTCTCCTTGCATTGGTCATGATCATTACTGTTTTGCACTGTGGGCAGATTCTTGGATATGCTACTGTTGCAGTCTCATAGGGCCCCATGCTTGGTTTAATGCTCTGCTGTTGCTGAATTGAAACCCTTAATGATTTTTGAATAAGAAGTCTACATTATCATTTTGCATTGGGCCTCAAAAATTATGTAGGCAGCACACACACACACACACACACACACACACACACACACACACAGTTTTAGACAGTTATGGGACTATAGCAAGTGGTCTAATATATTTTTTAATATATTTTTTATTGATTTCAGGGAGGAAGGGAGAGGGAGAGATAGAAACATCAATGATAAGAGAATCATTGATTGGCTGGCTTATGCACACCCACTACTGGATATTGAGCCCACAACTCAGGCATGTGCCCTGACCTGGAATCGAACCAGGACCACTTGGTTTATAGGTTGGAGCTGAACTATTGCGCTATGCCCTGCCAGCTAATATACATTCAAGTGGAGTTTCTTAAGGGGTGGGCTCAAAAATTATTTGAAGAACAATGGCCAAAAATGTTCTGAATTCCATGAAAGTTATAAACATAGAGATCCAAGATGCTTAATGAACCCAAGCACAAGAAACATGAAGAAAACCATGGCATTGAATGTTGGGATGGTTAATTGTTATGTGTCAACTTGACTGGGCCATGGGGTGCCTAGATATTTGGTCAAACATTACTAGTATACTGGGTATTTCTATTAAGGTATTTTGTATGAGATTAACATTTAAATTGTAGACTGAGTAAAGCAGATTGCTCTCCCTCATGTAGGTGAGTCTCATGTAGTCAGTTGAAGGCTGACCCTCCCCCAGATAAGGGAGAGTTGCTCTTGCTTGTGTGCCTTCTAACTGGTACATTGATCTTTTTCCTGCCTTTGGACTCAAGCTGAAATACTGGCTCTTCCTGGGTCTTAAGCCCACATCAATGGGATGATGCTGGTGCTGAAGATGATATTATTATTCTATAAATAACATTACTTCAGTATCAAAATGTAATGCAACCTGTATCAGATGCTCATGAATCAATGGACTAATGAACATGGCCTTATACTGTGAACTGTAATCAGATTGTTAAATAAGAACACATAGATGGATGTATTTCCTATGTCAACTCTTGTGGGGCTTATATGCAATACCTCAGAGGTTTTCCTGAAATTCGAGATTTGGGGTTATTGACAATTTCTGATATATATATATATAATGATATATATATTATATATTTATATTTTAAATTCTTTATTGTTGGAAGTATTTCATATGTCTCCTTTTTCCCCCCATTGACCTCTCCCCAGCTGCTCCCACCCCCCAACACATGCCTTCACCCCCCTACTGTCTGTGTCCATTGGATATGCTTATATATGCATGCATCCAAGTCCTTTGGTTGATCTCTTACCCACCTCCCTCCTACTCTCCCCTGCCTTCCCTCTGAGGTTTGAAGGTCTGTTTGATGTTTCTATGCCTCTGGATCTATTTTTGTTCATCATTTTACATTGTTTATTATATTCCACAAATGAGTGAGATCATGTGATATTTATCTTTCTCTAACTGGCTTATTTCGCTTAGCTGCATAATGCTATCCAGGTCTCTCTATGCTGTTGCGAATGGTAAGAGTTCTTTCTTTTTCACAGCAGCATTTGTTTTACAGTATACCATTGTGTAGATGTACGAAAGTTTTTTAATCCACTCATCTGCTGATGGGCACTTAGGCTGTTTCCAAATCTTAGCTATTGTAAATTGTGCTGCTATGAACATAGGAGTGCATATTTCCTTTCTGATTGGTGTTTCTGGTTTCTAGGGATATATTCCTAGAAGTGTGATTACTGGGTCAAATGGGAGTTCCCTTTTTAATTATTTGAGGAAACTCTATACTGTTTTCCACAGTGGCTGCACCAGTCTGCATTCCCACCAGCAGTGCACGAGCGTTCTTTTTTCTCCATATCCTTGCCAGCACTTTTGTTGGTTGTTGATTTGTTGATGATAGCCATTCTGTTATATATTGAGACCAGATTTGGGAAGAGTAAAATTTTGTAATAATAAATTCGCTCATTTATTCATCTATTTATTCACAGAGTATAGTGATATTGTGTTCCCAATTTTATACATTCCACTGTAGCTAAGGATATATTTTATTTGGGGCAGAGTTTAATACATCCAGAATACTGCACTGGTTTCTCATTCAAATGCAGTTGATCCATTCCAACAGGATCAGTTTTATAGCATAGGTCAAGTATGCCCCTAGCTGCAAAACAAAATGATATATTTGAAATCTTTTTTTATTTTTTGAAAAAGCCCATGTCTGATCAAACAAAAGCAATTCCTATATACCTCTGGGATTTACAAAAAAACAAATGAAGGGTATATTATTGCTTTATGGGTATATTTTGATAATTTTGTAAATATAATTGTGCTATAAAACCTATATACTCAAATGACTAATGGGATCCAGTCAGATATTATGTTTTTAAATAAAGCACATGAGTCTTTCCTTTAGCCTTGTTGCTTCAGAGAGAGTCAGATGGGTCACCAGTAACTCTACTGGAGCCATCTGAGCAAATTCGGCTAGGGTTCTCATTTTTGCCATGTCTGCTCAAACATGCTTAGTCTGATCTGAAACTACAGCCTCTATGCCAGTGTTTCCATCAGAATGTGAAGGATATAGGCTTTTAATAAAGTCAAACTAGGTGAACTTCCATGAATAGGTCATTCAAGACATCTACCTGACCGCAGAATGCTCTCTCTTTATACATAAAATAAAATAAAACAAACTTCAAATATAAAATACAAATAAAACACATGAGTGGTGGTTTTGAGGGAATAATGAAGGAGGCAAATGTGGACAAAAAACTCAGGGCACTCGGTTCTAATAAAGATGTTTTGAGAGGAAAAAACACACACTTGACAGATATTCCAGTGAAGAATTTATGATGATTCAGAATATCTAGTTTTGAGAAGATGAATTCAGGGACAGACATATAGATTTGTAAATGCAATACATCTTCTTTATGGAAAAATAATCCTGAGGATTTTTCTTAGAATCCTGTTGCTTTAAATCACAAGACTGGCTTGCCACCATTATGAATACCCAGTTTTAGTGTTACACCATTTTGCTTTCATATCCCCAAGACTCCACTCCACATCTGAATATAGCTACTCAAACCAAGGCATTGGAAACTTCCTACAGGAACAGTTCCCTCTGTTCACATCTTTGCTGGATAATATGACAGGTTTATCCCTTACTACATCCACTATTATTTTTCAGTTCTCATTATTATACCTTTAATTCTATCTTGCCCATTTATTTCTAGTTCTTTACAACTTCTTTCCCCATTACAAACTATTATCTCCCTTTTATTATGATTTCCCCCACTAATCATCTTCTATTATCTCTTATTTTAGTACTTGGCTTTCCCTCTTTGATATCTTTTAGTTTGAATGCCAGGTAATTTGACCCTTTTTGTTAATTCTTTGGCTTACCATGGATCCATTATCTAGTCTTCTCTTTTTCCATCTTTCATCTTTTTCTATATATTGAAATTCATACAATTGTATGGTTTAGCTGTAGCCAGCAGGGTGATGAGCTGTGGAGAGCTGTCAGAAGGTGAACAAACAGGCTTTTATGATAAAAGGTCACAGTAGAGCACGCCTGAGGTTAAAAAAAAAGCATCTATTATAGGATTTAGAGACCTGAATGTGCATGACATGATTCCTAAAAAAGGGGGGGGGGGGGAATACATTCAGTAGGTAATGACATCATGACAAGAGGAAAGCACTATTTATCTCATCAAAGCCTAGTGAACTTAAAAGCTAAATCACATAAAGCATTTGTTTCAGATCGTTTGTGGAAGGTTAGATCAGAAAATCAGCATTTGAAGTCCGCAAGCATACAGCCTAAGCACTGGGTGTTGAAAATAGCAGTTGACCTGGGAGGCAGGAGATTTCACCACTTTTTTAACCTTTTATTTTGACTTTTATTTTTTCCTCTATAAAAAGGAATTAGTAGACCTTATTGCAAAGTTTTAGGTCCTAGAGTCATAGACTCTAGTCATACTTATCTGTGGCAAGGTCTGGAAGAAAGATTAAAAGCTTTTTACTCATATGTCCTTGAGCTGAGACGTATCCAAATTCAAAACAGGGCTATTTACTACTATCCTCAACTGCTTCAATAGTCCTATGTTATTTGTTGTTGTTGTTTGTTTTTAAAATGTTTTATTGATTTTGGAGAGGAAGAGAAAGAGAAACATTGATGTGAAAGAGAAACATTGATTGGCTGCCTCCTGCATGCACTCAGACCGGGGACCGAGCCCACAACCTGGGCATGTGCCCTGACCTGGAATTGAATCAACAACCTTTCAGAACATGGGATGACGCTCAACCAACTGAGCCACACTGGCCAGATCAATAGTCATATGTTTTTTAAAATGACTTTACACACTTATGCATTTAATAAAAAACCATGAGGCATGAAATGACAAATTATTATGGGAAAAAAGTAAGTCCTACTAGGAATCTTAATATATACTCCCTTTGGCTCAGTAATTCTACTTCTAGAAATATTTACAAAGAAAAAAAGCCCAAATATGGGGGGCTAAGGGGAATGACTATACAAAGATCTTCAGTGCAGTGTTTCCTTAAAATAAGGACATTTTTGAAATGATGTAACTACCTAATAGTAAGGAAATGGTTAAATACATTAACATCAATGCTTATGATTGACATAAAGCATGTTAGAGAAGAGTTCCAACATAAAAAATGCTGTATTACATTTTTAGGCAAAAAGCATGTTTTAACCATATGTAAAGAATATATTTTAACTGTTAAAATGCTTAGAGAGAAAACAAATGGAAAGATGCAAATCAACTTATTGTAATTGTTTTGTTGACCTCAATGGGTTTAGGTACTTCTGCATTCTCTAAATTTTCTATTATAATATATATTTTTTAAATTATCACCCTAGGTCATACTTAGAGACAGGAAGAGAGAGAGAGAGAAAAACATCGATCAGTTGCCTCCAATACACGCCCCACTGGGGATCGAACCCGCAACCTAGGTTTGTGCCCTGTCCAGGAATTGAACCGGCAACCTTTCGATGCACAGGATGTCGCTCAGTCAACTGAGCCACTCCAGCCAGGCATGATTGTTAATTTTTAATGGAAGAAGAGTAGCATATTCTTTTAATAAGTTTGGTATAACTTCCTTCTGTGTGGCAGGACTATATTTCTGAAAACCAAATGCTCTGCCATGAGGGATGTTTATGAGTTATAAATATAAAACCCAAACTAAATCAAACCAAACCAAATCCCCCAAAAGTTTTACTTTACTTATCTAAGGGATTATACTTATTTCCCTCAATTTTATTTTTATTTTTAGCATCTTACTGCTTATTTGCATAATATAAGAAGCAGTGATTGACATTTTTTTATCTGGAATTTTATTTGCCTAATTGTGTGTTTGCAGGTCTTGCATCTTCCCCTTTTATTTCTTATAATATCTTGCTACATTCATATTATTTACTTGCTGAAGCGTATTTGTGGGCAGAGTACTGTCTTCCTTGGACCTGTTGCTTGCCCAGGTTAAAGAAATCTGGATGCTTCTTGTTTGTAATTTTCTTTCCTGAAAAACAAATCATTAGGTGCAGTGATGTAGAATAAACCAGTTGGGAGATGTGGGAGGAAGGGGAAGGCCTGTATTCCTATTATCCCAAGTGACGCAGTAACACAGAAAATGAAATTTCAGGGATTTTTTTTGGTTCTTATTTACTCTGACATTAATCGAAGTTATGCTTACCTTGCCCACCCTCTAAGCTACTGAACATCTAGGTAGGGAACAAAGCCGTTACTTCACTCTCTTCTACTCTGCCAGGGAGTCAGGGAAAATTAAGTCGTGCTAAGTATAGATCACATTCTCCATACCTTTTGTAGGTGGCTTCAGAGTAACATAATTTCTTCTGTCACACCATTTTCTCAAGCCATTATTAGTTTTCCTTTTAATTTTCTTAAAAGGCACGACAACTCAAAAGAAGCAACCATATTAAAAGAATAGATTTTTCTAAGAGCAAAGAGAGAAAGCACAAATTCATTGAGATCATATAAGATGCATTTCAAAATCTTCTTCAAAAATAATTGGGTTCACTACATTTAAAAATTCCTGTCAAATATTTCCTCATCATATAATTATTTTCAGCTCACTGACTTCTAAGAATGGGGAAAATCATTAGGTAGGAGAACCAGCTGGTGTTTTTTAACTACAAGTTTGAATATACTACAGTTGAGAGGTGTCAATTGAAGCACGACACCTTCTGAGCTAATGTCAACTTCGTGTGTAAAATGAAGGCACTATCACATGTGGTGCAGAACCCACAGTTCATGGTCAGGACCATCAGCATCCCACTACATGGGAGCTTATTGAGAAGAGCTCTGAGTGCACAGCCTAGCTTTAACCCAACTCAAGTTGTATCATTCCGCAGATTTTCTGAATCATAGTCTTCATTATAACAAGGTCTCCACATGATTTGAGATGCACCATATAATTTGAGATACACTGGTGGAGATCCTAACACCATGGCTTGGCTCATGGCAAACACTAGAAATTGATTGTCCCTGTTTTCCTTCCATTGAACAGATAGGACTTTGCTTCAGAACAGATGGACTGTATTTTCAAGGCTGCATAAAATACCCAAGTGGCTATCCTTCCACTCCTCTTGTCATTGTGGATTCTTCACAGGGTTGATGTAATGTTCTTTGCCATTGAACACTGGAATCTCACATTAACCCCAAAGTGTGCTTAATTAGTAAAATTATATGCATCATTATCTAATTCAAAGTGCTCAGCTTTTGGGGATATTTATAACACACTATATGCTAATCTAAACTCTGAAAACCTAAGAGAGCATATTGGATACTAGGAATTATTCTAAGTAATTTTGCATTTATTATTTCATTCAGTCCTCCTGAAATACATGTTCAAACCCTATGTACTTCTGAAATCTACCATAAGGATGCTAGGCTTCTAAGACAGTCAATTCTGAGAGACTAGGCAGTCTTGATATATTTTCATGAATCTTTCTTACTATATGCACTCAGCCACCCTTCCACTCCCAGTCTCTCTACCATTCCAAACCTATAGGTATTTTTAGCCATGATCTGTGGTTTGAGTATGGCATGCTTCCCTATTTCAGTGATGTCAGAGAACATACTTCTGTGTGTATGTGTGCACCCATACATGCATATTTATACACATAAACTATAATTTATTAAGCACTATCTATGAACAAGTTCTGTGTAGGGTATCTCCACTATGCACAATAGTCCTGCAAAGTAAGAATAATGATCTTCATTTCAAAAGTGAGGCTAAGAGGGAGTAGTCAATCTGCCCCAGGTTGCATAGGTAATGAGTGGCAAAGGTTAGGTTTATACTCATATCGGACTTTAAAATCTAGGTTTTTATCCATTGCCTCTGAAGGTGATTTAGTCCAACCATATACCTGATATTTATAACCTATCTGCAACTTTCTTGGCAAATGTTAAAATGGCGTATGTTTTCAAAATGGAAGTGACAGGGTTCTTATTTCTTCCAGAGACATCTTGCTCTGAGTTTTGAATGTTAAAATATCAGAAAGTTGAAATATTTTTAAAAATAAATCTTCCAGTGAGAATGGTTTGAATTCTGTCTTTTAAACCACATGGAACTTTACTTTTTCTTTGTTAGCAATCCTTTTGTCTTCTCAGAACTTTGTTGTTGGTTGTTTTTTTTGTTTTGTTTTGTTTTTCAGAATAACTGCTTCTAGGTCTTCATCTGGCCTTCAGAGTGTAGTTTTCATTATCTTCCTTTTCCCTATTCCTGTCTGCATACATCCCAAGTTCATATATTGGGGGTGATGTGCTCAGCTGTTCTGCCCCACATTCTGGGCAGCCACTGGCTCCCAGAGTGCTCATGTGACAAAGTCATGGCCAAGAGTATTATCCTATCTCCCTGACAATTGTGGCCAGTAAAAAAATGTATTTATATATAACTAAAACATGGCCAAACAGAATTCTTCTCAGGGATTGTTTGTGAGTGTTGGACAAAGAGAAGTTTTCTCTTTCAGCTGGAACAGCCCAGCTGAGACTCTTGGTAGTCACGTCATGCTCCCTGCCAGTGGTGAAGGCCTATATGAAATAGGAGAGGATAACACCAACATGCAACGTGGAGCAGTGGGAAGCAGAGATGAGAGATTGAAAACAGAGATTTGGTGGCTCTGAGACCCTATTTTACATTCATTTTAGAAAGATTTTAATGTTGGTGTCATTGCAGGTGTCACCCTTTTCCCTGCCCATTGCACACATCTACTCCTGCCTCCTTGGAAGTCAAAGTTCCAGGCGTCCTTTCTTCAGATTTGTAGGTTACCTGAGAATTCTTCTTAACTCTAGAAGTCAAAATTCCCTTTCTTGCATATGGAGTTTCTGTCATTAACAGGGGACAAAATCTACCCCATATTAATCCTGTCATTAATATGGGGTAGATATATCCCATATTAAGGTGTAGAGTTTGGAACTGAAAATACTGAAAAAGCAAGCATGCCACCTCTCTTTCTTCAGATAGTTATCCTATAGTATGACTTTTGATTTTTTAGCAGCTATGTCAACACTACTGACCCACAATAAGATTGTTAAAAAACAAAATGTCTACAAAATATCTACTCATTTGACATACTAATGAGTGTACGTTCTTTTAGAGCTTGATTCTATAATCAGTTTCATGTAATTTACAAATTTTGAAAACCTAAAGTTCCTATTTATACTTTGATGACCTTGGGGAAAATTTTCCAATTTGAGTGACATAAATTTTTCAGAATATGTATCTCATTGTTCATTGTGAGAATGAAATTCATGTCAAGGAATTACACAAGCCTAGCACATAGTAGGTGCTGAAATGTGGTAGCTATTTCTTAAAACAAAGAAAGAAAAGAGTTTCATTTCTGTAATAGTTATTTTAAAAATTATGCTTACAATTCACCTCAAGGTTAGAAGTATAAAGTTTGTATATAGTTAATTCCTGTCCTTTACAAAATAAAAACAAAAAATAAAACACTTTTATTTACAGCTTTGTGGCACCAAGCCAATTTCTCCATGATGGTCAAAACAGTACAGTAATTTTAAACGTTTAGGAATCTGAAATGTAGCCTCATTTAACTCAATGAATACTTTTCTATAATTCATTCAACTACCCATAATGGGAAGTCCCTTTTTCTGATAATGTTCAGTATGCTTTTTTATAAGTCTGAACATCATTCTCAACACACACACACACACACACACACACACACACACACACACACATACACACACATATGCATATAGATATAATTTGATCAGTTGATAAAAGGTATCATTTAGTTTGCAAATCTCAAGTTCACTTTATTACCCATGCTCTGAAAATTGGTATACATGCATCTGGGGTTATAAATGTCATTTCTTGCTCGTTCCCTATTTATTTCAGGAGTGAATCACTGGGCACCGCCTACACTTTGTTCTCATATCAGACTTGCAGTCTTCCATAATAACAATCAGTTTCACAGGTTTATCTGTGTATTTGTTCTTTCTCTTCCCCATCCAATTTAATCATTTGATTGTGCCAGATAGAGTTTAAACAAATATATTCTTCTCTGCTTTTATGAAGGCACACTGACTTAGAGGTACCTATATTCATACTAAGTGGAATGTGGTCAATTATCATGATAAATCCCTTTTCCTTAACAGTTCCTACTTTGTTAGTACTTATTATAAACTATTGTTCTTAAGATAGTTCACATTTTTCATAGCTGAATCAAAAACTTTTGCCTTGTGTAATTTGAACTCAACAAGCCTTATGAAATTGGGGTTGAACGGAGACATTGTCAATCTCTGTCTAGGCTTGTGGGTGGCCTTAGACATCTCAGCAACAGAAGCATTTAATTGTATAGGATACTTTGTTTAACAGGTTAAACACATATTACAGAGGTAATTAGAGAAAAATGATATTACAACCCATCGTAAAGAAAGATTATGATGACTTTCTCTTGCACATTAGACTGTGTGGTTTTGCTTTGTTTTCCTATTCTTCACTTATCCATTCAGGTATACTAAAGTTCAGGATAACTGCAAGTATCCCTCATTATTATTTTTCATATCTTGTAATCTTTTTGCTTCTCTGGTCTCGTCTGCACTTTCCCACGTCACCCCCAACCCAATTCATAGGTGGGCATAGGTATGATGCCACTCATTGCTGTTGCTTAGAGATTTGGAGTATGTCCTTTTTTCTTTAAAATTTGATACAGTTCAATTAAAGCATCAATACAAAATACGAAGTATCATTATGTAAGACTTAATCTACAAATTGGTTAAAAAGGCAATAAGAAAAAAAAGGGTAGAAATGTTATCTGGGTATATTTTCCCCTTATAAAAATCTGGATTTAGTTTTTATAGTGAAAATGAAGAGCCAACACTAGGGAAAAGGGTACTTCATTTTTATCTCCTTTTATTTTTCAATGTCCTTCATTGAATTCAGTTTGAATTCTTTTATTTTTACCTTTGGTAGTTAACAGATATTCTTTCCGTTCCATTTTCTGGTTACAGCACCCTGATTTGCCCCTTGAGAAGGCACCACTATTGCATTCTCAGCCTATGGGATTCAGATAAACATTGAATGTCTTCCCTCTGGTTATAGAGACTGGTGCAGGGATGAGCCTTTGACCCAAGTTGGTCCATTTAGATTTTAGAGCTTCTGATATACTGCGGTGAAGAGGACAGAAAGGAGGTATTCTTTCTCATGCAGATGCTGAGAGGTTGTAATGCAAGGTAGGAGCTCTTGCCATCTATTTTGCTAGCAAGAGGAAGTATGCAGTCTAAAAACAAAGCCCGCACATAGCACAGCATAGCCAAGAGATGAAGAGAGCAAGTCTTAGTCTTGATGAGGACTTTTGTGCACCTGGATTCAGCTGCTCCTGAAGCCATATCAATAAGAAGTTTTTGATGCATAATAAACTAAAGTCTTATATTTATTTTTTGTTTAAACCTGTGGAGATAGAAACTGTCCTGTCTCTTACAAAGGAAAGTCCTGCCTAATACATCATTTTCCTCCAAAGTCATCGCTCCTTTTTTTCTGAGCACTGGAAGCATATTATTTAGCTGCTCTTGTTCTTTTTCACACTTGGTAAAAAAAAAAGCATACTTTTAGACACTTTGCCTCTATTGCCTCCTGTCATTAGCTCCATTTTCAGATTCCACTAATTTTTTTTTTAAAGTACCACTATATTCCTTGTGCCCTGAAGAGTGATTGACACAATAGTAAACACTCTTCCACATTTTTCTATTTCCTATATTGGAACTTCCCAATCACATAGCCTTTAACTCATTATACATTTCTTCAAATTTATTGGTATTGACCTGACTTACATATCCTTTTTCAGATAGATATGAAATCCAGTCATATTACTCTAACATTTAAATGTAATGTAAAACTAATGATAATTGAGAAGAAAATTAAAGCTGATGTCTTTAGTATGGGTGAGAGGGACTTCAGAAACTCTGTGTCTTAAATGTCAAAAGTTGGCATCTTTACCTGCTAAGACCTTCACATCACTATTTAAAATTTGTAGCTCATCCAATTAAATTGTAGCATACAAAAAGTATTGCAGTTTATTTATGTGTTTTTAAAAATTTAAATCTTGATATTTATCCAATTGTTTGTTAATTATTCTTAATATCATAAACGCCTCTTTTAAAAATTTTACTCAGTCTTATTTTAGAGTCAGAAAATCAGGATGCTTGTACTCACACCTCCCTTGGGACATCATATGCCTTTTTTCCTTCTCCTTCTGCTCCTCCCTCTCCCCACTCCCTTTTCTTTTCTTCTTCTTTTCCTCCTCCTTCTCCTTTTCTGCTTCTTTACCTGACTAGAGAGGATCTTTCTTCCAAAGAGACATCCTTACATTGGCGTGGCGACACATTCCTTTTAAACACTGATGGTGTGACAGTGATACTTTTCCTACTCGTTTATTTTAATTTTTCTTAATTTGGGTCTCAATGAGCTGTTATCATATACAAACAGCCTGGACCCTTGAGATGTTCTGGAGTGAAGATAATTTGTAGACATTGTTACTGTTCATAGAGAATTTGCTGTACAACACTGATTCTTTACAATGCGATGAAGATAATTGTAATTGGGGACACATAATAAAACCCGCCTCAGCTAGGAAACTGTTCAGAGACACATGTTATTTTCATGGGTGCCTTTGGGAAGGGGCAGGCCATGGAAAGAAGTTACACTGATATTAAAAAATATATCAAATTACCAAATGAAAACCTTTAGGGAAACATGTTTAACTACCTAACTAAACTACATTTTAAACATTTTCTTCCAAGTGAGAATGTATCATTTTTTGATATCCACAAGCAGTTTGTCAAGTTAGTTAAAAAGGGTGAGAAGGTATTAAGAATAACACATTTTAGTCCGGCCAGTGTGGCTCAGTGATTGAGCATCAACCTATGAACCAGGAGATCATGGTTGGATTCTTGGTCAGGGCACCTGTCCAGGTTTTGGGCTAAATCCCCAGTAGGGGGCGTGCAGGAGGCAGCCAATTGATGTTTCTCTCTCTCTTTCTTCTTTTCTGAAATCAATAAAAAAATATTTTAAAAAATTAACACATTTTAAAAAGGGTGAATAATCCCTGCATTATGTGTAAATTATGGTAGCAAAACAAGTTCAGAAATATACATATGGAAGAATGGAGAAGAGAAATTAGTTGAGATTAATAGGGAGGAAAGTATAAGAAATGCAGTCCCTGGTGGGAAAAATGAATTCAGAGAGGAATCCAGAGGAAAGAGAAACACCCTAGAACATATTGTCTTTCTCTTCAACCACTGGAAGAGATCCTGTGATCAACTGCACTAATCCCTCTTCAGGACTGAAGGATTTATGCCCCAGTTGCTGGGTGTATTGGCTGCTGGCAGCTCTTAACTGTGAATCCTCTCCAGAAATTTTCCTAGGCTGGAAAGAGCTGCCTCTGCCTCACCCTAGAAACAGTCTGTATCCAATGACTGGTTGAATTTTGAGGCTAGAGGCCCAGATTCCTGTTGCAGAGTGGAATAACCCTGGAGGGCTTTTGGCTTCCCTTGGGGACAGCTGAGACATTTGTTGAGAATGAATCAACTCTCTACCCAATTCTGCTTCCTTCCTGTCCCTTCCCTGCCACAGGTGCTGATCCTGAAAGTGTCTTCAAGTAAACTTCCTGCGTGTTAATCTCCCCCTCAGAGACCACTTCCTTGGAAACCCAACCTGCCACAACCTGTGAAATTATTTCTCTGGTTGCCAAAGTTTATTGAATAAGTATTATATGTAGGGGATCACATATGCACTCTACATGGATCATTTAATTTGATTCTCAGTTCATAAGGGAGATACTATGATCATCCTCAATTTTCAGTTCAGAAAAATGAGATGAAGTGAATTTAAATAATTTGGTTTGGGTCCATGGGTGGGGAGTTGGGGTCCTGCACATTCTCCAGGGACTGTGGGAGGAGAGAGAGTTTCTAACAAGGAGCTTATGAGAAAATTTTAAGACTGTTGGCCCTAAAGGAGAATGAGGAGGCAGCATTCAGAAGGGGGTATAAATTCTACTTTCAGTAGGTATTTGTAACATGCTTTGAATTAGAATGGGAAAGGGAAATCTCAAGGATAAAAGTGGAACAATAATGAATAAAAATACCTAATTCATATCCCTAGTTGTGGAGTTTTCATTCAATTTTGAAACATAGTTATATTAGTTTATATTCTGAGGATCCTTCAGATGATGAATTGCAATAGATATATTAATTTTTATATAGTGGTTATAATTTTTTAATTATACATCTTTAAAGTGTGAGGTAGCACTTAATCTAAGACAATTCAAAATTTTAACTCTCATTTAACTAAGTATTTGCATGTACTAGAGGAGAAAAGATTTCCTTTTTGAAAAACATAGTTTCCTTAATGTGTTTATTTTTCTCAATATAATATGTAATCATGATTAACAACAGATGGAACTATAGAATCATAGTAACTATTAATGAGCTTTGTGTTTCCTTTTATTTGTTTTTTTAAGCATGATGTAATCATATTAGCAGCTCTATATTCTTTTTAAACTTAATATTAAAATAGTTATTTTTAAATTGCATGGGCATTTCATATACATTAGTGGCTGCATAATACTCTACAGAGCAGATGTGTAATTTTAGCTAGACTGAAAAATAGCCCCCTGAAGCAAGGGGTCACTTAGGCAGTGCCACCTGGCCCTGCAGACCTAGTCTACTCAAGACAACAATACTTTATTTGATTACAGAATCAAAATGACAAGTCAGTAGAAACCAGAGAGCCTGTTAATCACTTTACAATGAACAGTGTACCTTGGAGAGCCAAGTGTGACCAGTGAGCATGGATTCTGAGCCATCAGAGTTAGCTACGTGATGGTAACAGTGGTCTCACGGCACTCACCTTGGTTTAAAATTAGACTCGCTCAACAGACCAGATTTGAGTATTTGCCAACCAAGGAAACTATGTCATTCCCTTGCTTAAAACCCCATAGTGGTTTCCCATCACTGTTGTAGTAAAATGTAACATCTGTTTAGATAACTTTGTCCCTACCCACTTCTGTCCCATTTCTTACCTCTCCTACCTAGCTCCATGCAATCCACACACTACCTTTTACAATTTCTGGGGCTCACCAAACCCCTAGCAACATTATGGCCTTTGAAGATGCCATTTCTTGACCAAGAATGCCCTTTTCCCCAATGTTTCCACCCCATATGTCAGTTCAATTCTTATGTCATTCATGGTTTCTTTAAAATGTCATTTTCTCAGAAGCTTCTCTGAAATACAGATGTTGATAGTTAAATTTGACTAATTATCTAAACTCTCTCAGCACTCAGGCCTCTTTGGGGCACTTGTCTCAGTTGTAATTGAACAATTACATACAGTTATTTATTGAGTAGATGGATAGTTAAAAGTAAATTTGATGGGGTGATGCCATAAGCAGTGAGAACATGAGGTCAAAGGACCATATTTCTCCCATCTATCATGTGACTTCAGTACTGAGCTCTGGACCTGGTATTAGATATGCGTTAAAATCACACCAATTTCTTTTTTTGCCTTTTTCTCTTCTCTGTTTACATTTTTATTTCCAACATTTTCCCCCTCTCCTTGCTAAGATGAACACACATACACAGGCAAACATAGCAAAATGATGTGTGTGTGTATTTTTGTAAAAAAAATCTTCAGATTTGTGTTCAAATTAAATTTTCCTCTTAGAGTAAAGAGACTTTTTAAATTGACTTTATATACTTCTGTTTTTATTTGGAAATAGAGATTTTTATTTTCAAAAATTTAGGATATATCTCACAGTTTTCTTTTGTTACATGAGTACTTACTTGGTAATTTCCAACATCTTTGGACAATTAAATTTAATTATTTTTTTCTACTATACACAATTAGCTTATACCTATAAAACAAACACTTTTGTATTTTCTAATTAAGTTTATTTCTCAGGGTAGACCAAAGAAATGCTTGTAAGAGATGAGTAAACGCTTTTAAAAAAATGTTTTTATTGATTTTAGAGTGAGGAAGGCAGAGAGAAAGAGAGATGGAAATATCAATGATGAGAGGGAGTCAGTTATAGGCTGCTTCCTGCACGCCCCCTACTAAGGGATTGATCCCATGAATCGAACCAAGATCTACTGGTTCATGGGTCAATGGAATCACCCATGAACAACGGAATCACACAAGTTGGGCTAGTAGACCCTTTCTAAGCTGAAATTTTTTAAATCACAGTAATGTGACAGTAAATATTTAATTAAAAAATATTTTGATTTTTAAATTTATTGTGAAAACTCATGTACAAGTAAAAATGTTACCAACCTAGAAAGTGAGTGTGGCTAGCTGGTTTTGGTTTCCTTTCATCTTTCATTAAATGACAAAATATTTAACCTTTTGAGAGAACTTAATTTTATGTTCCTATAGTCAATTCTGACACTGCTAAGAATGAATCATTAAATGTGAAAGGAAGGCTAAAAGGAATAATGTTTAACCAACTGCCCTTTCCCAATGCTACATTTAGACAAACTATATTTTTGGATATATAATATATTTAAATGACTAGGGTATAATAGAACCAAAGAAGATATTTGTCAATTGTTGGATTTATAAAAACCTTTTGCATGCTTACAGAATCAAATTTGGTGACTGTAATGGAATGTGGAGGAGATGGGAAGAGAGGAGATTTTATTTGTTGATATAATGAAAGATTTCTTGTAAAGTGAATAATTGAACTCATTACATACCTCAATGAGAGAAATTGAATTCAACATGGAAGGAAGAAACTACTTCATCCCCTCTTATAAATTTATGAGCTGCATGTGCCTGACATAATATTTTTAATTACATAGAATTCAACTAAAAGGGGCATTCAATTAATCAGATTTTGTTACCTCTGAAGGAGTTCTACTTTGGGGAAAAATAAAGGACAACAAAGGTCAGCTAATTTAATAATATGTTTATGATTTATATTGTTGAGTAATAGTTTAATCCTAAAGTATAGATGCATACTACTTAAATATTTATGTATTTTCCACTAGACACCTGGGTTGGTGATTTATTTTTTGAAGCAATATTTTTGAATGCCTAAAATAGGCCAGTTATTGGGATAAACACTTTGGATTATATGATAAGCCAAAATAAATATAACTTCCATCCTCACGGAGTTAGAATCTAGTGGAGGATGCAGACATGGAAAAAATGTTTTCACTTTTAAAAATTAGGTAAATTGAAACTCAGATAATCACTAAATGGAAAGTTAAATAATGCTTTTAAGAGTGTGTAAGAGAGCCATTTGACCTAATTGCAAAGGTAACAAAAAGCTTTCCCACAAAGGAGTAGAAGGGCAGTGAGATGAAGAATGATGCAATTATTAGTTTTAAGAAAAAAAACACACAACAGAATTTCTGAACAGAAGAGCTTTAAAATTTGTTCTTTGATATTAACCTCTATATGAAAAATTCATATGACTAGGAGCACAGTAACTTTTAAAGTGGTAAAACACTCCCAACTGAAGAGTTTTATTTTATCATTCTTTCAACAGATAATGATTGTCTAGTTGTAGCAAGGAATCATCTCGATTGTGGGAATATGGTGATTAACAAGAAAGACAAAGTTCCTTACCCTGTGGAGCTAAACGTCTGGTAGTCCAAAACAAGTTAACCTGTTAATAAATAACTTTATATATTAATAAATGCTGTGCAGAAAATAAACCTAGCCAAAGGGCTAGAAAGTGAATGGGACAGGAGGGGACTTTTTTGCATGTATGTATGTATGTATATATGTGCCAGTATATTTGTGGTTTTGTATGTCACAATAATTTTAGATATACTGGTCAGAATATGTAGAAATAACTGACATTAAATAACTGTCATATAATTGAGAAAGTTATATGACAATGTAGGGAGAATCATATGGAGGCTAAATAGGGTTGAGCAATAATTGTAGGGCCTTGTACTAGACACTTCATCCTCAGAGGCCAGGGGGTTTGGAATATGATGAATGTAGAAGAGACTGCTAAGTGATGAGGCTCTTGGAGTCATAGGCAGAACTATATTGTACAAAGTTTTGTTGGCTAAGGTAAAGAGTATACGTTTTATTTAGACCAAAGTGTTTGGAAGGTTTTAAGCAAGAAAAATGAATTAGTAGGCTCTAGCAGTACTTGAGCTGTGAACTGATTGTGACATCAATGACGGTGGTAGTGAGAGAGACAGGGAGAAGTGATGAGATTCAGGGATATTGAGAACAGAAAGTTACTGATGGATCCGACTTTGGAGAGGACGGAAAGAGGAAATAGGCAGAAGTCATAAGTTTTTAGTTTGGCCAACTGGGTTAATTGTGGTGTCATTACCAAGATGGCATCATATTTATTGAAATCCTTATATGCCTTCCACCTTAACATTTGCTCACCCATCCATCCATTCTTTTATTTTAATATGGAGTGCTTACTTTGTGTCTTGTGAGAAGCACTGTACCATTGAGAGACAAAGACAAAAAAGACAAACTAGATCCCCACTCTACTGAAACTCCCATTTTAAATAGCAATAGATGGATTGGAAAACACACAAATAATTCTACAGACTGATGAGTGGGATGAAGGAACTAATGCAGGTCCTGTAGTAGAGAGTAAATCATGGTCCCTAAGTTAACCAGGATCACCGGGGAAGGATTCTGTGAAATGATACCTAAGCCAACATACATAGAACTTAAAGAAGTCAGACATATAATAGTACAGAACCTGGGGAAGGTTTTTAAATATTTTAATTGAGATTTTTTTAAAAATTCATTCTCTACGAAATGAGATATCATGACTGGTAAGACTAGTTCTTCTTACTGAATATTCCTGAGAATAAATTCACTGACATTGTGTGTTTTTTTCCCCCACTTTAGAGCATTAACTTCTTTGATCTTTCTTTCAAAGTAAAATTTATATTCTTACTGATTTAAAAGATAACACAGTCTGGTCAGTGTGGTTCAGTGGTTGAGCATTGACCTATGAACCAAGAGGTCACAGTTCGATTACTAGTCAGGGCACATGCCCCAGTTGTGGGCTCAATTCTCTGTAGAAGGCATTCAAGAGGCAGCCTATCAATGATTCTCTCTCATCATTGATGTTTCTATCTCTATCTTCCTCTTCCTTTCTCTCTGAAGTCAATTAAAAATATTTTTAAAGAAGATAACACAAGCCCTAGCCGGTTTGATTCAGTGGATAGAATGTCAGCCTGGTCCCAGTTTCAATTCCGGTCAAGGGCACATGCAGAGGAGATGTGCAGGAGGCAGCCAATCAATGATTCTTTCTTATCATTGATGTTTCTATCTCTCTCTACCTCTTCCTTTCTCTCTGACATCAATATAAATATTTAAAATAAGATAACACAAAACTATACTAAATTACATTAAAGAAATCCAAGATATAAATTATAAAATTTCCTATAACTTCACTATTCCCTCTCTGAAATATATGTTGTCAACAGTTTTTGAATATTTGAATATTATTTTACCTTTTTTATATACATACTAGAGGCTCGGTGCACGGAATTCATGCAGGGGGGGGTGTGTGTCCCTCAGCCCAGCCTGTACCCTCTCTAATCTGGTACCCCTCGAAGGATGTCCGACTGCCCATTTAGGCCCAATTCCTCTCACAATCCAGGACTGCTGGCTCCCAACTGCTCGCCTGCCTGCCTTCCTGATTGCCCCTAACCACTTCTGCTGCCAGCCTGATTACCCCCTAACCATTCCCCTGCCAGCCTCATTGATACCTAACTGCTCCCCTGCCAGCCTGTTTGCCCCTAACTGCCCTCCCCTGCAGTCCTGGTTCCCCGCAACTGCTCTCCCCTGCAGGCCTGGGTCCCTCCCAACTGTCCTTCCCTGCAGGCCTGGTCGCCCCCAACTGCCCTCCCTTGCAGGCCTGGTTCCTCCTACTTCCCTCCCCTGCTGGCCATCTTGTGGCAGCCATCTTGTGTCCACCTGGGGGTAGGATCTTTGACCACATGGGGGCAACCATCTTGTGTGTTGGAGTGATGGTCAATCTGCATATTACTCTTGTATTAGGTAGGATAGAGGCCTGGTGCACGGGTGGGGGCTGGCTGGTTTGCCCTGAAGGGTGTCCCAGATCAGGGTGGGGGTTCCCTTGGGGCATGGGGCGGCCTGGGCGAGGGGCCTGTGGTGGTATGCAGGCTGGCCACGCCCCCTGATGACCCAAGCGGAGGCCCTGGTATCTAGGGTTTATTTATCTTCTACAATTGAAACTTTATAGCCTGGAGCAGAGCCAAGCCTTCTGCTTGCTCCGTGGCAGCAGCCATTTCTGTTGGGATTTATGTATCTTCTATAATTGAAACTTTGTAGCCTTAAGCGGAGGCCTGGACCAGCCAGGGTGTGCGGAAAGCTTGGCTTCCTCCATCACCGGGGAAACCCAAGCCTTCCTCCTGCTCTCTGTGGCCTCAGCCATCTTGGTTGGGTTTATTTGCATATTCACTCCTGATTGGCTGGTGGGCGTGGCTTGTGGGTATAGCGGAGTGATGGTTAATTTGCATATTACTATTTTATTAGATAGGATGTTTGTTTATATATATTGTATTAGTTCCATTTTAACATAATGGTACTGTACAATACTAAATATAGTTGTTTTTATTTTTTATCATAAATATCATGGATAGCTTTTTTTGTAAACACACATGAAACTTTTCATTGTTTCTAAAAGCCACATAAATAATCCACTCATGTATCTACCACTGTTATTTAATGGTTTCTCTATTTAAGACTACGTAGGTGATTTCCAATTTCATCATTATTATGGACTAGAGGCCTGGTGCACGACATTCGTGCACTGGGCAGGGGTCCCTCAGCCCGGCCTGCACCTTCTCTCAGTCTGGGACTCCTCCGGGGATGTCCACCTGCAGGCTTAGGCCCACTCCCCACCTAAGCCTGAAGGCATACATCCCCAGAAGGGTCTTAGGGCTGCCTCAGAGACAGGAGAGGCTCCCGCCACCACCACTGCACTTGCCAGCTATGAGCCTGGCTTCTGGCTGAGAGGTGCTCTGCCTGTGGGAGCTCACTGACCACCAGGGGGCAGCTCCTGTGTTGAGTGTCTGCCCCTTGGTGGTCAGTGAGCATCATAGCGACCGGTTGTTCCACTGTTCGGTTGATTTGCATATCAGGTTTTTATTATATAGGATGATGAATGAAACGTTCTTAGCAATCATGGGGTGTTTCTAAAGAATTTAGATCAAAAGAATATGCATATTTTAAAATAACAGGTATTTCATATTGCATTTCAAAAGTTTATACTATTCTCATTCTCTTATATGAATGAAGCATAAGTATCCATTTACAGATTTTGATAAGATTGCATATCAATATGTCATTTTTATGTTCAGTTCTTTGATAACTAATGAATTTCATGTTGATGTTATTTCCCTTTTAACAAGCTGATTCCTCTTTCTAACTTTACTTTTAAATCGTACAGCTTTAATGTCCATTTGTCTCACAGTTCTAAATTTTTTTCTGAATTTCTTGTATTTTTATTATCCAAATACATCTCATATATGCAAAACCCTACAAGAGCTTCAAAATTTAAAGGAGCTATTGATATTCTCAACAGTAAACACAATTTAGAATATGAGAAAAACTTAATATGTGGTAGGCTAGTAGTTGTGCAAGGACAAAAGAGAGAAGTAAAAGTGGGCATTGTAGTACTCTGCTAGTGACAGTGAGTTTCAGCAGTTCCCATTTGAAGCCATACCCCAGACATGTCACAAAGCAGGGTCAGCAGGAAATATATTTCACTGTTATTGGGTGGAGTACTTACATCTGTGTGGAATTTATTGAGGTTTTCCTTTAAACAGGTGATGAGTTTTTTCTGCATGTTCCATGAATGCTTAAAAGAGTACATCAGTATGTTTCAGGTTCACCTATTCAGTCTACTTTAGGCCTTTTATCTTAAACTGGGACAACACGTTCCAATAAAGAATAAACAAAATCACAAGCAACACATATGATATTTTGGGAGTGTTAAAATCAGTATAAAACCCTTGGAACTTCTGTGAAAGTTTGATTTTGGGGCAATGCCACTGTTAGATATACCTAATATATTCGAGTAATTTTTATATCACATGCAGATAATAGTTTCCGAGATGTCTGCTGCTGTTGTGTTTTTGGCATTTTATCTTTGTATCTCTATTTTTAATTTTTTTTCTTTATGTCTTTAGTGCTTTTATTTACTCTTACTTTTTTACTTTTGATGCAGCATGAATTTATAATGTTTTTCATCTTCCCCTTGCCTTACATTCTAATTTATCTATTGAGTTTTTGTTTGCACCTTATTATCTGATGCACATTTAGCAATCCTCTTATTTTTTACTAGTTTTATTCTCTTTTAGAACTCCTGTGTAATTAAGAAAGCAAGACATAGTGTAGTTTAATCTATTTCAAAAGATTATGCTTTGTCATGGTGAAATTCACTATTTGTTTAGTCTTAGAAATCTGCTTATTTATGTTTTTCTGCTATTTTGTTTTGTGCCTTTCCTTTTACATTGTCTAAGCTTACTTTTTTAAATTTCTTAAATTAAAAAAAATGATCTTCATAGGTTGGGGTGGTAAAACTTTTTTTTAATTGTACAGGTGACAATATTTCTGTTTACTTAACAGATTGTTATGTTTCTAGTAACCTAATTTCACATTAAAAACAAAATAGTTATCTTTTGACTTTTCCACAAAGAAAGGCAGGGAATTTTGCACTTACAGGTTTGGAATTATGCAGTAGATTATTTTTGCATTCAAATACAAATTACTACTTTTTAAAAATGATTATTCAAATTATTATGCCTTTTACTATCTGTCAATTTATTCAGTGCTCATGCATCCCTGAAAAACTTATGTTTAAATTCATTATTTCAGCTATTTTCAGAATACCTGAGTAAAAGATTTAGAAAAAGAGCTTAGAGTATATATACTTTGAGAAATTTATATAACAATGTTTTTCTTTTATCTTCATATATGAATGATTATAGAATGTCTTACAATTTTAGGTGTAATAAAATCTTTTCTTAAAGCTATTCCAATATTTTTCTTTCGGTGCAAATCAGAAAGTTCTCTCAGTGTCTGAAGCTCTCTCATATTTCCCAATGGCCAAAGCTGAAACAGTTGGGAAAATAAAATTAATGACAGCAATATAGGATTATATCCCATAGAAGAAAATAAATATCCAAGCTTCCATGCTGATATAAGTAAGTAATTGAGTAAATAATTGAGAATAAGGGACAGCCCTCTCCTATATGAAATTCAATAGAAAATGTAGTAAGAATGAGGGAAATGGAAACTCTCGTTAGAACTTTATAGTAATCATTGTCAGGCAAGATTTACCAAAGGATGCTAAGATTGAAGGGACATTGTATGAAATACAGGGCATTTCTGTAGGCTCAAATTGTCCACTTCAGGGTATTTATTAGTTACAAAGGGAGAAAGAATAGTTTCTGAATAGAAAAACCTGACACACAGCACTTTAATTAAGTGATCAAGGTTGCTATCACCAGTAAAATTGCATATTGACATTATGTGGCCTCTGAGATGACGTACCACCCACTTGTTGCAACTACAAGGCAAAGTCTTCGTGGAATTACTCAGGAAATGCCAGGAAAGACACCTGAGAACAGACAGAACACTCGCAGAGAATAGAGACAAAAATCAGCACTTCCATGCTCATGCTGCATATGTTTTTCAATTCCCCCTAATTATTTTTCTTTTTCCCAGGGAGACATTAAAAAAATGGATAGTAGTTTCTTGCCACGAAGAGACTACTTTAAAAAGTGATACTAGAATGCTAAATATGGATTTTGATGAGTATCTAAAGAATTCTCAAAGCCAAGGCACATTTGTCTGAGCATACAGTACATGTGCTTTAATTACATTAAGTGAGATTTCTAAACATCTGACATCTGTTTACTAGCAAACGTTTAATTAAGTATTTGAACATAACAATGTTAAATGAAATGTTTTAAAGAAGCCATTAGAACTCTGCAGTTCTAACTGCAGTCCTGACAAACGCAGAGGAAGGCGGTAGAATCTGTCACTGCAATCAGGGACCAGGGAGCCCATTTGCTGTGTGTCCTTTGTTTGCTGCCTGTGTTGTCTGCCTAGACTGAGAACCTCTCCCTCAGTGAGGATGCATTATTCATCAGGGTCTATGGAAGAGAAGGTGGGCCTCTTGCAATCAGAACAGTGGGTCCAAAGTGTTTCACTCCAAGACCATCATGCCTACAGACTATTAGAAATCCTTTGTTTCCCCCTTAACATTAAAGAGTGAGTCACATTAAATGTTTTCACTTGGGCATTATCAAGCTACTGGAAGTTACAAGCCGACTTTTATCTAGTGATTAAATATAAATCAAACATTGCAGCTTTAGCAGGTTCCATGTAAACACTGCAGACATAGAAACCCTTTTATCCCATGCCATGCTGCTTTTAAGAGAGAATATCACAGAGTAGACACATGGGAACAAGGTTTCCTAAATGCAGGGCATATACATCCAGCTGTGGTGACCTCTGGAGATACAGCTGCAGCATGGGAGTCTTGTAACCTCTCCTATGGACACCCTATTACATTCTAGCACCCTCCAGGGCCTGGAGCCCTGCTGGTTCCTCGTTCATATAGCATCACTTGGGACTTTCTCCTGAGATGAATAAACAGCCATCATTATGAAGACTTTTCTAGATCCTTCTCTCCTTATTGAATATTAAAATCACCATTGTTCATTCCTGTGCCCTTAAGATAAACCTTTGTGGTTATAATTTAGGTGGGGATAGGAAGGAATCAAATTGTGATGTTAGTAGTGGATAAATGGTTAACCAGGTCTGCCTTTCAAATAACACTAGTATTTGAAAATAAATTTTAAATGTCCTTAGGCAGCATGTAAAATTGCATGTTAAGCATCTAGCATGCTATGCACAGCATATACTATAGTGGCCATTATTGTTGTTTTGCTGTTATTATGTTGTTCTGCTGTTATGCTTGCTGTTCTGTTATCATAAAGAGCACAGGGCTATTAAGTAGAAGGTCTCATTGTAGACCCAGTTTCTTAATCTGCAATGCTTCTAGCTCTGTGGCTTACATGCTGCTCTCTAAATGTAGGCTAATGTCTAGTTACATTCTGGACCTATGCTCTCAACAAACAGCAAAGTATAATGTTCTCAGTGTGTTATTCAGATTCTAGAATGGCTTAAACATTGCTTTTCCTCTAATAATAATTACAGTGATGGCTAATATTCATCAATAGCATACTCTATGCCAAGCACCGCACTAAGCCCTTTATGTGAGTTATCCTGTTTAATTCATATAAGAATTCTATGAGGAAGTTGTTATTATTATTCTATTTTTATAGATAAGGAATCCATAGGTCAGATAAGTTAAGTAATTTGTCAAAAGACACATAGCTAGTAAACAACAGAATTAAAATTAAACCCAAGCTCTGAACTATTAACATATTTGGCTTCTATTATTTCTTGAGTGGTCTCCTCCCACTTTGTATACTGTCTGCCCAAGCCTGTTGCTAAGTTATGTCTGATAGGAGATTTCTCTTCCACCCATGAAATAAAAAAACACTTCCTTTGCAACAATTTCTTTTACAATTGCTACTTCTGTATCTTCCTTTTCAAAAAGCATTAACCATCCATAGAGGGCTTTAAAGGAGCAGAAGGAGAGTGTTTATTCAGCAAAATAGCTCTACTGAGTGTCAGGCACTGTTCTAGGTATGTGGAAAAAGAAAAACAAACACGGTTCTGGCTTCATGGCACTTAGAGGCCAGAGAGGAAGATAGGAAATCTATCTAATAATAGACAAATATGCAAATTGACCATACCTCCGACAGGCCACACCCACAAGCCACACCCACCATCCAATCAGAGCGAGTATGCAAATTAACCCAAACCAAGATGGCTACAGCCACAGAGAGCAAGGTTTCCTAGGTAACAGAGGAAGCCAAGCTTTCTGCCAGCCATTGCAGGCCTAAGCCTCCACTCAAGCTACAAAGTTTCAATTATAGAAGGTAAACAAATTCAAACAAATGGCGGCAGAATGGAGCTTGAGAGAGCAGGCCAGGGTTGCCGCCGGCAACAGGGAAAGCAAAGCTTTCAGCACACCCTGGCTGGGCCCACCCGCTTAAGGCAACAAAGTTTCAATTATAACCCCAACACAAATGGCTGCGGGTCTCGGAGGGAGCCCCAGGCTTGGCTCTGCTCCAGGCTACAAAGTTTCAATTGTAGAAGGAAAATAAATTCCAGATACCAGGGCCTCTGCTTTCATTGCCAGGGGGCGTGGCCCGCCTGCAAACCACCACAGGCCCCTCGCTCAGGCCGCCCCACGCCCCAAGGAATCCCCACCTGATCTGGGACGCCCTTCAGGGCAAACCAGCTGGCTCCCACCCCTGTACCAGGCCTCTATCCTATCTAATAAAAGAGTACTATGCAGATTAATCATCACTGCAACACACAATATAGCTACCCCCATGTGGTCAAAGATCCTGCACCCATGTGGACACAACATGGCCACCACAAGATGGCCAGCAGGAGAGGGCAGTTAGGAGGCACCCGGCCTGCAAGGGAGGGCAGTTGAGAAGGACCAGGCCTGCAAGGGAGGGCAGTTGGAGGTGATCAACCCTGCAGGAGAGGGCAGTTAGGGGTGTCCAGGCCAGCAGAGGAGAGAAGTTGGGGGCAAACAGGCTGGCAGGGGAGCAGTTAAGCATCAACCAGGCTGGCAGCGGAGTGGTTAGTGGTTGATCAGGCTGGCAGGCAGAAGCGGTTAGGGGCAATCAGGAAGGCAGGCAGGCGAGCAGTTGGGAGCCAGCAGTCCTAGATTGTGAGAGGGATGTCCGATTGTCCCAGGGATCGGGCCTAAACGGGCAGTTGGACATCCCTTGAGGGGTCCCAGATTGGAGAGGGTACAGGCTGGGCTGAGGGACAACCCCCCTCCATGCATGAATTTCGTGCACCGGGCCTCTAGTAAGCAAATAAATGATTAAGATAACTGAAGGAGCCCGGTCACTGTGGCTCAGTGGTTGAGTGTCAACCCCTGAACTAGGTTCTGAGTTTAGCTCCCCTGGGCAACCTTTATGAAAGGTCCAGACTACATTCCAGACCAATTAAATAAGAATTTCTCGGGTTTGGGTCCAGGTGTCAACATGTTCTGACCCTGCCCCATCTCCCACCCCCCAACCCCACCAGATGATTCTCACATGCCAATAGGCTGAGGACCAGTGCTCTAGTGCAATAGACAGCTTCCTCGAGGAGGGCGGGTTAACATGGTGGACAGAGCACAAGCTTTGGAATTTGACACATCTGGGTTTGAATCCTTGCTTTGATGCCTACCAGCTGTGGACCTTGGACTTCAACTTTTAAGTTTGTAAATGAAAACCCGCAGCCTTTACTTCTTGAGACTGTTGCAGAGATGAAATGAAGTAACAAATATGACCTGACTGGTATATAAAGTGTTCAAAAAATGGTAGCCACTGTTATTAAAAGAGGCCTTCTCTGAATAATCACTTCATTCAAAGTTCCCTCTCTGACACCATTCTACTCTCTCCCATATTACCTGATTTTATTTCCAGTGTACCATAGAGGAAGATCTGAGATAACTTCTATTTATTAGCTCCTTCTAGAAGAGATAATTGATTCAAACTGTAGGAAAAAAGCCCATAGGAACTCATGGTTATTGGCACAGCCTAGTCGTAGGGAGTTGGGGAGAGGACTACTTCCGAGAGCCCTTCTCCCTTTGCTACCTGGAGGTTGGAGGGAACATACCTGCTTTACTTTTTGTTCCCTGATTGTAGACAGAAAGATTTGGAAAGGGTTCCCCTCCCCCCACAATGAACTCCATTCCAGGTCCCTTGGGGGAGGGGCATGAGAAGCAGGCATTGTTTTCTCTCCCAGCCTCCCTATCTTCCACCTGTCCCCTCAGGAGCCCACCCGCCTGTATAAAACATTCACTCACCTTTTGTTAACACTTGAGCTTTTCAGAGCAAACAAGCCTCTCAAAGAGGAGGAAACGCTTCCAGGCAGTTGATGTGAATACCTAAATGCAAAATTACAAGTTTGTGCTCCTTAGTAAACTCAGGTGGATTACTTTCATAGTAGTTTCAACCCAATGAGTAGGGTCGGGAAAGTCAACTGTGAGTAATCACATGTTGAAGTTGGCTCCCATCAGGTCCTTAGACCAGCACTCCAGATGGGAAATTCTACCCTTGGCCATCACTGAAACTCTAAAAGATCACTTTTTCTCTTGAACCAAAGATTATGAACCTGGGAAGGACTTCAAAATTTACCTTATGAAGCACAACTGCTTTAGTTTTACAGATGTAGAAACGGAGGCTCCCGAGTTTTAACCACACCTGCAAACTGTCCTCAGTGTTCACTGTGGACCCAATGCTGGAATCTCAGTGACTCGACTCTGGCTCACTCAAGTGTCTGTGACTCCATATCTGTCCTCATTTACTGAAAAAGAGCAAAGAGAGAAAATAGAGTTTGATGTCCTAACTGAGACAGGATAAAGGGCCTGGACCTTGTAAAGTTGAAGTTAAAAAATAGGGAGAAAGGACAAAGGATTGAGCAAAGCAAACTGCTCAGATGAGTGAACCTTGAAGTAAATTTCTGCCAACCCAGGCAGCAGAGAGGTTTGTTGTTGTTATTCCTCCCACCCCCTCTCTAAGGAACATTCTAGGCTGTGTGGGAAAACATGGATTATTGTTGTTGTTTCCCATTGCCTAGAGCCATATTTGGGCATGGAGAATTTGCACCGGTTGGAAATTCAGTAGAACCTTTAATATTTCATTTGAGTGAATCTCTAGGAAGGTTGGGACTTGAGCAAGGGTGTGATAAAGATAATGTGAGCTAATCTAGGCAAGTGTTCACTGTTTGTATTTTGGTTTCTTTACCTCACATGTCACACCTATATTTGTTGGTTTGTCAGGTGAGTAATTTCTTCTGGATAAAAGAATGTACTGTATACTTTGTCACCCATGCATTTAGTATGAGGTAGCTATTTAGTTCAGTGCATTTACAAAGTGCTCTAGAATCATTTTTGGTAGATATTCTTTATTGAACCACCATGGAGAAAATGTGAAGCACAGACTCAGAGACAGTGGAAACTGCATTGTCACACAGCAATTTGTCAGTCCAATCAACACAAAATTCAAGCTAGTTAAATCTGTATTATATAATTATTTATGTTTGGAGTCCGTCAGAAATGGGAGTTTTTGGTAAATAGTTGTTATAATCCTGGAGTGAGGTCATCCTATGATTCCTCTGATTCTTGGAAAATACAAATAATTAAAATTGACTAAAGAAGAACAATTAAAATTCTTGGAAAATACAAATAATTGAAATTGACTAAACCCAATGGAGTAATACATAAGGAATAAATTCAAAATGCTGTCAAAGAATTGTTTTTGAAAGAGACTTTAAGTCCAGGGTTTTATTCCAAGTGACTTTTCCCAAGTTTTAATAAAAATTCCCATTGTATATAAACTGTTGTAAAACAAAGGAAGAAAACCATTGCAATTGTTTTTCAAGGCCAGCCTATTCCTGATACCAAAATGTAACAAAAATGATACTGAAAAAAAAACCCTACAAATCAATCTCACTCATAGTGAGAAGTAATAATTCTAAGTAAAATCTAGTAAGTTATTATATCTAGTGGTGTATTAAAGAGTGATGCACCATGAACAAATAGTTTATTAAACCAATTAAAAATGTTTTACCCCAGGAAATCTAATATAATATGTAAAAGAAGAAAAAATATGAGAATTTCTACAGATTTTCAAAAGCTAAAAGTGAATATTCATTAATAATTCTTGAAATCATAGATTCCAAAAGAAGGAATTTCCCTTAATTTGATATGGAAAAATCTAACTCAAACCAAGAGATAATGCTATTTATGAAGGTAAAATAAGAAGGACATTCTTATTAAAGTCAGGAATAAGGGAGAAGATTTACTAACACCACTGATATTTAATATAGTTCTGGAAATTCTGACAAATGAAATTGCTATAAAGAATGAGTGCACTTATGGAAAGGAACATAAGTGGTATCATTATATGCACATTACAGAAATGTCCATCAAGAACAAATAATCAAGTTCAAAATGTACATTAAACAAAATTGTACTTACAATAGAAATATACTTAGAATCTATACAGCAAAAAAGAAGATATTCACAATAATAATAAAATATAAACTACCTAAAGGTAAATACGCAAAGTAATTTCAATCTATTTGAAGGAAAAAAACCTATAAAATTTCATTGAGTGCCATAAAATAAATGAGGATAAATGGAATGGTATTTGCTGATGTAATATTACAAAATTTCAATTTCTTTAAACTAACTTTTAAGTTTAATGTAATTACAAAAGAGTACAGATTATAATTCTCATATTTTATTTTGGAGGCAAGTTTTAACAAAAGTGAATCTAAAATTTATCTGTAATAGCAAATGGGTAAAAACCACAAGAAATTTTGAAAAACAGAAAGTAAAGGAGGGGAGCATTTATATTGTGCAATATTATAATATTTTAATTTTAAAAAGTGTATTTTAAAAAGGTGGAAATTCAAATCAGTAGGGAAAGGAAATATTTTTTTTTATAAAAGGGTTCTCAGAGAGTTGATTAACAATTTGAAAAAAATACTACAAAATAATGAATGTAAATGATATGGAATTTTTGGACTGGAACACAGATTCTTTGTCCGCTGGAATTGAAGAATGAATCCAAAGACAGAAAGTGGTATAGCAAAGGTGGAGATATATTGAAGAACAAGTACAGACTCCTACATGGGGAGAGGGAAAGAGTCCCACAGAATGGACTCCCATTTGGGGAGGGGGAAAGGGTCCCACTGAGTTCCTTTTCCCTATGGCTTATAAAGGCTGCAGATCCTGGTGCCTTGACATCCCCTCTGATTGGTCACTATTCCCTTAGACTGGTTACTATAGTAACTCCTGGGCTCAAAGGTTGAACCTCACTTGTGATGTTTCCCCCCCACTCCCCCTCCTTCCCTATTGTTTTCCTATTCCCTTTGGGCTTTCTCCCTCTCCTTCTGAATGAAGGGCTTCCTTCTCTTTATTTTGTGAATATAGACCTTTTGCTGTTCCCAGTTTCCTCAGTCTATGGAAATATACTTGTTGCAGCTTTCCAGCTCCCCCATTCTATGGAAATCTACCTTCTGCTGCTCTGCAGCCGTGCTTTCCCCCATGGTCCCCTTAATTTCCTTCTAATATTTCCTAAACCTGTCCTATTTTACCCCCAAAATTCATATTTCATAAATATGACATTACAAGACAGCTAGAGAAAGGTAAATATATGAATTTGAGATAGAAAATAATTTTTGTCTATTATATTGGAAAAGATTGATGGTATTGACTAAAAATTTAATAGCTTCTGTATGTAAAAAGATGGTCAAAATTACTTTTTTCAAAACTCCATGCAGGTCCATATTAGCCTTACAAACCTGACAAAACTAGCTTAGTGTGTATAGCCCTTGTCCTGGGACATTTGTAGAAAGTTATCAGCAGCACTTGTTTAAAACTGCAACTTCCTGAGACAGCAATAACAATGGGAAAAGATAATTTAAAAAATTAAAGCTGAAAAACTTAGCCTGGCTGGGGTGGCTGAACGGTTGAATGACTGATTTGATTCCAGTCAGGGCACATGCCAAGGTTGTGGACATGGGGTGTGTAGGAGGCACCCAATCAATGTTTCTTTCTCATTGAAGCTTCTATCTCTCTATCCCTCTCTCTAAAATAAATAAAATATATTTTTTAAAAAGCTGAATAATTTAAAAGTAAAAACTGGAGAATGAGAAACTCCAGCATCTTCCTGGGAATCTAGATGGTCACATGCATGTGTGCTAATCAGGTCCTAATCTTTCACCTCTGGCTGACCTTGTAGCTCTGCAGAAGCAGTACTAGTAAGTAAAGGCTAACAAGAGTTGTTAAGTGCCTGAGGGTTGAAGATGTGCCTCAACAGGCACACAAAGCCTCTCCACAATAGCTGGTGGACTTACTACTTCCAGGCATTTGAACAATCTTTATCCAGTCACTAGTTGACCACTTAGCTAACCAAGCTGAGGATCCAGTGACCACACACAACAAGGAATACAGGCTTTACAGAATTTGTTCATAAAATTCACTAAACAAATAGCAACAACAAAAAAATAGCAGTGACAATACACTGTGAGTGATGAAATCTGATTTTCAAAGTTGCCATATCGTATTATTTAAAATGTTCAGTTTCCACAAAAATTTATGAGAGCTAAATGTAAGAGCTAAAGCTATTGTTTAAAAATATAGGCTTAAATATAGGATTAAGCAATGATTTCTTTTATTTATTTTTTTTTGGGGGGGAGAACCAAATGCTTTAATAAGAAGCCCCACAACATGGGAGCCAAGGAGCAGGGGAGGAAAGTGACCCAGGAAAAAGTCCGGTCTATGACGTTTCAGTCAGGTGGGGGCTGGGGGGTGGACCCACAGCGAGGGCAGCCCCTCCTCTTGACCTCCAGGAGGCGCCACGCAGTCTTCCCAGCTCAGCAGGCATTTTGGGCAAGATGCTTCTGAAGACCACGGTGCTGCTGGATACAATAAAGATTAAATTTAAAAAAAAAAGAAAACAAATCAACTAGCAAGATAATATGAATAACATAAATCTGTTATAATAAAAATAATTTAAAAAATGATGTTTGCAGAGCATTGAAAGAAATGTTTGAACATGTGGGCACTAAACTGTTAACAGTGGTTGCTTCTAGAGAATGGAACAGTTCGATATTTAAAAATTACATTGGATGGACTTTGTTCCTTTTAAAACGTCTCTTGATGGTGGGTAACCCACAGCACGTGAATTTTAGGAAGGCTCTCGGAAGGCCCTTCTAGCCAACCCCGGCCGGCCCTGGCTGTGGGCAGAGGAAGAGGCGGGGGTGCCACCCTCAGGCTGCCCAGCTTGGCGGCAGCTTTCACAGGCGGCTCCCTCTGGGGCTCCACCCCTGATGCTGCTGCGGAGGCAGCCGCTGTGGGTGCGGGGGAGCCCCCAGGGCCAAGCTGCAGGTCTGGGCTGGGGGTAGCTGTCCCGAACTCGATGGAGTCCAATGGGGGAGGGGTGGTCATGGATTCCAGGCTGGGTGGGGGCCCGGTCATGTTCAACAACAGGTAGTGTAGGAGGATGGAAGGCTCTTCAGTCCCCCCATCAGATGGCTGAGCCGCCTCTTCAGCCCCCCCATCAGATGGCTGAGCCGCCTCTTCAGTCCCCCCATCAGATGGCTGAGCCGCCTCTTCAGTCCCCCCATCAGATGGCTGAGCCGCCTCTTCAGTCCCCCCATCAGATGGCTGAGCCGCCTCTTCAGTCCCCCCATCAGATGGCTGAGCTGCCTCTTCAGTCCCCCCATCAGATGGCTGAGCTGCCTCTTCAGTCCCCCCATCAGATGGCTGAGCCGCCTCTTCAGTCCCCCCATCAGATGGCTGAGCCGCCTCTTCAGTCCCCCCATCAGATGGCTGAGCCGCCTCTTCAGCCCCCCCCCCATCAGATGGCTGAGCCGCCTCTTCAGTCCCCCCATCAGATGGCTGAGCCGCCTCTTCAGTCCCCCCATCAGATGGCTGAGCCGCCTCTTCAGTCCCCCCATCAGATGGCTGAGCTGCCTCTTCAGTCCCCCCATCAGATGGCTGAGCCGCCTCTTCAGTCCCCCCATCAGATGGCTGAGCCGCCTCTTCAGTCCCCCCATCAGATGGCTGAGCCGCCTCTTCAGTCCCCCCATCAGATGGCTGAGCCGCCTCTTCAGTCCCCCCATCAGATGGCTGAGCCGCCTCTTCAGTCCCCCCATCAGATGGCTGAGGCGCCTCGTAGCTTGAGGAAATGTCACTGCTGTCTGGGGAGCGGTAGGGCCTTACCTTGACCTTTCGGCCTGGCATCTTGGTTTCCATCATCCTCAGGATCAGGTATGTTCCCATCACCCTGTCATATTTCCTCTGCCCCACGGATTGCTCTACCTGGTCTTGCTTGAAGCCGAGCTTCTGCATCATTTCTAGGACCTGGGGGTGCAAGTCCCCCCCAGGCGGCTCGCTGTAGGGCCTCAGCCCCCGCTCCTGGCCCCTGTTGAGCCAGGGGTGCTGCATGACCTCTTCCAGGGTCAGCCTCTGGCTGGGGTCAACAGTCAGGAGCCACCTGATGAACTGGCCGCCCTGCCTCGACATCCAGTGTGGGACCTCGAACTGCCGGTCAGGACCGGCTCCTTACTTTTCCGCTAAGCTGTCCCCCTGGAACGGCACCGTCCCCGTCACGGTCTTGTACACGGTCACCCCCAGGCTCCAGACGTCCGCTTTCCCGCCGTCGTACAGTTCCTGCCGCAGGACCTCCGGGGCCATGTAGTGGAAGGTGCCGCAGAAGGTGCTCAGTTTGGAGTCGTCGCTCACCTTCCGACCGAAGCCGAAGTCTGCCAGCTTGACGGCCCCGTCCTCGTCCAGCAGGATGTTGTCCGGCTTCAGGTCCCTGGGGGCGTTGAAAGAAATGTGTGAACATGTGGGCACCACACTGTGAACAGTGGCTGCTTCTAGAGAAGGGAATTACCCCAGCTTTTCACTCCCTGCTTTATAGATACCTACAGCATTTACAGTTTTATAATAGGACACATGGTTTGGTAACTAATCAAACCTGTGGGCGATGCCCCGCCGGTGGCAGGACGGGAGCGTGGACACCAACTGCCGGAACGCGCGCGGGCCTGGCGCTCGCTCAGCGGGCCGTGGTTCTCCAAGTGCTCGCGCAGGTCCCCTGCCCTCACGTGCTCCATAACGAGATTAAAGCATGGCTGGGGTGGCCATCACCTCAAACGATTTGGTGATGTTTGGGTGATTTAAGCTTTTAAGACAATAGACTTCTCGACAATATCGAGAGAAGCCCTTCGGACTAATGGCTTTGACAACCACCTCCGTCCCAGTCAGCACGTGCCAGGCCAAATACACCTTGGCACACAGGCTCCCTGGGCCAAGACTGTACTGGAGAACATAGTCTCCAATACAGTGCTCCTGGAGGTCAGAGGGGGCTGCAACGTCATTAGACATGGCAACTCCAAAATAACAAAACAAAAACAAATAACTAAAATAAAAAAGAAAAAAAAAAGAAAAATAAGATAAAAAACTAAGGTTAAGTAAAGGAAGTGGTAGTAGCAGTGGCCGACCCTTTCAAGAGACATGGATCGAGATGTATGGCTTTATAGAAAAAAAATGGCAGATCATTTTGCGTTCTGTGTACTGAAACAGTAGTAAGCAGAACGTGGAATATAAATAGACATTTTGAAACTAATTCCCAGCTCTTGGAAAAAAGTGAGGATGAAAGGAAGGAATACATTTCCAGGCAGCTACACCTTTATAAGAGCCAATCTAATTCCATCCTTAAATTTATGAAAGGCTCTACAAATTTAACATCTGCAAGTTTGAGCATTGCTCACTCTATAGCTCAGCATGGAAAAGCGCTCAGTGAGGGAGAATTTATTAAAGAAACTCTCCTAAGATGTGCACCAGTTCTATTTCATGATATGCAGAATAAAGATGCAATTATTAAGAGAATATCTGAGTTACCACTCAGTAGAAATATCATATAAGACCGAATAATGAGACTGAACACAAACGTACAATTAGTTGGCATAGATGATGGAGGACATGAGAGTCAAATAAAAGACCAAGAAGTAATCTAGTGATTAGTATCAACAGGAAACTACTATCTCCTAGCCAAGAGAGACAAATGGAGGTATTGGTAATTACAGAGTCCAGAGCCTGGTGGAAGCCAGGACCAGGGAAAGCCTCTTGAGTGGGAGAGGGAGCATGGAGGAAGTGTAGCCAGTGTGTCTTGATGAGGTCACCTTGGAGAAGAAATATTCTGGATTTTCTCTTTCCTGTTCTCCAATCTCATGGCAGTGCCTTCCCTGAGCTGGCTTGATCTGGGGGTGAGTGGACAGAGGCACCTGTGAAGAGCAGACTATAGGGATCAGAGCTGAGTAGGAAAAGGGTAAGGCTCAGGCCATCACTGACATTGAACTCCTGGGTTCCTTTAGGTCATGGTAAGTATGCTAGCTTCTAATTCCAGTGAGATAGAAAGCCTCTGGAGGAGTGAGAGCTGGATAATGCTATGATCTGATGTACCATAGAATAGCATGATGCTGGTGGCAGTATGGAAGAGAATATACTATAAGCTGGGTGGGAAAAGGAAGCAGGGAACAGTAGGGTGCTACAGAAATCTAGGCAAAAAAAATGTTTTCTTGACTTAGTGTGGAAGTGGTGGAGAAAATGAGAAACAGTTGAATAATTGCAAAGATAAGTCAATAAGATTTTTGATAGATTGGCTATGGGGTATGAAGGAAAGAGAGGAGCCAATGAAGGCTTCAAGAATTTTGGTCTGAACAACTTGGTGAATGATAGTTCAAGTTATTAGCCTGGGAAATACTTAAAGTTTGGAGGTAGAAATGAAACATTACTAGATTTTTGAGATGCTTACAGGAATCTGTTATTTGGAAGTATTGGAAGGTCTCCTTACATTGGCAGTATTCACTTGAATCACTGCCATCATTTAAAGGATAAAACAAGCCCTAGCCGGTTTGGCTCAGTGGATAGAGCGTCGGCCTGCGGACTGAAAGGTCCTAGGTTCAATTCCGGTCAAGGGCATGTACCTTGGTTGCAGGCACATCCCCAGTAGGAGGTGTGCAGGAGGCAGCTGATTGATGTTTCTCTCTCATTGATGTTTCTAACTCTCTATCTCTCTCCCTTCCTCTCTGTAAAACATCAATAAAATATATAAAAAAATAAAAATAAAGGGTAAAGCAAAACAGAACCCTATCTATAGTCACTGGAGATCTGTTTTCATGGCGTCGCCATGTCATCATTTCACAATAGTAACACCACACTAAACATGAGTTTCTTTAAAAATATTTTTTTAATTAAATTTATTGGGGTGACTGGTTAATATGATCATATAGGTTTTAGGTATGGGTTTCTATGTTGTAAGTTCTGTATATTGCACTGTGTACCCACTACCAAAAGCCAAATCTTCTCCTGTTACCATATATTACGTCCCATTCACCACCCACCCCGTTCCCTCTGTCAACTACCACACTGCTGTTTGTGTCCTTGAGTTTCAGTTTTATACCCACATATCAGTGGAGTCATATGGTTCTTAATTTTTTCTGACTGACTTATTTCACTTAGCATGAGTTTCTTTGGTAGAAAGGTTAGTATTCCCACTTTTGTCTATAAAAAAAAGTAACCAAATTTGAGCCATGGAATGGGAGGGAAGGATCTAGTGAGAAAATGAAGAAAATCAGGTTTTAGACCAAAATAAAATTGAGTCATGAAATTTGAATACTCAAATGGCTTGAATTTGTTCCCTAAGAATTGAAGCTAACCAACATATTTTATATAATTATCATCTCACCTAAAATGCTAAATTTAAGATGTATGTAACTAGTATGACTCACCTATAAAATATTTAAAAAATAATTATTTTATCAGTAATGATGATGACTGTGATGATGATTAGAGTTATACCATACTTTTAAAAAGTAGTCTCAGATCTTTCCTTGGATAGCCTTTAAAATGGCTTCTAATGTTAGCATGGCTGGAATTAGTAATAAGAAATGGCTTTCAGTCTCTCTCCACCATAGTCTCCTTTTCGAGAGTATTCAAATGGGTTAATGTTCCAAATAATTAATGGTGTCTTGAAATTGACACAATAGTCCTGATGAGGTGTCCAGCATGGAGACACCGTGGTTCCCATGACCTGCATGCATGCCTAGATAATGGTGGTAGGGCGTGGTGATGACAGCTATGCTGCTTGGGCTTGAATCCCTGCTGAGCCACTCACTGCAATGTGATCTTCAACATGTTATTTATTTTTCCGTTTTCTTGTTGGAAAACAAACAAACAAACAAACAAACAAAAAGAAACAACACATGTTCTAGGAGGCATTGCATTTTAGCAATTGGGTTGTAACCCTCTTCATTCACACTTCTCTTTTTCCTTGTACTTTCCTAAAGCAAAATGAAAATCTAATAACTCAGAATAAAAGCCGATAAAAACCTGAATCACCAAATGAATGCAGTGATCTGTTACAGAAACAATGATTATCTACCCGTGGGGCAAAAATTTGATAAGTGACCAGACATTTTTTGCTACAATCGTGGATTGAGCAGGTCCTGTGGCTATATTCCCATGTATTACCCATCACTTTCTCTAGTGTGAATTATTGATAACATTTTTGGTGGATTTTTCTTGGATTGATTAAAGTTTATAACTGAAGCAAATATTTTCAAAATGTGACAGCTATTGTGGGGGTGGGACATGTATAGATTGAGTCAGAATGGGGGAAACAGCTGTTTCTTTAGTAATGACATATATGAGATACTGGTTTCATCATTTTACTACCTTTGTAAACTTAATTAACAAACATCTGCATCCTGCTACCTATTCCCCAAGGTTCTGACATTTTCCACACATTAAAATACCTTCATTTTTTTAATTGGACATTTCCATGCAGCTATTCTGACAGTTACCAATTGGGGATGTGTCAAGTGTAAAACTATACTTTTGAGGCTTTAATTAGTCAGAATATCAGTGCATTTTTTTGACCACTAATCATGGGATATGGGATGAAAACTGGGTACTTCACATCTTTCTTTCTTTCTGTCCGATTCCACAGCTGTCAGCAAAAAATTCAAGATCCCTTCCATGTCTGCAGTGCATATATAACTGTTTCAGATCAATTCAGGTTCAGTTTTAAAAATAACCAGTGATTCACTATGCAGATCTTAGATGTATTTTTACACTCCCAGGTATATTCCTTTGTCCCTCTGGTGCCTCTTCAAAAACTACCCCTGGTTTGATCTTCCTCAAAAATGGCAGATTTATTGCTGTGATTACAAGGAATGGGGAAATCTGTCTGCTTCTCTTTCATACAAATGTGAGGGCTTGATATGGATTTTGATGGAGCAGGACAAAATTACCTTACCTCCTAAAGACCGCCAGTGAGGGAGTTTGTGGGCAAGAGATGCTAACTGTGTCTAAAAGCCCTCTGAACTATGCCCATTTCTCTTACCGTTATTTCAACCCTGGCAACCAACTGATTGCTCAGCCTGCATTATCCATGGCCTGTGTAGGTGCCACCATTTAAATTGGCTCCCTGGCTTCTTGGGATGATAGTTAATATTTTCGAGGGATACATCTCAGTGCCAATGGAATATTGTTTGGAAATGGAAAGTTACAGACGTAGGTTTTAAAAAAAAAGTATTCATTTTTATAGAAGGAAATGTGTTCTTTTAATATGCTGCGATTATTTTTAGATGTTGAGATGAGAGCATGACTCACCATCTTCCATTTCATCCACCACTTGTGCCAGCCCCCACCCAGCTTGCCTGACACCCTGTGCTGATGAAGGGATGGCAGCCTGTTCTCCACAGTGTGGCCATCGTCAGCAGCTTTGAGAAAACGTGGGGTGCTCTGCTTCTTGCTTACAGACTCCCAGACTCCACATCAGTGTCCTGTGGGTCAGTGCACTCTGTGAACTAAAGTGTGCATCCTCCCATAGGGCATTCAATGGGGGCGCTACTTTCCACTGGTGGTTAACAACCAAGTTTCAGAATATTAAAGATTTCGATTCAGATTTGACCCTCACCACTTAGAAGTTGCTCACACTAGGTGAGGTCTGTAACCACTTTGAACATTTTTTTTTTCTTTCTACAAGGGAATGAATCATACCAAGTTAATGGGATTATTTGCAATATTAAGTGAGATCACGATTATGAAGAATTTAGCACAGTGCTTTGCACAGAGTAGGCAAGCCATTTTGCTGTTGTTTAGTAAAGGCCGTTGTTGATAGTGATTTACAACTATAGCCCCTCCCATTTTCTTAGCTGCAAAATTAAAATAGGTCTGTATCATCCACTAGAAGTTCATGAGGCTAAATTTCTACCTACTCGTATGAACATGGTATGATTTTGGAAAAGGATCCTAAGAAAATCCAACATATTATTGCTGTTACTGATAGTTAAATCTGGGGGACTATTTAATTTATGGCATTGAAAAAGAAATTTCCTTCACCCTTTGATTTTTCTTATGCTTAAAAGACAATTATTTATTTGTAGTCAATTTTGTCAAGCCTTAGGCATGATTCATGTTCTGTCTCATCCCGGCCAAGATGCCTGCCCACCCACCCGCTCCCCCACACTCCCCAGTTCTGTCTCATTGCTGGCCCACTGCTCATATTTTCAGAATTACCCTTTGTAGGTTTTTCCATTATTTCTCTGCCCACCTTGCTCCTTCCAAAAGTAGTTTTTGCTTAGGCTAATTTCACAGACTGACCAGAAGAAATGTAGTCACTGTAAAATACTCTTTAAAAAAAAAAAGAAATAACAGAAGAGTTCTTAAATTATTGTGTACATCAGTATCTTCCTCTGGCAAACACCTCCCCCAGAGTCCCTAATTTTTATTGCCCATGACTAGTAGGTAGACATTTTCAAATTTCTTTGTCAAGCCAACTAAGGGACAGAAAACTATTGTAGTAGGACTATATCAAATTATTATTTTTTTAGAAGGATATAAGCAATGATGCAGAGATTTCTCCTTCCTTAGTCAGACATTGTGCTTCCTGACACAAACTTAAAGGTCAGAAAATTGTAGGGGATGTTTCAAAAAAAAAAACATCTCCATAATGATTTGTCTGGTGATCCCTTCTTTTCTCACCTCCTTTTCTCTTTTGGCAAAGAGAAAGAGAGAGAAAGAAGATTCTCAAAACTAGTGACATATTGAAAATGAAACTGGCAAACTGCCCTCCTTCTAAGGGGAGGGTGAAAATATCAGTTGACTGTTAGTGATTCAGAAATGAAATTTTGGTATATTTTAAGTCCATTTTAGAAGGAGTGATGGGAAATGTGAAGCTAAGAAGAAACAATTTAAAGAAAAAATAATCTTTTTGGTTCTTACATGGTGTGGATAGCCATATGGTGAAATGAAAGAGGGCAATGACCAAATGTATCTTTCCCAAGATCCAATCCATATAAAAATATATATTCCATAATTATTTTTGTTTTAGTTATATATACATGTGTGTGTGTATATATAGATGTATACAAACATATACATAGTTGTGTATATATATATATGTAATTGTAGTCATAAATAAAACTTTTGATTTCATAGACACAAACTTTTTGGGGGCAAATATGCAAGACACTGTTAACAGTAGTTGCATCTGGGGAGGAGGATTGTGGGTCTCCCTGGTATACTTCCTATTTATTTGATACCTTTTGTACTATTTGTGTTCTTTTTCTTTCATTGCTTGTTTGTTTTCTATCTTATACTATAGGGTTTGACAGATAAATGCAAAAAGAGGTTTAGCAGAGTTTTCAAAACTTTATAGTGGATTAAATTTATGAGTTAATTTTTTCAGTTGCCAAAAATATATCAGCAATTTCATTTTCCTAGAAATATAGCTAAAAAAAACCCCCACACCATTTAATCCAATTCACTACTCTGTTGTTTAAAGGAAACTTTTTAATGCCATTTCTATATAGAGGTTTTTATCCCAACCTAGGTTAAGTGACTCTGGTATTTTGCTTAAAGCAAATTGTGCATTTCTTAGCTCTTGTCATAATTTTAATGAATTATTTTTCTCCTATTAAACCATAAACCAAGAAAACAATGTTGTCTGTCTTGCCCACTATTTTACATCCAGTTATTAGAGGACCAGGAAACTAGTTTGATACTCAAGTCACTTAATGGATCAATCAATCAACCAATCCTGGAATGTAGGAAATGTTTATTTAAAAAACAAAACAAAATGATGGTGCTAGCCAATTTGGCTCAGTGACTAGAGTGTAGGCCTTCGGACTGAAGGGTCACAGGTTTGATTCCAGTCAAGGGCATGTACCTTGGTTGTAGGTTTGATCCCCAGCCCGATTGATGTGTCTCTCTCATATCAATGTTTCTCTCTTTGTGTCTCTCTCCCTTTTTTCCACACTCTCTAAAAATTAATTGGGAGGAAATGATAGATTTATTTTTAATGCTCTTTTTTGTTAATTGCTCATTCATTTATTCCACAAATAATTTATTGACATAACTTTATAGAACTGTGCTAGAAAACATACTCAATGCTCATGGAGTTGTGTACTTGAGTACAACTTAAATCTGCTTCGGCCAAAACCGGTTTGGCTCAGTGGATAGAGCGTCGGCCTGTGGACTCAAAGGTCCCGGGTTCGATTCCGGTCAAGGGCAGGTACCTTGGTTGCGGGCACATCCCCAGTAGGGGGTGTGCAAGAGGCAGCTGATCGATGTTTCTCTCTCATCGATGTTTCTAACTCTCTATCCCTCTCTCTTCCTCTCTGTAAAAAATCAATAAAATACATTAAAAAAATAAATCTGCTTCGTATGTTTTTTTCATTGACTACAAGGTTAGAAAATAATTGCACCTGCTTCATCTCACACCTGGGGTTAATGCTAATCTCTTTTACTATTAAACACTTAACATTTACATTTCAGAAGCTTTGAAATTCTCTTTTGTCATAGTGTTATGCTGGCATGAGCAGGAGTATTGCATGCTGTTGCATATTTTACCATCTTTTGAGGGTGGTATGACATTAAAGATGACATAGTACTTACCATGCAGATGAAGAAATAAATATGTCCTCACTACAAAGAGGAAAGATTTATAGATGTGTAATTCCTTAGCATGCCAAGAAGGGCATTCTACAATCTGTATAAATCCCGAGGTCATTAAATGTATAAGGCAACATGAAATAAATCAATGTCTTTAGAGATAGCTGGTAATAGTTAGTTATGGAATTGACAACAGCAAGCTAAGCTTTGAATCTCATTGGCTGTAATGTGAGCAGCTTTGCTTTTCCTTCTTATGCAGGTATGTAGATCTCATTGGAGATGAGGCACACCAATCCTCCCTTGCCCAAGCATGTTAATGAGAATGCACAAGCATACAGTTTATTAATCAATTTCAATTCTTTAAATGAATAATGAATGAAATGAAATGGATAATGTTGTAAGGTATCAAGATTTTTTTTTTCTGTAAATCAAACATAAATCATTCCTTCTGGACAGAGTCTGAAGGCGTTAGAACTCAAAGGACTTATTTATGTCATTCATTGAAAACCTCTTGGAAGTACGACTCATGGGGAACAGTTTCTTTTTTTTTAATTAAGCCTTTATTGTTGAAAGTATTACATATGTCTTCCCTTTTCCCCCATTGACCTCTTGTAGTTCAAACAATTTCTTGAAAATGAAGCCGTTAGCTGCATTTGTGTCTTTTCCTAGAATGTGCACCTCATAATAATGATGTGCCCAGCTTCTGATCTTTGCTACTTGATTCATGGGTACACACATAAGGCATATAAGGATAGCAGACATATAAAGTCTGATAAAGAGAATTTTGGAGAGATTTATGAAATAAATTACAAAAGGATGAGAATCATTTTTTTTTTGTTTTAAATAAGATCCATATGGCACAGAAAAACCAATGAAAAGCATTCAGTTAATAAATGTTATATTTTTTCACATGTAATAGTGAACAAGTCTTTTTTTCTGAACTGACTTGATATTTTAATAGCCCATGCACAGTGGATGAAAACATTGAGGGGGCTGCTATACTTGCCTCTGGAAACTCCTCATTGCTTCTGACTTCACGAATCTCTTCAAGTGATAGGACTACGGCTGAATGGAAAGGGCAAGGGCCTTGTAATTAGAAAACGGGTTCAATTATTATTATTTTCACTTATTAGCTCTATAAAGGTTTGTATGTTTAAATTTGCTTTAGATTCTAATTTTTAAAGAAATAAAATTTTAAGATATGATCAAAGTTTCCTTATATATTACCCTGCACTTTTTTCCAGAGAAGAATAATCACTATCTTGAAGTGGTATGGTATTCTCATGCAGGTTTTCATAATTTCTCACCATATGTATGTGCCCAAAACAAAATATTTAGTATTCCTTTCTGAACTTTTCCCCATAAATGGTCTCGAATTATATGGATTATATTACATCTTGCTCTTATTACTAATATAATTATTTAACATTTTTTAATTTAAACTCTTACAATCTAACAGTAGTTATGTTAGCAGTGAAATGCCAGAATGTTTGTCATACAGCAATATTCTATCTATAAATAAATTTGTGTCCAAGGTTACAGATCTGCTTAAAGTGTCTATTTTTCTATCTCTACAAAAAGCAAATACTATCCAATTCTTTAGCATGATGGCATCTCCATATCTTGTCAGGAAATTCTAAAAAAAATTGCTTTAGCATTTTGCCATATTAACATGTTATAAACCAGATTGTGAATTTCTTTGAAAAATCATTTTCACTTCTTGATTGGAATTTAATTTATTGTGTTATTTGAAGATAACTGACTTACTTGCTATATTGTGCTCTCATTCATTGCCATAAAATAGAAACCATTTTTGTAAGATCGCTGTCATATGTCCTTCTTTCTTTACTTTTCTTTCTTTTTTTTTTTTGATGGCTAACCTTTTAAGGCATTAATACAGAGGAACATGGAGAAGAAAAAACAAATGTGCAAGACAATGAGCAAGAGGATGATTGATAAGCAAATTACAAATCTAGAGCAAAATACAATCTAGCAGTGAGAACAGCTTGGGGTGAGCCTTTTACCGGACAAAACATGAAAGTCATGGGAATTGGAAGAACCAGGTACCCTTGATAAACCAAGAGAGAAGAGAAGCCTAAAATAAGAAAGACTGGGTTAACATTGTTTGATGAGCAGTTAGATTTTTAGATCCTTATCCTTCCTTTGCTTTGTTGACTGACTCCTTTTTTTCTGCCCCAGTAAATGTATAGGGATTTACTATCTTGAAAGAGTAATTCAGAACATCTTTGAATTGAAGATGCTAGGCATAGTTGAAATCAGTGTTACCCTCCTGAAAAAAGAGGATGATTAGGTAACAGTATCTATCTATCTATCTATCTATCTATCTATCTATCTATCTATCTATCTATCTAGATAGATAGATAGATATAGATATATATATCTATCTATCTATATCTATCGATAGATAGATAGATAGATAGATAGATAGATAGATAGATAGATACTGAACGATGATAGAGACCCTTAGATCTGCACCCCCATTTGACCTCCAGAATGCTGGTAACCAAATCCTTTTACCAAAATGAAGGAGATTGAAGAACCCTTCTAAAGATGTCTGATTAGCTGAAGAAAAGAGAAACAAATGATACCTCTATATCATGCTGTAAAGTACAATCAGTCTTTTTAAATTGCCAATTCTTAATCATTTCTTTAAAGTCAAATATGTTCAGACAAGAGAGGAAAATTATTGACAAGCAAGAAATGTACAAAAACAAATCAGAGAAATCATCTTATATAGAAAAAGATACTGAGAGGGACTTCTAAAATACTATAATTACTATACAATTGGAGAATATAATGCATCTATGAAACATGATATAAAAAAGTTTATTCAGTGAACAGATAAGGATTCCTGAAAATTATAACTATGAGGATAAAATAAAAAGTATAGTTTAAGTGTTAGAAAATATAGTTGAGAAAGTTTTTTCAAAATTAGAGCAAAAATGTTTTAAAGATATAAAAGAGAAGATAAAAGGAATAGAACATATGAATAATAGGTGACCCAGGAAGAGAACAATGAGAAAGAAATTATCAAAGAATCAATACAAAGCATTTTCCCAGACTTTCAGACTGGAAAGGGTCAAACTAAAAGGACAATCAGACTAGATTCCTCATCTATAATAATAAAAGCATAATATGCTAATTAGACTGGACATCCTTCTGGACATCCTTCCGGACATCCTTCCGTCCTTCCAGACAAAGCTCGGGCTGTGAGGGAAGCCCGGGTCCTGGGTACCAAAAGTAAGCTGGTGCCCACAGCTGGGGGAAGGAAGGTCTACACTTGCACAAATTTTGTGCATCGGGCCTCTAGTTATTACATAAGAGACAATGTTCTTATATATTCTTGTCTTTGGAATAATTAATATTACACATATGTTCAAATTAGTCTATAGCTTCAATGCACACACACACACACATACACACACGTGTTTTCCCATGGAACAAAATGGCTTATGACACTTACTTTTGCTCAGGATAAGTTTTTTTAAAATTGTTTATTACTGTTAAGTGGAAAAACTTTTGTTTTTTTGTTTGCATTGTTCTTATATACAACAAATAACCTTGCTTAAGTTTGTTGTTTGTTTTTAATGATGTTTGTATAGATTTTTCCAAATCTACTATGTAGAAAACTAAACTATCCCTGAATAAAGACAATTATATTTATATATTTCCTGTGCCTTGGCTAGAATTCCCAGTGAAATGTTAACTATGATGTTTTTAGAGAATTTTGTGGATTGAATGTAGCAGGTTAAGAAAAACTTTTCTATTTCCAGTTTGCTATGATTTCTTTTTCATGACTCTATATTGAATTTTAGCTCCCTCATAATCTATGGATGTGTCTAATTACATTAATTAGTTTTGAGTCATGCTGTGAATTTTTAAAAATTAATATATCTGAATTTAGTTTTTAATATTTTAATTAGGATTTTGCTTATAAGTTAGATTTGCCTACACTTTTGCTTTCTTTTACAGTCATTGTTGTGCCTTAGCACTAAGCCCATACATACAAAATGCCCATACATACAAAACTCCCAAAATAAGTTTAGAAATCTTCACTTTTTTTCTATTCTCTTGAACATTTTATTTTTATAAAATAGAGATCATTGAATATTTGGAAAACTTTACCATAGTCAAGATGTGATGTTTATTCTATGGGTAGATTTTTTTTTTAATAGAAAGCCTACTTATTTATGATAAGCTTAGCCAATCACTACAGCATTATATTATAACTCTTGATTTTAAGTTTCATTTTTATCATTATCACATGGGAATTATGAGGATTTTCTTTTCTTCTTTAAATTCTTTGCTAGGTGTTCAAATTTTTAAAATTCAACTAATTGATTTTTAAATTAAACTAATTCAGTGGGTGTGCCTCACTCACAAAACTCTTTGAAGAGTTCCAGCCTTTACTGGTTCTGCCACTACTTGATACTTGAGTAGTTCAAGCCAAACTCTTTTAAATATCAAAGGATAAAACAGTCTGGTTGCTATCTGGATTTCATTAGAAAGAGTAAGACATGCGCTTGTCCTCAAGGAAGCAAAGGATGGAGTTAAGGCAAAGCAAATATAGATATAAAACATGTCAAAATGAGATAAGGTCAGGGGGAGTTGAAAGACATTGCTATAGTCTTGTATGATCTGATTCCTGTTATGTGATCTCTCCTATATGGGTTACACTCCTACTTATTTGTGCCTATTGACTATGTTCTAGCCATCCTGAACTTTTTTTCTGGATCTCAGATACTCTAAGGTGACTTGCATTCAAGCTCTTCTTACTAGGTCTGTGAAGCACATCTCTCCAGATCCTACACGCCAGCTTATTCCTCATGAATTGAGTTTCAATCTCTGTGACCTTAAGAGGATTTTTATCACTAGTTTAAGAAGCCCCCGCATGTAGTCATTCTCTGTTAACCTGCTCCATTTTCTTTACAACACTAATATGAAATGATCAGTTTGCTTATTTGTTCATGCATTTATTGTCTGCATACTCTCACTAGAATGTAAGGTCTATGAAAGAAGAAATGTTTTTATTATCACTGCATCTGTGGCACCTCAAGCAGCACTTTGCAAAAATTATGCTGTTTCACAAATATTTGTTTAGTGAAAATTCACCTGGCATTTTGTATACCTTGGAGCTTTGGTTGTATGCTGAATCATTTACATTAACATTGGATGATGCATGTTCTTTATTTTAGAGAAAACAGCATAGTAGGGGTTAGGTATTCAGCAATAGTATCCCAGGTGGCCCCAGAGGACCTATAGTTACAGCCCAGCATACAACATCATTTATTTTACAAGTAAGAAATAACAAGAACTATTTTGAATTTTTAATAGAATAAAGGTAAAATTTCTTTTAACAAGGTGAATCTTAACATTTCATTTGTTTGTTATTCTAATTTGGCAAATATTCTGAAAAGCAAATTGCCTGGAAAATAACTGTCCATTTTTAATACACAATGCATTTAGAAGCTATGCTCTAGAGCTATAGATAGAGCATGATGTTTTAAATTATATTTACTAGTATAATGAAGCAGCCTTGAGAATGAAATGTTGCTAATATCAGGTACACAATAGCATCTTATATCACTTCAATTCATTCACAAGTAGTAAGTTCTATCATAATTATCATTGATATCAAATTATCTTTTTTACAAAGACCCCACTATATTTTCCTATTCCAACATGTAACAAGAAATTGGCTAAGCAGCATCAAGATGACATGTATTAAAGGTTATAGACCTTGTTTCTCGCCTATACTGCTACACTATATTGAGACCAATGTGATCTCTTCATAGTTATGGTTCAAACAGTACTGTTACGTTCCTACAGATTTTCTATAAGATGATGTCTCGTTAGACAAATTATATTAATAAGCATATCATCATCAGCATCATCAACATCAACATTTTAAAGACCTGTGAGGAATCACTCAGTCAAAGAGAACCCAGATGGGAAAAATCAATCAAGATTTTAAAAAATACATATGGAAAATTCAATTTCTCCAATGCAGGATGAATGCAAGGCATGATATTTTTATTTTACCCATATTCAGATCCAGATATCCCCCAGCTTGTGAGAGTGAAGAAATCCATTTTCATATAATTGAGAGCTATTTTCCCACCATAGGGAAGCACTCAGTAAAGAGTAAGTGGTTTTTAGGACTGAATCTGACTGTTCTCCCTCAGCAATCCCATCCTGTCATCTAACCACATGTGCTCCTGATCCAAATCACCATGCATATGCATGGCCATATGCTTCCTCCTTGTGGGCCTCCTTAGTCTCATCATTTGGTTCAATATCAACATTCCCATCGCCTTCTTTGCAGCCCCACACATTGTGTTGGACTCATTGCACCTCTAGCCACACCTCAGGAAAATCGTCGCTATCAGGAGGGAAAAGCTATCATTGCCTGAGATGTGTGAGGGTGTCATAGTCTGGCCATCCATGCAATAATGCTGTTTTTGATTGACTTCTCCTCTGATCTGTCATCACAGGAAATTCAGTGTTTTTCTCTGCTTTGTAAGTCATAGTGTAGCATGAAGTTCTTTGCCATCATCCACTTCTCAAATGAATTAAGTTCTCAGAATAACTCTGAAGGGAACTGAGTTTTGCATGTGTTTCTAGCAGCTTTGTCTGCAGCAGAGGTGATCTAAACTGCTAGAATATCCAAGGGAGCTTTAGTGAGAAATGCCATCCAACTCCTCACCCATGAAATCTAAGTGAGAAATAGCGGGGGTGGGATTCAGTGGAAAGGGAAAAAAAACATTAGAAATATGAAGAGAGACACGGGCATGTCTTTCCCTGCAGGTCAACAGGTAAATTAAAGAAACTTTTAAATAATAAACAACTGTGCTTAATAATATCTCTCTAGAAATACAATTGCCCAGAAAAGCAAAATGCTGTCTTGATTTTGAGGAAAAGGGAATTTCAGAAAAGGAAACTAAATGTTACAAAATGGCTCACATTTCCTACAACAAACTTCTTAGTTAATTGATTCTAATCTTAGGCCCAGGTACATAATGTGGGAGGCCCAATGCAAATTGATAATGTTGATTTCCTTGTACAAAAAGTACGAAAAAAGTTATGTGAAATGTACTAAATATTTTTTTCTTTCTTTTGTGGTCTCAGTTTTAATTTGTGGTAATGTTTACTACTGACTGTTTAATTGTCATCCTAAGCAAATTAAAATTTTAAAATATTAGCATGAATCTTACCATTCATCTTAACATTGTGCAATGCCATTTTTATTATAGTTGACATACAATATTATTTTAGTTTTAATATATTGCTTCAATATTTATATATCTAACAATGAGGCCAGCACAGTAAGTCCAGGAACCATCAGCTGCCATACATAGTTACTAAAATCTTATTAACTATTTTCTCTATGCTATCTATTACATCCTGGTGATTTATTTATTTATTCCCCTTCACCTTCTCATCCATTCCCCAAACTTCTACCCTCTGGCAATCATCAGTTTGTTCTCTGTATCTGTGAGTGTGTTTGGTTTGGTTTGGTGTGTTTGTTTTTTAGACTCCACATATAAGTGAAATAACATGGTCTTTGTCTTACTCTGTCTGGCTTATTTCTGTTCTCAGAGAACTTCAGTTCCCACTGATCCCTGCCCCCCCAGCACTCTGCCCAAAGTTAGTCAAAATAATTTCTTCGCTATCACCGGCCACTTTTTAAACTGCTATCTGCTCTGGAGCTCAGAACCAGTGAGTTTGTGTGTCTGGGCCCTTTAAGAATGGAGGCCTCGCCCTAACTGGTTTTGCTCAGTGGATAGAGCATCGGCCTGCGAACTAAAAGGTCCCAGGTTCGATTCCAGTCAAGGGCATGTACCTTGGTTGCGGGCACATCCCCAGTAGGAGGTGTGCAGGCGGCAGCTGATCGATGTTTCTCTCTCATCGATGTTTTAACTCTCTATCTCTCTCCCTTCCTCTCTGTAAAAAAATCAATAAAATATAGTAATTAAAAAAAAAAAAGAATGGAGGCCTGTTTTCCTATAGCCGTTCTGCTCTCAGATGTAAACCCTGATGGTTCTCAGAGCCAGATGTTATAGGGGCACTTCTTCACTGTGTAGGTCCCCTGGACTGAGGGGCCTAATGTGGGGCTTGGATCCCTCACTCTTCAGTGGGGTTGTTATATATCTCCCACTTGTGAATCACCACCCCAGGGGTGTTAGTCCCGACCAGACCTGTCTCTGCCCCTACCTGTCTCTCAGTGGCTTCTTTTTTTATAGCCTCGGTTGTAGAAATTCTGTTAGCTAGTCTTCGGGTCCTTCTCAGATGGTTGCTCTATATTTCTTGTAGTTTTGGTGTGTCCCTGGGAGGAGATGAGCTCAGCATATACTTACTCTACCATCTCCCTGCAAAGTCATTGCCAATTTTAAATATAATCATAAGAGCATAACTCTTTTGTGGGAACCCTGAAGTTATATAACTTGCATTTTGTAACTCATACATTCAGATTTATTGTGTTCTTATTGGAACAATAGAAACATTTCACAAAACTAACTCAACTTTTTAACTTCTTAATACATGCATATCCCTATCTTTGTCTTGCTGATGAAGAAGGGAAGGCAGAAGGGGACAGGAACTACGGGTTTTTCCATATTTCCCTTTCTTTCCATGTGGTCATTTTGAGCCTAAGTGGTTGCCTGATACAGGGAAATAATACGCCTGAAAATGACTCTTGTTTCTTAGAATGTCATTATCTTCTTTATATTTGAAGCAAATTCTGGTTCAAATGAAGTATGGCCTCTTAGGGCTGTCAGCACCTCTGCTCACTCTGTTGTAAACTTAACAGGTTTACATTTTACTTATGTCTCACTGAATTACTCCACATTCTGAGTCCATTGAAATAATTCTGTTTTCATGGCAATAATGAATGCTATATGCAAACGGAGTGACAAGAAATATGGAACACACATATTGCATGAATCTCTTCTTGCCCTATTGTCCCATTGTACTTCACTTTCAAAATTCAAGTTCAAAGATAAAAGTATTAAGAGTTGCTACACAGTGACAGCATAGCATTAAACCAAGTACAAAACCCTTCTGATGTCAAGGTCCTGTGTAACTACACAATTGTACTCCCATAGAAGTGACTCTGTCTACTCTTTACTGTCGCCTTGGTAACAGGGAATCTCTACTTGAGGATCTAAAGTTGTGTATTATGTTCAGCCTCATATTCAATCATGCTGGTATATCCTGAAATCATGAGGGTAAGCTGTCCAATCTGTTAAAAACAAAGGAATGCCCAAGGGGTAAAGAAATTGAGAATAAATTCACTAAAGTAAATTTTGCTTAAGCAAATGTTGGAGCCTTTTAAATATATCTGAATCTAAGGGTACCCAATATCAGTGGACTTATTCTAAGGAATAAGGAAAGGATGACATACTAAAGAGTGAGCACAATCAGCATCGGGATGTCTTGATTTAATCTTTATAACACTTGAGAAGCAAAAGTCCCCATTGTCATTTGTAGGAGCAGCGGAAAAGAAACAAACTTCATTAAGATCCCATTTTAAATATGATATACTAGTAGCCCGTTTGCACGAAGATTCGTGCAATAGACCTTCATTCACCTGGCTGCCTGCACCAGTTTTCTGCCGGCATCGGGGACCCAGGCCTTGGCTGTGGCCACCGCCTTCTGCCTTCTTTCAGGGTCCGGGCTTGGCCCTGGGCGGTGGCCTTGGGCTTGGCTGCACCCAGCGTCCCTGCGACCCGATCGCAGGAGCCGACCCCAGTGGTCAGCTCCTGTGATCGGCGCAGGCACCCCGCTGGCGCCCAAGGCCGGGAAAGCCTCGGGCGGCTTTCCCGGCCTTGGGCTCTGCCACACCCCAACATCCCTGCAACGGTTTCCTGGTGGGCGGTTGATAGGCGTGGCTTGGTTGGTGGGCGTGGCTTGGGCGTAGCGAAGGTGCGGTCAATTTGCATATTTGTCTATTATAAGGTAAGATGTGAGGTCCAGAGAGTAAATGATGTTGCCTAAGGTCACACAGAGGATACTGGAGGCAAGGTTTGAGAGCAGGTGCAAAGGATGACTCGGGGGATATCTGCACTGTCTACATGTGATATTCCTCTTTAAAAACTGCACTATACCCCTCTTCCAGAGGTTGAATCTTATAGCCAGGTAAAAAAGGCATTTTAGTTTCTTTTTTGAAGAAGCTATACATAGTTCGATTAGGTAGGAATAAGCATCTCCTCAGAATTGGTCTACAAAATTGTTTTTCAAAGTTTTTGGTACCTCCCATACATTTTACATCAGTATCAAGTATGCATACTCATATCTTATAGTATCTATTCTGTGCCTTAGAACCTGATATTTTATTCTATTCTATTTTTCATTTCTAAAAATGTAAGTTGACAAACTCACTCAATAAATTAAATAACCAATTAGTGGTGCTTTGAAAAACATGACTACCTGATAAGAATCTATTTCTCCCAGGGTTTTGAAATGGGGACTAAGAGACAGCTAATTAAGTTTTATGTGACCCTAAAAATGACATGTGGATTGTACTAGTATTTATTGTTGTCATAGGGAAGCCATATCCTTCCACCTCTTATCTACTATGCTTCAAAATAAATAAATAAATAAATAAATAAATAAATAAATCTATACATTTATGAATAGAAAGCTGGAAGAGAGAAGGGAGGGAGATTTTTAGAGAGAAACAAATAAATGTAGGAGCGGATAAAATAACCACCCAGTCCTTGCTTCCAGGCCCTTCCTGAGGCCTGGTTATATTCCTCCTCTTGACTTTTATTGAGACTCCTCCAGTTTTTTTTAATATATATTTTTATTGATTTCATAGAGGGAGAGAGAGAGAGAAACATCAATAATGAGAGAGAATCATTGATCAGTTAGTTGCCTCCGACCCAACCAATGAGCCACATCAGCTGGGGCAACTCCTCTAGGTTTTAAGTGAGCTCTAACTTACTTTGTTGGGTTTCAGAATAGAGAATCTCTGGTTGCACAAGCATGGGAAATCCATCAGGCTTGCCCAGGAAGAGCTGGGCAGTATTGACAGGGAGCAATGCTTCTCACCCGCTACTTGCTGTGTTTGCAAAAGGCAAAGAGGAAGAGAATGACTTATAGTATTTAATTTTGACCTTTGATATATTTAGTAAATTGCTAATTGTTTGGATTTAGAGAAACAGAAAGACTAGACTGCTTAAATAATCACCAGAAGAACCATGTGGGTTTCAATTCTTTGACTCCAACTGAGTTTTAAGTCATCATCTCTATCGGTTCTTTTTTTAATTGAATTTTTGGGGTAGCATTGGTTAATACAATTATACAGGGTTCAGATGTACAATTCTATAATACATCATCTGTATATTATATTATGTGTTCATCCCCCCAAGTCAAGTCACCATTTATCCCTCCTTGATCTTCTACCTCTCTCCATCTCCCCTTTTCCTTTGGTAGTCACCATACTGTTGTAAAGCATCAGGCACTATTGGTTCTATGGGTAAGACAGGGGAAGTAAACATTGTCCAAATATAGAAAAACTCCACTTACCCAGTTGACAGGATCATAACCATTTCAATAACCTAGAGACAGGGACATATTCTGCAGTCAGAAATATGGAATGTTGCAAAAGCCTTGAAGTAAATATCACTTTTATTTTTAATGATGATTCTCACAACAGAGCCTAAAAAGAATACATTTGAGAAATACTCATGAATTCTGTAGTAGGGTTATCTCTAATTGATTCTAAATTCAATGTTGTGGGAACTGCCAATTGTGTTTTTGTCCCTTCCACCTCTACAACAGGGAACAGACATTGTCTAGTGTTTCAGTGACACTTGTAAATCCCATAGTTAACAGGTGACTTCTCCTTGGAATGCACCATTGTTTCAACTAATCTTGAGTGACAAAGGTAATTCCAAATGCCACTTAATGGCATTAAGTTCTGCTTTCAACCCCAACTCATTCCTGGAAACCATGATCTCTTAGGTCTGTAGAATGAGAATAAGAGAAGCTGACACAATTAAGAACTAAACTACATGTTGTCCCTAAACTCAAATTCATGGGGATAAAGCTGCTTTAAGAAGCTTTCATTATCTCTTTCCCTATCTCTAGTTCGTAAGCTTCAATACTTATATATAACAGAAAAGCTGACATATAGTAGAAACTGAGCTGTCACAACTCCCAAAAGCAGCTTTAAAATATATGGGAATAAGTGAATGAATTATACATAGGACATTTCACAGTCTAGACTTCATGATTTGGCCTCTTCTTAGTTTCATTCATTAATTTCTCCATTAATAATTATTTCACAGGCACTTATATAAGAGGTAAGTTCTTGGTAATAAGGTTATTTATTTAGTAATATATTAATAAGTAATATACTTAGTTAATTATATTTTCCAAAGATGAATGTGTGTGTGTTTGTGTATATATGTGTGTATTCCATTCCACATGCTCTTCCTATATACAACTCTCACTTTACCCACTGAGATGGGGAGATGGGTCTTTGCAACCCTACCTTGAAACTGAACTAATTTTTATAACTACCTCAATTAATAAAATGCAACAGAAGTGACACTCCATGGCATTTATGGCTAACTCATATAAGGTGATGATCTACCTCCATCTGGCTCTCTCTAAGTTCATTGGTGGAATCTATGTAGGCATAAAGACCACATGCAGAGGTCGAGAAACACTGGCACTGAGATTCCCAGCCAGTGTCTCAATCAATAATCCAAAATGAGTAAGTGAGATTTACATAACAAGCCCTCAGTCTTTGATCCTTTGGCTGAACTCTGCCTTGTTCAAACACAGAAACCAGGAAAGATAAGAAATGACAATTATTATTTCAAGCCACTTAGTTTTGGAATAATGTGTGATATGGCTAAAGTAATTGTGACAGAGAGGAAAAAGAGGCCCCTGTTCTCCTGGAGATAACAGTTTATTGAGGGAGTCAGGTATTAATCTAACATGACTATAAACAGCTGTAAACTCTAATTGCAAATTGTGAAAGCTAGAATATAAACTCAGTGAGAACACAAATGTGTCTATATCACTCATTGTCTTATCAGCAAAGCCTAATACAACAACATAGTAACTCCATAATTGTTGAATGGGCAGATGAATGAATCGAATGTTATGAAACAAGTATACAAGAGATATGAAAGCATATACCAAGGAATCTGAATAAGCCAGGGTAATTTGGACAGCTTGTCTAGAAGAATATTTCATGAGCCTGCAGGAATAACATGTCAAAATCTGATTGGGAGTAAGGAACATGGGGCATGAAAGGCACTAAAATAAGGTCAGTGTGGGTAGACAGCAAAGGGTGAAAGCGTAAATGTCCATAATAGGGAATTAAGGTTTACTCTAAGACTAATGGGAAACCATTCATGTACTATAAACAAAGGGCATGATATATCAAGATTTTTGGGGGTAAAGTTTACTCTGACTCAAGTATGGATGGAGGAGTAGGATGGGAAAAATAAACAGGTTCAAAACATATTTGGGAAATAAAATCTATAGGACTTGGATGGAGATGGATGACTTTTGGAGAGTGAGATACAGGGAGGTATAAAGGACATCTTTAAGTTTTAAAAAAATTAATACATATTGTTAGCATACATTGAAAGAAGAACCATTGAAATTAAGTTTGAGGTAAAGATCACAAAATTTGCTTTTTCGATGTCACAGTGGAAATATCATATAGGTAGTTGGATATATGAAGTTAAAGCTCAAAGGGGATGATTAAACTAGAGCTAAAACTTGGCCCTTATGACATAAATTATAGCCGATGTTTTTGTCAGGGTCTCTCATTAATCAAAACCAACCAGAAACCAGAGGGTAAGGGAGCTTGTTGATGCAGTCCATTGAGGTCTCCCCCTACACCCAGAGCAAGGTGGAGACTCTATCTGGAGGGTCAACTTGGTGACTCATCCTAAGTATCCTTTGTAATAACAGATTGGGCTGATAGTCCCCTGGTTTTATGTTCAATTAAACTGAACAAATATTTGTTCAGAGCAGAATAGGTACAATAAGAGCACACTTTGAAAGGTGAAAAGATGAATAAATCTCATATTCTGTCCTTAGAGAACCAGACTAGTAGGCAAGGGACTGACTATACCATAAAGTACAGAGAGAAATAATTAAAAGGAGGGATATATTTCTCTTAATGTGTTAGGAGATAAGACTTTGGGATGCAAACTCTTCTTAGCTGGGGAAAATTGCAAATTTTATTTTGTGGTTGGTTATTCAAATTAAATCTTAATCAAAAATCCACTATGCTAATCAGATGAAAAGGGCGCACTGGTTAAAGTAAGGATGGACCAAGTAAGGATGTATTTATAAGAGGCAAAAATCTGAAATTATGTGCAAATAAGACAGAATAAAAATCTAGTTGGGAAGGCAGAGAAGTGGTCTGGCTATTGCAGTTCAAGTTGATAAGAATTATAATGAAGAAAGTAGAGGTGCTATGGGAGCATGAATGAGGGGAATGAGATGAAGCTGAGGATACGTAGGTCAAGAGACACTTTTCAGCAGACCTTAATTATATCTAAACTGTTACCTGAAAAAACTCCATGCAAAGAAGCCAAGTGGCAGAGAGAATGGTGGATATAAGATTTGAGATAATAGGAACGGTGTTAGCATGGTGTTTCCAGAGACAGATAAGAGATTGACTATTACTGGAGTTCAAAATGGAAGATGAAAGCTAAAGACAGGCAGATCAACAAGGTAAATTCATGGTGACAGCATAAAATGGAAAGAGTTTAGATTTTATCTGGAGGGAACTGGGAAGTCACTGAGGAATTTTTAAGCTGGAAGGTCTGTGACCTTAACATATTTGCATTTTAAAAGACTGTTTCAGCGAATGGAGTGGATTAGAAGAGGACTAGGTGGTAAATGAATACATAGTAATCCAGAAAAGAGAGAATGATGACCTGAGATAGATAGATAGATATATATCTGTGTGAATATATACTATGCTATGTGATATTTTATCATCACATAGCATAGTATATTAAAGCATATATATACATATATATGTGTGTATAAATCATATATATATAATTATTTTTCTTGGTTGATTCTTGCTTATATAAAAACAATCCAAAATACTTGATGAGACTTTTGGGGGTTGTTGGAATGGCTGAGTCAGAATACGAGGGCAGACATTTCTTATTAGACTGATAACATTGAAGGACTCTAGCCTTGCACTGTCAACCATATGTTTTTCAAAAGTTGTGAGCTTCCTCCTCTTATTAGTTTAGGAGTGGGGCACAGAGCTCTCATTTAGTTAGACACACAGTTGTTCAAGACAGTGTAGGTGGACAGGCACACAACTTGTCTTTGCTGTATATAAACATATCGACTGATTCTCATCCATCTAAATTAATTAGACTTTTTGATACCAGGAATCAAAGATTAACTAACCAAGTAATGTTAATAACTTAGCCCTGAGTGACAAAGGCATTATTCCATTGAATCCAAAGGTTAAATTTGATTACAGAAATCTTCACAGAGAAATTTATTTTTAAAGTATTCACTAAACCTCATAAGATGCAAAGGGATAAATCAGTTTAAAGTATTTATCCCAACAATTTTAAAAGAGATCCAATCAGAAAGCATAGCTATATTGCTGGAAAATAAACTCTCTGAGAGCAAAGACCATGTCCATTTTGGTCATCACTACATGCTATTAGTTCTTAGAATCTAATATTGCAACAAACTAGGTATTCAAAAATATTTCTTGGATAGATGTTGCAACCATCTCAGTTTGATTCAAAAGATTTTCATGAAAATATTTGGCTGAAAATTTCTGAAGCTTATTCTAAGTATGGTTGCTATTAGGAAACAGTTTTTCTCTACCCATCAGAGATGATTTATGTTGCATTGGAAGAAGCATTCAATAGCTTCCGAACAATAGCTACAGTGGAGCACTAAAGATCTCTAAAATTACTGTGTGGTTCCATGTATATGGGGAGGAAATTGTCATAATAATGTTGATTCTTTAAAATTGTATAACACTTTACATATTACAAAGCACTTGTATAGACTTTTTGTTTTCATTTGAGCTTCCCAGCAATCCAATTGGAGAAGAAAGCATAATACTATCTCCAGTTCATGCCCCTCTCTGTCATTAATTATTCTTTCAACATGCATTGGTTGTATTCTGAATACTGAAAGTACCCCTTGCTAGATAGACACATAGATTACAAGGCATGAACCCTGCCCTTAAGAAGCTGGCATACTTTTAGAGGAGATATGATAATGACATTAGTAATTATAATAAAGCAAAGAGATCAATCTCAAATAAAATATATAACCTCATTGTATAAAAAGGTCAGGGAAGAACACACATTTTTCGCTGGGAATGTTAATAAAGGTTTTAAGAAGGAAGGTGCATGTCAGTGGGGCTTTGAGATATTTACTTCTTTGATCAATTTCTGGAGATTATTTAATAAATAGTTATTATTTGTCTCTTGCATTTCAGATACTATACCAAGTGATGGGGTTACAAAAAACATATTTCTAACATTTTGATGAGCAAAGGTTAATGTTAAATGAGTATATACCTTAAAGCTAATCACTACCTTAATGAGGATACAATTGTGACAAAAATCCGCTGATAGAACTGTAAAACCCTTAGTTCAGGACAAATAGGAACCCTTCCCCAGCCACCAGTTTATATAGAAAGTAGCCACATAAATATATCCACTGCAGATGGGAACTTGCATACTAGAGGAGGCCCTGGGTAAAAGGATGAACCAAGCGTTCTTGGAGGACAGATATGAAGGAAAAGAACTGATTAAAAGGTCATAGAATGTTTCCAGAGGAGATGCTTGAAGTGAAAGAACTTGATATTAAAAGCATTGTTGCCATTTTTAGCTACTGTAATTTCAAAAGTTATGATGATTAATTATTATGCTACTCCTTCCATAATGCTTTTTATGAACAAAATTGTAAATGCAAGAAACAAATAAATCTAAGAAAAATTTGCTTTGGCTTTATAATATAATTCCAAGAAGTAGGGATTTTATAAAATTAAAATTTTGATAAAACATGACTATGATAAACAAAAAGAGCTTATTGAAAGGAGGGTATAAGTGAAAAGGCAGGCATTTTAGATATGGATTATTGACAACAGTTAACTATTTGTAGACACACAAAGCAATACACAACATGAGATTTTTTTGGAAGCATTAAACACAGTAAATTCCAAAATACATTTTAAAGAAAACCAATTTGATGGTTTGTAAGGTAACCTTTCAATAGCATTTATAATACAGAAATAAAGAATAATACACTGGGAAAATGGGGAAAAGGGTTAATTAGTATTTAAGACAGAAAATATATTGTTAATGGGAGTATTGCATAATAGACTCATTTTTAATTAAATTTACCAGGGTGACATTAGTTAATAAGTTTATATAGAATTCAAGTGGACATTTCTATGACATATCATCTGTACTGTATATTGCATTGTGTGCTCCTCCACCCAAAATCAAATCTTCTTTGTCACCATATATTTGATCCTCTTTACCCTTTACTAACCCCCATTCTCCTTCCCTCTGGTAACCACTATGCTGTTGTCTGTATCTGTGAGACTTTGTTTGTTTGTTTTTCTTATTTGTTCATTTGTTGCTTTCACTTTTATATCCCACATATGAATGAAATCATGTGATTCTTAACCTTTTCTGTCTGAATTATTTTGCATAGTATGATGTTCTCAAGATCCATCCATGTTGTCGCAAATGGCAGTATTTAAGCTTTTCTCATGGCTGAGTTGTATTTCATTGTATATATGTACCACATCTTTGGTTGTTTCCATGCCTTGGCCAACTTGAATAATGCTGCAATGGACATAGAGGTGCATGTGTCTTTGAAAATACATAATAGACTCAAATATAGTTATGGTAGTGTGTTCATTTATTCAACAAATATGTGGCACCTGCAATGTATAAGGCACTACTATAGATAAAATGCATACATAAGTGAATCAAAGGGTTAGATTCCTTAGCTATTTAGAATGAAGAGACAGAGAAAAATAACACAATATATAGTTAAATTATATCGTGAGCACTTTGAGGAAGGAAGAAAGAAGATGTTAAGGATGGACTTCATTGAGGAAGTGAGATTTGAGGAAAGACGGTAGGAAATATAGTAGCTCCAAGACTGCTGAGAGGAGACTAATTCATAAGGAAGAACTAGCTAGAACAAAGGCTCTCAGAGCTTAGAACCTATCTGTTGTGTAAAAAAGGGCTGCTTGCAGTGGAATAAATGAGGGAGAAAGTGCTGAAGGGAAAATCAGAGATTTAACAGTGGGCCAGATACTAGTATGTAGACCTTATAAGGACTTGGGCTTTTATTTTGATTGAAATGGAGATCCGCTAGGGTTTTAAACATTTTCTAGAGAGAAATTTAATAAGATAAAACAAGAGGTTTTAAAAACTTTCATATCCATTGCCCTAGTAATTATTTTTCATAGAATTTACCCTGAAAATATAATCAGGTATGCAACAATTATTTATGTGCAAGAAAACAATAACTTCGTTGGTTTTATTGTAACAAACAATTGGAAACAACATACTATTCCTTTAGTAAGATAATGGTTTAATAAGGTGTGAATTCTCTGCAGATTCTACCCAATGTGTTCTTTTGAAAAATCCTATATAATAAAAGGCTAATATGCAAAATGAACCAACGGTGAAACGACTGGTTGCTATGACACACACTGACCCATCAGGGGAAAGATGCTCAATGCAGGAGCTGCCCCCTGGTGGTCAGTGCACTCCCACAGGGGGAGTGCTGCTCAGCCAGAAACCAGGTTCATGGCTGCCAAGTGCAGCAGTGGTGGTGGGAGCCTCTCCTGCCTCTGGCAAGACTAAGGATATCTGACTGCCTGCTTACGCCCATAGTCGGACATCCTCTGAGGGCTCCCGGATTGCAAGAGGGCACAAGCCACAGGCTGGGCTGAGGGACCCCCCCCCAGAGTGCATGAATTTTGTGCACCAGGCCTCTAGTATTTAATATTATGAAAGATGTTTATGAAATGAAAGATGATTAATAAAGTGGAGACAAATTATTTCAATATGCATATTTTGCTAATACATTTTCAATTAATATAATCACATAAATTAATATATAAACAGAACTAGAAGGAAATACTAGCACAGTAGGAGAATATATCTCTGGGTACTGATTATTATGTGGAATTAAAAAAATTCTTCCTTAGGCATATAACCAATTTTTTAAAAAATTAGCAGGCATATTTAAAAGCAATAGTAAGTAATTCTTCAAAATAAGCAATTGACTTTGAAGCAAATTACTCCCTTAAAAAATCTGTGTCTGAGAGGTCAAAAATGAAATAAACTATTTTAACAATGATGATAGCAAACAGAGTTCTTAATATGCACCTAAACGCTTTGTCTTGGTTAAGGCAATCTGCTTTCTAATGTGCAGGATTCAAATAGAAGGAGTTGTAGAAATGAAATTTGTTTTATCTATTGGATCAAAAGATAGAAAACACACAATGAAGATGCCTTGATGGCATTCTGATGGCCAAAATTTCACCTTTGTCATGGGATTTAGCTTGTAAGTCTCTCTAATTATAAACAAAATAAAACAAAAACACTGCCTAGTCCTGAGCATTTCCAATTTCAGAGCTGTACGAAACATTGACTCACATTGTAACTTTTAACCTTTACAATAGTTCTTTAAGGTAGGTATTATTCAAAATTTACCTATCATAAAAACAAGTCTACATTACCTTAAACATCTCAGCAAATGTCAGAAGCATGTCACCACCTTAGATGTATCCTACACTTAATCTTATTAACCATAGTGTTAACTCTTAGAGAATTTTAACCCTTGAATTGCTGGACTTTCATTAGCATGTTGGATAATTTGTTCACTGCATTTATCTACTTCATTAAATTTTCAGTCTAGGAATGTTTAATGGTCACATTAAAAATTTAGAATTATATAGAATGCAATAATCCAAAGAGTCTTTGGACATCCTATATAGTAAAAGAGTAATATGCTAATTGACCATCACTCCAACACACAAGATGGCTGCTCCCATGTGGTCAAAGATGGCTGCCCCCATGTGGACATAAGATGGCCACCACAGATGGCCAGCAGGGGAGGGCAGTTAGGAGGGATCAGGCCTGCAAGGGAGGGCAGTTATGGGCAATCATACCAGCAGGGGAGGGCTGTTGGGAGGGACCAGGCCTGCAAGGGAGGACAGTTGGGGGCGACCAATCCTGCAGGGGAGGGCAGTTAGGGGTGACTAGGCCGGCAGAGGAGGGAAGTTGGGGGCAACCAGGCCTTCAAGGAAGGGCAGTTCAGGGGGACCCAGGCCTGCAGGGGAGAGCAGTTGGGGGGGACCAGGCCTGCAGGGGAGGGCAGTTAGGGGTGACCAGGCCTGCAGGGGAGGGCAGTTAGGGGCAAAGAGGCTGGCAGGGGAGATGTTAGGCATCAATCAGGCTGGCAGGGGAGTGGTTAGGGGGTGATCAGGCTGGCAGGCAGAAGTGGTTAGGGGCAATCAGGAAGTCAGGCAGGCGAGCAGTTGGGAGACAGCAGTCCTGGATTGTGAGAGGGGTCCCAGATTGGAGAGGGTGCAGGTTGGGCTGAGGGACACACACCCCTGTGCACAAATTTCATGCACTGGGCCTTTAGTCTTGTATAACCTTCCAGCTCAATTTCAAAAATCTGATTTAATTGTGCATTTGCTATGTCAGGCATTTCCCATTGGAATAAATGAGGGAGAAATCTACTCCTGATTCCTCCTTGAATGGAACTGTTCCCACAGCATTTTCAAAGATCATTCGACAGTTTTAGAGTATCCTTCTAAGTTTTAGCAAGTTTAGTATGAGCTGAGGCTCAGGTACTTATCTTTAGTAGGAGCAGCCATATCTTTAGTAGCAGATTTAGGTTAGTAAGTAAAATGTTTCAGATGCCCATGTGAATATAGTATATTCATCATCTGGACACACATACACACACCTTCTCCTAGTCACTCATTTAGTAGCCAGTATTCATTAAATACCTATAACATCCTAGGCCATGTTTTTAGAAGCTAATAATACAGTAGTGAGTAAGATAGATAGCATCCTTCAGTGTCAGACTTTAGGGAGGGCACATACCAGAAATAGTCAAGGGAATGCTTGGAATGGAAAAGAATGAAGATTGCACAATTGTTAATAAGGCTACAGCCAAAGTAATTGTTTTGAAACTATGAAGTTAACGTCATTAATTCAAGTGACATAAGTTTACTGCAAGGCTGACTGAGGCCTGGGAAATATGCATTGTGCTCTTTTGTAAAATGTTAGAATTGAACAGTAAACATGACCTATGTGTAACCTCCAGGCTCATGTACAGAATTACTTTCTTTAACCTCCCCCATTGGCTGGCATTCCGCCTACTAGAGCAAATAAGAACAAGAGAATATGATATAAGAAAGGAATTTTCATCATTACAATGCTGTGCAGTACATAGCATATTTCCTATTTTACATATAAAAAGTTTATTTTTAAGGAGCTAAAATACCAACTTAAAACATATGGTTATTAAGTATAGGAACTGGGATTAAAACATATCTGTCTTGAAACTTGGGTTTCTAAATGCTGTACTTACTGCCTCATCAAGTCCTTCCAACAAGCTCAGTGTTTCATGCAAATATTATACTAGATGACCTAGTAGGTCAAGCAGTGTCTCCACCACCTTTGACTTCCAGGTGTTCACATGACAACTACTCCATTAGATTGAATGATCTGTTGAAACAAATTTTTTAAATATAATTTTATTGATTTCAGAGAGCAAGGGAGAGGTAAAGAGAGAGATAGAAACATCAATAATGAGAGAGAAACATTGATCAGCTGCCTCCTGCACACCCTGCGCTGGGAATCAAGCCCGCAACCTGGGCATGTGCCCTGATCAGGAATTGAACTGTGACCTCCTGGTTTATAGGTCAATACTCAATCACTAAGCCACACTGGCTGTTGAAACAATTTTTAAGAGAAGTGCTAAGAGAGCAGAGATAAGAACATAATGCCAAATAGAAGAAATTAGGGATGATTTCACAAAGATTATTTAAGATGGGCATTAAAGATAAATAGATCATTGACAAATAAGTATGGTAAGGCTACATCCTCTTTGGCCTTACCATAATGGTAAAGAGCTTACTTTCAACCACCCAAGAGCTTTCTACTCCACCAAAATGAATCTTCACAATCTTATGGTAGGCCAGGTAAGACACACACACACACACACACAAAAAAAAAAATTGGTGTCTTTTAGGAGCAGCTTTCAAACCATGACAAATGAGCATTGGTATACTAATATCCTTGTTCCTTTATTCCTCAGACAGATCAATTTTGAAGTTTAAGTTCCACACTGACTCTGAGTTTCCAATAGATTAAGCTCTAGTCACCCCCTCAGGGCTAACATAATTTAGGGTACTCTTTATTGTTCCCTTTCTTTCCCTGTTTCTTCCACTCCTATATTGGTGATTGTTGGGATTACTACCATACCAAGCTACTTGCATTTGAATCTGGTTCAGGATCTGCTTCTAGGAATCCCTAAGATTCCTCCTCCACCAGTCTAAGCCTGCACATCAGAGTAGATAGTTATCAAGAGTTTGCAGAGGGCCCTGAGAATCTCAAGGTCATCTAGTAAATTCACAAAGGCTAACTCAGGCAGCCAAGAGAGGAGGTGTTGGTGATTCTCAACCATTGTCCATGTGACTGCTAATGCTACCAAGATTGATGGGCTCTCCTCGTCTTTCACCTGCCAAATAACACATTAATGCCTCTGTTGACACCTAATGCAAAATCTCTGAAAGCAGTGGTGGTGATGTTGGATTGATAACAGGAAATTCAGCATAATTTCAACCTAAATGTTATTTCACCATTTCTCTGTACAGATGCTCCCTACTTGCCACTATTTTCTGTTCATAGCAACACTGAGCAAATGAGGTTTTTTACCTCTTCTCTTTCTCTGTCAATAGAAATCCTATCCAATCTTCAAAGTGCAGCTTTGGTCATCCCCTGCTGTGATATTGGGTGGCTAGGAGAGATTTGGATTAAGATCAGGTCCTTCCGTTGAGAATTAACAGAAGAAAGCGCTAAATTTAAGAAAAGAAGTTAATGACATAAGGAAAAAAAAAAGCTGTAAAAAATTAGGACACTTATTCATATGCCGAATGACTGAGTTCCTATTTTGGAAAACTTCCATTAAGGAATTTGCTTTTCTGATCTCTTGGGAGAGTTACTATTTCCAAACTGTCACCTATAGCTTTCATCAGTAAAATGGGAGCAAGTAGTGCAACAACAAAAAAAGAAATGAGGGCATATTTTGTGTTGTTGGATTTGTTAACCCTATGGATGAGATTGTCCTGTTTGTGCTATCTAATCGGATCTTTAAAAATAAAGTCCTAACACAGGGTAGAGAAAGGAATTGCAATGATCACAAAGGTACGATGATTACATGATGATAAGTGAGAATGGAGCATGACCTCCATCTTATCATCTGCCCCCCAAAGGTGATTTTTTTTTTTCAGAGTCTTAATCCATACAGTTTTTTTTCTACTTCTTCTGTTTAAAACATATTGTATTCAGTTCACTTCTGCCTTATAAATGAGTCTGGACATTGCAGATTATAAAAACAAGAAGTTTTGTCCTTTATAATACCAGTTATGGGGCAATTAAACCTGGGTTGTAGGGATTAGAAGTAATCCTATCTAATAAAGGGGATATGCTAATTGGACCATCATGCCCTCACAAAGAAGGTGGTGCCTACAGCCAATAAGGAGGAGATATACTAATTGACTGCTATGCCCTCAAAGATGTTGGTGCCCACAAGCCACAAGATAGCTGTGCCCAGTCCCCTCAGCCCTGCCTCTAGAGTCCCCCAGTCCCCTAAGCCCCCCAGCCGCCCAGGGCCAGACCAAGGCACAGTCAAGCCTTGGATGGTGGTTGCCCAGCAGCCCAGAGCCATCCAAGGCTCAGATAACCAGGGTCGGCCAAGGCTTGCACTGCCGGCAGTGGCAGCAGCAGAGGTGTGATGGGGGCATCACATTCCCCTGATCTCCGGGTCTCCTCCTGCCCCTCAGGGCTCCGAGACTGTGAGAGGGGGCAGGCTGGACTGAGGGACCCCCCTCCAGTACATGAATTTTCATGCACTGGGCCTCTAGTATATAAATAAACACAATGGGATTGTTCTAGTTACAGCAGAAGAGAAATGCCAGATGTGAGATCAACCAAGAGTTATTACATCAGTGACAGCTCCAGGTAACAGGTAATTGAATTGTTTGAATGGAGACTAAGTTTCATTTAATACTCAATGCAGACAAGATAAAGTTGGACTATTATAATAAGATTTGTTTTGTGTTCATTTCTAGAGAATTTCTAAACATTCCTGAGTTTGATAGAATCATGAAGAAAGTACCTGTTGAGAAAACAATTCTTAGGATAGAGTTCGGAATAATCACTTGATGTTCTTGATTAGAAATAGATACTAGAGTTAATGTACAAAGACCATTTAAGAGGAGAAAGAGGCAAGACAATAGCAAAGCTGAATGATTTTTCCAGCCATACTGAATTTTTAGAATTGAGAACACTTCGATAAACTAATCATAGCTTTTTAAAAAGTTGCCTGGATTCTGTTTCTCTTTAATTTCCTAGTTATTTAAGAGGACAGTATCTGATGTGACCAGTCTCATATTTGTTTCAACAAGCTCTTTGGATTGCTTTAGTACACTTGAGTTTTAGTTTTATAAACCAGAACTTTAATAACATGGAAGAGAGATCTTCTCTCATAAATCCTTGTCTTTTAAGAGACAACATAATCGCCTTTGCCAAAATATATTCCCTTACTTACATCAGATTACTGAAAACTTCCCAAACATGTGTGGTATTTCTTATATTTCTACATGCTTGGAATATCTTAATCCTCGTCAGAGAATAAAAAACCATGAGGAAGTGCTCCAAAGTCAGACTCTTAAATTCCAGTTCCATTATTTCCTCATTGGGTATTTAGCAAGTTGCCTAACTTTCTAAATATTAATGTCCCCGTCTATAAAGTTGGCATATTACTAATAGATACTCATAGAGATGTTGAAAGATTAAATGAGAAAACCCACATAGAGGATTTAGTTAAATGCTTAGCTATAGCATACAAAGAATGATGACAAATCCTATAATAATTATTATCCATCTAAATATTTATTATGTCCAGGCTCTTTTAGAAAGCAAACCATTTCATGATATTGGTCACAGGATCTCATTCATGATATCTTGAAGACTAATGAATACCAGATTGGCTAGGAGAATCACATTTATCTACATATGCAGCTCTCCACATATCAAGAAAGTATATAAATTTTAAAACAAAGAAATTGCATTTTTGAGTCTTTATAATTTAGACAATTGCAATAGCATCACAAATGTTTTTACCACTGGCCTCCTCCAATCTCTTCTTCCTATTGCAGGCATGGCAGATTTTGGAAATGCATATTTGATCATCTCTCACCATTGCTTAAAATAATAGAATGCCTCTTTTATGGTCTTTCTTAGAATAAATACACAGACATCTTAGGATCTGCCCTGTGGGATGGTCCCGGATTATCTGTTCAGTTTAGTCTCCCATTAAACAATCCCAGTCTCTAAATAGTAGTCTCCCTAGCCTTCCTTGAATTTCTCCAATTTACTATGCTTCCTTTGCCCTGGAATTTTGTTCAGCCTCTACCTGGACCTCTTCTCTCTATCTCTTCTTTCTCCTATTCCTTTTTCATTTTTCCCCATCTCAGCTCATTCTCAGTTTTCTCAAGGAAAACATTTCCTGATCTCCTGGACTAGGTCAAAGCCCTTAGTATTATAATTTTTCTCATAGCCATATTATTTTGTTTTCATAGCATTTACCACAATTGTAAGCTTATTTTATTTGGTGTGTGTTGATATTTCTATGCTCTATACAGGACAGTAAGCTGTGTAATGAGAAAGATTATCTGCTTTAGTGACATATCCCAGCACCTCGCAGTGTGTCAGAGACAAAGATGGTGTCTGATAAATGTTGGTAGGGTGTTATAAGGATTTGTAGAAACTGAAAATCTATATGCCACATATTATGTAATTTAGCCATAGCATAAAAAGATAACTGAGTATGAAGTCTTAAGGCTAACCTGGTAGTAAATGAAAAACTAAATAACTGGAAATCTTTCAAACACAAGTAGTTTGAGCTCTTAATTTGTAGGAAATTAATAGATAAGAAAGTTCAAAATTTTAATTTTGTCATCTTACAGACTTATAACCTTAAGGATACTGTTTTACTAGGTTCCAAATGCTATAACAAATTATCATAGACTGGGTGGTTGGCTTAAACAACAAAAATTTATTTCTCATAGTTTTGGAGGCTGAAAGTTTAAGATCAAGGAACCAGCAGATCAGGTGTCTGGTGAGCGCACTTTTCTGGTTTGCCTGTCTTTTTACTGTATCCTCATGTAGTGAAGAGAGAGAGAGCAGTCATCTCTCTCATGTCTCTGCATATAAGGGCTCCAATCTCATTCATGAGGGCACCACCCTTATGGCCTAATTACCTCCCAAAAGCCCCACCTCCAATTACCATCACATGGGAAACAGGCTTCTAACATATGAATTTTGGAGTGGGTGGGGGGGGGGGGGATGGTGGAGCACAGACATTTTAGTACAATGCAGATACAGCATATTTGTTATGGAAAACTACATTTGGTATAATGTTTATTAGAGAAAATTCTAGTTGTTTACTGCTGTTAAAAGCCATATCTGTCCTAGGAGGATCTTTTTTTTTTTCCATCTACCTTAGTGATAATTAATTTAGCCAGCCTTGCAAATATATCTCTAATTAACTCAGCTGGTGAAAAAGGACTGTAAAGTCCTGAAATTCATTACAATGAGGAAAGAACTAGAGGAATATTTAATCCTTTGAAAGTATATTTACAAATAGAGTCAATTTAAGACTAAACCACAAAACCTAAATATTGTCCAAATGGTGCCATGTAATAAAAATAGTCTGTAAAATAATTTTGTGCATTTCTGGGTTAAAGTTAAATTAGTTGTGTTTTTTATTGCAAAGTGTCTCACCGTCTTTAACGTAGTAATATTCATTGTGAATCTTCAGGTGGGGAGAGTGAACACTGCATTTAATAAATTCATCTGGATGCACAATTTTTCACGAGCAGCTCCCCAAGGCTGTACTTGGCAATGCTGATGGTGGGGTACTTTCCATCTCTGTAATTTTATCTTCATGTCTCAGATGTACACTATGAGGAATATGCCTAGAGAAGGGATAGGAAAAGAGATAAGCCCTTTTGAAAACAAAGTGGGGATATCAGGCTTAAACAAATGGAATAAGTCCTTTAAATCTAGAATCAGATGGAAAATGACACACTCTAAGCACTTTCATCCCACCCACACAACTCTGAATTTGAGATGTTACTCCCTTCTGTAAAGTGTAACCCCACACACATAAAACTAACCCTAATACTTGTTGGTTGAATATAGATGGCACAACTGTTAATGATGTTTTCATAACTGTGAGAGAGATCCAAGTATTTACTTCATTGTACAATTGCACACTGAATAACTAGTTTCAGTACATAACTTTTAAAATTTAAATTCTTAAGGTAATTAAGTAGAACTTTCTTTTCAAGGCCCCCTCACTCAAGCATCAAATTATATTAATTACTTAAGATGCTTTGTCAAGAAATGTGGCGGGTTTTAGTTCATATTGCCAAATAAATTTGAAAGAACACATTCATTAAATTCTTCCATTATGTTCTTGTCGTTGCTATTGGAATGAATGTTCTGACCTTTGAAAATGATGAACAATTCAGAAATTAAACGTTTTTTTAAAAGACAGTATTAAACTGTGAGGATACTGAAGAGTTGTTTTGATATTATTGACTTTGGAATTGGCTGCTGGTATCAATTTCATCTAGCCTTTCTTGCAATACAAATAAATAAATAAATTACAGTAGGTGTAAGGCAGACATATGCATACTTTTACTGGAAATTTAAATATGGAGTTTTATGAGTCTTTCTCAATCAAGTAACATGGTGTAATAGCAAAACAGGTAGTGAACTGTAAATCATAAAATCTGGTCAGATATCAAAGTTTAGAATTTTTATCCACCACATTTTATTACCTCTAATTTTTATTTACCAAATACCTGCATGAGGAGGTAAATGCTCAACAAACTTCTGGGTAACTGGTATTTTTATTCAAGGACTCAGTATTTCAGATATATAAACTTATAAACAACTAAAAATTGTGCAAATGTTTACATACAGAATATTCAATGTGATGACATTACAGAAGAAATGTTATATGTGGACTTCAAGGAAGAATGCAAAGCATGGTATTTTAGTTGGGTCTTAAAATATGAGTAGGGCTTTAGAGGGAATAGAAAGTGGTGATGGGGTTGAGGGGATAGGAGAACCATAGGATTGCCAGATTTGGCAGGTAAAAATACAGGGTGCCTTTGGGAGTCTTTTGTTTTTATGACATTCCAAACTGAGAGGAAACAGTACAGACATAAGATTGATTAACATTAACTTGCATATTTAAGGAGTAATCCTAAATCAGCTCAATCTTAAGTTTATCAATGATGTGGAATGCCAAGCTATCTTTATATAGTGAAATGGAAGTCAATGAGGCTTAAGTATGTGGTTCAAAAAATTTGAAATTTGGATTACACATTATGGAGAATGGTAGTGATTACCAACTAGTACCTACTAAAAGAATTTCCTCATGGCATTGTGTTTTCAGCAAGTTAGAAACTGTCTTTCTCTATGTATTCTTTCAAATATCTATCCACTTGATACAATGTAAGAACATATGCACAGATATAAATAAAGTAGTAGTGCCCTAGTTGGTTTGGCTCAGTGGATAGAGCATCTGCCTGCAGACTGGAAGGTCCTGGGTTTGATTCCAGTCAAGGGCACATGCCAGGGTTGTGGGTTCGATCCCCAGTGGGAGGCATACAGGAGTCAGCTAATCAATGATACTCTCTCATCATTGATGTTTCTATCTCTCTCCCCCGCTCACTTCCTTTCTGAAATCAATAAAAAAAAATTTTTTTAAATAAATAAATAAAAATAAAGTTGTAGTTATATAGATACTTCTTCTTTATTTCATTATATATGCACCCAATTTTATTTTATTGTGAAGTAAATATCCTATAAAGTAAAAAGCTAATATACAAATCAACCGAACAGTAGAATGACTGATCCGCTATGATCTGCACTGACCACCAGGGAGCAGATGCTCAATGCAGGAACTGCCCCCTGGTGGTCAGTGCGCTCCCACAGGGGGAGCACCACTCAGCCAGAAGCTGGGCTCAAGGCTGGCAAGTGCAGTGGTGATGGAGGAACCCTCTCCCGCCTTCGAGGCAGGGGGACATCCTCTGAAGGCTCCTGGACTGCGAGAGGATGCAGGCCAGGCTGAGGGACCCCTCCCAGTGCACAAAATTTCGTGCAATGGGCCTCTACTGCAATATAAAAAATTTAAAGTACATAATACGTAAGTATAAAGGAAAAAGTAATCACACCAATACACATGTAACATTCTATTTTTATATATTATATGGGAGTATGTAAACCCATAGATTAATGTTATATAGTTATATAGACATAGATATATTTTAAATCTTATGCTAGTACAGTGCTTCTTGCACAATATTACATTATGTAGCCATGAAAAACATTACATAATATACTATAGTTTGCATTGATCATTACTCAAGCAATTGCCTGTTACTTAAGGTTTTGAATGCTTTTCAGCTGTGCATTGTTACAAAAATGACTGCAGCAAAAATTCTTTAGTATGGACCGTGGTCGGCAAACTGTGGCTCGCGAGCCACATGTGGCTCTTTGGCCCCTTGAGTGTGGCTCCTCCACAAAATACCACGGCCTGGGCGAGTCTATTTTGAAGAAGTAGCGTTATAATAAGTTTAAGTTTAAAAAATTTGGCTCTCAAAAGAAATTCCAATCGTTGTACTGTTGATATTTGGTTATGTTGACTAATGAGTTTGCCGACCACTGGTATAGAATTATTGTTTACATTTTTATATGTTCTTAGGATGAATTCCAAAAAAGCATAAGCAGTTGGTTAAAGCACATGTGTTTTTTTAGATCTCTGGATTTGTTTTGTCAAGTTGCTTTCCAGAAAAGTTTTATGAATTTAACTTTTGGTAGTACTGGAGAGTATTTCCTTTATTATGAATTCACAATAATTTTTATTCTTAAATATTCTTGGCTTTCTTAAAATTTGCATTTTTTGTTTTAACATTTGATGATGGAGGAGGCATATGTGCTTCTACTTCTATGAGTTATCAGCTCTTGTCTCTTCCCAGTTTTCTATTAGGGTATTCATTTTTCTTTTTTTGTTATTATTGTTGTTAATCTTCACCCAAGGATATTTTTCCATTGATTATTTATTTATTTATTATATTTTGTTGATTTTTTACAGAGAGGAAGGGAGAGGGATGGAGAGTTAGAAACATTGATGAGAGAGAAACATGGATCAGCTGCCTCCTGCACACCTCCTACTGGGGATGTGCCCGCAACCAAGGTATATGCCCTTGACCGGAATCGAACCTGGGACCTTTAAGTCTGCAGGCCGATGCTCTATCACTGAGCCAAACTGGTTAGGGCCCATTTATCTTTTAGAGAGAGGGAAAGACAGAGATTAACATCAATGTGAGAGAAAAACATCAATTGGTTGCTTCCTGCATTTGCCCCGACCAGGGCCTGGGCTGGGGAGGAGCCTGCAATCAAGGTATGTACACTTGACCTGAATTGAACCTGGGACCTTTCAGTCCACAGGCTGATGCCAAATGGGCTGCTTTTATTTCCTTAATGATTTGCAAGTATTAATATATTAAGGTTTTTTACTCTTGGTCATAGCTTTTGAAATGTATTTCCAAGTTTTACAATTGCAAAAATAATGTGTATGATATACAATAAATTTAAAGTTTTATTTAGTCAAATGTTTTAATATTTTGTTGTTTCTTCATTGCATATATGCACAATATAGGTATTTCTCACCCAAAAGTAGACAACTATTCATTTAAAATGCCCAGTATTTATTTTATCCTTTTTTTTTTTTTTTTAAACTCTGAACCTTGAAATTTATTTGGTGTGAAATCTGAGGCATGGATTCTAACTAGAGGCCCAGTGCACGAAATTCGTGCACTTGGCGGGGGATCCCTCAGCCCAGCGTGCACCCTCAGTCCAGGAGCCCCGTGATCAATTGCCCCTTAGAGGGAGGCTCCGCCCACCCGCCACAGGAATGCCAGCTGGTAGCCTGGGCCTCCCTCTGTGGGGCAATCATGGGGTGATGGTGGGCCCCCCCCCCCAACCAATCGCACTGCATCTGCCTGCCTTGGCTGGCCTGGTGACAGAGCATGTCATAGTGTGGTCATCTGGATGGTTGTTTGCTGTTTGGCTGTTTGATTGATTTATATATTACGCTTTTATTATTATAGATAATTTAGGCTAGCCAATTTTCCCAACAATTGATGGACAAGATTTTCCGTTCCCACTTTAGTTTGCAATGTATTATTTTTTTAATGTATCCAATTGATATATATAAAAACATTGATATATCATCTGTTTTGGGACCATCTACTATGTTGCTTTTATTTTACTCTTCACTCTTAAACCAATTTCACCATTCTTGGTTTGTGTAATGTCAGGTGGCTATGGGGCTACCATCCTCAAACTCTTTGATAGCAGTAAGCTTAAATGTCCAAACTTAGTTCACTGTTGATTTATTTTCCAGACAACTTTTTCAATAGTTTTGTCAAGTCCCCTTTTTAAAGGAATTTAATTAGGATAATATCAGGACTATAATCTGATAAGAACTAATAATTTTGAAACAGGTATCTCTTCAATTAATATAATAATAACAAAGTGTATTAGATGTCTATCATATACCATTATTCTAAGGCATTCCCATCTACTAACTCATTTAATATCAAATACACTCACTTTCTTATTTGACTGACTTTCAAAGGTTTGAGTGCACCGTCTATGAGAACATCCACATTTGCTTTTCCAGGTATGGGCATTCTCCTGAACTCTGTAAGGCTTATCACCTTCATACTCAACAGCTTTTCTTTGATGTCTAAGAGGCATCTCAAACTTGATATCCCCAAACCAGACTGCCTTCCCCATTGTTGATAATGACTCCATTTAAAACACTTGCAGTCCTAAATGACTCTTCTCTTTCTCTCATACTCCACATGTAATCTACCTTGTGTTCTATGGCTCTGCTTTCAAAATATATCAAGAATCTGAATGTTCTGAATGTATATATTGTTCTGAATGTTCTGGATATATTCCTCAGCACTTCCACTGCTACCACACTCGTTCAACCCATCTCTTCCTGGATTGCTGCAGTAGCCTTCTTAGCAGTTGCCTTGCTCTGACCCTCGCTCCACTAGGATCTTTTTCCAGAACAGTAGCCTGAAGAATTGTTTTAATAGGTGACTCAGATAATGCCATTCCCCTGGGGAAAACCTCCTGTGCCTCCCTCCCTCCCCCCCCCCCACATCTGCTCACAGTAAAACCCCAAGTCTTTATAGTAACCTACAATGCCAGTTTAGCATTTCAATTCACTACTTGGAATCCTAAAATACTCTGAAATAAAATGGGATGCAGAATCTCACAAAATAAAATTTAGCCAAAATTACAACATACGCAGGGCTTTATGAGCCATAGTAATCTTATCATGCAGGAGTCAAAGGCAGTTTCCAGCACAGGGCTAGAAAGGTCAGGCCATAGAGGCAGAACTAAAAATTCCAAAGAGCACAGTTGGCTTTCAAAGCCTTTGGATAGTATAGCTTCTTCTGTTTCCATTCAAATGCCCATATTTGTAAGTTCCTCAATAAAACCCTTTGCAAACCTATATATATAAAAGCCAAGCAACTGGAACAACCAGTTGCTATGGCATGCACTGCAGCTGGCCAACTGGCCTGATCAGGGGCAGGGGCGGCCAGCCAACCTCCTGCAGCCCCTCCCCCTGGCCAGCCCTGCCCCCAACTGCCCCCCTTTGGGGGCAGGGCCAGCCAACCTCCCTCAGGGACCCTCACTTCCTCTCCAGCCTGGCCCCAATTGGGGCCAGCCAGCCGGACTCCACCTGTGCACGAATTCATGCACCGGGCCTCTAGTGAGAATATATTAACACATTGCAGACAGATCATGAGAATTCTTGCTTCATATTACACAGTGTTTTACAAAGTATCATACTTTAAAAAGATATTAGCTTATAAGAACATGTAATAAATAACTTAAAAATGCAATGGGTATTTAATTTTAAAGCGTGACTTTAACATTTATGTAAAATGTTTTTTGTACTTGTTCAATGGAAACTTATCTGGGCACTGGGTAAAACTAGCAATAAAACTACTGGTCCACAATGTGTTAAGAGAGTAATGTTGTCACTCAAGTTTAATGGCCTCTCTGTTTTCCATTAAGATATGAAAAATAAACTTTCCTTTAAGGTCTCAATATCACAAATGCTTAATTTTGGAGAAATCATTAACTGAAAAAACTATCACATGACTAAAGACAGGCACATGTCTCAACTGGTGGAAGAACAGGATAAAAGGGTGCAATGAGTGACTGGTGAGCCTGGTGTCAAACTCTAACAAAACTCTATGGAGCAGAGTAGATAAGAATAGAAGATAGCAACATCACTAGGAAAAGTTAATGTTAAACTAATCAAACTTTTTATATTACTATGTTCATAATGTGCTATAAAATGGAAGTGCTTTAAGTTCTGTGAAGGTCTGAGTTTTAAAAGTGTTTTGGGGTGAGGAAACTGCAAAGGTTCCAGTGCTTCCTTCACCTGAACTTTCCCACTCTTGTGATGTCACTACTTTTCAGTGCCTGCTTCTCAGTTCTTTTAGTTTTCTGCTGTGTCTATGTATTTTCTCCCGGCTCTACACTTGTGTTTAGCTTCTCACTCTTTGATCTTGCTTTTTTTTTTTTTTTTTACTTTTGACTCATTTCCATTTGCCTGCTATTTGCTATAGGTCTACCTTGACCTTGTACCTGTGGCCATGGCTCTAATTTTCAACCTCTGAAAGCATAGTAAGTGCTGTCTTTAACAAGTCACTGGATGTCCACATCATGGGTTATGCCCTCAGTTGATCTCTTAAACACGTGGAATATGTCAAGAAAGCTAGGATTCCATTCAGGGAGAAGGTTGTTTTCCACTTGCACCCCATTCAGAAGGAGGTATACTCCTGCTGCAGAAGTATAAAGCACTGCTTGCATGGTCATGGGAGAATAACGTCTATGCAGAAAGTGCTCAGAGAGCAGCATGGCTCACCAGCCCCATGAGTGAAGCAGCACTTTACAAAGCCTGTTCCTGGAAAGCAAAGCCTCTCAAGACTTGTGGCAGAGATATCTGGTGCTTTCCAGTATCTGAAGTCTCATTTTATGTGGCACATGGACAGCTGGACCATATTGTCCAGATTTCTTTGAGTGAATGCAGACATATGATTGAGTTCTGTACAATGAAATGAGAGCAAAAGCAATGTGTTCAACTTAGACATCCCCATGCCTGATGCCCATACTTTCTTCACTTGCCAAAAGGAGCGAAATATGAGGACCTAGAAGAGGGTAGGAGCACATGCTTTGGTCTCTACATATCTGCATGGAGTAAACTCCAACACACACACTCTTTGATTACATGCATTGAAATAACATGAGTAGGACATTTAACTGTTTTGAGACACTGAGATTGGGACTTATATATAATAACAACCAGTGTTATTTACCTTAACTAATATACACTGAGTGGCCAGATTATTATGATCTCTGAACGCATAATAATCTGGCCACTCAGGGTATTTGTATCTCAAATGGGTACCAAAAGTATTCTAGACTTTTGCTGGAGTTCAACCACCTATTTGCCCTGATCTTTCTATCAGCCAGTGCAAATGGGAAAACTAATCAGGTGTACGATTTATAGTATCTTTTTTTTCCAATTTTTTTATTAAGGTATTATATGTGTACATATCTTACCATTGCCCCCCTCACCCCACTCCCATATATGCCCTCACCCCCCAGAGTTTTGCGTCCATTGGTTATGTTTATATGCATGCATACAAGTCCTTTGGTTGATCTCTTATCTTCCCCACCTCTCCCTAACCTTCCCGCTGTAATTTGACAGACTGTTTGATGCTTTATTGCCTCTGTATCTATCTTTTTGTTCAAGTTTATAATGTTCTTTATTATTCATAAATGAGTGAGATCATGTGGTATTTTTCTTTCATTGACTGGCTTATTTCACTCAGCATAATGTTCTCCAATTCCATCCAGGTTGCTGCAAATGGTAAGAATTCCTTCTTTTTTATGGCAGCATAATATTCCATTGTATAGATGTACCATAGTTTTCTGATCCAGTCATCTGCTGATGGGCACCTAGGCTGTTTCCAGATCTTAGCTATTGTAAATTGTGCTGCTATGAACATAGGGGTGCATATATCCTTTCTTATTGGTGTTCCCAGTTTCTTAGGATATATTCCTAGGAGTGGGATTACTGGGTCAAATGGGAGTTCCATTTTCAGTTTTTTGAGGAAACTCCATACTGTTCTCCACAGTGGCTGCACCAGTCTGCATTCCCACCAGCAGTGCACGAGGGTTCCTTTTTCTCCGCATCCTCGCCAACACTTGTCGTTGTTGATTTGTTGATGATAGCCATTCTGACAGGTGTGAGATGGTACCGCATTGTTGTTTTGATTTGCATCTCTCGGATAATTAGTGACATTGAGCATGTTTTCATGTGTCTCTTGGCCTTCCTTCTGTATTCTTTTGAAAAGATTCTATTTAGGTCCGTTGCCCATTTTTTTATTGGATCATTTATCTTCCTTTTATTAAGTTGTATAAGCTGCCTGTCGATGTTGGAGATTAAACCTTTATCAGTGATACCATTTGCAAATATGTTCTCCCATGCAGTGGGCTTTCTTGTTGTCTTGTTGATAGTTTCTTTTGCTGTAAAACAGATGGAAGAACATACCATGTTCATGGATTGGTAGAATAAACATCATTAAAATGTCCATACTACCCAAAGCAATCTATAGATTCAATGCACTCCCCATTAAAATACCAACGGCATATTTCACAGACCTTGAAAGAACTCTCCAAAAATTCATCTGGAATAAAAAAAGACCCCGAATAGCCACAGCAATCCTGAGAAAGAAGAATAAAGTAGGAGGGATCTCAATACCAGATTTCAAGCTGTATTACAAAGCCACTGTTCTCAAAACAGCCTGGTACTAGCACAAGAACAGACATACAGATCAATGGAACAGAATAGAGAATCCAGATATTGACCCAAACCACTATGCTCAATTAATATTTGACAAAGGAGGCATGAACATACAATGGAATAAAGACAGTCTCTTCAATAAATGGTGTTGGGAAAATAGGACAGACACATGCAAAAAAATGAAGCTAGATCACCAACTTACGCCATACACAAAAATAAACTCAAAATGGATACAGGACTTAAACATAAGACAGGAAACCATAAAAATACTAGAGGAATCCACAGGCAGCAAAATCTCAGACATATGCCAAAAGAACTTCTTCACTGATACTGCCCCTATGGCAAAGGAAGCTAAAGAGAAAATAAACAAATGGGACTACATCAAAATATAGTATCTTTGATATCAAATAAATGAGGTACTCAAGAAAAGTACACTGAATAGCAAGATTATTATGTATTCAGAGATTATAATAATCTGGCCACTCAGTGTAGTACTTAAAGTCAATTCTGAGTAATCACATCAGTTGAGGTGAAAATAAGTATCAGAACCAGCGCTGGCTGGTGTGGCTCCATTGGTTGGGCATTGCCCCATGCACTGAAAGGTTGCCAGTTCAATTCGTGGTCAGGGCATCATGTCGGGATTCGGGCTTGATCCCCAGTAGGGGGCATGCAAGAGGCAGCCAGTTGATGTTTTCCTCTCCCATTGATGTTTCTCTTTCTCCCTCTCTCTTCCTTTTTCTCTAAAAATCAATTAAAATTTTTAAGAAAAAATAAAATAAATAGGCATCCGAGCCTGAAACAAAACATAACCCAATGCTGATGACACAGTGAGACAGTGTGTTTCATGTGGTATCCCACTTAATCTTCAAAGCACCCATTTTATGGATAAGGAAACTGAGACATAGGGAGTTTAAAAAAAGACGTATTTCAATTTACACAGTTTCAAGTGAGAATCAAACCCTGGTCACTTGGCTCTAAAGTCTACTCTTGACACTAACACAACCCAGCAAGTTATTTATACTTTTATAATTTTAGATTATCCTGAGTTAATGTTTCTTCCATGACTATTAAGAGCCTTTTGTTCATGGTGAGATAGAGGTGCTCAGCAATTATAGGTCTGATTTGTTTGACTACCTTATAGCATTGCTCTTGTCCCCCTTGCACAGAGGAGAATGCTGAAGTTTGGCAGTTTAAGGTTATGGTTCTAGAGTTGGTCTGAGCTGTTATTCTTACCCCAGTCTTCAGATCCCAGAGAACTGTGTTTTCACAAGGATGCTCTGCTGTCTCAAACCTGTGGACATTCCCCGAGCCCTGTCTTCCTCCTGGCTGGGCATCTACAGAATTGCTTTGTGAGTAGAATGACATGACTTATGTTTGTGCAGAAAACACTGCACAAACATAAGGTCTGGTTATTACCATGATTACTTAAGACAGAGAACAAACCATGACAACCCGATTGCATGCACTTCCTTGTTATTCAGAAAGGGAGCTCAGAGGAAAAGGCTTGCCGGGGGAATTCACTACCAGCTGACTGCTCCGAGGCAGTTCATTCAGGAAACTGTGATTGGGCAGTTCCCTGCCTAAGTTCTGCTTCCCAGTAATTGGGTGATATTCACTCAGCTCTGTGCAGTGGGATCGCCTCTGCCTCACGCACCCGTGCCTCATTTCCTCAATCAATGCCTTCTCAGTTCCGTTATTTATTTTCTTTAATATTACAGCAGTACAGCAGGATGAGTCACACTCCCTGCCATTCCCAGGAGCACCCTCGAAGGCCTACAAAACGACAAGGTGATGCATGAGGTTCTTTCCAAACGCTACACAGTCACGGAAGCTCCTTTTCAAGGCACTGGTCTCAGGATCAGGACCAAGTTTCAGCTGTCAGATCAGGCAGGGGGAAGGGGCTCTAGATCTCCGAGGCAGCCCCTTCTAATGCATGGAGACACGGATGGCTGAATAGCCAGAGTGGGCAGAGAGAGTGCAGACAAGGGTCTGGGGACAGGCAGATGCGGGCTACAGGAAGAGAGCTCACAAGCATAGAGCTTAGGTTTAATACTAATGCTAGGAGTGGAAATGCCATACATTTAAACATGTAGTTTTTCACCAGGTAGCATTTTGTCCCCTAAGGATCACTTGGTGAAGTCTAGAAACCTAGTTGTCGGTCACAACCGGCAGGGATTGCGGGGGGTACTCTAGGGTACATTTTACAAGGCACAGGACAGTCCCCTCACCCCTGTTCCCCAAACATTAGCTAGTTCAATGTTAATCATGCTGAGGTTGAGAATCCCTGCTCTAAAACCAAGAGAAGGAGCCCAATCCCATTCAGAATTAGAGTTTGAACTTTGGGACCATGATGGAAGGATGTAGGGTGTGACTGGGGTCTCTAAATCTTTGATAATACCAGTGCTTTCTTCTACCTAATGGTGTTTGTTTTGAAAGTTAAATTATATCACTCTTCAATTTTTTTGCAGTTTTTATTGAGATATTATTGACATATAACATTGTATAAGTTTAAGGTATACAATATGATTTGATATATGCATATATTATGAAATGATCACCACAATAAGTTTAACATCCATCACCTCACATAATCACACTATTTTCCTTATGATGAGAACTTTTAAGATCTGTCTTAGCAACTTTCAAATATAGAATACAATGTTGTTAGCTATAGTCATCATAATGTACATTGCTTTCCCAGAATTATTTATTGTATAACCTAGATGTTTGTACCTTTTTGACCACCTTCACTCAATTCCTCACCTCTGTCAACCAACAATCTGTTTTGTTTCTATAGCTGTTGTTTTTTTTTAGATTCCACATATAAGTAAGATCATAAAGCATTTTGTCTTTTTGTGTCACTTATTTAACTTAGCATAATGTCCTCAAGAAAGGATTTCCTCCCTAACCGGTTTGGCTCAGTGGATAGAACGTCGGCCTGCGGACTGAAAGTTCCCAGGTTTGTTTCTGGTCAAGGGCATGTACCTTGGTTGTGGGCACATCCCCAGTAGGAGGTGTGCAGGAGGCAGCTGATCGATGTTTCTCTCTCATTGATATTTCTAGCTCTCTATCCCTCTCCCTTCCTCTCTGTAAAAAAATCAATAAAATATATTTTTTAAAAAAGAAAGGATTTTCTTTTTTATTATGGCTGAATATTTTCTACATCTATTCAATCATTGATGGACACTTAGGTTGTTTTCATATGGCTTAGCTATTGTGAATAATGCTGCAGTTAACGTGGAGGTACAGATATGTCTTCAGGATGTCACTTTCTTAAAGAGGGAATAGTTTATGAATTGAGGAAGGGGCTAGACAGGTCTGAATTCAAAAGCATGGTTGATCATTGACTAACTCTGAGACTTTGGAAAATGTTCTTTATCTCTCTGTATCCAAATTTCAACATCTGTACAATGAAAATTTTAATAAGTAACTTTCACAATAGCAATGATTTAAGATTGAAGTTCTTGTTGTCACAGCTACAGTTCTATTTGGGGCAGTGGGTGCCTATGATGTGTTGGTGACTTTATCCACATCTATTCACCTAATCAATGAGATTTACATTAGAATGGTTGCAGCTGCCTGAAGGAAGAGGATGGATACCACATCACCTCCTCTGGGGGAGGATCAGTTGACTTAGATCAGTTGACTAATCCCAGAAGAGATTCTAATCACGCCTGTGTAATAAGACATTATCTTAGTGCAAAACAAATCTGACTCCTTAGCAAGACTTTATAATTTTTCCCTTGCATCTGGAACACCATCCTCCCCTTGCCTTCCAAGCCACTTCTTTGATTGCTTTTTAGTCAACCTCCTTGAAGAACTCATCTTAAATGTTAGTGCGTCCCTGGGACTTTGTCCTAAGTCCTCAGAACCTCTGGTTCTTTCTTACTTATTCCTAATTAATATCATCTATCAGTTACTTCATATCCATCCAAGATCTCAACTGCCACTTATACGAACACTGTCTCTGGAATTGTATCTTTAGCTCAAATATGTGTTTTTTTATTATTTTTTTCTTTATTGATTAAGGTATTACAAATGTGTCCTTATCCCCCCATTGTCCCCCAACACCCCCAATCCTGCCCTCACCCTCACCCCATTGTCTGCGTCCATTGCTTATGCTTATATGCATGCATACAAGTCCTTTGGTTGATTTCTCCCCCTTACCCCCAACCTCCCCTACCTTCCCTCTGAGGTTTTAGCATCTGATCAATGCTTCTCTGTCTCTGGATCTGTTTTTGTTCATCGGTTTATGTTGTTCATTATATTCACAAATGAGTGAGATCATGTGATATTTATCTTTCTCTGACTTACTTATTTCACTTAGCATAGTAAGTTCTAGAGCATCGCTTTACAAAGGGGAGCAGTCCTGCATCGTGTTTACAGGTGTAGCCTTGAAGATATCCAGAACTGCAGTGACATTTTGGCTCTGGCACTTAGCATATTAAATGGCACAAATTAATCTCTGTGCGCCTTCATTTTTAAAATAAAAAGTCAGTCATCACAGGACTTTTGTGATGATGAATGTAGGATGGGTCCAGTAGAGTTTCTGATATTCAGTCAGCCCACACTCTGCTCAGGGTGGGGAACCTTTTTCCTGCCAAGGGCCATTTGGATAATTTATAATATCATCCGTGGGCCATACAAAATTATCAACCTAAAATTTAGCCTGCTATATTTGATCAAACATTTAATTAACTCACCCCTAATGCCTTGGCAAGGCCAGACCAAATGATTTCTCGGGCTTATAGAGTCCACAGGCTGGACGTTATCCACCCCTGGTTATACCAAGAATTTAATAAACACTTGCTTGGTACTATTAAGAGTTTAGACTAGGTAATTCTTTGTTGTGGGGTGCTATCCTATGCATTGTAGAGTGTTCAGCAGCCTTACTAGCCTCTATCCATTAAATGCCGATAGCGCCCACTGCACAGGTGTGGTGGATAAAAATGTCTCCAGATACCCCTGGCTGGTTTTTCTCAGTGGAGTATCGACCTGTAGAAGGGTCTCAGATTCGATTCCAGTCAAGGGCACATATCTCCGTTGCAGGCTCAATCCCCAGTCCTGGCAAAAGGCGACCAATATATGTGTCACTCTCACATAAATGTTTCTCTCTCTGCCTTTTCCCCTCCCTTCTACTCTCTCTTAAAAAAATCAGTGGAAAAATTATCCTCAAGTGAGGCTTAAGCCCTCCCCCCAAAAAATGTTTCCAGATATTGCCAATTTTCCTCAGGAAAAGAGGAGGCAGGGGATCACACCTGGTTGCTAGCTCACTTATATGTGATAATGTGTGTGATATGCCCAGAATAGAGTAGATGTTTCATGAATCTCCTTTTTTTTCCCTTCCGTAATGGGGCTAACAAAATTCCAAGAATTACATGTCCTCAGAAAAAGAATTTGTGTGTACCTAAAGGCCACAGCTCAGGGAACGTTTAATCTGAGATGTATGGTATTTTTTTCCAGCCCTACCTGACTCTTCACAGCAGCTTCACTCTGAAAACCATTATCAGTGCAAAGGGATAGTCTGAATTTTCCAATGATGAGGCACGGGCTCAAATCTTGTCTGTGAAGGAAGAAAATATTTACTTCTTTTAGTAGGAGAGGGAAGAGAAGGAAAAGGAAAAAAAAATCAAAAACTTCAAACCTAGAATAAATTGGAGTCTGTAGGTGTCATGGCGATGTGAGCTGAGGGATGATCGATGCCCCTAGATTCCGAGCTGCACATTCTGTGCACGGAGCTCCTGCTGACGTCAATTGGATTAAGTGGCCTCAATGGGAGCACTGCATGCAAGATGAGTGAAACTCAGGCCTAGGATTTGTCATTGCACCAAACACAGCTTCCTACCTCATAGTGAGAGGGAGGAGAGTCTGTGAATGAGGAATGAGCTGAGGCTGGTTCTGGCTTGGGAAACACTCTCCGGGTTTGTACAAATGCAAGCGAGGTCTGAAAGCCCTGACCTTTCTGCGCGCACATGGGCTTTGTAATATCTTCAGCCAAATGGCATAGTTCCCTTTGGGATCAGATGTATGTAAGCTACCCTGGCTTCCTTTTGAGAAAAACGTGATCAACTTTGAAGACGGTTTTACCTTAAGACATGAGTGAAAGGAACAGAGGCTTAGAGTTCACTGATAGATTTTGCCACTTCTCCTAAATGAATAATTTAAATGCCTTAATCTATTCAAAGGGCTTAGAATAGTGCCCGACATAATAACTCTATATAGCTGTTAACTATTTTCATTACCATTAATCATGCTGCTGCTGCTGCTGCTGTGTTCACTTTGTGCCAAAACCTTCAAGGGTCATCTGAGGAAAGATTTCCCTAAATCGCCAGGATATATTAAGGTCCCCTGTTGTGTGATAAGGTATCCCATTCATAACTTACCCCATTCTTTTGAAAGTATCTGCTTAGCTATTTTTCTTTTACTGAAATGACTTCTTTTATTCCTGGGTCTCACTTCATTTAATTTTTTTATTTTTAATCTTTAGCATTAGCAAATTGCTTGGTTCACACACATCTGTGTAATTCAGTTGCTGAAAATATCCTGTCAGATCTTTGCAATTTTCTAGAATACTCCTGTCATGGAGAAAACATGCCAGGATAACCAATCAGAGTGAGAAAAGCATTAGAAGTTGTTTTCCTCCAAAAGCATCATGGGCTTATTCCTCATCAGTGTCATTCATCCAAGTCCAATGGAGACTGTTGTTCTCAGGACAGCTGACCAGAAATCCATGCCTAGCCCTGTGCAGTGAAGAATTAACCTCATTTAAAGAAAGGTTTAGCCTCCATCTTTGGCCACTGAGAGGAAATTTCTAGTTTCCTGGGTTGTCCTCTCTGATAAAGTCTTCATTTGCTTGGGGGATCTGGCTGCTAGATAACCTAATGATGTGATTTATGATGACAGCTTTGAGACAGACATTATGAGTTCCAACCTCCAAGAAAACTGGGGACTATTAGCGTAATGTCCAGGAGGGGCTAGAGACTAAAAGTCAGCCATCTGGATGGTATGTGATTAAGCCCCATTGGAAACTCTGGACATCAAAGGCTTGGGAGAGCTTCCCTGGTTGGCAGTACTCTGTGTGTATTGTTACATGTCATGGCCAGGAGGAGGTAACACTGTCCATGGCTCCACAGGAAGAAGACCAGGAGAAGCTCAGCATTTGGACCTGTCCAAAACTCTACCCTCCAAATTTCTTCCTTTTGCTAATTTTAACCTGTGCCCTTTTCTATCATAACCATGGGTGTAATAGCTATCAGTGAGCACTGTGAGTTTTCCTAGTGAATTGTTAAACTTGAGAGTGGTTTGAGGGGATCCCCCAAACTTGGTGTCAGAAGTCAAGTGTCACAAGCAATCACTGAAATCTCTATATCTATGATTTTATGGAGAATATTTTCTCTAACTACACAATTGATTAAAACAGCTGCATGTTGATCTGAGTGACCATGGTTTGTGTCATTGATGGTATTTTCCTTAGAGATCATTTCCCTGCACCTAGAACCTTTGAGTGTGCCCCATACCTCCTTCTTTCTGCTACTGGGCAGAATTAACGATTATGGAGGAAAGAAAGGATGAACACATTATAAGAGTATTAAAGACAAACTTTACGTGACTTGTTTGCTCTTTTTTTTTTTTTTTTTTTTACTTCAGTTACTATAACCCTTACATCATCCTAATATATAAAAAGCCAGGGGCTGTCACAACCAAAACAACTGGGCGGATGACCAAACAGCAGGCTACATGGGGCGACCAGGCCAGCAGGGGGGTTAGTGAAGGATGACCAAATGACTGAACAGCAGGCTGCATGGGGTGATCAGGCTGGCAGGAGGGCAGTTGGGAGCAACCAGGCTGGCAGGGGTGCAGTTGGGGGCGACCAGGTCAGCAGGGGGGACAGTTGGGGGCAACCAAGCCAGCAGGGGAGTGCAGTAAGGGGCAACCAGGTTGGCAGGGGGCAGTAAGGGGTGACCAGTCAGCAGGGGGGGCAATTAGGGGCAACCAGACCAGCAGGTGGGGGTAGTTGGGGACAACCAGGCCGGCAGGCAGAGGCAGTTAGGGGTGATCAGGCTGGTGGGGGGGACAGTTAGGGGTGATCAGGCAGGCAGGCAGGTGAGCAGTTAGGAGTCAGTGGTCCCGGGTTGTGAGAAGGATATCTGACTGCCAGTTTAGGCCCAATCCTCAGGATCAGCAGTCAGACATCCCCCAAGGGGTCCCGCATTGGAGAGGGTGCAGGCTGAGCTGAGGGGACCGCCCCCCTCAGTGCATGAATTTCATGCACTGGGCCTCTAGTGTCTTAATATACACAAAGGTTATCTGTCCATGGCTTGTGCTATCCAAAGATGGTTACCTTTGCAAATCTATTGGGACTATGTTACCTTAAATAAATTGCTAAAGAATAGACATAATTTTCTAGAGTTGGATCCCGAAGCTGACTAAACAGCTACACAGAGTAGTTTTTCAAGAGGAATAACTACTTCCCCTTTATTTGGAAGCAGAATTTTTTTTTAAACACCCTTCCTTGATTTTCTACTTTTTTATCACAAGACCACTAACCAGACATATCCTTGGGATAAAACAAGAAGTTTGTAAAGGTGCAAATCATGGAAGACCCTCAGTCCTCAAATTCAGGTGTCCAAATATATAACTTTCATATTTATAACTTAACATAGCCACTATGGGCCCTTACACTGCTGGGCTAGAAGGAATTTCAAATCAGTCTTCCCTGGCATATATCATTACCAGAAGCACATGTGTAGTCCCAGGGTTTTGTAGGAGGTGAGAGAAACTATATGTTCTAGATACACAAGCAATCACTGAAATCTCCATATCTATGGTCAGCTTGGTGGTCACTTTTGGCTCTGCTTCTGCCCTACTTTGGAACTTGAGACTCTTTCTGTGAGTCTCTCGTGATTTCATCTGCTTCAACTGACCAGTTTTCCCTTTCAGATATCACTTTTTTCCAGGGAAGCTAATGAGAAGTGGATGTTGACCTTCTTCCAATTTTTTCCTCCCCTCCCTGTCTCTTAGGCTGGAAGAGAATTTATTCCCCTCCCCCCATTTCTGGCCTAATTTACCTTTCTTTTATTTTTCACACCAGTCTTCTAAATTGTCTTAAGGACTTCAGCTTTTGGAAAACAAAACTCAGAAAGACTCTAAAATTATTTTTTAGTTTCCCTGTTATATCTTCTCTTCTGAGGCAGTGAACCAAGAACTATTTCTTTAATTAGGGGAGAGAAAGAAAGGAAATCCCATGAAGGAAAAAAGTTAGAAGAGATAATTGATTCTAAAGCATCTTCTTAAAACCTTGACCTCAACCCATTGCATAAGATACACATTTACCATTATGACCAATTACAACATGGGCACAGTACCACATGTACATATAAAAACATATGTTGGTATGACCAATGACCACATTTTTATATACACATACACATATACAGGGTCAGAGGCATACATACACATATATAAATACATGTATATGTGTATGTGTTTATGTATTTACATGTAATGAATGAGAGAAATACATGTTTTTAAGAAAATGCTTACCTCTACTATATTATATATACTTCTTAAAAAATATTTTCCTCTATTGAATTTGTTATTGATAATGTTCATTCTCCAGACTGATTTTTATGATCATTGATACATCACAATGTAGTGTTTTGAAAACACTAACTCAGTTATGTGACAATTCTGTTTTCACTGCTGAAATGGACTTTGGAGGGAAATGGCTGAATTTTTTTCATCAGGTCAGAGAGTCATTGATCCATCAAACCATGCAATTGGGAAGGATTTTGTTGCAGAGGATTATACTAAAGAAATTCCAACTTCTATTAACTCCCATGATTCTAAGAGTGCAGGTTTTGAAAACTAAAATTAAGTCCTTAATAATTGCTTTTAAATAAGTGATCACAAGTCTCATATCATTATTCTGGCACAGGTGTCATTGTCCCTATTCTATTGACAAAAAAAAAAAAAAAGGAAAACAGGAAAGAAAGAAGGAAAACAGGAAAGAAAGAGAAAGAAAGGGAAGACGGAAGGAAGGGAGGGAGGGAGGGAGGGAGGGAGGGAGGGAGGGAGGGAGGAAGGAAGGAAGGAAGGAAGGAAGGAAGGAAGGAAGGAAGGAAGGAAAAAAAAGAAAAGAGAGAAATTCTGAGAGGTTTAACATCCTCGTTGTTACAAAGCTATTAAATGAAGACATGGACTCAAATTCATATCATTAGATTGCTAACCTCATCCACATTATAGTATACTATGTTGCCTTTTTAAGTACTTTTAAACTCAAACTTATAAAATGCTTATTATGAGCCATGCACCATTCTATGACCATTGAGTGAAGTGACTCATTTAATCCTCACTGCAACCATAGAAGGTATTATTATTTCTCCCATTTTATAGAAGAGAAAACTAAAGCAAAGTAAGTTAATTTGCTTGCTCAATATCATACAACTTGTAAAATAAGGAGGCAGACTTCAGTGCAGAGGACATAGGAAGGCATGTTTGCTCACTGGTCCAAAATAATAAGAAATTTAACAACCACCTGTGGCCTTTAATATAAATTTTCTTATGTTTTAACTCAAGTACTTATATCATGTATCATTAAAATATAGATAACATTAATTTATTATAATATATAAATGTTTAATGTATAAATCAAATGATTTACATAAATATAATATATAAATTATATCAAAATAATAAATGATTTGAATGTAATGTGGCTGGGAAGTTTAATAAAATCTATTTGATTAACAAGGTAAGTTTTAAGTGAGGTGAATAAAAAGGTAAATTTCTTAAAAATCAGAAAAGAGAAAAAATACTGATGAAAGAATAACATATAATTATATAAGAGTCATGATGAAAGGCTTTGGCCCTGTCCATGGGAGACACAGAGAAATGCTATTCTCAGAAGGCTTTACAAATAGGTAAAAACCACTTCTGATTATTTACAGGATTTATTAAGTAAAATATATTTTGGTAATGATCTGGCATGGAAAAGTGTACCTGTGCGTAGCAATGTTTGATCAATACCAAAGAAAATTTATAAAACTGGCCAAAGACTTCATAGTTTCATGGCTATATTAAAATTAAACCCAAATATTTAAATTAAAAGCTAATAAATGGTTAGAATACAATTTAGAAAATAAGAAGTAGAAATGGCATGAGTTTGATTGTTAGCAGAGATCACATTGATTTAGCAGAACTAAGCTGAGAAATGGACCATATTATTTAAGTAACTTTGGGTGGGTAGACAGTCAAATCTACAACATATGGGTGCAATCTGGTCTTGAACCCCCACATTATTTTTCCTTTTTAATCACCAAGTCACATATGCCAATGATCCCATAACATTTGCATATTTGGATGAAATATCAAGCAGCTCTACAAAAAAGTTAACTGTAGCAATAATTTATCATCAAAGTTGAAAATAAAAGGGGAGTTAATAATTAACTGTGATAATAGGCCATACAATGGGGCCTTCCTAGGCAAATCCTATATAATAAAAGGCTAATATGCAATTTGTCCCCTTGACCAGGAGTTCAACTGGGAGTTCAACTGGGAGTTTGACCAGAGGCAGGGTCAGCTGGCCAACCACCTGTGGCCCCTCCCCCTGGCTGGCCCCACCCCTGATTACCCACCCCCCACCCCAATTGGGGGTGGGGCTGGCCCACCAACCACCCACAGCCTCTTCCCCTGGTTGGCCGGGCCCAATCGGACCCATCGGGGTGGGCCGGCCAGACCCCACCTGTGCACGAATTTGTGCACTGGGCCTCTAGTTGAGTTATAAAGTCACAGGGAGAACATTCAGCCAGAATGGTGGCTAAAATGTAGATGTTCTTTTTCTATATGTTAGAAAATGCCCAATACTCCAAGTTCCCTAAGTATCTCTTAATGCTTCTGAACCACTTCAACCCTTCCCCTAGGACAGTGGTCGGCAAACTCATTAGTCAACAAAGCCAAGTATCAACAGTACAACGACTGAAATTTCTTTTGAGAGCCACATTTTTTAAACTTAAACTTCTTCTAACGCCACTTCTTCAAAATAGACTCACCCAGGCCATGGTATTTTGTGGAAGAGCCACACTCAAGGGGCCAAAGAGACACATGTGGCTCGTGAGCTGCAGTTTGCCAACCACAGCCCTAGGACCCACCAGACCAATCAATGATACATCAAGTGAGGGGACAATGACAAGGACCTTTTGTAGCATTACTGCCTTGGAGTCCTCACACCCATATTAGTGTGATAATATTCCTGTTTTCTATCCTGAAATCATTATTAATAGTGCTTTCTTTTAAAAAATGCCCTTAGTTGCATGATAAGTTTTATGACTACACTATCCATAGGGCATTCCAAACAAATGCAGCAATCTTGGCTGGAACAGGAAAACAACATATTAACAGTTCCCAAATCCACCTAGCTAAATAATAGGTACTCAAGTTTTGAAATATGGCATATAACTGCTTCCCAGTGTGACTGGTATCCTACAGAGTGGGCCTTACAGCTTTACTCTAGTACACAAAATCATTTTCCTTAAAACTGTGGACTCCTTTGAATGAAGATGAGTCAGACAGTCCTTTGGGGCAGAAGAGGATGTACATTACTGCACTGGAATTGATTCCACTTCCTGTGAATATTCTTTCTCCAGAAATAGCCTTTGATCCTCAATATTTTAAGATGCATTCTAAGTTGACACTGTTATTGGCATCTTGGCACTTCAAATTATGTTTATCTTAAAACATAAAGATATCCCAAACTACCTAAACATACATATCTTATAAGTGCTACACTGAAAGTGGTGTTCTTCTGGAAGCTGGACGTGATCAGAAAAGACTAAATGTGCACAATCATAGATTCATTCAACAATTATATTTATGAGTACCTACTATGTGCCAGGCACTCTCCTACAAGTACTTAAAACATACCAGAGAACAAAACAAACAAAAAGTATTGGGGAGACTTGGCACTTTTAAATAAATGAGGTGGTGAAGATGGTCCTTGTTAAGAGAGTAAAGTTTGAGCAGAGACTTGAAGGAAGTGAAAGATTTAGCTTTGTGGATATTTTGGAGAAGATGAATTCCCAGAAGTGAGAGGAAGCAGTATAAACAACAGTATGGAGGTGGGCATGGCTGATGCAGTGAGCCAGAGATGAGGCCAGACAGCAAAGAAAGGGGCCTAGATAATGGAGATAATATAGGCTATCATAAGTATCTTTATTTTAATCTGAGAGAAATTAGAAGTCATTGGATGGCTTTGTGCATATCTACAACATTATAGCACTTACATTTTATAAGGCATAGTTTGGCTATTGTAGATTGAAAATACTTAGGGATGCAGGTGTGAAGCCTATGGCAGTAATCCAGGAGAAAGCTGGTAGTGAGTCACAGCAGGGTAGGTAGTCAAAGTAGAGGTGGTAAGATTCTCCATGTATTTTATAAGCACAGAAACTGTATTTCTTGAGAGAAGTTAAGTGTAGGAGATAGTAAAAAGGGAAGACTCAGGGACGATTCCAATGCATTTGTTTGTTTATTTGTTGATTTTACTAACCAAATAGAAGGATGTGGTCATCATCATGTGTTATAAAGAAGATGGTGGGTAGACAAAGATTGGAGCATTGAGGGTGGAATATAAGTTTGTAAATTTTAAAGTGTTTTTTGGATACCAAATAAATATGGTTTCCTAAACTACAAAATTGAGGAGAAAGATGTATACCATTAGGCATCGCTATGGGTATTCATTGAATAACTTAAGTAGCAGGAATTTGCAAATAGCTTACAACTAAAGCCTAATGTAGAGAAAGACAGCACTTTCTTCTCAGAGAAGTGAGAATTTACAAACAGATTATAACTGAAGTCTAATTGAATTAATGTTAAGAAAGATACCACTTTCAAGAGATATAATGAAGGCTTATTTATGAGTTGAATAAAAATAGAAATGGCCGAAACCGGTTTGGCTCAGTGGATAGAGCGTCGGCCTGTAGACTCAAGGGTCCCAGGTTCGATTCCGGTCAAGGGCATGTACCTTGGTTGCGGGCACATCCCCAGTAGGGGGTGTGCAAGAGGCAGCTGATTGATGTTTCTCTCTCATCGATGTTTCTAACTCTCTATCCCTCTCTCTTCCTCTCTGTAAAAAATCAATAAAATATATTTTAAAAAAATAGAAATGATCTTTATTAAATGCCTATGTACCACATACTAAGATAAGCAGTTTGAAAATATGTATTTTTAATCAGCTCAATAGCCCTGATCAGTGGGTATACTTGTTACCCCCATTTTACAGATGAGGAAAATAAAACACTAAGGAATTTACCCAAAGTCACAGAGCAGAGAAATGGTTAAACTGAATCAGAGTTTTCAGATGGAGAAAAACAAATACTGTATGACCTCACTTATATGTGGAATCTGCAAAACGAACTCATAGAAAGAGAGATCAGATTGATGCGAGAGGCAGGTGTTGGGGGTGGGGAAATTGGGCAAAGGTGGTCAAAAGGTACAAACTTCCAGTTAAAAAATAAATTCTAGGTGTGTAATGTACAGCATAATGACTATTGTTAAAAACACTGTATTTTACATTTGAAAGTTGCTAAGAGAGTAGATCTTAAAAGTTCTCATCACAAGAAAAAAATGTAGCTATGTGAGATGATGGCTGTTAACTACGCTTATTATGGAAATTTCACAATATATGCATAAATCAAATCATGCCATATCCTTAAATGCATAAAACATTATATGTCAATTATATCTCAATAAAACTGGAAAATATATAAAATTAAAAAACAAAATGAAACAAAAATGTCTGACTTTGAGAGTCATCCTCATGCTGCCACTTTAGACAAAGCTGGATAACATGTTGCTATGTGAGAAGAATCTGTAAACCTCCTGAAGAACAAGTCACCCATATCATTTTAGTAACATTCTGGAATATATAGCAGAAAAAATTAATATTATTTTTCCAAGGGAAATTTAACAAAGATTTAAGAAATATTGTCAGGTAAAGAAAAAATCCATTTTAAGTAAAATTATATAAATATCCTTGCAAAATAAAGAAATATATTTCCATTTTTATCCTTCTTTAAAAAAGCCCAAACCTATCAGCATTAAAAAAAATCAGATTATTTCTTTCAATGAATGTACAACCAATAGAAATCATTCTGCTCATGTTTATTTTGATCAGTATTATAGAATACTGAATAAATTAGAAGTATAAAACTTGGTTCTTCCTGATTTCTACATTGTTATTTAGAGTTGGAAGTTGATTAATTTTTTGGGAAACCTAGTAGCTTTTTATGGATATCATACTGCTTTGCAAAACTAACTTCTTTTTGGTTTATGCATAATGATTTAATAAAGGGAAATTTGTGAGAATCTAATCATGGATTATTTATCTCACTAGATGTTTCTATTAAATGATCATATCCTACCATCTATTGAAGTCAGACCCTGGGCAAAATTGCTGTTTAAGTAAGATAAAGCTGGGGGAAGTACACATGAAACATATATGCCATTTGATATAGTATCTGGTACCTAGCCCTCAATATATGTTCTTAGTGCTGTCATTATAGTAGTAGATGTTATTTCTTTTATTATTTTTTTATTATTGTAAGGCACTAGAGAGAAATAATCCAATGGTACTATACACAAAAGAATTGATTCATAGCTGTAGGTATCAACTTGGTATGGCGATGATGATGATAATGGTGGTGACAATACCAGCCCATTATTAAAAATGTAATATATACCTTTAGATTTAGATATATTATCTTGAATAATTATTACTATGATACTATCAGATATTTTTTATTAACTCCATTTGGCAGGTGAAGGAATTGCGGTTCACAGAAATTGATATATGGCCAAACCTTTATGGACATGAAAAATCTGTTTCTGATTCTCTTCAAGGTCATTTTACTTTCCGTTTCTCATGCTGCCTCTGTTATACCAAACTCCTTTCAAATCCTTGGTATATTAGTCACTGCAGAGGGAAGTCACCAGAAGAAACTCATGAAGTTTTGAACTCAATAGTTTGACCATAAAGACATTTCTATCACCAGTAAACAAAGAGCTTCACTATTGCCCAACCATGCTATTGTCATTTCTTTTATTATTATTATTATTTTTAATATAGATTTTTATTGATTTCAGAGAGGGAGAGATAGAAACATTAATGATGAGAGAGAATCATCGATCCGCTGCCTCCTGCACTCCCCCAACTAGGGATTGAGCTCGCAACCCAGGCATGTGCCCTGACCGGAAATCAAACCGTGACCTCCGGTTTCATAAGTGGTCACTCAACCACTGAACTACAGCAGCCGGGCTACTAACATTTCTTAAGCACCTGTTTATTTCTCCCTGACTGTAGTCTCCACCTGAGAGATTTGCCTTCTATTTTGATAAATTATCTTTTGATGCAGAGAAGCTTACCTGCACCATTGGAAATACTTACTACATTCATTATTTACTTTTTAATAACTTGGCCAGAAAACTTGAGGTTTCATATTAGAAATATAAAAATACATTTATTTTTTATTGAGAAAAGGGGCTTGAAAATAAGCCTTTATAATTTATGGCAAACTCAGATGAAATAGTCCCATGCTTGAAATAAAGTTGGGGCTTATTTTCTAAGGAACCAAATTGAGTTTTCTAGTAGCTTCCAGATGATATTATAAAAAACCTGCATTGGAGCTTATGAATTAATGAGAATAACAAAATAAACTCAAAGTTTGTAACATTTTACAATAATGTGGATATGACTTGCCCTTATTGTGAGTATCCATCCATTAGAGAGCTTTTACAGCTATTGGTGCTTCTGTCACTTGTATTTTTCTCAATGCCTCAGTGAAGATAATATCAACAGAAATCTCTTTGGGAATGCATGTTAAATCTATTACAACATTTTTCTCTGTCCAGTCATTTAGAATTTATCCTCTACATTATTCCAGGAAAGTCTGAAACCTCAACTTTATGCAGTATAGGCCATTTTGGGGCCCAAGTTTCCGTCAACTAACGAAGTCAAATGATAAATACTTATTCTTATGTTCTCTTCTAATGTTTTTGTGTTACTAACTCTTACATTTAGATTAATGATCCATTTTGAATTAATTTTTACATATGGTGTGAGGAAGGAGTCTAACTTTACAATTTTACATGTGGATATCTACCAGCTGATTTTTTAAAAATGTTCCAAAGCAATCAGTTGAGGAAGGATAGACTTATAACACGACACTGATGCTGACTGGAGCAATTGAACATCCATAGTAAAAAATAAACCACAACCTAAACCTTGCACTTATATAAAAATTAACTCCCAATGGATCATGGACTTTAATGTAAAACATAAAACTAAAATGCATTCAGAAAAATATTTCAGAACTGTAAGAGAGAGTCTTATAGGTATCTTAAGCTAGGCAGGGTATTTAATCTTGATAGAAAAAATTATAATCATTAAAAGGAAAAACATGATAAACTGTGATTTTTTAACTTTAAATTGTAAATGTTTGCTCTTTTAAGAGAATGAAAGCTACAAACTGGTATATCATATTTGCTACTACATATATGAAAGTAGTTGTGCCTGGAAAAATATAAAGAACACTCAAGATTCAGGAGTGGGAGGGTAAGAGATCAACCAAAGGACTTGTATGCATGCATATAAGCATTACCAATGGACACAGATACTAGGGGGGTGGGGTGAGGGCTTGTGTTGGGGAGTGGGAATGGCCAGGGAGAGGTCAATGGGGGGAAAAGGAGACATACATACATACATACTTTAATCAATAAAGAATTTAAAAAAACATCTCATCAATAAAATGGGTGAGAGAGAGAGAAATCCAATTAGTTAACGGGTAAAATACATGACAAATATCTTAGTTAAGGAGATAAACAGATGGCAAACGAACACATGAAAAATATGTTCAATATCATTAGCTCACGGAAAAATGTACATTGAAAACACAATGAGATATCACTATAAACCTACTAAAATGGCAAAAATAAAAATAATAACACTATATGATGAGGAGGATACATTAAACCTAGATCATACATTGCTGGTGGGAATGTAAAATGGTACAGGCAGTCTGGAAAATTGTTTGGTGATTTTTTTTTATAAGATTACACATGCAACTTCCATATGGCCCAGCAATTGCATTTTAGGTCATTTATTCCTGAGAAGCGAAGACCTACATTCACACACATTTCTGTTTAGAATGTTCCTAACAACTATATTTATAATAGCCTACAACTGAAAACAATCCAGGGGCCCTTCAGCATGTGAATGTTTAAACAAACCATGTACATTTAAATCATGGAGTTCTATTCAGCAATAAAAATAAACTCTTGATATCACAATAACTGTAATGGATTTCAAAGGAATTATGCTGAGTAACACACAAAATAAAGCTGTTTTTCTGCGAATACCACGCTGTTTTGATGATCATTGCTCTGTAGTATAATTTGAAGTTAGGTGGTGTTATACTTCCATCTCCGTTCTTTTTCTTTTTTTCAGGATTGCTTTGGCTATTCGGCATCTTTTGCAGTTATATACAAATCTGACAATTTTATTTTATTTCTTTTAAAAATGTCATTGGGATTTTGAGGGGGATTGCATTAAATGTGCATATTGCTCAGGGTAATAGGGACATTTTAACTATGTTGATTCTTCCAATCCATGAACACAGGATATCTTTCCATTTTATTGTGTCTTTTTTCAATCTCTTTTAATAGTGCTTATATTTTTTCAGAATATACATCCTTCATATCCTTTGTTAAATTTATTCTATTCTTTTTGTTTTTGTTTTTGTTTTTCTGAAATGTCATTGTTAGTATATAGGAATGCAGTGGGTTTTTTTACATTGATTTTGTATCCTGCAACTTTATTGTATGTGTTTACTGTTACTAATAGTTTTTGGTGGAGTCTTCAGGTTTTTCTTTATAAAGGATCATGTCATCTGCAAAAAGTGACACTTTTTTTACTTCTTCATTTCTGATTTGGATGCCTTTATTCATTTCTCTTGCCTGATTGCTCTGGCTAGGAATTCCAATACTATGCTGAATAAGAGTGGTTAGTGGACATCCTTGTTTTGTTCCTGATTTTAGAGGAAAAGCTTTCAGTTTTTCACCACTGAGTAAGTGGGGGCGGTTATAAAACAGTAACAAAAAGAATCTTTGCAGTGATTAAATTATTCTTTATTTTGATTGTGGTAATGATTATAAAATTGCTTAGAGCTAAACACAAACACATTCAAATGAAGGCATGCAAAGTGAGTAAGATTTGAATAAGATTAGTGGATTGTATCAAAACCCATTTCCTTGTTGTGATATTGTATCGTATTTATTCAAGCTGCTAGCATTAACAGAAACTGGATGAAGGGTATATGGGATCCTTGTTTATTATCTCTTACAACTGCATGTAAATCTAGATTTACCTCAAAAAAATAATTTACAGAAATTCTCAAGCTGGAATTTTCAATCATGAGGTAGATCATTCCAGGAGAACAAGAGTTGTCCAATTCATGAGCATGATTGAAGAGACAAAGAGTACTTTCATTTTCTCTGAAGAAAGAGTAAACAGTTTTAATTTTGGTAGGAAGATGTAAAATATCACTAACACAGTCTCATAAAGTCCAATCACCTCATAGCAGCCAGTGTAATCTTGCTAAAATGTAAATCAGATCATGCCTTTTTTATGCTGAAAAATCCCCAGTGGTTTCCCATTGCTCTAAGAATAAAAAATCAATTTATTTGTTATGGTCTACCAGGCCCTACAAGATGTGACTCCTACATGCTCTCTGATCTCATCTCATCTTCTTTCACTCCTTGTGTTAGTTATCTATTGCTATGCAACAAGCTACCTCAAAATTTACCAGCTTAAAATAACACAAAGTTGATCTCTGCAGTTCTGGGAGGTAAGGGATCTGGGCATAGCTTAGCTAGGTCCTCTGTTTTGAGGCCTCTCAGAAGGCATCAATGTGTTAGCTAGTGCTGGGGTGTCATTTAAAGACTCATTTGGTGGTGGTGGTGGTGGTGGTGGTGGTGGTAGTGAAGGGGGGAGGATTTGCTTCCAAGCTTACTTACATGACTATTGGGAGGAGTTAGTAGTTCCATAAAGGCTATTGGACTGAGAGAGTCAGTTTCATGCTGGTTCTTGGCAAGAAGCTACCCTTAGTTCCTGGACACACAGGCCTCTCTGACATGCCTCTTGTTTCATCGAGGCTAGTAAGAGAGGGAGAGAGAATCTGCTAGCAAGAGAAAAGTCACAATCTTTTGTAATGTAAGTCCAGAACTTATGTCCCCTTAATGTTGCAGTATTCTATTGGTTAGAAGCAAGTTGCTCAAGGGGACATCATTGCACAGGGTTCTGAGTAACAAGAGGTAGAAATCACTGGGGGCTCTAGTAGAGCCTGTTTATCACACTGGTCTTCTTGCTATTCATTGTATATCTGATCCAGGACTCTTACAAGCAACAATACAGTCAGAGTTAAATGTAGAGAAAGTGCAAACTCTACAGAGAAAGTGTGAAGTCTATAGAGGTAAGAGTTGGGAGTGGAGGTATACCTGGTAGGTGGTTCATTGGTAAGCTAGTTGTGTTTAGGTGCAGCCATAGTTCACTCAGTTGAGTTAGATGGGCCTGAATGAAAGATTTAAAAAGTCAATACAGTGTGATAGTAAAAAGTTATAGGAGGAAAATAATATTTATTGAGTACCTTCTATGACTCAGGCACCATGTTTGTTGTTTTGCAATTGAGGAAAGTGTCAGAGTGGTACTTGGAAGATACCATGATCCTAACCTCTTAAGTAATGGAATCCAAAGCCCAAAGATATTAAGTAAGTCCTAAGATCACACAGTTGGAAATGACTTAGAGCCTAGGATTTTCTGACTTCATTGACTGTATCTGTTCCATGATCTCTCCTGGCATGTCAGGTAAGTTTGGAGTCAGGGATTCCACAGAGGAGCAAGGTGGACCAGATTCCTGCTTTAGCTGGACTTGCCTAGTGAGCTTTTTCCAGGATCAGAGATGCTCCTTTGCATTCTGCTGCTCCCTAATGTCCAGAGCTGTAATTACAGCTAAGCCAACAGCAGCCCTGAGGCAGGAGTCTAAAAGAACAAAGGCATCAGCCAACATTTCAATGAAATAAAGGATTTGCTTAAAAAAAAAAAAAACAAAAACAAAACAAACAAAAAACAGAAAAAAGGTTGTGGTTAGGTCAAATGTTGAAATGTTAGTGTCCATCGGTAATCTTTGTACAGGCCTACCTAGAAGAAAATCCATTCATAACTTGGGACAGTGCATTCTACAACTACATTAGGGTTTGGGACTCCTCCAGGAATCAGACAGGTACAGGTTAAAAAAACAAATGAAAGTTGGTAGAGGAGCCAAAAGTCAACTAAATAATGAGGACTGGGTATGTGTCCTATTAGATTATTACTCAATATAATTTAATTTCAAAATAATAGCCATAAGTATACAACAGAGCAATAAAATTAACAATCAAGTGCCTTATTGCATTGTATTATCTAAACAAACCTGTCAAATAGAATTCTTATCCCTATTTTACAGATGGGGAAATTGAGGTTTAGGGCAATTTAAACTCACTCCTATGGTCACTCAGTTAAAAGTGTCAGACCCAGATAGCACTTCAGATCTTCCAGTTCCAGATGCATGCTTTCCTGTTGTATCTCTTTTTTGTACCTATATTTTATTTTCAAAGTATCTTTGAACCTACTGGTTCAGTCCCCAGGTGTCCTGGATTTCCTAGATGCTGTTCCACCTTAGTGTCTACTTATATCTCAATCTTTAAACTGCAAGGCAGTTGCTCATGGGTAGTAGATTTTTAATTCCAGACCACCAATCCCCATGCTTTTCCCATCTACAGATAATATATACTTGGAACATTTGAGGTCTCACTGGACAGACTGTACACAGAAAAATAGCAATGAATTTTAAAAATCTGTGTTCTTGATCTCCTGGGTTGGGGGCAAAGTACCTAACTGAGAGTTAATTAATTGTATTTTTACCTCCACAACCCTTCACCCCCTTCCACCCTAAAGAAGTTTTGCCACTATCCTATGCTTCTATTATATGGTCTTAAGGAACATGATTTGCAGACCCACCAGTGATTCATCAGATTAATGTAGACCAGAGGTAGTAATCACAGCTCAGAGACGAGGGAGTGAGGGCAAGCTGACTGAAGAAATAAAGGGCAGTTTGGAAGGGAGAACAAGGGGCTGCTCACTCATTGTTTTTCCTGTCTGTCTGAAGTTCATTGTGTTCTTGAAAATGTTACTTTTTCAGCACCTAATGAGTGATACATCAAGAGCTGCCATGAAACTATAGGGAGAAACTTTATGGTGTGACTCATGAGCTGTGCCGAATTACAGATCTTTTCTCATTAGTCTGATTAAAAACCCAAGCTCATTATGGCTCAGGAAGTGATTTAGTTCCAATGCCTTTTGGTTATGTTCCTTTTTTTAATTTTCCAGGAGCACACATTTTGGCTAAGAATTCATTTTCTATTTTAAATGGTTCTAAATTTCAGTTCTTAAAAATTTGTGTTCATTATATTATTCAGAACTGCAAATATTCTTTCTATATTTTAAGAACTATTTTTTGAAAGCCAAAGTGATTTTGATTTTTATCTCATGCAATGTTTTTCTTTACAACTGGGACTCTTCAAGAAATGTTTTTGGCAATTTTTAAAATACTTTTTTAAAGAGAATAGATCCATAATATTATAGAAGAGAGTCATGGTTTAAGAATCAGACCTAGGATAGCTTTCATATCTTAGCCATTTTGTCGACAGTGTCATCATAGTCAATTCACATAAATCTAATAAGTCTCAATTTCTCCACTTACTAATGAAATTAGAATAATAACAGAGATTTAATAGCACTGATATGAAGAGTAAATAAGTTAACATATTTAAAGCATGTGAAATAGAAGGGGCTCAACAAATGTTAGTGTCCCTTACTTTCTCTGCTAAGATGGATATATAGGGCTTTTATGTTTTTGTGCTAACAAAAAAACTAATAAAAGAGACTGATGAACTGATTTTAAGATATCCCATCTCTGATATGAGGATGTGTGTGTGTGTGTGTGCGTGTGTGTGCGCGCGCACGCGTGCGCACATGCACGTGTGCATGCATACCTCTGGAAGACACATGTACACTCCTAAATGTGGACTATAAATTGTTTGCTTGAAACTCTTGAAATAATTTTTCATGAAGTCTTACCTGCCACAAAGCATGCAAATAAATCACAGTCTATATGGAAGATGCCTACCAGCATGGCATCCCAATGAATTTCTCAGAGCAAACAAGCTATTTTTCAGGCTTGGAAATAGTTTGATGATAACCATGAAGTTGTTTTCTATCTATTGAGAACTATAATTTCAGATTGGGTACATTTGTAACTGAAAACTTGAAGATACCAAGATGCTTTCTGATATGTGTACATGTCCCTTACCAATTGTGACTAAGTAGTCTTCCCCAAAACAATAATACTATGGTTCTAAATAGGGCCGGACTGCTTTTTGCTTTCCAGGGGACATTTGGCAGTGGTTGGAAGCATTTTTGGATATCACAAATAGAAGGGTAGTACTGGTATCAGGAATATTGCTGAATACCCTACAATGCCCAGAACAGACCCCCTAACAAATAATTATCTGAACCAAATTTTCAATAGCTGTATTATTGAAGAACTCTGGCCTAATAAAATCGCCATCTCCCCCAAGTTTTTGAAATACTTTTGAAATGTTTTCTTGATGTCATGTAGAAACAGCCAGCGGCTCACAGAGTCTGAGGGGTTGTCATGGCTATTGAGTAGAGATGTGACCAGCTGCGCTTTCTTTCCATTCAGGACTGATGAAGTGAAAATAGGTCTGAAGTACAAGAAGCCTAGTTTGAACTGAAGAATAGCTTCCTCTTAGTAAGGAGGTACACTGCTGTTAACCTTGGCATTGGAATTTTAAGAGAGACTAGGGAAATTATTTTTCTTGTTATATTTTACATTGATGGTCATCTTATCTTCTCGCAGCCCAAGTTGGTTATGATCAGTGAGATGGCCAGAGAGCCCGGTGTGGATTCTATAAATTTTTGTTAACTGAAGCTGCTTGTTAATCCTACCATCATTAACATGTTGAATACCCAGAAAGGTGCCATTTTACATCATAAAAAAAAATTCTAGATAAATAAATAAAAATTTCCCCCGTCAAATAATTCATAATTCTTTTTTTAAAATATAGAAAATAATGCCGAGTAGCAAGAGAGAGTTCATGGGTAACAGTCAGGAGCCTAGTCAAGTGCTCAACTTGAACCCATCATCTTATGTAATGGTGGCCATTTTTCTTGAAATGTTGAAAGTACATGAGTGATAAATAACATAGGAGGCCCCTCCAATGAATAATTTTTAAAATTCAACCAGAAGTGAATGGAGTGGGGATATCTTTGGAGGGAATATATTTTAATAATACTTTGAAAATATGCAGTTATTTGAGTACAATTATAATAACTAGAATGCAACTTCAGAAATATAGAATTAGAATCTGAATGTGTTTCTGAAAGCTACAACTTTTCAAAAAGTATAGAGTGACCAATATAAACGCTAAAATCAAGATTTTTAAAAAATATTATTTTATATTGATTTCAGAGAGAGAGATAGAAACATCAATGTTGAGACAGAATCATTGATCGGATGCCTCCTGCACACCCCACACTGGGATCAAGCCCACAAACCCGGGCATGTTCCCTGACCAGGACTTGAACTCTGATCTCTTGGTTCATAGGTCAATGTTCAACCACTGAGCCACACCAGTGGGGCAAAGCAAGATTTTTAACATAGTGTTTCTCATTGATCTGGAAGAAGTCTTGTGCCCTGATCATTTGCATTCCAGTCTACTTGGAACATATAACTCTGTAGAGGAAATTAATAGCTTTATTCAACTCCTTTTGCTCTGAGTCCTGGATCATGTATAAGCCTTCAAATTATAATTTGGATTCCAGCATAGCATTCTACAGGACAGGAGCATACTGCTCCACTGAAATGAGCCATTCTTATCTGATGCAGAGTCGTATCTAACATTAGACATTATTAAATAGGCATAGTGTTTCTTTGCCAGTTTAATTTGAAAATCAGTCCCTCTGACCTCAAAAGACTGATCACCTCTGAAAAGATATGATGAAGTTGAGGGTCTGGGCCTAACAAACCAGTAGTCACAGAAGCCTATCTAGTTGATTGTTGTTTCTGATCCCTGAGAGCCCAGTCACTTTTCTGGACTAAAAGTGATAGTTGGAATTTTGCTGGTGGCTGGTTGCTATCAAATATATAAACAATTCAGGATAGTGCCTAAGAGCATTTTATGTGGAGGTAGATGCATCTACATTTGAATCCAGCTCTGCCTCTTACTAGCTGTGGGACAGTGGGCAAGTCATTTAATTATTGGAATTTGGGTTTCTTCCACTATAAACTGGGGATAATTTTACCTCAAATAAATGCCAGTAAAGATGAAGTAAAATAGCCCTGGCTGGAGCAGCTCAGTGATAGAGAGTAGGCCTGTGCACCTAAGGGTCTCAGGTTTGATTCCCAGTCAGTCAGGGGCACATACTTGGGTTGCAGGTTGGTTCCCCAGCCTTGGTTGGGGCACTTGTGAGAGGCAACCAATCTATGTGTCTTCTCACATTGATGTTTCTCTCTCTCTCTCTCACACACTCACTCTCTCTCTCTCTCTCTCTCACACACACACACTCTCTCTATCTCTCTCTCTCTCTCTCTCTTCCACTGTCTCTTAAAAAAAATCAATGGAAAAAATATCCTCAGGTAAGGATTAACAAGAAGACCAAAACAAAAACAAATAAAATTAAAAAAACTAACCTGTTCTGTGTCCTTATTCTTTAAAAAAAAAAAAAGCAACAAGATTAAGTGAAATAAAATATCCAAAGTTCATAACACTGTACCTGAGGAATAGGTTTTCCATAAATGACAGCCACTGTATGGCTGCTATTTTTATTTACTTTGCCCCTCAATGCTCTGAAATCTTATCTCCAAGCATCTCTAGAGAGATTCTGTTTCCCATGCTTCCAATAATCCTTTGCACATGATGTTGTACTATGGCTGCCCTATTTTACTTCACTTTGTCATTCTGTTCTCAGCTCAACCATATCTTCCATGGTGTAAAATAGAGACATTTTCCTAGTACTTGTACTCTTGTCACGTATTTTAAATCCTACATCTTGGAGAAGATGCCTGTGACACAAAATGTGAGTTTGATATTGATGAGGGCATCACTGGTGGAAGGAATTTAATGAATATATCTTACAATGCTGCTCAGATAAGCAAGAAGAAAAGGCCCCCGTGCATCACCAAAAGGAGGGGAGAGTGAAATCCCTATCAAACATGGGGGGTGTTTTCTCTTTGATCTGCCACATGTCATCCTGCCTGACTGGAGCCGCACACCAGCTATCTGGCAGGCAGTATTTCTGCTCATGAAGATGAACAGGTGCAGTGACTTTTCCCGCAGGGAGGGTAAAGATTAATGAAGTGCGTGTGTAAATTCTAGGAATATGAGAGGCAGCAGTCAGCCTTTTAATAATACCTCAATTAACACTGATATAATACATTAACTAACCCTCAGCAGCGCATTTTGACTCATTTGTTAATCTTGTTCTTTACAGCAGCTGTTCAACTGTATCAAAAAGCATTGCTTCCTTATTACATGTTAAAGAGCCCAGAGCCATACAACACAATGTAATCATTCCTACTTGGCCGAGAGGAGGCTGTCAATGAAGACAGAAAGAACACAACATACAGAAAGTGAAAATAAATGTTAAGTCATTACCTACATCGTGAGTCATGGAAGGCTACCTGGTAGACCAGCACAGCAAATTGTATGTGGAATTTCCCAATTAGTCCATGACATTTTATATCTTCTGTATGTTTATTTATGCTATTGTGTAGCCTAGAACAACTTCCTCATAATTTGAAAGCTAGGTCACATTTTACTGGTTCCCCCCTACCCACCCATTCTTGTTAGATCACCTTTGTTCGTGTTTCTGTTACCTTTCATTCTATTCTTGCATTGATCACACTATTTTATAAATATCTGCTTAAATGTGTCTGAAAATCCCACAAGACATTGAGTCTTGGGGGCTGAGGCTGTGTGTCATTTATTTCTGTATCTTCACAGTCTAGCACAGTGGTTGGTATCTGGTAAGTTCTCAATAATTATCTGTGGTCTTAATAAATCAATTAATAGAATGCACATAAGTTAAGAGATTTTTTGATTCAGTATTGTTCTTTTATGTCATTTAGATTAAAAAATCCGTGAAAATGATGAAAATCATATTTCTAAGAATTATTGCCTCTTATAATAACTATGATAAAGAACAGATATTACTACTGAAACTGTAGCCTTCTCTATATAGTCAGGGACCAAGAATCCATTCCATTCTGCTTATCATACCAAATCATTCTGACTGTCCAATGGCTAAAAGTTCTGCTAAGTATCATGATTAAGCAATAGTTAAAAAAGAATACCAGATGTTAAGAAGCAGAGAAATTCTTCTCTGAGCACAATTTCCAGTACCCTGGGCCTTTAAAAATTCTGTTCTCTTTCTCACCCACTGATCACCCACTCTGTCTCTTGTCTGTTAGCTTAACTGTTTTCCAGTTGTCAAACTCAGCTTCACTGCAAGTTTGAAGCAGACTCCCATCTATAACATTCTGTACCTACACCCATCCTAGTAAACATTTTGTGTGTAGATTGTTCAAAAGTGTGTTTCTCACTGATCTATTCACTTTTGGATGACCAGGACCAAGTATTTTCATCTTTGTATTCCTTCTCTCTGTCAGAGAATCCAAAAATAATTGATGGATAAATGTTTATTTGACATAAATAGTGACTTTGGATTATAGTTGTGTTTTATGTCCATGATGATAGCATTTTCTTGTCAGTGATAATAAATTTATATTTAAACACAACAGAGTATATAAGAAAAGCTTCCAAAGGTTGGCTTGTGTTCTGGTGCTTCATCTTTTCTATGTCATTCTTGAATTAAAGCTCATAAATTTAGTGCTCCCAGCACTCTATCACTCAGTAGCTGACTTTATTTACTAGAATAACTCAATGCAATGCTCATGTCTTTAAAGGATGGATCACCCAAATGCACAGCCACTCTTGGGAAATAAATCTGATAGAGATTTTAAGATCAGTTCTAGAAATCCTTTCACTGTGAGATGACATTTTGTAGCTATATCATGTATGTGGAGATTAAACACACACACACACACACACACACACACACACACACACACACACTTCACACTTCCTTGGCCACATATAAGAACCTCTTCTTCATTTTCTTAATATAGGCAGCTGTGGAAGATTTAGTAAATATAAGTCCTGTGATGTTTGGCATGGCTTTATGGAAGTTGGATTTGCTAAGTTACCAAATAAATTTTATTTCCTTATTTATTTCCATCCTGGTGGGAGCCACCCACCAGTTAATGGTTCTCTGGATCATTATACAGTAAGTTTGTGTGGTTGAGTCCATGATTATTAAAACTATTTCCCCAGGTCTCGTCTTATAATAAGAGTTCCTTCAAGATGTATATCTTGTCTTATTTATCTTTGTATTTCCATTCTCTTGATGCATAGCACTGGACATGCATTAAGTATTTAATAAATGCTTGCCATTGGAAGCTGTTGTTGAATTCACATGCACTTATATGCTCTTTTCTTACTATACACATAAAGCACAAAACATATATTATTTGGGGCCTAAAGGAAATTTTGAAGCCTAAGTTATTATGAATTTCATATCCTTGTCCTATCATCAATTGCTGACTATTTACACATTATATATTACATTTTCCACTTTATAAACTGTGACTAGTAGACATTTCCATGCTCCAAGGGGTTCCATACATATCAAAATTAGAACACTATTTTGATATCTAAGTGGCATGAAAGATATCAACAATAATTCCTCCTGCAAAGCAGAATTGCAAAGTTGGAAAGAACATGATTGCTAATGTCAGACTGACAGAAATAGCAGGACTTGCAGATAAATAGGATGGAATGTGAGGGAAAAGCATTATACTAGTATTTAGACTATAGGTGTCATTTATGTAGATGGAGTTACTATAGGACAGCCAATATTTTATAGGAAACCAGTTCTTTGGACAGGTTAGGTCTGAGATACCCCATAGACATCCAAGTTAGAGATGTTGAGTAGGCAGGTGGATATATGTCCCTTAAAGTTCAGAGGAGAGGTTTCCCACTAAAGGTAAAAATAGGGGTATACCCAAAAAGATGGTATTTCAAAAGATAGAATTAAATATTCCATAAATATTGGAGGTTATTAATGAAGTTATTAGCACCATTGTCAGTAATGATTATGATCATTGTTAGCCCTGTTTTCCTTTGCAAGAGCATTAGAATTGCAGCTCTCTTTGGAAATATGGTCAAGTATAGAGATTGTCATGTTGAAATACTTGTTTTGTCTTTATTTAGATAATTAAGAAAAAGCAGACATGAGAATGAACTGGAGATAAAGAGTGCAGCAATTCTATGAAATGTAGCTGGAACAGCAAAAAAGGTTTTGGGTCTGATTAAACATTGTCAGGCCTAAAGGTCTTTTGAACCTATTTGTATACCTGATCAAGAATAGTTGATATAAATTAAATCTCAGCAATGAAACAAACCTATTCCTGTCCCAGGGAGAGGTGGTTTGAGTAATTAAGGGCAGGTCTGCACTTTTATTTCAGAAGCATAATATTTGCATTGCATATTAAAATGGTGTTAATCTTACAATTGGTGTTTCTGCTCACAATTCCTTTCTTTAGTCACTGATACTTAAAATGATTCAGGAGCCTCGTGTAATAATCCTCCAGGAAAATTCCAACAACTAAGACACCATTCAAAATAAATTCATTCGCCTGGCCATTTTCTATTAAAAGTAGGTCTAATTGCAGACAAACTATAAGCAGCAAGGTCAAATTCTGTTTATGAATTAGAAATTAAAATGCTCATCTCTGAAGTGGGATTTAGCTGGTCTTTTCAAAAACATTTATATTCCTTTTAGAAATAATTATACAATGTATACTATTATTCCTAATATTAATACATTAACTCCCTTCCAATTACTTATATCTACTGTGACAAGCGTCCTACTAAACATTTGAGAACCTATTCTGTTTAATCCAGCAACTTTTTAAGGAAGCCATTGTCCTGTTTTACAGGTGAGAAAAGAAAACAAGGGAGTTTAGGAGAGTGTTTCTCAAAACAGTTTCAGATCAGAAGTTCTGGAGTGAGGCCTGAGAATTTGCATGTCCAAAAAACTCCCAGGCTGGCCTTAGAGATTAAGGGGCCCAAGAAAATTGTTTTCCTGGTTCAGAGTTGTCTCTTATCATCTTATTTTAACCCAGTTTTATCCCATGGTTAGAACGCTATTCCTTTCTTACCGCTGAGCTCCTTTCCCTAGTACTCTATGGCAACCTGGTTCCATAAGGAGGAGAAGTCTACTTCATGTTCTCTGTATGTGAAGCTGTGAGCGTGCCCTAAATGTTTGGCCTTCCTATATTTCCAATAACTGCTTTTTCCTTCTGGCTACCCAAACAAATCATGTGTCCAAGTTCTTCCTTTAGAACCTACTTCATCCTTTGAACTTAGTAAAGACCATAAAATCTGTGTTTCTTTGCCCAGACTCTAAGGATAAAATTTAAGGGCTTTCCTAGGTTATCTATGTAATTGTCCATTCTTCCTTCCCACCCATTACTCTTCTGCCTTTTTAGATTTTCATGCGGTAGGTGTGGAAGAACAAAGAACCTACTGCTCCCTCTATACTCTCACCTCCTACCCTCTTTGCTACCATGCCTATCTCACTTATATTCTCTCATGCTATTTGTTATTCTTAGAATAACCTTTTACCTTATATCTACCTTCTCTTCTCTTTTTCTACGGTTTTCTAAAATCTTACCTCCAACACTATAAAATCTTCCCGAAATGAAGTTCGGTGATAATTCTCTTCCCAAGGCTCATGAGTAACTTTTACATGAATTACAAACATGCTTTCCTTAATGCAAATGTCTATGGAATTAGTTTGTGTCTTTCCCATAAAATGTTTTCTTGTACAGCTATGTATGTTGTAGTGTTATGATATTAGAGCTACTAGGTACCTGAGATTATATCTAGAAAAAAAAACAAACATAATTCTATAACTAAATAATTAATCAGAGAAAGCACAGGTTTTAAAAAATATTACTAGATACTAATACAATTGTAAAAATTGGGTAAGCTAAAGATAGTTATGTGCCTAGCAGTTCAAGTACATGTTGGAGGAGAGGGGAATGAAAGAAAATACTAAAACAAAATTTTAATAGCACAGTTTATTTAGTAAAATTGCTGAGAACAAAAATAGTTCAGTACTAATTTAGTATTCTTCCACTCCACCACACTGGAATTTAGGCATTTAAAATTCTCAGACTATGACAATTACAATATAAAAGTATTTGCCTGGGTTTTTAGAACTCAAAGTAATAAGGCATTTGAATCTTTCTCTGGCCACTTCTGTTAAGGCATTCATGTTTGGCAACATTGGTCGAGGAATATGATCAGGAAGTACCCTTGCTTTTTAAAATCTAGAAGAAGGAAGGGTGCAGTGAACCTGAACATTGGGGCCCTGCACTAGTCTAACTGAAACATTAACAGAGACCCTGAGACATCTAGAGTCAAACTGAAGCTCTAAGTTCACCTTCTTCTGATATCAGGGGTAGTAGATAGATTTATCCTCTGTAACTGTCCTATCATCTTCCAGGGGGGGGGGGGGGGCGGGTAGTGGGGAGAGAAAGAGGAGTGCCTCTTACGATATTCCAGACTTGGTTTTCCACAAATCAGAGTTCCAATTGTCTGTTTGATTCCACTACCTTTAATTATAGGCATCTGAAATTGGGTACCTTTGAAATAAAACTTCTCTTATTTTCTATGTCCCTTGTTCTCTTAAAATTATTGATTCTGCATCCCAAATCAGAGCATTTGATGTCATTCTTTTTTAAAAATATATTTTTATTGGTTTCAGAGAGGAAGGGAGAGGGAGAGAGATAGAAATGTCAATGATGAGAGATAATCATTGATCGGCTGCCTCCTGCACTCCCTCCACTGGGGATCAAGCCCGCAACCTGGGCATGTGCCTTTGACCAGAATCAAACATGGGACCCTTCAGTCTGCAGGCCGATGCTCTATGCACTGAGCCAAACCAACTAGGGCTTGATGTCATTCTTGATGCTTGCCTCCTCCATACTCCTCTTCTCCCCATTTAACCAACAATAGAGTGTCAGCTATATAGGGAGATTTTTTTTAGGTCCATTTTCCCCTGTCTATCAAATGTCACTGTGTTAAACCTAGACCCTCACCATTTTTCATTTGAAAAATTGCAATTATAACCAAATGCTCTGGATGCTACTCCATATTCAATATGACCAAAAAATTCTCACAAATTTTGGTTTTTCAATACAAGGCTGATCACAAGAGCCTTTGGTCAATATTTTCTACTGACTAGTTGTTGTTTTTTATTAGTCCTCATTTCTCTTATTAGCATGTAGGTCTTATACAATTTGGCACAGCATGAAAATCTGTTCTTGGAAATGTTACATAACCATCAGCCAACAACACTTAGTATTCTGAGCTGAGTTCAGAATACTAAGAACCAAGGATGTATAGCTTATTTTTGTTTGATTGTTTTCCAGTCTTTGTTGTATACAAAATTGATAGTTTTTCTTTAATCATAAAATACTATATCCTTGAAACAAAACTAATGAGCCAGAATCTGAACATTTATTTGAGTAACTAATGAGTGGCACTCACTTTGTACAAGGAGATAAGGTGAACATTAGTTGTTTGAGGTCTCTTGAATAACAAAGCATGTAGTTTATTTCTTTATATCTTTATCAATTGTTTTCATTGTCTTTTGTGGAATATGTGTTTTAGGGGGATGGAAAATATTTAAATTTCCATTGGCTACCTGGTAAGATTTTAATCAGGCACAGGAAATTTCTGTGTGCTACTTAAAAACAAAAGGAAATGTCTTAGCTTTAGTGAATTATTTGACTTTAAAAATTGCAAGATAAAATATCACAGGAAAGAATAATTTCTTGGCCTGCTTCTATGAAAACGTCTTTGGGTGAATACATTTGCAGAGATGTATGAAAGCATTCATTAGAAGTGAATCATGTGTACTTTCTTCAAATAATTTTCCATTCAAGTGACACTTAATTCACAGTTTATACATTCAGGGCCAATAGCTACACAATCCACATTCCAGGAGGAGTACCAACAATTTATAAGATGCTCCAGGTTTCCTGAAAGTAGAGCATATTATGTCTACACAGATGATAGGAAGAAGTGTGAAATGTGAGATTGTCAGCATCCCTTTGATGTCTTTTAAACAAAGATCCTAATAAACATTGACTCATTTTCACTCCATGTGATCTTATGGAAGAACAATTTTGTTTGGGTCTTGGAATCTTAGGTGTGCAGTGGACCTAGATTTCTTTCCAACATTTTTTTCATTTTTGTAGTAGCACTATTGTATTCTTCAGATATCAACCTCATTAAATTTGCAAGCTACAAAGACACATAAATAGCATTCCCGGCATTTGTGTAGATGATGTTCTCAGTAATTTCAAGAGGACTTTACCACTTTTCCACTGTGGGAAAGTGGGAAATTTATCTCCTGTAAATTGTCTACTTGCTAATGCTGGATACCACTGAAAATAGCTATCTTCAATATGTTTTAAAATGAAGAGAGCATTTTTTCCTAAAAGAAAGAAATTACGACTCACTTAATATGTAAAATTATTGTTTGGTGGGAAGTGCCATCTTACCTCCCTTAATATACCATAAAAAGGAGATTCTTTATTGCTCTTTAGTTTTTCTGCTGGACCAGATTCTCCGTCATTCAGATATTTTCCTGAGATTGAAAGTTAAGTATTTTGGCAAATGTGTTTGTTTAAGTCTTTCAGGCCACTATAAGAAGTTGAGGGAGCTATTGAGGGATCGATCTACATGGTGGTACCCAAATAAATTACAACTATTGCATTTTATTATGACTCCTTTAAAAATATCTCAGGTAGTATGAAAATTGTAGCTCTGAACAAGCAAAAGTGAAGAAGAGAATGGTAAATATAGTGAGTGAATGTTTCCATGTCACAAAATATGCTTACAAAATATTTAAAGAAAGTTTATCCTTAGCATTTACCAAACATTTTCTGCTTAGTTAGGTAAAAGGTTTTGTTTTCCTACCCCAGCACCTCTTCCAAAATCCCATTAAGAATTTTTAAATGGGAGAGTTATGGACAGGAGGCAAGGAAGGCTATTTCCCCTCTTCAACACTCTACCCTCAAACTTCCCAGATGTGGAGAATGTTTTAACTCCTCCTACCTGCTCCTTTTTCTGTTAACAAGTGAATTACGTGCCTCACTGATACTTTCTGATGGAACAATGAGAAGAATCCCTATCTTCTCCCTCTGGGCATTTGCACACACCTCTGAAAGCTCATGCAGAAGAGCCAGAGGTGCCATAGGATATTAATTTCAGTGAGGCAGGGAGGGATCTGTTTCCAGTGATTCCCTAAATCTCAGAAATCACAGCAAGATTAAGTAAAATCAACCCTTGGTGCTATGAATATCAGCAAACAACTATGTGGAAATGGAAATAATCTAGTGGATGTACCCATATTTGAATCTTCCCTAATCACTGCTTCAAGGACAAGACTTGTCTTAAATATTGTGGTGGGAGACACAGTGACCAAAATGTACTATAATGTTACACACTATGTAAACATGAACTTCATTAGAATTCATGAGTTTCCAGAGGTCTCTAATAATGGTGAGAGACAGGAAATCATGGAAACTACTACTATCAATCTGTTCAAGACGTTTAAGCTGCATGACTTTGAAGTCCTTTGGGCTAGAAACCAAACTATCATACCATGTCAGGGTTTGAGTTTCTGGTTTCCCACAAATAATGATCAAACTTGCCACCTGCTGCCAGAACCAGTCTGAGTTGAAATAGGAGTTTTGATTGTTGTTTTCTTCCTTTCTTTTTTCTTCCTTCCTTCCTTCCTTCCTTCCTTCCTTCCTTCCTTCCTTCCTTCCTTCCTTCTCTTCCTTCCTTTCTTTCTTTCTTTTTTATTTTTTAAGGATAGCACATTATCTCTTGGTTCATTCTTTTAAAGCCAGCAAAAGCTGGATTTGAATACCAGATCAGGAACTCACTTATCTGCTTCTCTGGCCTTGAGAAATCTACTTGCCCCTACTAAGTTATAGCTTCTTCATCTATCTAGTGCAGATGCCAAATCTTTTCCTGTGGACTCATTTGGAAGAGTAAATACCATGCCTGAATAGTAACAGGAAGAGCAATTCTGCATCAAGTTATCTTTGCTGTATCTAAAGTCTTCTACCTGAATATGAAAGTTGGAATATTGTATCCCTTCTTGAATTTTAAGTCATCCCTTAGTCCTTATAAATGGGCTCCTCTCTTGGTTTGATCCTTACAAATCTACTTAGGATCTACTTAGGATCTGGATTTGGAACACTTACCTTATTTTTAAAAGACAGGAAGCCAACAGCTCAGGTGAGCTTCTGAGATTTATCTTTCCTACCTGCTGAGCCACCTCACTGATCTAAGACTGTTGCTGAAAACTTGTGTGGATTGTACTTAGTTATTATCATATTTCTTGGGCATTGGACCTTACCTGCCAATAGAAACTTTTTCTTGACTTTGTAGTTTGGCCAATTTCCCCAGCACATGTCCTTTCCTGGTGGGTACTCTCTATGCCAGTAATACTTTATTCTTCCAAAAGACATTGGACAATGCATGGCTGAACCCCAGGACATGTAATTACAGGCCCTTGGCAAGATATTAAGAGAGTGGGTTAACTTCTAACAATAAGAATATAATAGAATAATAATCATCATTGATAGAATAACTCATAGGTAACTTGTATTTTCTGCTTCACAGATATAATCTATAAGCCTCAGAATGATGATCCTTATTCCCATTGTACAAATCAAGTAAATTAGGCTCTAATACACTAACTCACTTGCCCAAGAATATATTTTTGATAGTGTAAAAACCAAATTGAATTCAATCAATTGTGATTGAAAACCTATGCTTTTTTTTCTGAATGCCTTCTATATTATCATGAATTAGGCCTCATTTTTAATGCTGTTAGTGTAAAATTCCAATGTACTTGGAATTTTTGTTTCATATAACAGATATATTCTTTTCCAGTTGCAGTCTATATGTTCTGATATCTATAGTCAACATCTATGGAGACTTGTACTTAATTCTCTAACACACTTATCATTTAAGGTTTTTTTCTTAACTTGGAGATGTATAAATTATATAATGGTGGCAGTTTTATAGTAGGGTTTTATTTGGCTTGGTGGCCTTTGACATGATATGGTCCAGTTTTTTACCTGTTTTATTTTATTTTTATTTCTTAAATCCTTACCTGAGAATATGTTTTCATTGATTTTTAGAGAGAGTAGAAGAGAGAGGGAAGAACAGAAAGAAATAACAATGTGAGAGAAACACATTGATTGGTTGCTTCCTGCACACATCCCGACTAAGGCCCAGGCCAGGGAGGAGTCTGCAACCAAGGTATGTACCCTTGACCAGATTCAAACCCAGGACCCTTCTACCTACTGAGCCAAGTCGGCTAGGGTACCTGTTCTAAATTAATGGAAGCATCCCTCTGTAGCCAAGGCCTGTATCTCTTTGTACATAGCACTAGTCCCTGGATTTTATGCCATTCTAGGAAAGTATAATTTATATATATAAAAGGCTAAGTGACCATCGCATCCGAAACAACTGAACAGACAACCAAACAGGCTGTGTGGGGCAACCAGGCGGCAGAGGGGTTAGTGAGGGACAACCAAATGAATGAGTAGCAGGCTGCGTGGGGTGACCAGGCCAGTAAGGGGGTTAGTGAGGGACGACCAAATGACCAAACAGCAGGCTGCATGGGGTGACCAGGCCAGCAGGGGGGGCAGTTGGGGGCGACCAGGCCGGCAAGGGGTGGGCAGTGAGTGGTGACCAAACAACTGAGCAGCAGGCTGCATGGGGCGACCAGGCCGGCAGAGGAGTTAGTGAGGGACGACCAAATGACCAAACAGCAGGCTGCATGGGGCTACCAGGCCTTCAAGGGTGGCAATTGGGGGCGACCAGGCTGGCAGGGGGGGGGCAGTTAGGGTCAACCAGGTCGGCGGGCAGGGGGGAATTGGGGGCGACCAGGCTGGCGGGGGGGCAGTTAGGGGCGATCAGGCAGGCAGACAGGTAAGCAGTTAGGAGCCAGTGGTCCTGGATGTGAGAGGGATGTCCAACTGATGGTTTAGGCCTGATCCACAGGCAGTCAGACATCCCCCAAGGGGTCCCGGATTGGGAAGGGTGCAGGCTGGGCTGAGGGGACCCGCCCCCGTGCACGAATTTCATGCACTGGGCCTCTAGTGAAAAATAAAATTAATGCGTGGAAAATTTGGGAGATTCATGACTTTATTTATAAACCCTCTGCTTCTAAAAAAATGTAGGCAATTATCTGGAAAATTATCTTACAGTTTGGACTGGGGCTTAATTCATCAACAACATGCCTCTGTTTGCATGTGCTGGCCTTAGGTAATACTTTTCTCTGGGCTGCCTTGCATTTGTTCAGATTAAGGGACATGCCACAGAGCACACATCTGAACACTATTCATCCCATTATAAATGACACAAATGTGAAGGAGGCAGGGGTCCACTTATGAAGTATTCATGACACACTCCTTTTCCATCATCCCACATCCGCCTACCCTGACATTTCTCCATCCAAGTTGTGTAGTAATCCTTCCCCTCATCCTATGTTTTCTACACTTTCTTTCAGGTCAATACACAGATGCTTTTACTTTTCTGAGTTTGAAAGAATAAATCATACTCCTACACCCATCTCTAAAAGATTATTCAAGGTCATGGCAATAACATTTCTTTCTTCCTTTGCAAAAAAAGAATAACTGCTTTCTTACAATGACTGTTCTTTGGTGTTTGCCTTAAAATGCTCTTGGGATTATATATATATATATATATATATATATATATATATATATATATATATGAATGAATGAATAGATTGGAGTTCCCATTGCCCTCCATAATATCAAAATGGTGTATTAATATGAAATACTGGTAATGCATACCATATTAAAAGTAAGAGCTTTCTGGATGCATTTTAACACCTAAATTAGTTTAGTTTTTTGTTGTTGTTGTTGTTGTTTTAATCCTCACCTGAGGATATTTTTCCATTGATATTTAGAGAGAATGGGAAGGGGAGAGACAGAGAGAAACATCGATGTGAAAGAGACACATCAATTGGTTGCCTCCTGCATGGAGGATCCTGCATCTGAAGTACATGCCCTTGATCAGGATCTAACCCAGGACCGTTCTGTCCACAGGCCAACGCTCTATCCACTGAGCCAAACCAGTGAGGGCTAGATTAGTTGGTTTTTAACCTTGGTTGCACACAAGAATCACCTGAAGCACATTAATATATATACTTTTGTTACCTATGGCCCCCCACTCCTTAATATTCTTAAAATAAAATTTAAAAAGTATTCTTAAAATAATCTGGGTTGGGTCCTCAGCATCAGTGTTTTTCAAAACATTTTAAGTGTGCAGCCAAGGTTGAGATTCACTAAGCCAGACAATATGACACCGGGGTTAAGATCATAGACTTTGTAGTGAGACTGAGGTTGGATCTTAGCTCTTTTATTAGCTAATAAATCTTGGCCATTTGTTTAACTTTCCTCACCTTCAGTTTCTTCATCTGTAAACTATCTTTGCAATACTCACTTTAAAACTTGTTATGGGAATGGAATTAGATAATGAACAACACATACTCAGGGAGTACCTGTGACTTAGTTATTATTACTCAATGATTTTTTTTTTTTAGTGGGATGATTAAATTTCTCCAGATTTTAAGTGTACCTCTATGATAATACACTAGCCAAGAGACAGCATTTTCACTGACTAATATTTCACTTAAATTTCCAAATGTGCAAGTATCACAAATACCAATAATAATGATTGCACACATTATAATAGTATATGCTGAGCTTTGTGTTGAATCATTTATATGAGTTACCTTTTTTAAACTGCTTGAAAATTTGAGGTGTGCTTGAACCCATTTTTACAAGGGAAGACACCAATTTTGAGAGATTGAAGTCCTCTCCCAAATCATCTGGTATGAAGATTTGTGACTCAAACCCATGTCTGAATATGTATATCTAAACTCAGAGTTTTAACCATTATACAATCTTGTCACCAAAATAACAAACCTGCACAGGATAAATACTAGTATACAGTCTCTTTAAATAAGGCATGCTTTCTCACTCCCTTTTTGACTAAATTCAGAGGATGAAAATCATGGCCAGCTTCCTAACTGTTCAGCCATGCAGTATAATTGCACAGGACCCCATGGTCAGGAGATCCTTGTGCTTGGGAGTTAACTCTTTGCTATTGCCATCTTGAAATACGTAATGATTTTACCTTTTAACTTATGTTTGTAAGTGAAGTCTAACAGGACCATGGAGAATGCCCTGGGGACTTGGAGGCTTAGCTTACACATAGTCCTGCTTCCCATTTCCTTTCTGGGATGGGTTATCAGTTCCCTGTTCCGCCGTTGCCTGATGCATTGGGCTCATCACTGCTTCCCCTCTATGTTCCCATCCTACTACTGCTCCTTCCTCCTCCCAAGTTGGTGACTTGGTCACATTAGTTGGAGGTGGAGAGGTGTGTATTTAACCATCACTTTGCCCCTGGCAGGGTCCTGCATGTGGTTGCATGAGGGTCCAGTTTGGGCAAACATCCTGCAACATCTCTGTGCAAAGCAAGGGAGCAGTCACCCAGCCCAGTCTCATTCAGCCAATGACATAGCAGGGGACTTTTCCCATTGTATTTCCATACACCTAGTACCTTCTAATGTAAAAGTTGTCATCTTTTGAGAGTCATCTATCTGCTTTGGTTTGAGGTGGCACTCCCCCTCCATGGGAAATAAAGGTTGGCCTCTGCAACTCCAAATGGAGCCCTGCTCTTCCTTTCTCTCTCTCTCTCTCTCTCTCTCTCTCTCTCTCTCTCTCTCTCTCTCTATCTCTCTCTTTCTTCCTTTCAACTTCTATTTGTATTTGGCCATGCCATCACTCTCAAAGTCTGGGAGAGATCTGAGTTCTGGAAAGTCAGCCTATCTGAGAGAGAAACGTCAATGTGAGAGGGAAACATGGATTGGCTGCCTCCTGCACCACCACCCGCCTCACTGGGGATCAAGCCTGCAAACCCTCAGTGCATGGGATGATAACCAACCAAATGAACCACACTGGCCAGTGTGCTCTGCATTTTCATTTTACACTGGCCCCTCAAATTATATAGTTAGCCCCTATGAAAATTAATAACAAAATACAGAAAAATACTGCAAAGGTGGGTTTGGGGGTGGGGCTGATTTGGTGTTTTGAAAGGATAAAGAAAGGCAATGTGAGGCTACCCTTGCCTGGTGAGACCCAGACTGGAGTGGTGTGCCCAGGGTTTAAAATCACAGGCTCCAGAGTTTAAATAATCATAATGTAAATACCAGCTCTGAGATTTATTAATTGTGATATTAGGGAAGTAACTCGCCATCTCTAAACCTTAGTCTTCTCTTCTACAAACTTAGCATAATTATTACCCTAACCTTATATGATTGACATAAGATTAAATAAGACAATGGATGTGGAGCAATTGTTTACCAATGTCTGGAACATAGTAAGCACCAGATAAATATGGTTATTACTACTTTTGTTATTACTATTTTTATTTCCTTCTTGATTCAATGCCTCTCTGAACTGAGGCCAAGTTTGTTGCAATGAAGTATTTGATCAGGACCCTAAAGGGAAGAATAGTTTGCTGAGAAGTTGCTTCTTCTTATTTCTCCCTCTGCTCTCTAGTTTCCACCAAGAAAACCTGTTTTATTTCCTGTTTGTTCAATCAAATTCAAGATAATTGTAGTTTCCCATAGTACACTGGAATCAGCCATCTCAGAGAATCTGTTGTGTCTGAAATGAAAAGTCTGACTTTGCTTTCTTTCTTTCTGCTCCTTGAATGCCAAACTTGAAGTAAATAGGAGAAGCATTGAAGTAACAACAGTCCACACTTCCTCTACCCTCAACTCAACCCACGTGAGCATCTAGGTATTGTCCTTCTTTCCTCCTCCACGCTTCTCCCCCTTCTCTCTTTCCATCTCTGGGGATGTCCATTCATATGCTCATGCTAATGTTTCTTGAAACATTTAAAATGCATTTCCAAGTGACAGGAAGGGCTACCATACAGAAGCATCAACTTTTTATTTCCATTCTCCAGCACATTAATTGGTTGAATTGATTTTCTGTACCAACAAGGAAGGGGAATATGCATTAAAGAAAGATCAACAAATAATACAATTGTTTGTGTTTGAAAATGCATTTTTCTCAGAAATAAATATGCAAGACATCAAATGGCCTATAAAGATGAAGAAGTGCATCTTTTCTTTAGTTATTCTCATCTAGGTTAAAATACAGTTTTCTGTTTTATAAAAATTACATAGACATATATTAACCAACACATCATTTAGGAAAAAAACTACAAGTGGAAAATAAATATACACATAATTTAGTCCCATAAATGATTGAAATTAAAACAACAGTGATATTTCTCTTTGTATTTACCAATTTAAAAGATTTTTCTTAAAACTATTTTTGTTGGAAAGGGCATATAAAGGTATATACCCTTATAAATTACTAGTGAAAATGTAAACCATAAATCTTTTTGGGCTATAATTTAAAAATTATGTTTCAAGAGTCTCAAAATTATGAGACCCTTAAGTTCTGATTACTTCACATATAGGAATGTTGTGTTAGGAAATATGGAGCGAGATCTATACATCAAAATGTTTGTTTGCATCATCACCTATAGTAGTAAATAATTGACCATAAGCTGAATGTAAAAATGTAGGGGATGAATAAATTATTTATTGTTTTTATTTCCTCTCCTCTAATTCCTCTCCCAGCATTTCCTCTCCTCTAATACCCCACCTTTTTCACTCACTACATATCACTATCTCTTTTAGTTTGATGGTGTTTGTCTGAGGACAATGAGGCAAGTGGGTGGAAAGACCTGCACTGCTAAGAAGCCATGATCTGCATTTGATCTCCTTTTAGAGTACATTTGTAGGTGACCATCCTACCTAATAATAGACAAATATGCAAATTGACCATACCTTTGCTATGCCCACGATTGGCCAGGAGGCGCGGGGGGGCAGGACTCGGGGTGGCCGGGGTGGCCGATTGGGCCGGCGGGACGCTGAGCTCATGTTGCCAGTGGTGGTGTGAGCTCAGTGTCTGTGCCATGGCTGTGCTGCGGCACAGAAGGGACCTCTGGGGCAGCGAGCTCACGTCCCGCTGCGGACCATCAAAAGCGGGGGAGCTGGGTGCCTGTCCGCTCAGGCACCAGGCCTTTCAGAAGCCTCTGGCCGGTGTGGCAGAGGCTTCTGAAAGGCCTGGTGCACCAGTGGACAGGCACCCAGCTCTCCCGTGATCGAAAGCGAAAGCATGTAGGGGACCCTACAAGTGCATGATTTAATCATGCACTGGGCCTCTAGTCATCATATAAGGGATCTTGTACCATTCCTTCCCATACCATGGACAGTGTCTCCACTAGAGAGACTCCACTTGACACAGACTCTGTTAGATCTCAGTGTCCTTCTAGGCAATCACATTCTTTTAAAGATTGGTGCACAGAGGCTACTATATAGTTTCTAATTGGTCCATGAGAAATACTCACACATCATTTGCCCTGAAAATTCTAGGTATCTATGACTTCCCCAATGGACTCACTTCTTTTCTCACCATCAATCATAGTAGCTATTTAGTCAAAATATTGCAATTTTAGGCCTTTCCAGAAAAGGATTTGGCACCAATTACTGTGTTCCCACTGAAATGAGGAACAAAGATCAAGCTGGCTCATGGCTCATGGTCTTCTTGAATCCCCTTTCTCTTGTTTGAACAGAAATGGAAAAAGAACAGAGTATGTAGGCTCACTCTCAATTGTATTTCCAAGGTAATTTTCTCTCCAAGGCTTTTAACATTCATTCCCTTATGTATCCTTGAATGAGTGCTAAGTCACAGTTGAAAAAAATAGATATGGGCTACCTTCTTGGTAAAGTCTATTAAGGTAGTATAGCACATCACTTTGAATGTCAGGGATGTGGGCATCTGTGATCTTGCAAGTTCATTTCAAGTTGGGATTTAAATAGTATTATTTTTATATTCTTTCTGATTATGCAACATTAATCAAGGAAATATATAATAGTATGACAGAACACAGGAAATGAATCAATCCAGACCTGGGATCAGGGAAGACTTTGCCAAAGAAAGCAATCACCAAGCTGAAACCTAAAGTATAAGTGGGAAAACTGAAGGAGATAAGTGGAGTAATAACTAGACAAGCAAAAGGGCCAGCATTAAAAAAATTATTATGGAAAAGCAAAATGGAATATCCACTTTGGAAAGCAGTTTCTTGTCAAGTTAAACATACACTTATTGTACGATCTAGTAATCCCACTCTGAGGTAAAATGATAAGCTATATTCATACAAAAATCTGTATGTGAATGTTTATAGGGGTTTTATCCATAACTTACCCAAACTTTAACAATGCAAATTAATTGGTGAACAATGCTCTTTAATTGGTGAATGGGTAAACTGTGGTATATCCATACAATGAAATACTGCTCAGCAATAAATAGGAACCCACCACTAATACGTGTTCCAACATGAGTGAATCTCAAAAGCATTATGCTAAGTAAAAGTTTCAGACTTAAAAGTCTCCATGCAGTATGAATCTATTTATATGTTTTTCTGGAAAAAAAAGCAAACTACTAGTAGAGGGACAGAAACTGATTGTTGGTTACCAGGGACTGGAGAGGCAGGAACAGAGGTTGACAACAAAGGGTCATGAGGGAATTTTGGAGGAGGATGGACATGTTCTATGCATTGATTATGGTGTTAGTCACATGTTCTATTCCTTTGTCAAAGATCATAAAACTGTATAGCAAAAAAAGGTAAATTTATTTATAGGTAAATTATACCTCAACAAAAAGAGAGTATGGCTCCTTTGAGGAATGGAAAAGTAGTGTACTATAGAAATAGAATAATAAGAAGAAAAAGGTAAATGACAAAGCAAGAAAGATATATAGGTATCAAGTCATTAAAGTCTTTGTAAACCATGTTCAGGAATCCAGACTTTATCCTTAAGCTAGTGGAGACATATTGAATGGTTTAACATGGTTACAAATCATATTAGAGGAATCATTCAGCCAATAGAGTGAAAGCAAGACTAATTGAGATGTTAGGCAGAAATGTAATAAACCAGGTGTAAGATATTGCTTGCCTGAACTGGGAAAGTGTAGTGGGAATTTATTCATTTTTAACAAATATATTTTGAGTGCTTATTATGTTACAGACACAGAGCTGGTTCCTGGAAGTGAAATGGTCACTATAAAAAGACATACTCAGGCCTCTTAGAGCTCACAATCTGGTGACAAAGAAAACAAGTACATAATTTGGTCTTTGATAAATTCTAAGAAAAAATGGTAGTTGTTATTATGAAAGCATGCACTAAAATGGACTGTGTCAGACATGGTTAGTTACTCAACCAAAATCTATTCTCCCTTTCTTATTAACAGAACCCCTCCCCACCCCACACTGGGTTTCGGTCACCTATGTGCTAGCTTAAAAAAAACCCACAACACATTTTTCAGTTCCCATAGCAGTGAGGGGTGGTCATGTTATGCAATTCTGGTCAATAATAATATATAGAATATTTATATATATAAAATTCTTATCTGATTATTGTCTCCCCTTCTTGCATTCTTTCTTTTTCTTCTGGTCTAGTGCACATAATGTGATAATGGTCAAATTAAGGACAACATCAATATTTGTGTTGCCATGGCAACTATTAATGAATTTTTAAATTTAATACATAATTGTTTATGGGACTTGTGTGTGTGTTCCTTTCTTTTTCCCTTTCCCTCCCTCAATATCTTAACAAAGGTATAGACAAAAGAAAGGTCCCTCAGGCATGGCATGGTTCACCCCATTAAATTTCTGTGTTCTCTGTCTCCTATCCACTGCCAAAAAGCAACGTTGGGGGACCTGGGTTTCTCAAGCCTAGACCAATGTAGATAGAGTGTTTTCTTTTTTGGGCTCTTGGTTTTTCCTGCATAACAATGCCAAGCAAATGGTGCTAGCATCCCCAAATATTATGTTGAGAAGGATTATGTGTCAGCAGGAAAGAATATCGTCTTACTCAGTAATGTCTGTTATGTACAAAGGGAGGAAGGTTTGCAGCAAATATTTTTATCTTCATGATTGGACTGTTCCCTTTGCAGAAAGGAAGATGAGGAAAGCCTTTATGTATGCATTGTATGTTCAAGAGCACAGAAACCAGAGCAGAGAATCCAGAAGCCTAACTGACATAGTTGTTGGTCTATGCAGATAAGCTGAGGATAGTGACCACGTACCAGGAACATAGTAATCAGGTGACACTCATGGCATGAGAGGCACAGGCCCAGATACAAGAACCTTTATTCTTTAGAAAAATTATTTTATTGATTTCAGAGAGGAAGGGAGGTAGAGAGAGAGAGGATCATCAATGATGAGAGAGAATCATTGATGATCTGCCTCTTGCCCTGAGCAGGAATCAAACCATGACCTCCTGGTTCATAGGTCAATGCTCAACCACCGAGCCACAGACTTGGCCAGAACTTTTATTCTTATCCTTCACCTTTGTGAGCTCTAAACCTTTTGATCAGTTTCTCATGCCTGAGCCCATTTGCTACTGTGGAAGCCATTTCCTTTCTTCCTGCAGAAAGTGAGGAGAGGCACAGAGAGGGGAAGGGGGGCTGGGAGGGAGAAACACCTTCTGAGCCAAACAGGTCACAAGCTGAAAGGAGAACAAGCCATGAGGTTAATTTTGTCTAGTTTTAGGTACAAATTACTTTATTTTACTTTTGGGGGGAAGTAAAATGAAGCATTTCAGAAAGAAGAAAGAATTCCGGAAAGAAATTCTATTCTTACCAACCCAGCAGGGATGTACATTTCAATTGCTGAGAGGAAACAATATTAGATGTAATACTAGAGGCTCATTGGAAGCGGAAACAGGAGCCCTAATTTGAAGCGGGAGCCATTCATAAAATGACTCACAAACTTGCTCGCAAGCATTAAACCAAGTTTATGAAGAATAATTCTTGGTGGCATTTCTTTTTCCTTTTCAAGCAAGTAATGAAGAGTAGTGTGGCCCATACCCAAGCTCACATCAGTCTTGCTCTATTCATTACCCATGGTCATTATTAAAGCAAAACATTTATTGAGTAGCCCAGGACTGACCAACAGAAGGGAGGATATTGGAAAATTCTGGCTCCTGGCATACACTGGATTAATAAGAGGAGAGGGCAATTAACAGTGTTTCATACTTCAGGTAAATCTGAGGCCTGGATTTCTCCCTTGAGGGACAGTAGGCAGCACTTAGCCAGTGATAAGTCCTTTCATAGACAGCCTTGACTGCCTCAAGGGATCTGCATGGTGAAAGCAGGTGATCCATGGAAGCCATGTTTTCACTGTGGGATTTGTATGCATTTCCTGCCACACAGCTCAGTAGTCACGCGGCACCTTTACTGTATTAATTGATCTGATTAGTACCAAGGCCTTGCCGGGTTCTGTGTCCTGCCCCACATTCATGTGCCTGCCTCTATCTGGGACAGAAACAGCTATGTAGGAAGTGATGCCAGCAAAGCTTCCACAACTCAGAACCACAACAGCAATATCTCCTTCTGATTCATTTCTCAGGACTCCTGACCATTACCACTTTATATACATTAGGGGGCTAGCAGGCTGCTCTGGGTCACAGATTTGTTATGCATTCCAAACTCCATCCCCAGGAGAGAAAGCACAGTGTCACTTAAAGTCATGGGTTGGAATGAATTTCTATTCTCCCCATAAATTGCTGTTGTCTCATGTTAGCACCAAGGGGAAGGAATCTATGTCACTGTAGTTTCTTAAATCTGCCCTCTTGCATGCACTTCAGGACTTTAGTATCAGAGAGCGAATTAGACATTTAATTTGCTGGGAAATCCAATGCCAGAGTGTCAGAGGTTTCTCAGGTGAAACATGGGTCAGATGTCAAGTCTGTCATTAAAATAAGGAGAACTTAACCTCTTACTGGTTTCATATTCTTATTTCTCTTCTCCAATTCCCCATCTTCCTCTTTGAAGGCACAATTTCTGAATGCCTTAAAGAGAAAGTTGGGACACCTCATTCTGTAGGGCAAAAAGTTGAGGAAGAGATCATAAAAAAAGACAGTTAACATTTATGTAGTGTGGTTCCTATGTACTTTTCTAAGTGATACAATAACTGATTCAGTATACATAAAAATAACCTTGAAGTCAATTTAATCAAGCCTATGCCCTGGCCAGGAATCAAGCCATGACCTCCTGGTTCATAGGTCGATGCTCAACCACTGAGGCACACCAGCCAGACAAAGTCAATAGTATTTTCTTCTTATTTTACAGATAAGGAAACTGAGGCTTGAAGAAGCTAAGAAACTTACCTAGGTTTATAAAGATGTAAAGTGGTGTAGCTAGCATTCAAACAGGTAGTCTGGCTTCAGAGTCTATGCTAAGGGACTTCTCCACAGAGATGTTCTTGTTAGTTGGCATATTTCTCCAAGTGTTAGGTTAATGCTACCAAAGGCTTGTACTAATTAATGGAGTTATCTAATGGAGGGAGCCAGATAGAGAGCTAAAGGGAGCTAAAACCAGGGGTGCACTTATCATACATATGTGTATGTATTTATCGCAAATAATAAAAGTGTGATATGCTAATTAGACTGGACAGCCGAACGACCTTCTGGACGAAGCCGGGGTTGTGAGGGCCGAACCCCTTGCATGAATTTTGTTCATCGGGCCTCTAGTGTATACATATTACACAAACATACATAAGTATTATTCTCTGAAGCACTTAAGCACTGTCCTTAGAGTAGCTGTTTCTTAACAAAGAAAAATCCATCTCTTTTCTATAGACTATTTTATAGCACAAGGTGGATATTTACTATTATGAAAATTAAAATTGGCTAAGTATGTAAATAATAGAGTAAACAAGAGCAAAAAGGAGGCCAGGCTAGTGACATTTGAATAAGAACTTAGGATTTAAGAAAACTTTAAGTTTTTTCCAGTGTTTTTACTGCTTTTGTCTCTCCTACAAGTTAAATATGTAAACAATAGTTATTAGGCTTACTGCATTATAGAAGCCTGTATTTATTAATTATTTTTCTATTTATTCATTCAGAACCGATCACCTACATGTGCCACTTTGGAAGTGTCTCTCCAATCTCTTTAAGACTTTCCAATTTTTGTCAAGTGGAGATAATAAAAGTAAATATAGGCTTTTTGTGTGGTTTAATTGAGGTACAGCATGTAAATCATAAGCACAGTCTGGCCTGTAGCATGATTCAATGACTATTTATTTAAACTAAATATCTGCACTAGTGCTTTAAAAAACAACAACAGGATAAACAAGCAACTAATATTAATTGAGTCCTAACTATGTACAGGGTCACTAGGTTGAGAGAACAGGATAGTCACAATATTATTCATCTCTGTTTATGTGATTTCTGCATATTGCCTTTCTCTTTCATCCCATCCATTCTTCCTCCATTGATTTTTATGCCTTTGGAGTGGGGCAGTTTGGTCATGGGCCAGTTTGTGTCACCACCCTCCTACACATCACTTCTTCCTCTGGCTCATTTCATATTTGGTGTATTTTCAAAGATCTGACTTTACTTTCAGGCTGTCTCTCATGATCCAGAGCCTCATTCAGTTCAATCTAATGTAATTCAATTGAGTTCTGTTAAAATAAAAACAGATCATGTGACGTCTACAGTATAATACAGAGATGATTAAGGCAAGATCCTACATCAGCTTCCTTACAGCTTTTCCATTTTCTACCTCAGGCAATGCTATTGATAATCTCCCTTTATAGTTGGAGTTTTGGCTTAGTCCTTATCATGCCACCATCTTACCTCTAACAAGCCAACAAGTTAGACATTTGAAGAGGACTAGCTGACCCATCGGACAAGAATAGCTCTCTCTCCCTGAAAATTCATTAATTAGATGCAAAATGCATTCCCAAGGAATCCTTCAAAAGAATGGCTAATCTTCAACATCAATAATTTAATAATGCTCTATGAGGGCATTTTTCAAGGCAATAATGAATATGATATTAACTGCCCTTGTTCTTTGTAAGCAAAGTGCATTCCGGCTTTCTTTTGTTTGTGTGTATGAGGCTAACTCAAAAGTCTCCTTCAATACCATTTTCTTCCTCCTTTCTCTAAACTCACAACCTTTTGTTCAGGACAGTATCACTCCAACTTCATTTAGTAGCCTAAACATTTCCCTTTGTTTGCATTAGAATACTAACAATCCAAATACCAGTCATGAGAAAGAATTGAGTCTTAATAAAGTAGGTATACATTCTGCCCAGATTCCATTGTTTTCCAATGAAGTAATATGTTCATTTATATCTAATATTTCTGCAGTACTCTGACCATGTAAAGTAAAGAGCAAACTTCTAAAAGGCAACAGCCCTAGTAAGCTAAGACTTCATTATGTCCTGAAATGATTTAACGAAAACTTCGGAGAGATCTGCCTCAACTATTTGATAGCATGACCATATTTTGTTTCTTGTGCTATACTGAAATCTTACAGAGAATTGCTAATAGTCCCATGAGCCTGATGTCAAAAAACAACAACAACAAAAACTATTTTGGATCTTGTGAATCCCTCAGTTGCTGTCTCCAGTACAAAAATACTTTTATAGTTGAGATAAAGATTGGTTTGTAAATTTTAAAACATTTTAGAACCAACTCTGGACCCTCAATGGTTTCTTTAGTGTGCATTTTTTTATATTTTATTAATTTATGCTTTCATTCATGTTTTTTTCTTGCTCAAATTTCTTTGGATTTAATTTGCAGTTATTCTTCTAAGTTCCTAAAGTAGTTGCCTAGATCATTGGTCTTTAGCTTTGCTTTATTAATGCATGCAAATAAGGCTATATATTTTCCTCTAAGTGTAGCTATAGTTGACTCAGAAAAAATACCCAAATAATGCAGAGGAGGAACCATAGAGCAGTGTATGACATGAGACACTTTGACACAACCTTTGTGATTTAGAATACTACTGTTAGTTGCTATGTTTCAAAGTTTGAATTGTAGCTTCCATTGTTCACTGACATTTTTGGTTTCTCACCCTGATTATAACAAAAGAGGCCACCATTCAAGTAATCTTCATACTGTATGCCTTCAACCACCTTTTATTTCTAAGATTAGGTAGAAGGAGGACTTTGTTATTCCCCTAGCCTAAGTGTCTCCCTCAATTAAAGCTCATAGGTGTAATTCCCCCTCTGAATTCTTCAGCTACTTATTTAAAGTAAATTCTCTTTTTTTTCAACTCACAGTCATCCCCACATACCCTTTAAAAATCATATTTTGATCAGCCAAGTAACCTTCAATTTCTTCAAAGAAAGAACAGAATTTTGCCTTGATATACATTTAAAATTCACATTTTTCAATACACATTTTAGAAACTGATACCAATAAAAAACTAGAAAGCTTTCCCTCTATACCTTCAAATCCTACCCCTGTGAAACAAAACTAAGCAAAAGCCTTTGATGATGAAAAATATTTTCTTACAGTGATTCTAAAACATCTAGGTATCTAAATGAAACCTGTTTTTACCCAACAAGAATTTCACCTACCACATTTACCTGTTCACAGACCCAGATTTTATTCATATATTAGGCCAAAATCATCAATATTTGGGAAGAGAGGCCCAACCTCATCTCTGGGCAATGAAAATGTAAGAGGGCATCTTTAAAGGTGTCTCTGAAAAATATTTTCTTTCCTAAAAAGAGCATAGTTGTACCTCTTTCTAACTACTTATTACAGTCACTCTTCTTCCCTCTCGACCTGTGATCTAGTTGAGCAACCATCTTCTGACTGTGGAGCAGTAACTTAAGGATGAAAAGCCAACCAGCAAAGACTGGCAGAGAAAATATAGAAATGAGCCTGGGTTTTTATATATAAATATTTTATTTCAGAGAGGGAGAGAGAGATATAAACATCAATGCTGAGAGAGAATCATTGATCAGCTGCCTCCCGCATGCCCCACACTGGGGATTGAGCCCACAACCTGGCATGTGCCCTGATCAGGAATCAAATCATGACCTCCTGCTTGCTTCACAGGTTGAAGCTCAACCACTGAGCCACGCTGGCCGGGCAAGCCTGGGTTCTTGATGAAATTGTTGAGCAGCTGAGTCAATGCCAGCAAGCTCCTTACCTCCAGATTTCTTGTTCTGGGAGATCAGTTGTTCAACCCATCATTACCAGTATATTCCATTACTTTTGACAGAAAGACTTGCCTGACAGCTAATTTGATAGTTTACTTATTTTCCTAGTCCCAAAGCCAACTTACTCTCTGACTAAACTGACAAAGTCTTTTGTGCACAGCATTAATGGTTAACAGTGGCTTAATGAGTTATATTATCCCAGGAGGCATTTATGTTTTAACATTGCCTTCAAATTCTTAAGAAAAAATAGGGAGTATGATAATAAAGGCATAGTTGAAGAAGGTATGTGGGACCCAAAAATAAACTACTTACTCCTCACAACACACCTCTGCTGACCTATGTCTGAGGTCAGCATAGAAAGGAGAAGAGATTTTGTGAATTTCACTACTTTATGGTCAACAGGTGAAGTCGTGTGTCAAATAATTACCTAAAAGTAAAGAAAAATGAAGAGTTTGGGGATTTCCTAAGATATCTATTAATGTTCTTGAAATATTGTTGACAAAAGACAAACTCCCTTCTTGATAGCAAGTAGAGAGATTGAATATGGCAAACCATTATCCCTTTAACCAGAGAGAAAAAAATTCAAAGCATTGGTTCCAAAGACTTTTTTATAGGCATCTCAAATTCAGTGGTTTTAAAACTGAACTCTAAATCTTTTTAACTGAATTTGTATTTTCTATTATGTCCAGTAAGTTTCCCTGCTCTTTATGATCCTTTCCCTCCATCCTCGTTCCATTGTGTATCAAGCCTGGCTAATTCTTCTAAATTGTTTGGAATTCATCTCCTCCTTCCACTCTAATTGTTGTACTTCAGGCCATTTTATTTCTCTTAAGGGCCATTTGCAAAAGCCCCACACTTTGTTGCCTCAGATCTCACCATGTTTTCATGCTGTAGGCATAGTGATTTCTCTAAAATTCAGAACCAATCATGTCATTTCCATGAATAATTTAAAAAATCTTTACATAGTTCCCCAGATATTTCTTAGGATCTAATGCCTATTAACTTTTTAGTAACTCCTCCTGCCGTGTCATTTATATACCATGTTCTCCAGCCACACCCAATGCCTGGTAGCTGACTATGTATGCCTCATTCTCTCTGCTTTGTATGACTTTAAATATGCTATTTTCTCAGGAGCACTTCTTCCCAACCCCCAACCTCTTTTGAACTTAGAGGACCATAGACATGAATTCATGAAGAATAGGAGAGAGTGGCTTAGTTGGAGATGGCTCAGATGTCATCTTTTAAAAATATTTTTTACTGGTTTCAGAGAAGGGGAGGGATAGGGAGAGATAGAGACATAAATGATGAGAGAGAATCATTGATTGACTGCTTCCTGCACATCCTTACTGGGGATCAGGCCCAAAACCTAGGCATGTGCCCCCTGACCGGGAATCAAACTGTGACCTCCTGGTTCATAGGTCGATGCTCAACCACTGAGGCACAAGGGCCTAGCTGGATATCATTTTTTTAAAAACTGTTCCTTTTATTCCCAATTTGCTTAGAGAACCCTATAATACCTGGTAATTATCACCATCAACAGTATATTATACTCTACTAGAGGCCCGATGCACAAAATTTGTGCACTGGGAGGGGTGTCCTTCAGCCCAGCCTGCACCCTCTCCAATCTGGGACCCCTCGGGGGATGTCCGACTGCCGGTTTAGGCCCGGTCCGGCAGTCGGACATCCCTCTCACAATCCGGGACTGCTGGCTCCTAACTTCTCGCCTGCCTGATTGCCCCTAACCACTACTGCCTGTCAGCCTGATCACCCCTAACCGCTCTCCTGCCAGCCTGATTAATACCTAACTGATCCCCTGCCAGCCCGATTGCCCCCAACTGCCCTACCCTGCCGGCCTGGTCCCCCCTCAACTGCCCTCCCCTGCCAGCCTGGTTGCCCCCAACTGCCCTCCCCTGCCAGCCTGATCTCGCCCCCAACTGCCCTCCTCTGCTGGCCAATTTGGTCCTGATTGGTTGGTTTCTATACCAGTCAGTGCCAAAAGCTCCACCTCCTAGGCTGTCATTGGCTCCTCACAGTTGACCCAGATTTGGTACTGATTGGTCAGTTTTTATGCTAGTCAGCATCAAAAGCCCCACCTCCTAGGTAGCCATTGGCTCCTTGCAATTCACCCAGATTTGGTTCTGATTGGTCAATTTCTATGCCAGTCAGCATCTCTGGGCCTATCTTCAGGCCTGATCATAGAGGCAGGGCTGATCAGCAGCTGCCCCAGGCTGCTGGCGAGCAGCTGAACTGCTGACCTCTGGGAGAGAGAGGCTTGGCTGCTGTCCAGGGAGAGAGAAGCAGGGTCTGATCACCCTGCTTCTCTATCCGTGCCTCTCCAGCAGCTGCTGCCGCTGCTGATCAGCCTCACCTCTCTCTCTGAGAGGTCAGCAGTTCAGCCTGCTCGCCTGCTGCACTCGCAGCCTGGCGAATGGTGGAGCCTCCCGGTTATTGTGGATGTGACGGACTCGGGGGTTTTATATATTAGGATGATAAAATATAATTAAGCATCTCTTTACCACTAGATAAGTGGTTCTCAACCCTGAGCTATACAATCTAGGAAATTTTATAAAGATGCTAATACTTGGTCTCCATTCCAGACCACATGCTATAGTTTATTATAGAACAAATCTCAGAAATTCGAAGAGCCTGTTCTTTCACTGCCAGCTTTATCTATATGCTTAGTTACTGTACTTCGAAAGCTGACTCAACTGTTCTACATATAGTTCTTAATTCATTACACTGAATACCATTTCGAAGTCAGTTCTCCATGCCTGTGCCTGCCTTCTCCAAGCCTGGAGTCTTTATGAGGTTCTGCTGAAAGAATCGCTTCCACCTCTGGGATTCTTATTGCCTGGTTGATATTGGAGATGCAACTTCCTCCACTCTGATGTGATTTACATCACTTTCTCTCTTGTAGAAATTACCCAATTATCTTGTCTTATATTATTTTACACCTCCTTTTTATTCTTAGAACTTTTATGTATTTATTCCCATTTGAGTATTTTAATTGTGGTTCAATGGAATGTGAGAGGGAAGGAAGGGAGTATATTTACAAAGTTTGCCATTTTGTCTTGAAAGGCCATTAGAGCCACTTTAGGTACCTTCTCAATGGCCATTTTGTAGTACTATTGTTAGCCACTGTCACAGGTAGGAATATGTCAAGCTGTAAGTAATAAAAACAATATTACTTGGTGGGTTAAATAGAGGTTTACTTTCTCACATAATAGGAAGTTTGAAAATAAGCATACAGAGATGTTGCAAAATTTCATTTATGTCATAAAAGGCCCATTCTTAGCACATCCATTTTCTTAGATGGCTTTACAGCTCCAAACATCACATATATATTCTGGGCTGAGAGAAAAAACAAAAGCAGAATAAATACCATAGTAGCTACATCTCTACCTACCTTTTATAAACGGAAAAAGATAGCGCTCCCAGAAGACCCTTCGTCAGACTTACTCTTATCAACACTATCACATGTAGCTTAGCTTAAGGGAGACTGGGAAATTAAGTGCTGGAATTCCTAGCTTCTGAATAGAGAAAAGAAAGGAATAAGGTAGTAAGAAATGAATATTTAGTGCGCTAGCTTATGGGTCTGATACAGCCACTGACTGTTTCTCAGAATTTACAAGCAGTTAAAATAAAATTCTATAAAATATTATAAACATGTTTGAAAGAGAAGCTGGAAATTGCTCCACTGTTCTGGAGGGACAAAGCTGAATGGTAGAGGAGAGCCAGAACGCAGTCAGCTGAGGGCACAATAGAACACAGGTATCTCCAATGCTATAACCTTGAAAGGGATAATGCAGGGTGTACATACTGTGTAGTTAATTACTCCTGAATTTATTTCTTTATATTATTACTTTAAATTTTATTTAACTTAGAAGTTTCCCTTTAGGGAACAAACATCTTAAGTTTCTACTCCCAAAAGTTGCGAGAAAATGTAGTGAATTTTCTGCTATTTACTGCTATCAAAGACCCATTTTCAAAAGAGACTGCTGAAGACAACTCAGTGATTGATGGCTTAAGTTCACATTATCAAAAGGAAGTAATATTTTCCTTTTTATATGCCATAGGAGGGCTCATTTCTCATTATTTCACCATAGAGTTCAATAGTTTGCTCAATTCAATCTCTAAATACAAAGTAGAAAAGCCCTACCTTAAGAGGTGTCCTGGGGTTTCCTCTGGTTATACTATTAGAGTAAGGATACCTTCAGATAGCATCGTCAGAGATGGCTACAGAGTGAGAAAATAAATACAACTGGCACAATTAGGTGTCACTTTTTCTGAATGATCAACTAAAGTGGCATTTGGCATAGAGATTATGAAGTTTTTATTCATATAAAGACTAGGCAAGAACAGGAGCAAAGGTATAATGTTTCAACTCTCATAAAATCTGGTTGGTATTTATGGTTCTGCTCCAACATGTTTTTGACACTTAAACAGTTATTCTTCTGTCCCACTTACCCAGTATCCCCTAATCAACAGGCCTGCTGTCCCTCCTAGCTGAAGTCTCAGCACTGCCCATCCATCCCCAGTTTCCTACCCACTTCATCAGCATCTTCACCAAACCCAGATTTATCCCTCCACACCCAAAGCCCCAGTAACTCGTAATTGCATACCAGCAAGTATCTTGAAATCTTTGCCTAAATCATTAGCAGTAGACAAACTTGTTTACTCTTCAAGGTGTGAATTTACATTTTTGGAGGGATGAATTTGTTTCAAACTTGGAGTTGATTTTCCTATTCCATAAAATGATCCCTGGCCTCCATTTAAAGCACTGAAGAAAAAATCGAAACAAGTAAACAACAAAACAAATAACATCTTGAGTTTTCAAATAAATGCAAATAGCAACCATGAGGCAGGTTATAGTTATTGACACCTCTCATTTTCTTTGTAGGTGTTTGATTGCATTTCAGTCCTGAGTTAATGCACAGAATAAACTTCTTTCTACAAGTAGTTGATCTTTCTGGGCCTTGGATCCCTCAAAAAAAAAGTGAGACTTAAATAGGTTTAGTTACTAACAATCATAATTCTAATATATTTTGTAGAAATCACTTATTTTTGCATGTTCTAAAGTTTTGAATGACTTTCTGATACTTTTAATGAAAGCAAAAAAGTATAAAGAAAACATGGCAAATATTCATATTCTCACCACCAAGAACTTAAAATATTAATATTAAGTTTTATTTCTTTCCAGTTTTTATGTAAATAATGTTTAAATTTTCAATTATTTTAAAATACAAATGTAAGTTCTCTCCATTAACCTTATTTCCCAAGTAATATACTCATTTCCTTTCTTCAAAGGGAACTTTAGCTATCTTTCATTCTTAAGTATGAAATATCTAACTAATGTGTTGGTTCCCAAATTAAAAGGCAAGTAATTAGCACTGTTTAACCTTTCCTTAAAAACAGTGAAATAGTAAATATAGTGACCAACTGTCTGGGCTTTGGAGTCAAATAGTATTGATGTTTACATTAGTTGTTAGACTACTTAGACAACTCAGATAAGGGCATGCCAATTCTCTGGGCTTAGTTTCCTCATCTGTAAAAAATATTAACCATAATTATTTTATATGGTTATCATTTTGATTAAAATAAATTATAACGTGTTTATTTCAGTGGCTGCCTAAATATAAATCTGTTATTGAGTGTGTGTATGAGTATAGACACAGATACATACACATAGTCTTTGATGCTGTGGCTGTATCTCTTGATGCAATACCTAACAAATAAAGCAGAAACTTATGTTTCTAAAAACTAGTATGATTTTATAGTGTTTAGAAACTTATACCCAGGTTTTAGACAGTGGTTTGTTTTTCTCATTGCTTATTTATAATTATGATACTATGAGTATCTACATTTCCTCTTGTTTCACCATTTTTTTGTTCTGGTGTAACATATACTGTATATGTTGGTGCTCAATAAATGCATGTTGTATTAAATTAAATTGGTTAAGGGATTAAAATTACCAATATTTCACCATGGCCGCTGTGGCTTAGTTGGTTGAGCATCGTCCCATGCACTGAGAGTTCACCTGTTCCATTCCTGGTAAGGGCACATGCCTGAATTGTAGGCTCCATCCTCAGTAGGGAGCGTACAGGAGATAGCTAATCAATCTTTTCCCTCTCCTTCCCTCTCTCTCTAAAATCAATAATAATAATAAAATTACCAATATTTCAGAACAGTTTACCCAATATTTTAAAAAGCTGGAATATGTAGCATAAAGAAAACTCCCCTCCCCACAATGAATTATTGAAAACATAAATAATCCTCCTTTCTATATTATATTTATTATATTTCAAACACACACACACACACACACACACACACACACACACACAAGCAAGTACCAGCAATTGGAATGTTTATAACTAACAATCACTCTTCATCAACTAAGAAGATGGACTAATAAGAAGTGATTACAAACTAAATTCTTTGGTGTTAAATTACATACAGACTTTCATTCTCAGAAATTCAAGTATTTATCTAGACAGGCAGATCTTCTAATTACAGTTTGTATAAATGGAAATTTTCTTTAGCCAAAGAAAAAGAATAAATTAGGAGTACTTATTCTCCTTCCTTTCCAAATATTTTGTTTGAGTATTAGGAAGCCCCCCCTCCCCCCGCCCCGGCTATTGCTACCTTCGGGAATAATAGCAGTAAATATGGTGAAGTTAGAATGTTCATGCTAATAATTAACACATAATCTTACACATTATCTAGCCCAAACCTGTTTAGCCATAACCATGAGAGGTAATGATAAACGCATTCCAAGTCACCCAGAAGGAACAAAACCATGTCTCCCGACTCTTAGGTCAGTGCCTTTCTGCTGTACACATTGTCTCCCTTCACATGCCAGAGAGATTGATTTCCAGTTTTGCCACAGCTTTGCTCCAATGCTGCAAGAGATCAAATAGTAGCTGCCAACCTGACTCACACTCATTCTCAGAAAAGTTATGTAACTTGAGGAGGAAAGGCTCGACTCCTAAAGCAGTGGTTCTCCATCCTGACTACAGGCTGGCATCATGGAGGGAGGTGTCAAACACAGTGCCATTCCTGGGTCACTCATTCACAGATTCTGACTTGATTGATCTGGGGTGGAACCTAAGCATTCTTGTTTTTCAAAGCTACCCAGGTAATACTAATGTGCAGGGAGAGTTGAGAACCCCAACGCCTTAAAGTCTTAACTGTAAATCAAAGGAAGTCACACAGGTAGATGCCAGCTTTATCTGGACTTAATTAGCAAAATAAACTACTGGAACAGTTAGGACCAAAAGAGTTAGATTTTATTTTTCTATATAACTCTTCAAAATACTTGCTATTTGATTCCCAGGTGGTCTCAAAAGAAACTATTACTCTACAGTTAAAAATCAACTGTACTAACCCATGGCCAAGAGGAGTCTAATATCACAGGACTTATAAATGTGATGTGTGTCTTGGGTGGGATCCAGTAACAGAAAAAGGACATTAGTTAAAAACTAAGGAAATCTGAAAAAAGACTTTAGATAATAGCAGTGCATCAATATTGGTTCAGTAATTGTAACAAAAGTATTATACAAATGTAAGATAGTAATAATAGAAGAAACTGGATATAGGTTGTTATATAGAAACTCTTTGCATTGTCTTTGCAATTTGTTTTTAAATGTAAAACTGTTCTAAAATTTAAAAAGTTTTTTGAAAAAGTAAATGTCCTGAAAGTGACATGTTTAGCTTTTATAAGAACAAAATATTCTATCAATATTTTTTTAAATTAAGAGGCATTATATTATTAGCACTTTTATTTAGAATTTGTAGAGTTAATTCTCTAACCACAGTTGTACATTTATTATTCTAAATTTTGTTTAGAGATCATCCTCATCTAAAATATATTAGAAATCATTCATACTTTTAACATTTTTCAAAAACATTTTTTTTAATCCTAACCAGAGGTATTTTCCATTGATTTTTAGGGACAGTGGAAGAGAGAGGGAAAGACAGAAAGAAACATTGATATGAGAGAAACACATTGATTGATTGCCTCTTTCATGAGCCCTGACCAGGGCCCAGGATGGGGAGGAGCCTGTAACCAAGGTATGTGCCCTTGATCGGAATCGAACCCCAGACCCTTTGATGCCCAGGCCAATGCTCTATCCACTGAGCCAAACCCGCAAGGGCTGTTTCAAAAAAAATTTGAGAGTATTTTCAATAAAATACATAAATAATAAAACCATAAAAATGAAAAAATATCAAGACTGTTTAGAAAGGCAATAAAAGATAACAGCATTTAGAGGACAAGGAGAAGTAGTTGTTCCCGATAATAGTAGTTATAAAACTAATTCAGTCACTTAGGAGTACTGCCAATATTACTTTAAAATTTGCCTTGACTGCTAGATTATTTGAAATTCATATTAATATATTAAACACTTTTTATACATCAGTTGTTGCTGTTTTCAAAGTTGTAGAGTTGAACAGATGGAAAATATTAAATAGTGTGGGTGGCTTACTTGGCTTGGTATTGGAGATTGAATTCTATAATGTGAAAGAAAATCTATTGAATTTGATTTTACCTATTCTTCCAACACCCCCACTAGCCTGCCCTTCTGCCCAGAAGGGGACCACCTGACTAGCTGGGGCTCTTCTGCATACATTTGTCAACATCATTTCTTTCACTTTCCAATTCCATTAGTCCCTTGCAATCGAATTAAAAGTGAAGCATGTGGGCGGGATTCACAATCTTCTCATTCAAATGTTGAAGCCAATATCAAATTTTTAACTTGTGAGAAAGATCAAATAAAACAGGGGAATCCCCATATCATTAAAGATGAAGGAGCCTGGGGGTGAGGTGCGGGTGGAAACTGGGATGAAGTCTACATAAAAAAAAAAAAAAAAAGCTTGAAAAGAGAAGTGCCTTCAAGATGTCAACACTAGTCACATTTTTGGAACATCTTTGATGTAATACCTATCACAGGTACTCTGATTTTTCAATGCCTCTTGGGTCAGGAATAACCTGACAGGAAAGCAAAGTTCCTCAGGAACAAGAAAAAAATAAGACGATACTATCTGAGGCATCAGATAAAACCAGGCTTAATTCCTCTCTGTCCCTTATCAGCTCTGTTAGTGTGGGTAAAGTACTTTATTTCTCTGAGCTTCACTTTCCTAATAGATAAAAATGAAGACAATAATACAAACGTTATAGTATTTTTTGTGAGAGTTAATTAGACAATATTAGTTAAGTGCTTAACATGTATTAAAATTGCAGCTTGAAATGCTTAATCATAGATGTAGTCCATATCCTGATGGTACTTAGTGATGCATTTGTGTTTGCATTGGGCTTTCTGGCACAGAAAGTACAGTGTGTGATATGGTATCTCCAGATAGCTTTCTCTGTAACAATTATATCCTAGGGTTTTATAGAATAGTCAGCATTTTATTATTAATAAATTAAAGGAGAAACCCTTTAAAATATTATCTAATAATGGTTGTAATTTTAGTTCATTTATCTAATAATTATGAAAATTACATTAACATTTATCAAATGTGTACTGCATATCAAACATTTCCTTGATCACATTTAAATTTCATGATAACTCCATGAAATAGTTCCTAAAATCCTGGCTTCATCTCTTTGCCAGGAGATAAAGTCTCAGGAAGTTAAATGAAATGCCTATAAGCATGTGGAGTTTCAGCTCCCATTTTATCTGGTATCTCTTTTCAAATTGTCCTGCCAAAACTATTATATTATGGTACAATTATCCAGAAGTGCTATTTTACACTTGGACTATTATCCTATACTAGAGGCCCGGTGCACGAAATTCGTGCACGGAGGGGGGTTGTCCCTCAGCCCAGCCTGTACCCTCGCCAATATGGGACCCCTCAAGGGATGTCCAACTGCCCGTTTAGGCCCGATCCCACTACATACTCAAACTCAGCCTCTATGAGTTGTAAAGGTGATATTTTAATATCCATGTTTAATATTTTATGTCATCCTGATTTATTTCAAAATCTGGGTATGAAAAAAAACCCTCAAAATTCACTAGGTACCATACCATAACTTATATTACTCTAGAGGCCCAGTGCATGAAATTCATGCATTGAGGGAGGGGGAGGTCCCTCAGCCCAGCCAGCACCTTCTCCAATCTGGGACCCCTCGGGGGATATCCGACTATCGTTTTAGGCCCTATCCCACAAGCAGTCAGACATCCCTCTAACAATCCAGGACTGCTGGCTCCCAACCGCTCGCCTGCCTGCCAGCCTGATTGCCCCTAACCGCTTCTGCCTGCCAGCCTGATCACCCCCTAACGACTCTGCTGCCAGCCTGTTTGCCCCCAACTTCCCTCCCTTGCAGGCCTGGTCCTTCTCAACTGCCCTCCCTTGCAGGCCAGGTGCCTCCCAACTGCCCTCTCCTGCTGGCCATCTTGTGGTGGCCATCTTGTGTCCACATGGGGGCAGGATCTTTTACCACATGGGGGCAGCTATATTGTGTGTTGCAGTGATGATCAATCTGCACATTACTCTTTTATTAGATAGGATAGAGGCCTGGTACAGGGGTTGGGGCCAGCTGGTTTGCCCTGAAGGGTGTCCCGGATCAGGTGGGGGTTCCCTTGGGGCGTGGAGCAGCCTGAGCGAGGGGCCTGTGGTGGTTTGCAGGCCGGCCATGCCCCCTGGCAACCCAAGCGGAGGCCCTGGTATCTGGAATTTATTTTCCTTCTACAATTGAAACTTTGTAGCCTGGAGTGGAGCCAAGCCTGGGGCTCCCTCCGAGGCCCGCAGCCATTTGTGTTGGGGTTATAATTGAAACTTTGTTGCCTTAAGCGGGTGGGCCCGGCCAGGGTGTGCGGAAAGCTTTGCTTCCCCTGTTGCTGGCGGCAACCCTGGCCTGCTCTCTCAAGCTCCATTCTGCCGCCATTTGTTTGAATTTGTTTACCTTCTATAATTGAAACTTTGTAGCTTGAGTGGAGGCTTAGGCCTGGCAAGGGAAGGCAGAAAGCTTGGCTTCCTCTGTTACCTAGGAAACCTTGCTCTCTGTGGCTGTAGCCATCTTGGTTTTGTGGGCATGGCTTGTGGGCGTGGCTTGTGGGTGTGTCGGAGGTATGGTCAATTTGCGTATTTGTCTATTATTAGGTAGGATAATAAAAGGCTAATATGCAAACAGACCAAACAGTGGAACAACCGAACAACTGAACAACTGGTCTCTATGATGTGCGCTGACCACCAGGGGGCACGCACGGAACATGGCGGGCATTGGCAGCAGGTGGCAGAGCACAGAATATGGCGGGTGTTGGCTGCAGTGGGATGGTGGAGCAGGTGAGTGGTGGTCCCAGACAAAGGCAGGGCATAGGTCGCTGTCATCGGGGCGAGCCTCTGGTGGCCACGGTCCCACCTGCCACTCGCACCCACTGCTGGCTCCCGGCACTGGCCCCAGTCGCCCCTGAGGGCTTCTCCACCTCCCCCTGCTCCTGAGGGGCAATCAGGGCCAGCAGCCGCTGCTCACACCCATTGATGGCGCAGGCCCCACTTGCACCCACTGCTGGCACAGGCCCCAATCACTCAATGCCATCAGCAGGTGCAAGCAGAGCGGGTGCATGTGGGGCCGGTGCCGTTAGCGCGTGGGAGCAGTGGTGGTGGGGGCAGAGCTGCCAGCAGACAGGGGGCCAGGGGCCATGGCGGGAGGGTCTGGGTGAGGGCACAGAGGATGGGCCAAGACCCGCCCCTGTGCCCACTGCAGCCTCATGGCCCACAGTTCCTTTCAAGGTGCACGAATTTGTGCACTGGGCCCCTAGTGTGTGATATCTTAGTTAATTGATCGGTCTGTACCTCAGTTTCCTCATTTTATAATGAAGGTAATAATTCTAACCACACAGGCTATTGTGATGAATAAATGAATTACATATGGGAAATATTTTAGAAAAGTGCCTAGCACATTGTAAGCACTTTACAAATTTTAGATATTAGTTGTGATAGTATGTCATTTTACAGAGGAGAAAGCTGAGGTTTAAATACATTAATTTACCACAGGTCATTTCACTATAAGCTGAAAAGCAAGAATTTGAACCCGATGGAGTGGTTAGAATCTGTACTCTCAGCTAATATGCAACTCAACTACAATGCTTTGTCCCCTTTAAGGGCAGGAATTATTTTATTCTTATATAAGGGGCCACACATAGTAAAACCTTTTAAGAACTACTTATCATAGAAAAGCTGATAGCTAATGAAAAACTTGCATTTCTTTTGTAATGTCAAAGAAATGACATTATCACTTCTGTTTTACTCTTTACCTTAAACATGCTAGAAAGATCAGGGTAAAATTTAATGTTGAAGAGCAATAGTTACTGTTACATTTGCTAGAATATTGGTACAAATGATTCCCTTTCTAATTTGGGCAATATATTTCTATTTTATTAAGGAAATGATGTGCTTGTATGCATGTAAAATATAGTTTGGAAATAGGTGAAGTAAAATTTATAAACAAATAACTGATCTACCTTCATACTATCATGTTGCCTAACACAGTGTATTTTATGTAGCATACATACAACATACTGTTGAAGTCAACCGAATATTTGGGTTTCCTGATATAAATACAAATAACAGACAAATTAGCACAAATGCAGCTAATTCAAATTCAGTGAAACAAGTAGGATTTTCAAATGAGAAAAGTCTCAGGACATTAAATGAAATTCCTATAAGAATGTGGAGTTTCAGCTCCCATTTTATCTGGTACCTCTTTTCAAATTTCCCTGCCAAAACTATTATATTATGCTACAGTTATCCAGAGGTGCTATTTTACACTTGGACTGTTATTTTAGAAGTTCTGCTTCCGATATCTAATAAGGTTTCCACACATAACTCCCACACCCCAGAGCTGCCTTCAAAGGTCATTTCTTCAGGCCGTTCTTTGCCGACATAATTGCACCTGCCAGGTGAACTGCAAAACAAGTCCCAGGCGCTCAGTGTGAGTCAGTCGCTGTCATTCAAGCTGCTTTCCTGTTTATGCTCATTCTGAGTATTATGGGCTCGGAAGGCTCTGGGGCCATTTGTAATTTCTCTTTTTCATAGCCAGAATTTTCCATACATTGGTTCTCAATTCCCAATTTCCCATAACAGGAAATCAAAACAGAGTTGATATCAAAGTGAAGATCTCAAACAAAGGAAAGAGAAAGGGAGAGAGAGAGAGACCCCTAACGTTTCCAAAAATCCCAATTTGAAGAGGGAAATATGTCATGTTCCTGAAATGGTTTAGAAGAGCTTACACCGGCGAATCTTGTGCTGGTATTTCTCTGTCATCTTTGCCTTTCTTGTTGTCTCCCGGGGCTCTTTCAGTTGAAAGTCACATTTCCTCTTCCCAGTTGCAAATCTCCTAGCAAAGTCGAGCATTTCTCTGTGAACAAATAAATGTGCTTAGTATTTCCCAGTTACATTTGCAATTAGGGGAAAAAGTATTTTCAAAATCCTATCCCACCTTTGCAATATGATTTAATAGTATGACCTTAACAAGTGTCTATTGTCCTGAAAATGAAGAATGATATGAAAGACATAATCCTATAGCTAATGATACCACCTGTTCTCAGTCAACAACCATGTTTCTAAATATATGAAGTGTTTGCAAAGCCTTCAGAAAAATGAAGATAAATTGGACAGTCTTCTTGGAATAGTCTCTTTCTTTTGTTTAAATCTTGGAAATATCTGGGAGTAGATTATTCAAATACAACAGGATATACAGCATAGCATGAGATACTGTAATAATGCAGGTGCTTTATTTAACACTAGAGGCCCAGTGTACGAATTCATGCACGGGTGGGGTCCCTCTGGGGGATCAGGCTGAAACCCACAGTCCAATGCTGCATGCAGCTCCTACCTGCCGCTCCCGTTCATCTTGGCCCTGCTGTGCCTGCTGCAGGCTCATGCCCAATCAGTCCCAATTGGGAGAGGTGTGTGCTGCTGCAGCAGCAGCACTCGCCAACCATGAGCCCTGCATCTGGTGCCCTCCCAAGGGGAGTGGCCTGCAAGATCAGGCTGAAACCGGCTCTCTGACATCCCCTGAGGGGTCCCGGATTGCAAGAGGGTGCAGGCCAGGCTGAGGGACCGCTTTGGTGCATGGTGCACAATCAGGCCAGGGAGGGACTGTGAGAGGGCTCCAAAGCATGGCCGGCCCATCTCATTCAGTCCCAATTGACCAGATCCCAGCAGCAAGCTAACCTACCAGTCAGAGCATCTGCTCCCTGGTGGTCAGTGCATGTCATAGCAAGCAGTTGAGCAGCCTTTGCATATCATTAGTATATTACACTTTGATTGGTTGTTCTGCCACTCGGCCTATTTGCATATTAACTTTTTATTATATAGGACAGTAATAATGTAAATGCTTTATGTTCATATTATTTAACATAGTGGTTACATATTTTTTAATCCCACTTGAGAGAGGTTTTAGGTAAAATGGTCATATGAATAGCTAAAGTGTGCCAGGGAATATGCTAAGCTCTCCAGTTCCCCGCCCCTCCTAAAATTCCCCTGAGATATGTACACCTGTTCTCATGAGGTTTTGGCTACACAAAATCAACAACTTAAAAGAAATCAGTGTGTACTACACCTCTGAAAAGTCTGATTCTAAACCTTGTGTTTTTTAATCTATATCAGAGCTACCTCACCCCAAAAATGATATTATTAAAATATTATATATCACTATAATGATTATTATAACTTCATATGCTGTATTAAAATATTATATATCACTATAATGATTATTATAACCTCATATGCTATAATATAACAGTATAACAATTTGATATGATAATTATAATATCAATATAATGACCTTAAGGAAGGTCATGGCTAAATGGAAGAATGGTCTTGGAGTGAAATCTAACTGGTAGAAGGTCAACTCAGGGCACTCTGAGGATGAATGACTAGAAAGCAACAAATTCCAAGGGTGAGGCAAGAAATGGAGTATAGTTGCCTACCTGAGAAGTTGATTCAGGATAGAAAGTTGCATCAGGTCTTTCAGAAACCAAAGTCTACAGAGAGAGATATTTTTAAGTACTTTCTGGAAACTGATGATATGGTAATCTCCTTATTAAAAAGTCCCAGGTCGAGATGAACAAGTGTCAGGTCAGATGATCATAAATCATGGGTCAGATATGATCACAAACTTACATTGGAACTGTAATTGTTTGGGTACTTCAATGCTGGAGTCTGCAGTAGAACTCCACTGATGTGCTAGTGGTGACATTTTCTTCTAATTTAGTTTGGTTTCCAAGCCCAGTTTCAACCCTCTTACAAAGAATCATGAGATGACCTATCCTTTTCCCTTCTCACTCACATTTTTAAAATGTAAAATTATAGTTATAATTGTTAATGAAAAAAAAAACAAAGGGTAAAATTTTTTATTTTAAACTAAGTACAAATAAGAACATATGGAGATGCCATTTGGGCAGAGACTTATTACCTACTAGTATAATTCATTACCTTTTTAAAAATGTTTTTCTTTTTTATTTCAGAAAGGAAGGAGAGGGAGAGAGAGAGAGATAAACACATCAATGATGAGAGAGAATCATTAATCAGCTGCCTCCTGCACACCCCCTTCTAGGGATTGAGCCCACAGCCCGGGCATGTGTCCTGACCAGGAATCGAACCATGGCCTCCTGGTTCATAGGTCAGCACTCAACCACTGAGCCATGCCAGCCAGGCCATTACCTTTTTTACACAATTTATACTTTGCCTCAAAAGCTAGCTCATAGTTTAATCCTCTCCCTCTATGAGGAGCCATGACTGTTCTCACCTGGAATATTTTAATAGATATAACTGGTATTCCTCCTTACAGTCTCTACCTCATTCAAGCCATTCTCTACTCTGCCTTACTTTTAATCTTTCTAAAATAGAAATATGCCTTCATCCTATGTCTAAAAACCGTCCCATGGCCCTGCCTCATTACAGAATAAATTACAAGTCTATTAATATTGCAAACAATGCCTTTCATAACCTGGACTTGATATTCTCTCCAAATCCGTTCTTTCTTTTTATATTTTAACAATACCAAAATATGTGTGACTCTCTGAAAACATCATATTCACTGCCAGCATTTATAACGCCAATTACTTTGTTTTCTAATTCCTTTCTTTTCTCTTGTCCAGCACATGAATCCCTTTAGAGTAAATCATTGTTTTATATGCCCCTGTTGTAGTTTCTGCATACTTATTATTGTATTTATTGAACCAACTATGATCATGTGCTGCCCTTTTGTATTTATTTCTTAGACTGTTGGACTTAGAGTAAATTCCATGTTTTCCTTATCTCTGTTTTCCCAGAGCTATTCTTGAAATATGGGAGAAACACAATTAAGTTTGTTGAATTGCATTGAAAATCATTGTGTCCCCAGTAAATTCTTCCCATAGGATTCTAGCCTACTTTACAGATCATCAGAGTCATTGGGACACATGTTGGAAGGTCAGGAAACTGCTTTGGGTTAGTGAATCTAGTGGGGAAGGAGGACATTTTCAGAAGGTTAATGATCTTTCTTAAGCTCAAAGATCTCCAAGTAGAGCTTGCTTATAAGTTGAGCCATATGATATCTTGCATGATGTATTGATTTGCATAAACAGAGTCAAGGAAATATATTTCAGAGCAATATTCTCCCTTTTTTTTTTCCAATACCCTAACTTACGGTACATGCTATCAATGATGGCAAAAACATAACACAGATGTTACCAAACGTCTCCTGCAGAACTGATCACCATTTAAATATATTGGATTATATTTTCTCTGAAAGGAGAGTATTGATTCATTCCTTGGACATGTGGTTTTTCTTGAATGGAGTAGTTTATATCTTAATACCTACACTGTGCAATTATGTAATGCATTTTATCTTTTTTTAAAAAGCAGAATTATCTAGATTAAAATCATAATGTATTATCCTATATAATAAAGAGGTAATATGCAAAATGACTGTCATGCCCTCGCACAAGATGGCTGCCCACATGTGGTCACAAGATGGCCACCAAAAGATGGCTGGCAGGGGAGAGCAGTTGTGGGCAATCAGGCCAGTAAGGGAGGGCAGTTAGGGGTGACCAGGCTGGCAGGGGAGGGCAGTTGGGGCGACTGGGCTAGTAGGGGAGGGCATTTGGGAGCGATCAGGTCAGCAGGAGAGGGCAGTTGGGGTGATCAGGCCAGCAGGGGAGCAGTTAGGTATTGATCAGGCTGGCAGGGGAGTGGTTAGGGGGTGAACAGGCTGGCAGGCAGAAGCCGTTAGGGGCAATCAGGCTGGCAGGCAGGCGAGCGGTTGGGAGCCAGCAGTCCTGCATTGTGAGAGGGATGTCTGACTGCTTGTGGGATAGGGCCTAAAACGGTAGTCGGATATCCCCGAGGGGTCCCAGATTGGAGAAGGTGCTGGCTGGGCTGAGGGACCCCCCCTCCCTCAAAGCATGAATTTCATGCACTGGGCCTCTAGAGTAATATAAGTTATGGTATGGTACCTAGTGAATTTTGAGGGTTTTTTTTCATACCCAGATTTTGAAATAAATCAGGATGACATAAAATATTAAACATGGATATTAAAATATCACCTTTACTCAAACTCATAGAGGCTGAGTTTGAGTATGTAGTTTTAATCTGATGGTCAATAAGCTTGTTAATACTCAACCCAAGAATGAGGCATTTTTATACCTAGGCCTAGTTAGCATTGTACTGTGGCAGACATATCCAATCAGCCAGGTAGAACCCACAGCATGAAGAAGTCTCCACTTAGGCTTTCTGTGAACATTTGCTTCTAAGAAGGGGAAAGCTAATCTGACCAGAGAAATTTATTTTTCCCAAATTTATGAGTCAAATAGGCCACTTCACCTTCTCAGTGGAGGTGAGAATGAAGTAGTAAAAAAGAGGCAAAGACTAGATTTAAGAAAATTTTTCTTCATGGTTGATTAGAACCAAAATGAAAACCCATTTTATCTGACTTCTAATCCAAAGCACTTTCCTTATGATATATGGTATATGCCTTGGGTTTTCTTTCTCCAAGTTTATTTCATTTCCTTTAAAAGAAACTCTTTTACTCATGTCTATATTTAAGTGCCTAAAGCAGTGGTGTGTGCAGAGTAGATGTTTAACCAGATTCATTCAATGATGCAAGTAATTTCTCATGGAAGCAAGTTTACTTTAGAGCAGCAGTCGCCAACCGGTGGTCTGTGAGGTCCGAAAGGTTGGCGACAGCTGCTTTAGAGGGTTAATTTTTCATTAACACTAGAGGCTCGGTGCATGAGATTTTTGTACTGGTGGGGTGGGGGTCCCTCAGCCCAGCCTGTGCCCTCTCGCAGTCTGGGACCCCTTGGGGAATGTCCACCTGCCAGCAGTTAGATATCCCTCTCGCAGTCCTGGGCTCTCACAGTTTGGGACCCCTCACTCCTTACCACCTGCCTGCCTCAGAGGCGGAAGAGGCTCACCCCACTGTCGCTGCACTTGCCAGCTAGAAGCCGGGCTCGCTGTTCCTTAGCGCTGCCTCGGAGGTGGGAGAGGCTCCTGCCACCACCTCTGAGCTCGCCAGCTGTGAGCCCAGCTTCGGGGGGAGTACACCGACCACCAGGGGGAAGCTCCTGCATTGAGCATCTGCCCCATGGTGGTCAGTGCACATCATAGCGACTGGTTGCTCCAAATTCATTCGATTTGCATATTAGGGTTTTATTATATAGGACTAGCGTTCCCGTTGCAGGAAAAATCCTGCAATAGGATTTCCTGCTGCACTCTACCCCGCCTCCATTCCTCCCTTGTCGCCCACCCCGCCTTCTCCGCCAGCCCGCCTGCGTTTCCCTTCGCCCCCAGCCCCGCCTCCACTCCGCCCTTGTCGCCCGCCCCGCCTTCTCCGCCAGCCCGCCTGCTTTTCCCTTCGCCCCCAGCCCCGCCTCCGCTCCTCCCTTGTTGCCCACCCCGCCTTCTCCGCCAGCCCACCTGCTTTTCCCTTCGCCCCCGGCCCTGACTTCGCTCCTCCCCTCCCCCCCCCGCCCCCCGGCTTGCTTGCTTCTTCGAAGCTTTACTCCCTTCTGCAACTCTTGGCTTCTTTCGACGCTGTCTTGATATGCAAATTAGCCGCCATCTTTGTTGGGGAATATGCATACTCGCCCTGATTGGTTGGTGGGCATGGCTTGGCTGGTGGGCGTGGCTTATGTGTAGCGAAGGTGCGGTCAATTTGCATATTTGTCTATTATTAGATTAGACTAGAGGCCCAATGCATGAAATTTGTGCAAGGGTAGGCCTTTGCAGACCTGGCTGCCAGGGCCCTTGCAGCCCCAGCTGCCTCATGGCCCCAGCTGCCTCATAGCCCCAGCCCCTGCCCACACCTGCCCTGGCCTGGCGCTGCCCGCATCCACCACCACACACCCCAGGTTCCCAGTTCCGTGGAGCCCTCCAATCAATCGCCCCACAGAGGGTGACCTAGGCCTTTCTCTTTGGGGTGATCACGGAACCCCCATTGATTGCCCCAGTGGCCAGCGGCCTGGGCCTCCCTCTGTGGGGTAATTGTGAGGCAATGGCGGGCCCCCTGACCAATCATTTCACACTCGCCTTGGCTGGCCTGGCACCAGTGTGTGTCATAACATGGTCGTCCAGAAGGCCGTCTGGACGGTCGTTCTGCTGTTCGGTCATTCTGCTGTTCTGTCATTCAGTCGATTTGCATATTACACTTTTATTATTATAGATTGTTGGCCTCTCTCAACTATCATTTTTACTTTCTATAGCTCTTAAACATTTCTAAGCAACAGTTAGGTATTTAAGATGTTATACTGTCTTTTTTAAATTCATTGAATTGACTCTTAATTGTAAATACCTATAAGTTCTTTTAGTTGCCTAAAATGATGACTTAAGATTATGAATATCTGTTGAATGCTATATTTATATATTTACTTATTTTTAAATTTTTATTTATTGATATGAGAGAGAGAGAAAGGAAGGGAGAGAGAGAAAAAAAAGATAGAAACATTGATTTATTGTTCCATTTATTTATGCATTCATTGATTAGTTCTTGTATGTGCCCTAACCAGGGATCAAACCCCACAACCTTGGCATATTGGGATGATGCTCCAACCAACTGAGCTACCCGGTCAGAGCTGAATGCTTTATTTTTAAACATAGATACAACTAAATGTATGTCACTCCCTTTTAATTTCTCAATTCAGTTAAAAACTGGAGGGCTAATTACATTAATTACATTTTTCTTCTAGATTTCTGAAGTTCATTGCTCAGAATTACATACATGCAAGAAATGGCTTATATTCATTTTCTTGGCAAGTCAATTTCAAGTTTCAGTGCACAAACTGCCTGTTTAGTAAGTAATTTAATTTTGTTCCTTTTTGGATTCAAGGTCTATATAAAAGTCCAGAGGATTCATTTCATCCCAAAGCATTGATGATATTCCTCCATCCATTACTTATTAGTTCTTACTGGCTAAAAATAAGACACACGTTGTTGAGCCCCTCTGTCTGTCCAAGTCCTGGAGTGTCGCAGTCACTGCGTGCATCACTTTCCTCATTGTCACTGTCATCATCCATTTACATCCCCTTCACATAATCTCTATCATTCTTGAATCACCTCCCCAGTAGCATTATGATAACTATCATCCTTGCTATGCCACCAATATGAATATCTAGCAGCTTCACTTCACCATTGTCTGCATTGCTACACCCTTATCATGGTTAATTTTAGCACTAGCACCATCACAATTATTGTTGCCATCACCTGCTTCATCAGCACCACCATCAAGACTATCCTAACAGCCATCTTTATGATTAGCAATGGCAGATGCACCCAACACTTTTATCTAGATTTGGTGCTTAGATCTTGCATATCAAAGACAATTGTTTTCTACATTTTACTTTTGCCCCCATAGCTCTTTAATGATTAAAACCTTCAAATTAAGCTTAACATTTAAAAACAACAAAGGTAGCCCTAACCGGTTTGGCTCAGTGGATAGAGCGTCGGCCTGCGGACTCAAGGGTCCCAGGTTCGATTCCGGTCAAGGGCATGTACCTTGGTTGCGGGTACATCCCCAGTAGGGGGTGTGCAGGAGGCAGCTGATCGATGTCTCTCTCTCATCGATGTTTCTAACTCTCTATCCCTCTCCCTTCCTCTCTGTAAAAAATCAATAAAATATATTTAAAAAATAAATAAATAAATAAATAAAGTAAATAAATAAAAACAACAAAGGCAAAATATGTAGTCACGTGTTTCAAGGTTTTTGGCTCACGGAAGTAGGTGTGCTTATTTGGCAGACTTTCTTAGAAGACCTCTAATGCGGTAGGAATGATCTCCTTAGGAAAGTGACCACATACTGTGAGTTCCTTAAATCCATAAGCAGATACCTAATAAGCAATTCCTAGGTGCCTAGTCATTTGACAGTTGGAAAAGGCCAAAGATATTAATATAAAAGTAAATTTTCTACCTCCACAGAGCTGACATGAGGTCCTCAGACATAAAGAAATAGACAAAATTCTGCAACTTATAGAACACCAATTTCGTTCTAGGCACTGCACAAATTGTATGGGATACAGGGATGAATATAATTGTTGTATGGGATATGTTGCATTTTAAGAGTCACATACTGTCCTGGAATATTATCCTTATAAGATCTTCCGTAACAGGCTGCAGTCTCCTATAGGGCAGGCATCTCTGTATCTCTAAGGCATCTAGCAGAAGAATTCTCTGATACCAACAACACATGATGGGTTGTTTGTTTATTTGTTTGCTTGCTTGTTTTAATGAATGCTGTTTGGATGAATTCTTTAACAAAAGTAACCAGTGTTTGTGTAACCTAAATTATGACCACTAAGAGTTATAACAACTTAAATAGTATTTAACTTACCAATAGCTATTGGGAGATATATAAAATTAATTTTAAATATTGTCCATAGCTCTTAAAGTATGATGTCTGTTGTGAAGCACTTTAAGCTGAGGAAAAAAAATATTCAGGGCAAAGTGCATTGATTATCAATTAATGAACCTTTCCTTGAAATGAAATTGAAGTGCTGCCTTACCTGACCTTCCTGGAAACAGGAGCCCACAGGAGACTCTCTAGGTCCCCAGGTATCAATTCCACTCCCACGCTCTTTGGAATATGATCTCATCTCTTCTGCCTTCCTGATAAAGCTGAGGGTGCCAGATAATAAAATAGAAGAGACTTATAAAAAGAAGCTAAAATTTTACTCACAGGATTAAAATGAGCATTAGAAAATGTAAGGTCCAGAATCAACAGTGCAGACCAAAAATGATGTGAATAACAAGTCTATGGCCCTATACTCTAGCCGGTTTTGCTCAGTGGATAGAACGTCAGCCTGTGGACTGAAGGGTCCCAGGTTTGATTCCAGTCAAGGGCACATGCCTGGGTTGCAGGTTCCATCCCCAGTGGGGGCGCGTAGGAGGCAACCAATCAATGATTCCCTCTCATCATTGATGTTTCTATCTCTCTCTCCCTCTCCCTTCCTTTCTGAAATCAATAAAAAAAAGTATTAAAAAAAAACAAGTTTATGTAGCCCCCACAAAATAAGGAGGTAAAATACTAAATAAATTAATAGTAAGAAAAAGGCACTGAGATAGAGAGATAGCAATAGCATCATAGAGAGAACTTCAATAGATGAAAAAAATGTGCCTCAAAAGAGAATATACAATATTTACAAAAACTGTTTAAATGATAATTGGAGTGGAAAAGAATGCAACTTCTCTAAGGCAAAAAAAAAAAAAAAAAAAAGACTGTACTAAATCATAGTACCCATTTGAGAGATTTATCTAAAATAAGCAATACTGCTATAGGTTGACTGTCTGTGCCTCTTCCATCTAATTTATATGTTGAAATCCTAACCTCTTATTTGATGGTATCAGAAGACAGAGCCTTTGGAAGGTGATTAGGTCATTAGGACAGAGCCTTCATAAATGGAATCCATGTTCTTATCCAATGCCAGAAAGCTCCCTTTGTCTCTTTCACCATGTGAGGACACAGTTAGAAAATGGTCTATGAACCAGAAAGGTGGCCCTCATCAGACATGATGGCACCTTGATCTTGGACGTCCAAACCTCCAGAACTATGAGAAATAATAAATTGTGTCATATATAAATCACTCAGTCTCATGTAGTATTCTGCAGTCAAATGCTCTACCCCTGAGCCATACACCCATTATATGATATTCTGTTACAGCAGCCCACACTGACTAAGACAAATACCTAGAAATAGCCTAAAGAAGAATATTTTGAAGATCAAGAATAAAGAAATTCACTTGCAAACACTCAGGCCAGGGAATGGGAGTGAGAACAGGGAGGAGTATATTCTGTGGAAGAAAGACTGAATTTGCCCAAGAACAAAGCCTTTGACTCCATAAATTTAAACTCAAGAAGACAATCGAGCAACCCAAGGTGAGTTTTTATACCCAACTAAGCTTTATTTTATCTGGCAATAAAATGAAAAATAAACAAAGAAAAAAACCCAAGAACTTTGAAAGATGACAAACATGTTCTTCCTTAAAAACATACTCCAGACAAATTTTAAGCAAACAGAAATAACAACAACAAAAATCATAACACCAAAAGAGAGAGAGGGAGAGAGAGAGAGAGAGAGAGAGAGAGAGAGAGAGAGAGAGAGAGAGAGAGAGAAGGAATGGAGATTTGCAGTTTAAACTACAAAGTGTTGGGACTAAATCTAAAATTCATGAACTAATTAAAATTATCATTTAAAATATAACCCAACATGATAACTGCTTGATTTTATTTATTTATTCATTTATTTAATTAATCCCTACTCTCTGGTAGCTGGGACACTGCCCTCAAGGAATTTATTTCAGAGGTTGAAGACATACCATAAAATAAATAAGAAAAAAATCAAGATATGATAAGCACGTAATGAATAAATTGATGTGATGAAGAATGACTTAATGTACTTTAGGTTGGGCAGACAGTGAAGCCCATCTTGATAGGTGAATTTAAGTGAACCAAGATAGCAATGAATGTGATATGTTAGAAGAATCAGATAAAAGCAAGGGGGGCTGAAACATAGTAACCAAAGGAGATAATAAATTGGGGAGCATTCATATGTTCTAGTTTCCCCAGTATAGTTCCAGTTTATACATGTTGCCTTGATGTAACTTTAATAGCACCCCGTTTTGTATTCAGTGGTGTCACAATTTGGACAGTAAGTGATATAGATAACCTCAAAAGGGTATGAAATAAAATCTGAAAGGTATGCAAGCTCATAGACAAAATTGTTGACTCCCTACTTAACTCCTTCAAAGGCTTAATTTTATTCAACAGTAGAGTGGAGAGGAGTGGAACCACAACAGAGATGCTCAAAAGAGTGAGTTTATTTACAGTACCTATGACTAAGGTCAGTGGGAGTGCTGTTAAAGCCCCAGTTAGCCTTTAAGTTACATTATTTTCCTCTTCATATATTTTTTTCTATAAACTCTTCCACATACACAAAAGTGTAGCTATATAGACCATGCTTTGCTACACCATGAATTTGCATGTGGCTTTTCTACTCAGTGCATAAATAGCATTATGCAGGTGCTCTATCACCAAGGCAACAGGATGTGGCGCATGAGCAGTTCAATCTTTGCACATAACCCAGATTTAATTGGTCATTCTTCACACTGTGGTGAGAAGAATATAAACATTCTGCAACTCTTTATTATTTTTTTCAGCTCCTTTACAATAAGTCACAAAAGAGTGCATTTTCCCAGGAATCTCCTTAATTAATTTTATATCTACCAACCCATGTTGATGTATTTTCCTTCTCTCATACAGTAATGTTCCTTTCTGATCAATACTTTGTACCTGATAGAAATGCTGCCGGGCTTTGTAAACCAGGGTAAAGGATTTGGATTTCTTTCTGAAGTGTCCTAGGAATATCATAGCAAGATATTTAGAGCAATGAAATAATCTGATGATTACTCTGGCATGGTGAGAAAGATAGAATAGAGGATAATAAGAAAAGAAAGAGAGGGGATAATTAGAACAGTAGCAATATTTCATTTGAGAGGTGAGTGTGGCTTTGAATAGAATGGGGCATTAGAGATGGATAGAAATGGATGAATTCAAGATACATTTTGAAGGTACAGTGAATAAGACTTGCTAATTGTTTGGTGTGGGAAGAAAGACCATGTGAAGTAGAAGTCAAGGATTTATCCTTCATTTTGCCTAGCTAATTGAAGAGAAAGTGTGACCACTTACTGATATGAGGAAGACAAAAGAATGGAACAGGAGTAGGAGGTATCTCAAGAGTACAATTTTAGACTCATGTCTAGGATGCCTATAAAACAGCTAGTAGAGGAGAAAGGGATACAGCCTGACATACAAGGACAAGTATAAATTCTGGAGTCACCAACATCAAGACACGATTTTAAACCCTCAAACTGAATGGAATTGCATATGGAAAGAGTGTAACTGGAGAGGCGATGGGGTATCAGGACTGAGCCTTAGAGTACTCCGATATTTAGAGGGTCTGGTAAAATAGGGTAAGCCAGAAAAACCTCCCAAGCTACAGCCAGTAAGTGAGAGATTCACACATGTCTATAGACACTATAGAGAGATTGACAGGCAGTCATAGTAACCTGTTATGATTACAGTGACTGGTTTAAGTGAGAGTGAAGGAACAGGCATGATGCTAGCAAGGTTATTGAGTTTTCTCTAAGTTTTGTTTCTTACTGGAATTTTCAGAAAATATCCTCTCATCTGTGAAAACCTGAGAATACAAACACAGATTTCCATATATAATCAAGGTTCAAGCTTCCTGGAGAAAGCTGATTTGAAAAATAAAGCTGACCCTGGCCCATTGGCCCAGTAAGTTGAGCATCGTCCCATGCACCTACAGGTCACTGGTTCTGGTCAGAGCACATGCCTGGCTTTCAAGCTCAATCCCCAGAAGGGGCCCAGCAGGGGCAACCAATTGAATAAATAAATAAATAAATAAATAAAGCCGATATTTATGTTATTTATGTAACTAACAATTCTATACCACTTAACCACACATGCAAAATTGTAATTTTATATCTTGTCTCCCTCTACTAAAATGTAAGCTCCCTAAGGCAAAAACTTTGTTTTGTCAATGTATTTCTAACACTTAGAATGGTGCCTGGCACACAGTATATTTTAAATAAGTATTTTGAACAAATGTAATATTCACATATTGCTTTGTCTAGATCAAAGGACTTCCTCAAAAAATATTTGTAACTAAATGAACCAATACCTACCCTGAAAACTCTATCCATTACCATCTGAATATCTAGTCTCATACCATTTCATCTGTTCCAAATACTGTTCCTATTACTTTTCCAACTCTGTTTGGATTTTCCTTTCCAAATCCAAGGTTAAAATTTCATATCTGCAATCCAGAAGATGTTATTATCTATGTTATTTAGAAATCCACATGCATTTTCTTGCTATCTTTTGCCTTCTTTTCTCATCTAAATATAAGTGTTCAAGATTAAGTATAAGAGACATTTCCAATCATCTGTCCCATCCAAATCTCTTCTTTTTTTGTTTTGTTTTGTTTTTTCTTTATATCTTGCTTTAAGTTTCTTTCTTTTTTAAAAAATTCTTTATTGTTGAAAGTATTACATATGTCTCCTTTTTCCCCCATTGACCTCTCCCAACCTGCTCCTGCCCCCCCTCCCAGCACAGGCCCTCACTCCCCTATTGTCTGTGTCCATTGGTTATGCTTATATGCATGCATACAAGTCCTTAGGTTGATCTCTTACCCTCCCACCTTCCCCTGCCTTCCCTCTGAGGTTTGACAGTCTGTTCAATGCTTTTATGTCTCTGGATCTATTTGTGTTCATAAGTTTATGTTATTCATTATATTCCAGGAATGAGTGAGATCATGTGATATTTATCTTTCTACGACTGGCTTATTTCACTTAGCATAATGCTCTCCAGGTCCATCCATGCTGTTGCAATACTAAGAGTTTTTCTTTTTTACAGCAGCATAGTATTCCATTGTGTAGATGTACCACAGTTTTTTAATCTATTCATCTGTTGATGGGCACTTAGGCTGTTTCCAACTCTTAGCTATTGTAAAGTGTCCTGCTATGAACATAGGGTTGCATATATTCTTTCTGATTGGTGTTTCTGATTTCTTGGGGTATATTCCTAGAAGTGGGATTACTGGGTCAAATGGTAGTTCCATTTTTAATTTTTTGAGGAAATTCCATACTGTTTTCCACAGCGGCTGCACCAATCTGCATTCCCACCAGCAGTGTTTGAGGGTTCCTTTCAGACTTCATTTTTCCATAGCTCAAAGAAGGACTAGGCATACATATCACCTAGGGGCACACTTGCAACTCAGCTCTTGCTTTCTGGAGAGAGATACAAACCAAACCCAAAGCCCTTCCGTCTATTTTCTGTCCAGCAACCATCAGATTTTCTCTGAAGAGAGGATTTAAACTGAGAGACAGCAATGACTCCTCCTCTAACATTTATGTGGAGCTAGGCTGGAATCAATACCATAAGACAAAGCCATGCATCACCCAGTGTTACAGAAAAACAAAAACGATGGAATAGATACATATGGAGAAACTGAGGCTATAGAGAGATGTGCCTATTTTGTTCCTAATAGTTGTCCAGTTCCTGGAGGCCGATTTGTACATTGTTTTCTGCCTTTGGGTTATACAGGATTCTCCTGTGTCCCCTTCGATGAACCCCCTTTGTTGGAACTACTTCGAGTGGATTTCTGCGTCTTGCAGACGTCAGCTTCAACTGCAAACTTAAGAAACTAAATTCTCTACTAACTTATTTCCTTTGAATCAGTTCAAGTGCTCTGTACATAGTAGGGATTCAATAAAACTATGGCAGCATGTTTATCTTTTAGCAATCTATACACCCCCCTCCCACCCCAAAATGGTTCAGTGCTTGTCCTCAAAGGTTATTATTATGTTTGTTTTTTACTACATGCATTTCATGCAACACACAGAAGTCATCCCTATTCATGTTCAAGCCACCAGATTGACAATGTGCAGCTTCAGCCAGTTTCAGTTGTGGGAGATAAAGCATGAATACTAGATTTTACAGGAGCAGATTAAAAATATTTCCTAAAATGTCAATGGAAAAAGACACTTTGAAATGGTCTCTTTATACAACATGCATCTCCAGATTCCTGCAGCTCTGGTGCCTCCTTTACTTACATACAAAAGGATTATTTTAAGTCAAGTTGTTTTCCCCAGCGCTGTCAATATTCACTAGATTTATTTGCCCAATGGAGTCTTTTTTATTTTTTTTATTTTTTTGTTCTCCATCAAAACCTCTCTTGTCCTTGCTGGGCTGATGGTCGAGGATCAGAAAGCAATATTCCAGCTGTTCTTAAAACCAGCATTTCTTAGCAAGGTTAAGCAGTGCCTTTTCAAACTCCCCGTGCTGTGTGCGTCATCTCCTGGTGAGTCAATTCTGTTATGCTAGTGCATCGCACAGAGAAAGGCTAGCAAGCTTTCCAACTTTGAAAAAAAAAAAAAACAGCCTCTCTTGTTGGTCTACCTAAGTTGGCTTGAGATGTGTTTATCTCTAGTCCACCTGCCGCTTCAGACGCAATAAGCCCTTTCTTTAAACACCTGATGCCACGTTCCTTTTATCCACAGGGTCTTCAACTGCTACTACTTCCCTAACTGGGAAGACAGAAGGAATGAGGGTATAGAATCAAATCTCATTTTGGAAGAAGCTCACTTGAGTGGGTTCCCATCTGTAAGGGTTGCCTTTGAGAGAAAGGCCTGAACAGCTAGACAATAGCCCTTCTCCTTCCTAACACCTGAGACCTGATTCTGCTTCTCAACATTTCTGATGCCCAAGATCCTAAACCTTGGGTAGACTCTCCACTGTACTAAAATAGCACACGCCCTAGTGTGTTAGTTGACTGAATGCAAGTAAATATAGAGATGCTGTTCCAAATCGGAATCGTTTAGGAAATATTGTGCTAAACAAAATTGATGAGTTTTCTCACTGTAGAAATTCTCTATGTCTTTAAAAAGTAAAAGCGCATTCTGCATTTTCAAGAGGGAGATGATGAATGTCTGTTTGTCAGGCTTATTTGATCACAGAAGTCTTTATTTGGTGTGAAATATGTTAGGAGGCCTCTCTTTACTGCAGTTCTTGGCTTTGATTTCTTGGACTCTTGACGATGGATCGGTATGGGAATTTTGGTACCTAATTTGATCTTTGGCAATTTTAGTGTTTCAAGTCACAAGGCCCTCAAATACATGCCTCCATTTATCTTGCACGTATCCTTTATCTAGGCTTAATCATCTAGTCCCACTGACTCTCACCTACATATCATAATTGCTGTATTGTTACTTACATCCTATCAACTCAGTCCTTCTCCATGTAAAATCATTGCAACCCTATGCTTTCTGACAAAACTCAATTTCTCTTATACATGTCAGCTCAGATGCTATTGCCTCTGTCTTTGACTCATAGGATGACAGATTGGAGTAGATCTCAGATTATTCTGGGTCAAAAATCTTTTTGATGAGAAATATTTCATAGAGGCAATATAATTTGCCTTGGGTCACATGGAAGGGTTATACAAGGGCTGGACCCTAATCTGGCTAACAGAACCACGCAGAGGATAAGGCTTCTATGCGCTGTCAGGACTTGGTTAGGAGTTATGAAGCAGGGAAGAAAGAGGCAGAGTTTGAGCGTTGTTTAAAAAAGTGAAGTCACATATTAATTTTAGTTGACCAAATATGCAAAACAGAGTTGGATTAGGGAAAGCAGCAATGCCCACAGTCAAATCATAGATTTGAAAAGTAGAATTCTTGGCATAGGAAAAACATAAGGTCTAGGTTCTTCAGATTAAGTCATTCAATCAGTAGGAGTTGTTCATTGACAACCCAAGGCCCAGTTCCTACAAGGTATAAATCCTCGGGACTTGTAGAGGGAGACTTTGCAGTTCTTTGAGCTTCACTGCTGACAGCTATTTCTAAAACCTAGTTCTCCTGACTCCAGTACAGCATTCTTCACTATACCACACTCTCTCACTAAATGTGGATTTGCTAGAATTTCAAGGAAAATTTTCACTGAATCTCAGGGGGATAGGACAGACTATAAAATGACAGCCTTGCTCCAGCAATAGCAGGAACTGCAGTGTGAATTTTGCTTTGCTAGTTATGGGGATAAGTCTTTCCTGAGTCCTCTTTGGTCTATCAGTTGCCCCCTTTGTGAACAGAATTTTAAAAGGAAACTTCTGCTAGTTTCTTTGTATGTAGTTGAGGTCTGCCTTACCACCAATAATTACACTGTAACGCATTTCAAATAACTGCTTTCTACTCACTACACAGGCATTTTAACAGAAATATTGGATTTGTAAACCAAACATGTATTATCTCATTATGTATTTGAAATATTGAATAGAATTTACAGATTTTGAGCTCAATATTCCTTTGGCGTGCTCTGGATGTCCAATCGCTTGTCTAGATTCCTCATCCTTGTGCTTAGGTGCCACTACACACTTCCACTTAAGATCCCACTGGTGATCAAACATTTTCAAAGCAAAATATCTCTTTTCCCCTTAAACAGGCTTTTCCTCCTGCGTATCTATCTTAAGATATGGTATCACCATCCTCAATCACCTAAGCCAGCATCATTCTTTATAAAAATTTCCACCTCTGATTAATTAGAATTTCAGATGTGTTGCTTCTTTATCTAAAGTGTTTCTTGAATCCTTGCCTTCTTTCTTGAATCATTGCTTCCTTTCTATAGCCATGGCTGTGATCCAAACCTTCATCATTCTAGCCCAAGATATAGTAATGTGCGGTGATCCCCTTGTCTCAAATACTCCCCATTGCTGCTAGGAGTAATCTATCTGAAATGCAATATGTCTATGCCGCTTCCATTCTTAAAATTGTACAATAACTTCCTATCTTCTATGGGTCAGAGATGTCAAATATCTCTACTAATGCCTTTTCTCATCCATTTTTCCCCATCCTCTAGTACTGTATTGGTATTGTATCATCAGGTTTATGTCTTTTATTTATTATCATATTTTTATGTTCAATTACAATTGACATTCAACATTATATTAGTTTCATGTGTACAGCATATTGATTAGAAAATTATATAATTTATGAAGTGATCACTCTGATAAACCTAATACCCTGAAACCATACCTAGTTATCCCTATGCTTTACTTTACATCCCCATGACTATTTTGTAACTAACTGTCAATTAGTATTTCTTAACCCCTTCACTTTTTCCTCCTAGCCCCCGCCAAGCCCTCTCCCACCTCATAACCATAGTTTGTCCTCTGAATCTATGAGTCTGTTTCTGTTTTGTTTGTTTATTTTGCTTTTCAGATTCCACATAAGAGTAAAATTATATCGTATTTATCTTTCTCTGTTTCACTTATTTCACTTAGCATAGAATCTGTAGGTCCATCCATGATTTTGATGATTTTGCAAATGGTAATATTTCATTCCTTTTTATGGCTGAGTAATACCCCATTGTATATATGTAGCACACCTTATTTATTCACTCATCTATTGATGTACATTTAGATTGCTTCCATATCTTGGCTATTGTAAATAATGCCTCAATTAACATAGGGATGCATATATCTTTTCAAAATACATGTTTTAGATATTTTGGATAAATACCCAGAAGTGAGAGATTGCTGGGACATTTGGTAGTTCTATTTTTTAATTTTTTTCAGGAACCTCAATATTTTCCATAGTGGCTGCACCACTTTGCAATCACATCAACAGTGCACCAGGGTTCCCTTTTCACACATCCTCACCAACACTTGCTTGATTTTTGTGAATGGTAGCCATTCTGACTGGTGTAAGGTGACGACATCTCATTGAGGTTTTGATTTGCATTTCTCTGATGATTAGTGACATTGAGCAAATATTTATGTTTATTTTCCATTTGTCTTTTCTCTTTGGAGAAATATCTATTCAGGTCCTCTGCCTATTTTTTAATTGGATTATTTGTCTTTTTGGTGTTGTTGTATGAGTTCTTTATATATTTGGATATTAATACCTTATCAGATGTATCTTTAGTGACTATCCTCCCATTCAATAAGTTGTCGCCACTTTCTTGATGGTTTCCTTTGCTATGTAAAAGCTCTTCAGCTTGATGTAATCCTGTTTGCTTATTTTTTCTTTTGTTTCCTGATGCCTGAGGAGACATGTCCCAAAAAATATTACTAAGAGCAATGTCAAAGAGTTTACTTCCTATGTTTTGTTCTAGGAGTTTCATGGTTTGGGGTCTTACATTTAAATATTTAATCCATTCTTTAGAATATTCTTGTTTATTATATAAGAAAGTGATCTAGTTTCATTTTTTAATATGTACTGTCCAGTTTTCCTAACACATTTATTGAAGAGACTGTCTTAATCTCATTGTATATTTTTGCCTCCTTTATCATAGGTTAATTGACCATATATTATGGGTTTATTTCTGAGCTCTCTCTTTATTCTGTTCCACTGATCTATGTATTGTTGTTTTTATGCCATTACCATGGTATTTTGATTACCATAGCCTTGTAGTATAGTTTGATATCAGGTAGTATGATACTTCCAACTTAGTTCTTCTTTCTCAAGATTTCTGTGTCTATTTGGGATCTTTTTTGGTTCCACTTTTTCTCATGCTTGAATCATTTCTTGGATCATTTCTTTCTTTGTATGAAACTTCCATGAGGCCAGACATCTTAATTACCTAGCTCACTGACTTAGCCCCAGTGCTTAGAATAATGCCTGTTAGATGGTATTTATCATCTAGCAATCATTCCTATGGAAGCACTGATAGGTTTTATCAGAAGGGGAGAGAGCAGCTCACTGAATGGCAACTTGTGTAGGAGGGGCGGGGAAAGTTGACACAAGTGCTCACTGCCAAGGGTAATGGTAAGCATGACGGAACTTTGAGTATCCAGGAAGTGCACTATGGCAGCAGATTTCTGAAGGCAGGTGAACCTGTATAGGAATATGTGAGGGAAAACACAAAAGCAAACTAATGCCACTTTCACCTTCCCAGCTTACCTTTCACTTCAGTGCCCTTTCAGTCCATCCCCGGCCAGCATTCCCATGATGTTCCCAGTATCCAGGAACAAAAGAAAGCATGGACAATCTTATTCTTTCACCAATGGTAATGCCTCATTGGCACCCAGAAATATTTAGTTTTGAAACATCTTCAGTAACTTTATTTCTGAAGTTACAGCAAGGTACTTGTGACCCTTAAGAATATGGTTCAAAACAATTATTCCTGGCTCAAAGGTTGTCACAATTCCCAGTGACCCTGTGCAACCAAGGGTTCTCTTAACTACTAAATGGTTCTGAAAGCAGTTAGGTGATAGAATCTAGTTTCTGCCCTAACCAGTTTGGCTCAGTGGATAAAGCACTGGCCTGTGGACTGAAAGGTCCCAGGTTCGATTCCGGTCAAGGGCATGTACCTGGGTTGTGGACACCTCCCCAGGAGGAGGTGTGCAGGAGGCAGCTGATCTCTATCCCTCTCCCTTCCTCTCTGTAAAAAATCAATAAATATATATTTTTTAAAAATCCAGTTTCTCATCTTGAGGGAGAAGAAACAGATAAGAGAATAACAAAACAAAACAAAAAAAGGACATTTCTCCACCTCACTGTGATGCAAAGAGAAACAGGATTGGCAATTAGTAGACATCTATTTCATGCTCACAAGTCCTATTTTATAAATGAGGAAACTGAGATTTCAGCTAGGATAAAAAATACAAGGAAATCATAACTCTAGGTAAGTGGCAAAGCTGAGTTCTGAATCTGTGTCTACTAGTTCCCAGAGCCCTTCACTCTTTCAGGTGCAGCAGGATGCCACTTCAAGATTGAGCCCGTGTGGGACAAAGAGCATTAGGTGGAATCTTGTGTCTGTGCTGATTAATATTGATATTTGGCAGAGCTATCTTCAGGCCCAGGACATGCATATGCAGAATATCGCATCGGGGATGCTAGAAAACATCTTGCTATGCAATTTTCCTTATTCTTTTCTCAGAGAAGAGTAGACAGAGACACCTGACGTGGCACACTGAGAAGCAGGCGTCCTCAAACTACGGCCCGCGGGCCACATGCAGGTGTTTTTGCTGTTTTGTTTTTTTACTTTAAAATAAGATAAATGCCGTGTGCATAGGAATTTGTCCATAGTTGTTTTTTTTTTTAAACTATAGTCCGGCCCTCCAACGGTCTGAGGGACAGCGAACTGGCCCCTGTTTAAAAAGTTTGAGGACCCCTGCAGAAGGAAACATGCTTGGTTGGTTCCCTTTATCCAACCTGTAAGGAAGGGGTTGGGAGAGAGCCTGTGGCTCCGGATAGAGAAGCAGCTGTCTCTCTGAGGGAGATGAACTCTAGTTCAACCAAGCAGGCAGGCAAGCAGCCCAGAGCTGAAGGAGAAAGTCCTCCTCCTCCGAGTTGCTATCGTGAGACCCTCCAAGGGGTAAGGAAGGCAGGGTGTTTTGGTTGCTCTGTGTAGCTAGAGAACAAGCAGATTGCTGCTGACAACTCCAGGAACACCCCCCTTTAACAGGTGAAGGGTGGGCTCAACCACAATGCACCTGCTGACGTGCAGCTGATCCCCAGAGACTCCAGGCTGTTTTTTTGTGTGTGAACAATATAATATTTCACCGCTAAATTTAGGGAGCCTGCGTCCTATGACAATGGCACATCACCCTGGATAATTAGCAATAAAAATTGCAGGTGGTTTAATTATATAATCTCCAAGGTTTTGATTAAATTAAAGCCTTTTACCAAAGGCCAAAAATTTATACTACACAAGTTAAAATTATAAAACAATGAGGCTGTTACCACAAATTACAAGAGGATAAGTTTCATGACCCAAACTCTCTGTGTGTATGTGAGCTTAATCGTGTGTGTGTGTGTGTGTGTGTGTGTGTCCACTTTTGAAGAAGGATTATGCTGATCCTTGGGATGTTTTTGTATGTATTTTGTGTACATACAAATTCTATGTGGATATGTGCAAATAGTATTGTATACTTGATATATAATTTATATATTATATATTCAATTGCAATAATATGTAATGTTACATATACAATGAAAATAGATTATCTATAATAATAAAAGCGTAGTATGCTAATTAGACCAGGCAGCCAAATGACCTTCCATATGTCATTCTGGACATCCTTCCCGGCAAAGCGGTGGCAGGGACCGAGGCAGAGGTGGTTAGGGGTGATCAGGCAGGCAGGCGAGTGGTTAGGGGTGATGAGGCAGGCAGGCAGAAGGGTTAGGGGTGATCAGGCAGGCAGGAAGATGAGCAATTAGGAGCCAGTGGTCCCAGATTGCAAGAGGGATGTCTGATTCCTGAGGGATCAGACCTAAACCAGCAGTTGGATATCCCCCGAGGGGTCCTGGATTGCGAGAGGGTGCAGGCCGGGCTGAGAGACACCACCCCCCGTGCACGAATTTTGTGCACCAGGCCTCTAGTGTGATATATATTACAATGTATGTGTGAATATACCCCTAGGTATACAGGTGTATGCATAAAAAACTTGAAATGTATTCATGAGTTCTACATGTCAATACCATAAATTGTTACTATGTGAATTTATATATATATTATAACTTTTAAATTACAACATTGAATGTTGTAATATATATAAATACTGATAATATGTGTGACCATATTCATTATATTGGAGATACATGTATAAGTATTTACCACATAGGAGGTGTACATTATGCTACAGATAAATTGTGTTTACATGTAATATTTTTCATTGTATAAAATATACATAACATCAATTTTATACTTTTAATCACTTTTAAGTATACAGTTCACTGGCATTAAGTACATTCACTATTGTAGTGCAACCATACCACCATCCATCTCTAGAACTTTTTCATCTTGCAATTAAACAATTTGCCAATTAAACTCCATATCAATTAAACAATAGCTCTCTCTTCCCTCCTGCTCTCATATCCTGTAATCCACCACTCAACTTTCTGTCTCTATGACTAGTCTAAGTACCTCAAATTAGTAGAATCATACACTATTTGTCATTTTGTGACTAATTTATTTCAATAAATAAATTACTTATTTACTGAACAAATAATTCAATAAATTATTCAAAAGGCTCGTCCATGTTGTAGCATGTGTCAGAATTTCCTTCCTTTTTTTTTAAAGCAGAGTAATGTTCATATATATATCACATTCTGTTTGCCCCTTCATCTGCTGATGGACACTTGGGTTTCTTTGACCTTTTGACTGTTGTGAATAATGCTGTTAGGAAGAAGCGTGTACAAATGTCTATTCATGTTCCTGCTTTCAATTCTTTTGGGTATATACTCAGAAATGGAACTGGTGGATTATACAGTAATTCTATTTTTGATTTTTTGAGGAACTGCTATACTGTTTTTTATATATGTGTGTATTCAGTATATAGGGAACATATACAACTGCATTCATATTTTTATTTATAGAACTATAGATATAAAATGTGAATATAAAGCACTGGCTATATGAGTGTATATATGATACTAAAGCTAGATTCCTGAATATATTCCTGAGATATATGTGTTTGTGTATGCAAAATAGTGAAGATTTATATTGTCATGCTTACATTTACACTTGTTCCCTCATTGTATCAGTAGCCTTTTTTTATATAAAAAAATCCTAAAACATAGTATTTTAAAGTAATCACAATTGATTATTTTGTTCATAAACCTGATATTTTGCCAGTGCTTGGCAGGGACATCTCTTCCCTGTTCCAAGTGGTATAACCTGAAGTGGCAAATTGGAGCTGGAGGATCTACTTTCACCACTGTTTGCTCTTATGGCTGGCAAATTGGTGCTGACTGTCATCTGAGGATTCACTGTAGCTGTGAGCCTCTCCATGGGCTCATTGGGCATACTCACCCTATAGTGGCTATGTTCTAAATGCAAACATCTCAAAAGAACCTAATAGAAACTGTATTGCTTTTCATGACCTAACTCTGGAGGTCACATGGTGTCATTTCTGTCAATCAGACACAAGTAAAGGAACTAAGAGCCTAGCTGTTGATGGGAGGAGTGTCCAAACCTTGTAAGGAGAATGTGTAGGATGGAAAATACTGCTGTGGCCATTTTATTTATTTATTTATTTATTTATTTTATTTATTTTAAAGAATTTCTTTTGTGTTGTTTTTTTAAATACATTTTATTGATTTTTTACAGAAAGGAAGGGAGAAGGATAGAGAGTTAGAAACATTGATGAGAGAGAAACATCGATCAGCTGCCTCCAGCACAACTCCTACTGGGGATGTGCCTGCAACCAAGATACATGCCCTTGACCGGAATTGAACCTGGGACCCTTCAGTCCGCAGGCTGACGCTCTATCCACTGAGCCAAACCGATCAGGGCATGGCCATTTTTTAGAAAGAATAATCCACCACAGTCACAGGTCATTATTTCCAAATGGTTTGAAAGCTACATAAATTCATTCATTCACTCATTCGTTCATTCATGAAACAGATATTAATTGAATGTGTACTATGTGCCAGTGAAGAAAACACACAAAGTCCTTGCCTTTATGGGGCTAATATTCCAGTACAAAGAATCAGGAGAAAAACAATGAAATATCTGTCATGTCAGATGATAATAAGTGTAAAAATAGAAGAAAAATAAAGCACTGTAATGAAAAAAGGGACAGTGAATTACTATTTGACATAGGATGGTCTGGGAAATAATCTCCAATAAGAGGACTTTTGAGCAGAGATACCTGACGAAGGGGGTGGGAATAAGTTTTGAAGATAAAGGCATCAGGAGGGAGTAATTCTAAATGGAGACATGTAAAGACAATGAGATATAACCATGTTTGAGAAATAGCAAGGAGGCCAGTATGCCTGGAGCATGAGGGGGAGAGTGGTAGGAAATGAAATCATAGAAGTTATGGGTGCCAGATCATATTGAAATAGGAGGAAGATGACATTGTTCTTCCTGTTGCAAAAAAAAAAAAAATTCCCAAAGGAAGCATACCACTAATAACATAATCATTTGTAGCTGTATTGTCTTTGTTTCAATCACATCCACTCCACAAATGCCGGATATCAAAGAACGTGTGCTAAGTTAGTGGGCATCAGCTGTCATCTGGATTGGGAGGAAGTGGGCCAACTGAGGGAAATTGCCTCTAACCTTGGAAATGAAAATCCAGTCTCAAAAGGCTATGAGACATCCCTTCTGTCTGAGTCTGTTCTCTCTGCCTGCTTCATGCCACATCTGTGCATATAAGACACCAAAATATTCACTGACCTGAATGGCAGAGGTATTAATGGGGCTGGCATTTGGATTTTTAGGTTTGTAATCATGAAGGGAACTCACCAAAGGTTTTAAAGGTTGATTGTCCATCTGTGCCTTTCCCTACTCCCCAGTCCCTAATAAAATTGGGTGAATCTTTGCCTTGTCATTAACACTGGAAGTAATAAATAGAGAGCAGCTGCAACCAAACCAGCCAAACACCCGGCACATTCTGATAAGTCACTGGAGGAGCTGCTTTGGTGGCCAGTTGTTTCTAAACCTGGTGGCAGATTAGCAGCACCTGGGGAGCTGTGCGCACCTCAACGCTCTGGAGTTGGGCCCAGGAATGTTTTTATGGGCGTGTTTTTGTTGGTTTGTTTCTTTGTTTTAGCTCCCCAGGTGATTCTAACATGCAGTCCTGGTCAAAAACCACCACTGTTGATATCAAAAAATGACTACTAGCCCTAGCCGGTTTGGCTCAGTGGTAGAGCATCAACCTGTGAACTGAAGGGTCCCAGGTTCGATTTCCCTCAAGGGCATGTATTTAGTTCGCAAGCTCCCAGCCCTAGTCGGTGTGCATGCGGGAAGCAACCAATCCATGCGTCTCTGTCTCTCCCTCTCCCTCTCCCTTCCACTCTCTCTAAAAATCAATGGAAAAATAACTAACATATAATAAACTGCACCTGTTTAAAATGTACAGTTTTGTAATATATATATACATGTGTGTGTGTATGTGTATATACATATATATATATACACACACACATATAACCAATATATATATTTGTATTGATTTAAGAGAGGAAGGGAGAGGGAGAGAGAGAGAGAGAAATATCAATGATGAAAGAGAATAATTGATCAGCTGCCTCCTGCAATCCCTCTACTGGGGATCAAGCCTGGAACCTGGGCATGTGCCCTGACTGGGAATCAAACCCTGACCTCCTGGTTCATAGGTTGACCCTCAACCTCTGAGCCATGATGGCTAGGCAAAATGACTATTAGGTGATACAGGAAGATTCGGATTTCATTTTGTCTTAAACAATATTATACAAAATAAATGCATATGGCTGAATATTAAAACCTACTTAAATCCCTATTTCCCAGTGGTTCCTCTGAAGGGCCATTCTTGGTAAGTATTTAATATACAAAATCACTGGAAATGTTGGCAGCATCCTAGGGCCTAGCCATCACTTCACCTCCTCTTTCCCAAATCCAATCCCCATTTTCTTTGAGAGAACAAACCACTTCATTCCTCTCTTGTGAAAATATTTTCTGAATAAGCCTGACCCCTTGCAAAATTTCCCAAGGCTGAGCTTTCATACTTTGGTATTATGATATGCATATTCTGATTGATTTTTGAATGTTTCTTCCATTCCTTTGTTTTTCTTTCTTTACTTTTCTATTTGCATCGTAGTCAATTGGTTAATTTCAAAAACAAGATTAAAACATTGATTAATTGGGGCAGACATGTGCTTAAGTTACTTTGCGGGGGGGCGGTTGGGGTCAAAGTGTCAGTAATTTCCTTCCTTGGATTTGGTATAATTACCTTCCATTACCTCCATTTATGTTCTCATCTCAACAATAAGGCATGGGAACTTCTGGAAGAACCACCTCAACCATATTGTATTAGCACAGTGGTCGGCAAACCGCGGCTCAGGAGCCACATGCGGCTCTTTGGCCCCTTGAATATGACTCTTCCACAAAATACCACGTGCGGGCGCGCACATACAGTGAGATTGAAACTTCGTGGCCCATGCGCAGAAGTCAGTTTTCAGCCTGGGCGAGTCTATTTTGAAGAAGTGGTGTTAGAACACTCAAGGGGCCAAAGAGCTGCATGTGGCTCGCGAGCCGTGGTTTGCCGACCACTGTATTAGGAGATCCAGTGATATTCTTCATTGCACATACCTCTACAATAATACCCTATTGGATCTCATAATGTCCAAAACCCAAGTCAACTGCTCTGCCAACTATGTCCAATATGCTTCTGTTCAATGACATGACCATATGCAACATTCCAAAACTAGAACTTGGAATTATCATCTACCCAAGTGTCTCAAACATATTTAAGACAAATTTTTATCAAAAAAAGTATTTACCATCATAGTAAATAGATAAAAATAAAGCTTTTCTTTGGTGTGTTGGGGATCCAAGCATCATTATTTTAGCCTCCCACTGTCTCCCCAATTATTGTTAGCAATAGTCAGCATTCTTAAAAAACATAGAACCGTGTGTGTGTGTGTGTGTGTGTGTGTGTGTGTGTGTGTAATATATTTTCATTATATCATCATTTCTATATTACAAAATTCTTAGGGATTGGGACTGGCTCTTATTTATCTTGGAATAGATAATAGAGCAAGGAATTTCAACACATAATTACCAAACGCAGAAATCAGTAATCAACAGCACAACTTTATATATAAATCTGTGACTGTCCAGGAATGCTAACTGAGAAGAGGCCAGAACAAGAGGTACAAAAAAATATATAGGTGAAATTTCCTCCCAAGAGTGAAAAACGTTTGTTTGGTTCATTTTATTTATACAAAGTCATAATAAGTAGACATTAAATTGAAAACCAACTAGTGGAATTTGAAAAGGAAAGTTAGGGTCAGGCTTGGGTCCTCCTTTTTCTTTCCAACAAAGACAGAGTCTGGTTGGAACAAGACAGGAGAACTGGCTATTAGAGGAGGCTTATGTAGAGCTTACTAATGAGATCTGGGTCATAGGTGGAAGCAATTTTCCGAGTGTAGCAAAAAATTTGCTCTTTTGTCTTAGAAATTTTGACAATAATTTTTATTAATCTTATTCAGGGACTCTTAATCAAGCTCAAAACTCTTTCCTCAGCAGACAAAACTCAGATATGGTTGACCTTGGAAATAGTCTCTTTTAATGAACAATAGGTGTGAGTGTGAAAGTGCATGTTGGGGTCTCCTTCCTAAGTCTCTGCCATTCACAAGATGAATCAGGGAAGACAGTTGGACCTGAACACTCCACAGCTACCTCTGATAGTGGAAACACTAAAGCCGCTTCATTAGAGATGGAATTGCACCCCAAAAACCATGTGACATACTCACCTAGTACAGACCCTGAGGAATAACTTGCCGCTGATCAGTCTGTGTGTTTAGAGACAAAATTTTACTTCTAGAAATTGCAGCAGCTTAAATAATCCAAAGCTATTCTAGTTCTCTAGTGAATTGGGAAAAGTGGGAGGTCATCTGTTAATTAAAACCCTTTGCTTTTTATCAAGGATTAATATATGACATGAAAAATGTTTATGTAAAATTGTCCAGATAGTTTAAAGAAAACACTAATGTGATACATTTCTTTCATAACTTAGTTTCATTGGTAAGGTACAGTCTTATAGTAGACACTGGGTAATAACATAATTTGCTTTTTATTTTCCATTGGCTGCTAAGAAGCTCAGAGATCAATTTTATGTTCAATCATGATAACAGTATTAGGTGAGGTGGTTGATAATATTCTTTATCGATCTTTTTGATGCTTTTAAGATAACCTCAGAGGAGTATAATTGTACAAAATAATATTTCTTAACTTTATGTATGTAATACAGTAAACTTCAGCAAATATTTATAGACATATAACTATAATCAAGATATAGAATATTCCATCACTCCAAAGAGTTTCCTTACTATACTCCCACAGTCGATCTGTACCCCTAGACCCAACTTCTAGTCATCATTGATCTCTCTTTACCATTTACCTTTTATAAAATGAAATATAAATGCAGTTCTAGAATATGCAATCTTTTGTATCTGGTTTTCACTTTGATCTTTATGATATTTTGATATATTGTTTTTTATATTGGTTGTTAATAAATTTTTAATGCTGTGTAGTAATCCACTGTATGGATATATCACAATTTGTTTTTCCACTCAACAATTGTAGGGTATTTAGGTTGCTTTTGGCAGTTATAAATAAGCTTCTATAAACACTTGAGCACATATTTTTATGTGGACAAATATTTTCATTTCCCTTGGGTAAATGCCTAGGTGTGCAATTACTCAGTCATCTTGTAGGTGTATATTTAAATATATAGGAAAGAAACTGTCAAATTATTTTTCCAAGTGGCTATAACACTTTGCATTCCCACCAGCAATTATGAAATTTCAGATTTGGACAACTATTTCAGCACTTGTTTCTGTAAATTTAAAAAAAAAATGTCATCCTAAAATGTGCAATGAGACCTCATTGTGCTTTCATTTATATTTTTGTAGTCATTAACAATGTTAAGCCTTTTTTCATACACTTAGTTATCCCCTCTTGGGTAAAGTATTTGTTAGAATGTTTTGCCCATTTTTTAAATTGGACACTTGCTTTCTTCTTTAATTTTATGAGCTCTTTATATACTTTGAATACAGTACCTTTACAAAGTATTTGCTTTGCAAATATTTATTCCCATTATAACCTGTTATAACTTTGTCAAATCTTTTTAGTTCTAGAAGTGTTTTTGTAGATTTCTTCTACATAAGCAATTGTCACCTATATAGAATAATTTTATTCCTATTTTCTAATCTGAATATCTCTATTTCTTTATTTATTGTATTAGCTAAGACCTCCTAAACAATCTTAGTTGTTGTTATTACTTTAATTTTGCTATATTTATGATCTTGTAGGAAACTATTCTTGTAAGTATGGTATTAGGTATATATTTTTCCTAGATGTCTTTAAACAATTTGAGAAAATTTTCTATTATTTCGACTTTGAGAGATTTTTATTATTATTACAAATGGGTGTTGAATTTGTCAAATTCCAGTTCTGCATTTATTGAAAATATATAGCGTTTCTTCTTTATTTTGTTAGCATACTGTTATTGAATTCAATTTGTGAAGTATTTTTGTGTCTGGGATTGTGAGAGATACTGTTCTGTAGATTTACTTTCTTGTAATATCATTGTCTAATTTATGTGTCAGGGATATCCTGGCTTTATAATGTAAATGGGATGTCTTCTCTTTTATTTTTCTGGAAGAATTTATATAGAATTGAAATCGTTTCTTTCTTAAAATTCTGGGAAAAATCACCAATGAAACCATCTGTACCCAGAGTTTTCTGGATATAAAAGTTTTAAACTACAAATTTATTTAAAACAGTATTGAACTAGTCTATCTCGCTTTCCTTTAATGAAATTTGATCATTTGTATCTTTCACGGAATTTGTCTACTTTGTATACAGTCATTTCAACATATGTACATATGTGCTTTATGGTTTTTTTTATTATTTATTTACCACAAGTAAAGATCAGGAATTATCTTTTTTTCAATTTTTTTTTTTTTTACTGTTTCGCTTCTTTACTGCTGTGTATATGCTCTATGTGAGTGACGTAGGTGCTTATGTAGGTGGGTTCCGACTTACAGCGAAATCGCGTTATGTCTTGCTGCCATAGGAACGGATCTCCAATGTAACCCGAGAACCTACTGTATATGGCAGAAAGTTGTTCATTATATGTAGTGCCTTATTCTTTTTTTTTTTTCTGATAGTAGTAATTGGACTTGTTTTCTTTGTCTGTTTGCTTGTTTTTCATCAGTCTGATTAAAGATTTATCTATTTCATTGATCTTTTCAAAGAACCAGCTTTTATTGACATTGATTTCCTCTGTTGTATTCCTGTTTTTAAGAATAAATTCAATCTTTATAACTTCATTATGACTGGAAGTTAAAGTCATATATAGTATAATTAGCAGTCTTACTTTAAGTGTCCTCAAATTGTTTTTTCAAAAGTTGGTGTAGTTAATGTTTCTAATTAAAATAATGTGGAAGGGGTTTTAAAAAATAAATCCAGCAAGCTAAATGTTGAGCTTTTAGATAGAGTCGATCTGGTAATCACTCTTAAAGAAGAGATGTAGAATCATAAATATATTTAAGTTATTTTTCTGTGATATGTTTTCTTCCCCTGATCTCAATTAATTTAACAAATGCTATCTTAATTGCAAAACACTATCAGGGATAAGAATGTAACTAAGACTTCAGGGCTGCCTTAAAGTAGTTCACAGGCAAGCAGGAAGATGAGATTTAAGGAAACAGCAACAGTGCAAGATGAAATGAGATCAGTGTCATAAAAATATATGAATAACATATTACAGCATTTCATTTTATTTTGCTTGCAAGCAGTTTTCATAATTCATGGCTAGAATCAATCTGAGAATCAAGGTAGAACTAAGTATTACATTAGAAACTCTAACTTTTTTTAAATCAGTATAAAGGTGCTGAAATTCTAGAAATATTTCTAATATTTTACTTGCAAAAAGCAGAGCCTGGGCACAGGATGGAGCAATAAATTAGAGTGAGGTAAGAAAAAGTAGTGGAACTCATCAATTGTCTTGATAATGATTACTTCATTCTGGATGTCTCAATGAAGTGCAGTCTATCAAATAATTGCCTAAAAAACTCTTTTAGACAGAATGAAGTTCTGAAAATATCTGTGGGTCATTATTTGAATGAGTTCATAGTACCCAACTTGGTCCAGAAACTATTTCCTGATTACTAAACTATGCGATAATTCAAAGATATCATGATCATGGAAATTATTACCCATGATTTAATTGTTTTCATACTTCATGGGAGTAGTGAGTGTAAATTAATATTTCTTAGGTGAATCCACCCTGTTGCTAAGATGAAAAACAATCTAACAATTAGATTATTTTTTAAGAAAGGCTTATATTTAAAAACTAAACTGCCCTATGGTATAATCATCATATTCTATTATAAGTGACAATACCATTTGGCCCTTAGGAGAATAGTTTTACCAATTCAGAGTAAGCTCTGTGTTGTTGAGAATGTGATTATCTAAAAAAGAGACAAATTGCAAAATTCTATATTGCAACAAAAATATTTTTTTTTCAAATATTTTATTTTTCGGGGAAATGGTTAAAATGTAATTAAGTTTATAAAAAATAAATATGATAGAAACTTAGAAACTTCTTTGTAAAAATATATTTAAAAGTGCATTATAAAATATACTAAACTATTAGCAATGCTATTGCTGGGATGGTAGGATAACAAATGTTCACAATTTTTTCATTTAACTTTTCTGAACATTTAAGATTTTTAAATATAAAATATGTCTATGATGAAATTAGAATTTTAAAAATTCAAAATTAGCAACAAATGTGACTTCATTGATTATCATGTTTTAGAAAAAGAATTCCAACAAACTAGGCTTCCTAAATTTGGGGATGATTTCAGGATTGTGTATTTTATTTGGGGATGATTTCAGGATTGTGCTAGTTTATTGTTCTGTGATAAAGGTTTCACTTCTGAGTTTATTAATGTTGCCTTTATATATTCTCCATGGCAGGACACAGGGAGTTGGGATCTTGGAAGCCCAGGGGCAGCCATCACAAATAAATGACCTTGCCACCACACCACAACTCTCATGAGTGGGTCCTTGGAATTCTTTCCACATGATCCCATGGTAGAGCCTAACTTCCACTGACAGCAAGAGGAGCTACCCTACAGGGTCATTTACAGGTTTAAATGAGATAATATGACATATCTCAGATCCCAGCATAGGCAATAGAGTAAGTTTATTCCTTTCTCTGTTTTCTTTGTTCATGAGAGAAGCTCATGTGAATTTCATCCTCTAGTTATCCCTCTACTCAAGGAACAAAATCTGAAATGCCTATAATCCTTCCAAAATTAGAAGGTCAATGCTTTATTCCTATTTTTTTTTTTCATTTTTACACAATAGAGTTCTTTAATTCTTTCTGAACTTAAGGTAAATTACTTAACACCATCTCTTGAGTTTATTTTTCTCTAGAAACCTCAGTGGCCCCTAAGGGATACTAAAGCTTCATAGAGAAGGCATCTTTTGAGCAGTCTAATTAAACAAAAGTGATCAATAGAGAAAAATCTAATCCTATCACTACCTTTCTCTAGCAGCAGAAATCAAATTCCCAAGGCCCACTGCAAAGTATAAAGATATTTACATTTTTTTCTTGCTCTCAAAAAAACTGAGCCCACCAAATACTTTGTCTTTCAGGAACATTCTGCATATTTATGTACAAATCCTGAAGTTTCCATGACCTTGCAGCTTGCTATTAACATTTTCCCTAGTCTTTGTTCTAGCTAAAGATATATGAACCCATTTTACAAAGACCCCAAATGCTGGCCAGAACTTCTTTATACATAAAAGACAGATCTTTCCCTTGAAACTAATTTTCCCCTAAGATATATTACAGAATATGTTACATTTCTCCTGGCAAGTAAGAAAACCACACTCTATTCAAAATGTTGAGTTACTAAAAATTTTTAATCTTGGGTTTCTAGACTAGTAAGGAAATGAGCCATTTTTAATTTCTAAAAATCTGTTTCTATTGTTAAGACCAGATTAACAGGAACAAAACAACAACCAATATTTTGTATTTATAATGTGCCAAGTGTTGTGATCATTTGGGCTCATGTACATTTTCTCAATTAATCTTCAGAATATTCTGTCAAGGATGTACTATTTATGTGGCAATCTCACAGAAGGAATAACTAAAGCTCAAGGAATTTCAGAAATCTGACCAAAGTGATTGGGCTAGAATGTGGAAGAAGGGGTTTAAGGTATTATATCTAAAAATATGTCTAAATCTAAGCCCAATATTTTCAATTTGGATAAGATATGCCCTCCAAAAATGGTTGGGTTTATGCTTTGGTTTTAAAACATGATCAAACAGTTAGTCCCGTCTGAAGTAAATAAGAGAAATTGATGCTAGAAAATGACAAATGTATTTTTATTTAATTTATAAAAATACAAGGCATTTATCTTATAGACATTTACTCACTTGAATAGCATTTATAGACACTTCTCCAGAGCAGCAAGTATGTGTATTTCCTTCATGTTTCTTTCCCAATGTTTTTTTCCCAGTCAAGAAGAGCAAATTGACATGCATCAAATTATAATCAACTTACTTTCTTCATTGAATAGGGCGTTGATTTTCTAGAAGTTCATCTGTATTCCACTAAAAGAATTGATCACTGGACATTGGTTTTGAACTCTTCAATCTTGACCAATACAAACTTTTAGTATGTAATCATTGGGCAGAAATAATGTAGAAACAGCTCAAATACTAGAATAATTATTGCCTAAAATTACTATGATAAGAGGTTTTATTCCTAATATACTATTATCAAGAAACATCTCTACTTCCACAAATTCAGCTTAAATTCAACTTTTAAAATACATATTTAAACCTTTCAGTTAAAAGAAAAATATTTATAATGTGCTTCGGTGTCACAAATGCTATTTTGTTTTGTTTTAATTAAAAATCATTTGCCAAAATCTTTACATAAACCAATAAAACCAACTTGAGTGTTTTCCAACATATCTTGTAGCATATCTATTTTAGGCAGAGGACCGATATCATGCTTTATTATAAAATTAAATTTGTGTAACCTATGCAAAATCCAACTTTATGAGCCAATTTTATAGCAAGGATTACTATGAGTTCCTAAAAACCTTGGACTATCTTTTTCACTCTTTTTCTGATAAAATAGAGCATTTTGCCACTGGCTCCATAATCAAATTGGATTATGATGCACTCAAATGAATTTCATCTGGTATGTTTGAAAAATATCTGTGAAGTTAAGCCCAACTGTAACTCTCACCAAAAATGGCCTTAATTAACTGTCCCCCAAACCCCCAAATAATAACCCCAAAAAAAGACAAATGTTCTTAGGAATTCGTCCTCATATTCTGCATATAATAAGAAACTCTTATGGTAATACCTAGGCTTTGTTCTTGTCTGATAGCTTTAGCATGGTGCATCGGCTCATATTAGGTGAATGCATAGGGTATAACCAACAACCTTATAATCTTTTTGCTTTTATTTTATTTTATTTTATTTTTTAAATACATTTTATTGATTTTTTACAGAGAGGAAGAGAGAGGGATAGAGAGTTAGAAACATTGATCAGCTGCCTCTTGCACACCCCCTACTGGGGATGTGCCCGCAAACAAGGTACATGCCCTTGACTGGATTCGAACCTGGGACCCTTGAGTCCGCAGGCCGACGCTCTATCCACTGAGCCAAACCAGTTTCGGCTAATCTTAATGCTAGATGGTCTAAAGAACTTCCATCCTACTCTTAAATTCTACACTTGAGAAAATGACACTTCCCAAAGTTAACTGACCATAGGATTTTGACATTACAGGTGAGTAATTTATTAGTTTGTTATATAGCTTTCCACTGAAACAGCTAGATGAAGACTAGGTTATCAGACAAAGGTGCATACAATTTAATAGAAGTAAAAGTTTTTATTGCATAAATATAGCCATTATCTAACAAATATTATTTGGGCAGGGGGATAAAGCCATCCCATGGCAAACAAGCAGAGGTAATTCCAGTGGCAATAGTGTCTCCCAATACTCTAATCCCACACCTATACTTCCTATTAGCTAATCTCAAGCAAAAGCCAGAAGACAAATGAATCCACTGATTTAGCCCATGAGGGTTAGCCTCCAGGGGAAGGAAGTATGGAGCATAGAAATGGAAGATAAAAATAGAATATGTCCGACATACTATCATATTAGATCCCCTGTGATTGTGGGATTGTCTTATTTTCTTACACAAGTGTATTTATGTCCTTTGATTTTTCACTTAGATTTAATTACTAATGCAGTATAACTATGTTTCTACATGTTGATTTCTAATCTTGAAGATATAGGTTTGCATTGAGTAGAACCTGATAGAATTCTAAGGAAAGACCATTGCAATGTAAAACAGAAAAACATGAAGACTTAGTCGTGTTTTTCTCTCTCCCATTGGAGAGGGTAGGAACCTAGCTTACACAAAAGATTGCTCAATAAAGATTGGAGTCTGATATGGAAAGAAGGTGAGGTAATGGTTAACATTTAGCGCATTCTGCACCATTGTGTCAAAACTGGAATGAGTAGAATGGAAATAGTATCTGTTATTGCTGATTTGCCCTTCCCCAGAGGATGGGCGGCATTTGAACCTGTGATTAAGAGGCAACAGTTTTATCACACAAGATAAATCCCCCAAGCTCTCTGTTAGTCTTCAGGAAAGTTCCAGCAAAAAATAAATAAATAAATAAATAACAGAAAGAACCATGAGTGAACTATATACACATTTTGTAAAATGCAGGCACTCAGGTGATAATGGGCTTCTACCTGGATGACTAGGAATGACTTGGAAGTCAGGGAAAGAACAAGATATGTGAGCCTTGAACTCATATATGAATCCAGGAAAAAAATAGTAATAATACATTTCTATTTTAAAATATTAATCTTTTTCAGGGCACTGAAATAGAATCTACTTTTGTGTATGACTGAATACTATGGGAGGCCAAGACAGTAGGAAAGATAGAAGTCAACTTGCTTACATGCAAACCACCACAGCCTTGGGCACACTATCTTTCCTATGGAGTCTTAACTTGTGCAAAATTGGAAAATCATACTTGCCTTTGGCGTTCTTTCTGGTGTTTTTCACCCATTTTCTCCACTTTGTAGCACTCCTTAACGAAAATATTCCTTGTCTTCGTGATACCCATCCTCTTTACTTGAGTGTTACTTCACTCAAGACCAATATGTTTAAATACCACTTTGAGCCAAACCAATACCTCTCTCTTATGAACCATTCATTTATATCTGCCAATCATTAAAATTGACTCAATATCTATTAGGATATTTACATTGGACTAAGATCTTCCAAGGTCTAAAATGTATTCCTAAAGTTGGCATTCTAAGTAGCCAGGAAGAAGTTTACTGTTAGAAGGACTTATATTATGTACACATCAGACTGCCTTTTCATTACATTACTTTTGATACTTCCTTTGATAATCCTGCCTTAAATCAGGGAGTCAGTCAACAAGGATATTAAATATTCTTGACTATTGAGATATTTTTTATGCTGAACTTTTGCCAGCAAAGTTTGATATGTGTTATTTACTTACCTGTCTTTACCTACTAACTAAAATTTCTTCTCAAAAAATTGTGATGTAGTCCTGTCCCTGTAGTAGCTGTGAATAATTAATCTGATACTGTAGAGACAGCAGAACCTCTAAACTGTTCAGAAACCTCATACACACACACACAAATAGGCATCAAATCTAAGCCAGAGATTAAAAGCCAACAAAGATGTAACCTCTCTATCATAATCTTATATCACTGAAAATTAGGAAATCAACAGTGAAATGTGAGGGTCAAACTTAAAAAGTTAAAATACTTAGTCGAACTTGCCATTCCAGCTCACCCAGACTATAGTGACTCTAAGTTTTTTAGATGTTTATCTATTTGTTTGGCTAATTGTTTGATCATTTATTAACTTAAAAGTATACATTGAACTCTGTTAGATATTTGGGTATACTGAGGCAATAGACAGTGTACCATGAGGAGCTTACTATAGTTTAGACTCATGTCCAGACTTGAGTTCAAGTACAAACTTTATCAATTAAGATTATGAGCACCATCAGTATAAAGGAAGGCACTGTGAGTGTACAGTGTTACAAATATAGGGTAAGACAGATTATGAAATAACTTGAGTAGCAAGCCTTTATAAACATTATTAAATTAGCAATGGCAAATCTCTCAGGGCCTTTGGGAAGATCTATCTTATAGAAGAGGTTGTAAAGAGAAGAAACAGGGAGTAGAAACACCAGCTAAAAGATTTCTGTATAACTCAAGCTAAATATACAGAACTTCACTAAATTAGAAGTAATGAGAAATGAAATGAACATATATATACCAGAGGCCCAGTGCATGAAATTCATGAATGGGTAGGGTCCCTAGGTCTGGCTGGCGATCAGGGCCAATCAGGTTCCCTGCCTTCCTACCTCCTAACCTCCTCCTTCCCTTGCCACCCACGCTCCACCACCTCTGGTCACCCATCATGTTCTGCGCCACCCCCTGGTGGTCAGCGCATGTCATAGCGAGTGATCGAACTCCCGGTCGAACTCCTAAGGGGACAATTTGCATATTAGCCTTTTATTATATAGGATATATATGTATATGTATATTCCTAAACAAAACAGTTCAAATACATGTTGGATTGGACTTTTTAATGATACAATAGAATTTAAAAATGTCCTTCCATTCTTTTCTTTCTTTCTCCACTACCACTTTCCATTTTTTATATAATATATACATACATGAAAGATTTTCAAACTGATGCCTATTGTAAACAGGGAGGTAACCTAGAAAAATAATGAGTGCTTGCCAGAAGAAGGCTGTGGAGAACTCAGGGTTTCATGATGTGTGTTAAGTGTATGGTAGCCATGGGCTCGCTGCAATTGTTGCTATGTAGAAATGTACCCCAGACTGCCAGCTATTCTGATTTCTCCAGAAGTTGGAAATCTGGGTCTTTCAAATGTGAAAACTACCAATTTTTACATGTTGGAAACTACGTTGAAAATTTGTTTGGCCCTCTCTAGGCCAAACAAATCATGACTGTAGGCCAATTGTGGCATGTGGGTCACCAGTTTGTAAAATCTAACTCTGTTCTCTGGCAAGGCAATGGAGCACCCTAGTTAGTCAACATTTTGACAGAGTTGCCACATCTGTTATATAAGGCTTCCCAATCTTCCAAGAATAGAAATCCATCAGCTACACTCAACATGAAAGTTCTATTTAACGTAATCAAACTTTTCCCTTTTAATTCAAGCATATATTCAATCAACAAATATTTAGTATTTAGCTATGTTTCATGCAGAATGATAGTTATTTGGGGATATAGAACTACAAACAAGATAGACCTGTTCTCAAGTAATTCATAATTTGGTAGGAGTATAAACAAAAGACATGTATAATGGCAACACAAATCAGTTTGACAACATGGAATCATTCAGTATTTCAAGAGTATCAATAATCAGCATATGAAAAACATAGAGAATGAAGTTGGTAGCATTTTCCAACTAATAGATATTCTAGAAGCTCTATTTTAGACAGTATCTCAGAAGCACTGCATCAGACTCTTAAGTAAGATTCTGTGCTAGCTCCTGTTTTTTCTCAAAAAGTCTTCTTTAATTTTTTTTTTTAAATTATGGAACAGAATCCTCCTTCTAAAGATTAAAAAAAAAATTCCATTGTAAGTCCTAGCCAGTTTGGCTCAGTGGATAGAGTGTCATCCTGTGGACTCATGAGTCCCAGATTTGATTCTGGTCAAGGGCACATGTCTGGGTTATGGGTTAGATCCCCAATGAGGGAAGAGTACAGGAGGCAGCCAATCAACGATTCTCTCTCATCATTGATGTTTCTATCTCTCTCTACCTCTCCCTTCCTCTCTGAAATCAATAAAAAATATATATGTTTTCAAAATTCCATTACAAGATTTCTGGGCTTATAATTTAAGTTCCATAGGTGGGAAATGGAAAGTAAGAAGAGAAATGACTGGATGGTTTACAGGGAATACTCTATTTCCATTCAATTCACAACAACTTCTCTCCTGAAACAGTTTTCCTTGCTACTCTGAAGAACAAGATGCACATGCTCCTCCATTCTGGTCAATACTGGTCAGCAATTTGAGAAAATATTAAAGAAATAACTATAAAATGAATACAGAATTATTCTACCTCTCTTCCCTAACATGCAATATTCCTGACTACACACCCACTTTTTGTGGGGGTCAAATTGGTAGTGGTTTTTAGTTTATTTTTAAAACTTCATATATTTATTTTTAATTGTAGTTGACAGTCAATGTTACATTAGATTTAGGTGCACAACTTAGTGATTTAACATTTATATATCTTATGAAGTGATCACTGTGATAAGTCTAGTCATCATTTGAAACCATAAAAAGTTATTGACTATATAAACCTATGCTGTACATTATATCATCATGACTTATTTTATAACTGAAAGTTTGTACCTCTTAATCCCCTTCCCCTTTCTCTCTTACTTATTTCACTTAAGCATAATTTCTTCTAGGCCCATCTATGTTGCAAATGCCAAGATTTCATTTCTTTATGACTGAGTAATATACATATATATTACATATATATATATATATATATACTAGAGGCCCGGTGCATGAAATTCATGCACGGGGGTGGGGGGGTGTCCCTCAGCCCAGCCTGTACCCTCTCCAATCTGGGACCCCTCAAGGGATGTCCAACTGCCCATTTAGGCCTGATCCCGGACATCCCTCTCACAATCCAGGACTGCTGGCTCCCAACTGCTCGCCTGCCTGCCTTCCTGATTGCCCCTAACCGCATCTGCCTGCCAGCCTGATCACCCCCTAACCACTCCCATGCCAGCCTGATTGATGCCTAAATGCTCACCTGCCAGCCTGTTTGCCCCTAACTGCCCTCCCGTGAAGGCCTGGTCACCCCTAACTGCCCTCCCCTGCAGGCCTGGGTCCCCCCCAACTTACCTTCCTTGCAGGCCTGGTCACCCCCAACTTCCTTCCTCTGACAGCCTGGTCACCCCTAACTGCCCTCCCCTGCAGGCTTGATCATCCCCAACTGCTCTCCCTTACAGGCCTGGTCCCTCCCAACTGCCCTCCCCTGCTGGCCTGATCGCCCACAAATGCCCTCCCTTGCAGACCTGGTCCCTCCCAACTGCCCTTTCCTGCTGGCCGTCTTGTGGTGGCCATCTTGTGTCCACATGGGGGCAGGATCTTTGACCACATGGGGGCAGCCATCTTGTATGTTGGAGTGATGGTCAATCTGCATATTACTCTTGTATTAGATAGGATAGAGGCCTGGTGCACAGGTGGGGGCCAGCTGGTTTGCCCTGAAGGGTGTCCCGGATCAGGGTGGGGGTTCCCTTGGGGCGTGGGGCGGCCTGGGCAAGGGGCCTGTGATGCTTTGCAGGCTGGCCATGCCCCCCAGCGACCCAAGTGGAGGCCCTGGTATCTGGGGTTTATTTATCTTCTACAATTGAAACTTTGTAGCCTGGAGTGGAGCCAAGCCTTCTACTTGCTCCATGGCAGCAGCCATTTCTGTTGGGACTTATGTATCTTCTATAATTAAAACTTTGTAGCCTTAAACAGAGGCCTGGGCCAGCCAGGGTGTGCAGAAAGCTTGGCTTCCTCCATTGCCGGGGGCAACCTTAGCCTCCTGCTCTTTCCAGCTCCATGGCTGCCACCATTTCTGTTTGTATTTATGTATCTTTTATCATTGAAACTTTGTAGCCTTGAGCAGAGGCCTAGGCCAGCAAGGGCAGGCAGAAAGCTTGGCTTCCTCCATTGCCGGGGAAACCCAAGCCTCCCTCCTGCTCTCTGTGGCCGCAGCCATCTTGGTTGGATTTATTTGCATATTTGCTCCTGATTGGCTGATGGGCGTGGCTTGTGGGCGTGGCTTGTGGGTGTAGCAGAGTGATGGCTAATTTGCATATTACTTTTTTATTAGATAGATTATATATACTAGAGGCCCGTTACATGAAGATTCATGCAAGAATATGCCTTCCTTCCCCTGGCTTCACTCCTGGCCACCCAGGAGCTTGCAAGTCCTTGCTCCCGACCACCCGGGAGCCTGGAAGTCTTTACTCCCGGCCAGAGCGCCGCTCCTGTAGCTCCCTCCACCCCTGCCCTCCCCCTCATAGCAGGCGTTCCGCCCCGCCTGACCGCTCTGCGCTTGCATATGCAAATTAACCTGCCATCTTTGTTGGGTTAATTTGCATACTCACTCCTGATTGGCTGATTGGCATCACGGAGGTACGATCAATTTGCGTATTTCTCTTTTATTAGTGTAGGTATATATATCCTTCTTTATCCTTCATCTATCAGTGGACACCTAGGTTCCATATCTTGACTATGGTGAATAATGTAACAGTGAGCATAGGAGTACATATTATTTTTCAAATTAGTGTTTTGTTTCTTTGGATACGTAAACATAAGTAGAATTTCTGGACCATATGGTAATTCTTTTTTAAGTTTTTGAGAAATCTTCATACTGTTTTTCCAGTGGCTACACCAATTTACAACCTCACCAACAGTGCATGAGAGTTTCATTTTTATACACATTCTCACAAGCACTTGTTCTTTGTTGTCTTTTTTATAATAGCCATTCTGGCAGTGTTAGGTGATATATCATTGTGGAAATTAGTGTTTGTACATTTATTTATTTATTTGGTATTACATATGGGACAAGGAGAAAGCATTCATTCTCATATGCAATTTGAGACAAATATTTAAAATTAAAAGCTCTCATTCTTTCCTTCTTAATGCAAAAATCAGTGGACCTTGCCCAACCTGCCCACTTTTCATCATTTATTATCACTAAAAGACTGTTCCCAAAGTTCAAATTGTAGAAATAATTATTTCATTTTTTATAGTCAATATATTCAAAGATATGGGCATTTCTATTACAAAAGAATCCAGAGATCAAGAAAATAAGAACTAAAGGTATATGCTCTTGGCTCACTTTTATATAAAATAACTATTTTTCCTTTGTGGTAGTATATATGACACCATGTATTCCAAGTTCTGCAGAGAACAGGGATTGGATGATACCAGATTAATTACTTCACTATTGTCATCTCTAGCTAATATCTACATGGAGTTAAAGTCTCTTTGGATGTATTTGCGTTTGGCATAAATTAGGGAAGCATATAGTAGAAAAAGGATAACAAAGTTTGTGCTTGGGGAGGGACAAAATTTGTTATTACTTTGTCACTGAAGGCAACAGGGTGTGAAGCCAGTAAGAAATCAAGCCAGTTCTTGACGTCAGTTATTCCTAATTTGGAGCAATTGAGCGAATCTTTGACTTATGTGCAAGGCCTCGTCATTGATTAAGCTGCAGGGGTGTTTCCTATGGTGTTCCTTTGGCCTTATTACTGTGAATAGCAATGCGTTGTCAGGTTGCTCTTTGTTTTGTGTTTTTGTCTTGTCATTTTCTGTCTTCAGAAGACGCTGAATTAAAATCTTCCTGCAGTGGGTTACAACCAAATTTAGTCATTTCCAGAGTATGAGACACATAATTTCTATTGATTTTGACCTTCAGCTTTGGGAAAGCAGATGTAACATTTTGGAGGTTTCATAGATACAGAGAAACGTTTTAATCTTATGTTTTCAAATTGGAATAAATGGCACCAAAAAGTAATAAAAAAATTAAACTCTTCAGTTATTACACATTCATAATTACCTAGTAGACTTTTCCATTTAAATTAAATGTTGCTTAAAAGAAAACATAATGGGTGCAGATCTCTTTTCCGGGGGTAGGAACATAAAAGTGCATTTTAATATTTGATAAAAAACAACTATTATGTAACATAAGGAAACAGCAAACATTCTGAGGTTGCCTTGAAGAAAAATGGGGAAAATCTGGGTCTCTGATGACTTTATGGAGCTGTTGAATTACCCAACTCTGTCACTACAGCCTCTAATTGTGTTTATTTCAGGATCCCATGTCCTACAGATCTCATTTTCTACTTCTAGAATGTTATCAAGATACAATTTAAAATATGTAGGTTCTTCCCTAAGATGGGTTTGGATATCATTTGTTAAGACAAAACTAAAAATGGCCATCCCTTCTAAATGAAAACTTACTAAACTTTTACTCTAGGCCAGGTATTATGCTAAACATTTTACACAAATAATTTTGTGTATAGTCCTGGATTTATGCATTATAATTATTCCCGTTTGACAGAATGGAATGGTATTCCCCCTTTGAAAGAAGATTTTAGATTCAGTGAATTTTCAAGAACTTGACAGAGTTAAAACAATGTTTCTGACTCATATTGAACTACTTTTTTATGAAAATAATAATTTCTATTAGATTAGTGGTTTTAATGTTGAAAATAGAGAAGACTATTTCCACTGTACATCTCTTCATCTGAATATGGAGTATTCACTTCCCATTGGGTACCATCTTTTCAAGATTGTGTCTATATTTTGAATGCCAGCTAAGGGTTTCTCTGTATGTGTTTTTTTCCAGTTTTAAATTAAAATGACTCGAACCCCCTATTTCACCCTCTATGAGAATTCTAATGCCTTCTCCAAGAGTTCTCATGCTATTGACTGTCTTTCAGCTAGTGACTCTCCTGGATTCTCTCACTTCCATTAGTTATCTCTTACTCCTTTTTTATGAATGTCAACTCAAATGTAAAGATTGGCCCCATTGTGATTTTGGGCAAATCTCTGAGGAAAGGCATGGGGTGCATAGGAGATGTTGCTAAGGTTTTGGAATGACTTAAAGAGCTTTCCTTAAGTGCCGGGGGTTTTGTTCCAGCATCTTTAAAGGTTTCAGGAATCTGGAGAAGGCACTACATGTAATTTATTAAAGAGTCCAGAGACAAAACATGATTTTGGAAGGCATTTTGGGGAGCCAGCGAAGACTTAGCTAAAGGAACCAAGTTCTGTTGTCTCTCTGGCCGCCTTGCTTTTTATTAACACAAATTGTCCTAAAGCAAGGTAGATATACATATCAAAGGCCAAGGTTTAGTATACAGAGGCATTGTTGGATTGGAGGAACTGCCTATGGCTGTTCAGGTGTTTGGCCAGTAGGAGGCAATAACATGTAGATTGAAATGCCCTCAGCTGTCTGGCAGCAAGCAATCATTTATGCATCCTTTTCAGGTTTGGGGAAATGCCCTCAGCCATTCCAGATGATTCAGCCCTGCTGACATGCTGGAATTAGCTTCCGGCACTTAAGCAATGAAAAGAACTTAAAATTAAATATTAAAGTCTTTTTAATAAACATTCTTCTATCACTCTACTACCAGAAATTTTGTTATGGACCATCTTGTTTTGCAGGGTTATCCACCTATCTTGTTGTTGGTTTCCACTGGACATGCTCACATTTCTTCTTGTTCACCTTCTCCTTTCTAAATTTTATGTATATTACACAGGGTACTTTAACTATAATCTTCAAACTAGCTTTTAACATGCCTCTAAAATCTCAATTCTGCATCCAAACTCACTTAGCCAAAGGTATTACCTTCCCCCAAATGTAATCTTGTGCCAATTGATAGTATAATTAATTTAAAGGAAATCTGTTATTCATGCCTAGAAATTTTTTGGAGGAGGGGTGTGCGGAATTGAAACAGAGAGTAATACTTGCATCTCCACTTAGGCCAGATAGCTAAACCAAGATAGACAGATAATAAAATGCTAAGATATATAACGTCACCTGAAAATAAATATACCTGGGTTGTTGATTCCTTAATGTTTATATACCTAGATACCATTGCCATTGACTTTCTCAACTCCTTAGAGAGCAGTTCTACTATCAATTGAAATAAAAACATCTTTTCATTTACTTAAAGATAAAAATTTAGCCCTTGCAGGTTTGGCTCAGTGGATAAAGCATTGGCCTGTGGACTGGAGGGTCCTGGGTTCAATTCCAGTCAAGGGCACATGCTGGGGTTGTGGGCTTGATCCCCCATAGGGTGCATTCAGGAGGCAGCCAATCAATGATTCTCATCATTGATGATTCCATCTCTCTCTCCCTCTCTACTCCTCTCTGAAATAAATAAAAAAATATATTTTAAAAAATAAATAAAATGTTGGTAACTTATTATCAGTTAAAGAAGATAATATTTCAATAGACATCTTCTTTATTATAGGTACAAAGAAAGACCATTTACATTCTTTTTTTATTCTTTATACTAAAATGAGAGATAAGAACTATTGCCACCAGATGACTGACACTGAAAACAAATCTTCGGTTGGTTAAGAAAGTTGCTTATCACACAACTATTAAGTGATTTTGTCAGAATTTCCAACCAGATCTGTTTGGTTCTAAACTCATGTAGCTCCATTTGGTGATTCGGAGCACAGCCATCCTTACCCCATCTCATTCCCAATATGTCTTAATAAGAGGGAAGAGATAGGGAGTAAAGGCATCTTGCTGAGGCTCTGTTCTGAACATAAATGCAGTGGGTTCATAAAAAATAATAATAATTTCCCAGATTGAGAAAGGATGCAAAAACTGCTTTACATCTCACAAGGTTACAGGAAAACAATAAAACAATGAACAAAGGGGAAGCAGGGTGACAGATGCTGGGACAGATTGTGTACCTTCTCCCCAGCCTCACACTAGAAAAGAAAAGGGGAAAGGGAGAAAAATAAAGAGAGAGGGAGAGAACAAAACCTGATCTATTTACACATGGGGTGTTTTAGGCCTCCTCTGGCATAATTGGTGCCTTGCTCCCCTAAAAGCTCATTGCAACTGTCCCATCGTGTGTTTTACACCTCTCTTGTTGGCCAGAATAGGGATCACTGGCTCCTTGCAGACTGTCTCAAGTTTACAATGATTCAATATTTCAGTATTTGGTTGCTATCGTCTAAAATATCATGCTTTCCTCTGTCTCTGAATAAACTGGGCTTGTTAAGATACTCAGGGAATACAATGTAAACATTTAAAAGCTTCCCCCCCTATATTTTCACTTCCTCACTTCTGAGGCATTTGGAATTCTGCAGGGTCCTTTTGTGGGATACACTGGTTTATATGTGGCTTTACTTATTTACTTACTTACTTGGCCCTTGATTTATTTAGTTCTAAGTTTGTTAGTTTTTTCAAGTCTCAAAAAGAAAAAAAAAATCACAATCATGCCAATGTTATAAAGTGAATAAAAGGCTAAAAAAACCCAATATTAAACAAAACTGAAAATGTTCCTCTGGGTCAATAGGATGCTAAAATATCTGGCTGCGTGTGAAATGGTTAGACAATTAATGGCTCTTGAGTAAATATATTGTCTTCATTTTTGGATTTGTTTTGTCCTATCTCTGGATTCACCAAATCTATGAGTTGGTCATATTGATGCAGTATAAACCCAGCTATAGATTGATTTCCATCTTGTAGAGTACTTGAAGTAGGTAGAATTATTATAGCATGTTTTAAATTATATCTAGACATGAGGAGAAAAAAGGAATTAATAGTTGTTGGACACTTGTTGAAAATTACACTATGATGTAGATGTTATCCATAATTCACAAATGAAAAGTTTAAGACCATAAAGAATTAATCTACAATAGTTAATTAAAAGTGGAGTTGGATTTAATATTTCATCTGTGGAACTTCAAAACTACACTGTACAGCCAATACAATGCTGTAAAATCATGTTCCTGAAATTGCTCAGAACTATATTTAAGAAACAATTATTTTTCAATCATTTCCTAAAGATCTTTTTGATACATTGTAGGTGTGTAAAATGCACATACTCCTTAATAGATGAAATAAAAAATGACTATGAATGACAGTATTTCAATGTACAACTTACTCCAGCTTAATTTAGAAGGCTGAAAATCTTCTAAATCTTAAATTAATAATTTGAGCACTAGCCGGTTTGGCTCAGTGGATAGATTGTTGGCTTGTGGACTGAAGGGTCCCAGGTTCAATTTCGATCAAGGGCACATGCCTGGGTTGCGGGCTCTATCTCCAATAGTGGGTGTGCAAAGGCAGCTGACCAAAGATTCTCTCTCATCATTGATGTTTCAATCGTTCACTCTTTCTTCCTCTCTGAAATCAATGAAAATATATTTTTTGAAATTAATAATTTGAGACCTGAAGAAGCAAGATGTCTAAGAGAGAGGTGTAGAGCTAATGTTGATCAGGCCCCTAGTCTGTGTGAGACATTATTTATTTAATCCTTACTTAGGTGCCAGGGACATGAAAAGTGCTAAGCATTCTGCATATATTAAATCCTTTAATATTTACAATGACCCTGTGTGATATTACACATAGTTAACCTCATTTTGTGGTGAGAAAAGTGAAGTTGGAGGACAGTGAAACTAGAATTCAAACACAGGTCCTTTGTCCTTGTGCTGGAAGACACATCCAAAGCCGTTACCTCTTCCAAGGAAGTTCTGCTTAGAGTAACTCCACAGTTGCGTCCCAGACCAGAGAATGAGCGGAGATTGATTTATTACTCTGGATTTTCCTTCATCCATTTAATTAAGTCATTCTTCAGCTGCTGTTGGTATTTGGCCAGTCTTCCACAGTCTCTCAGCCTCACTGTGTTTATGGACAGGTCAACCAGCAGAATAATTTTCATCTTTCAAGCTCCAATTGAACTTGTTTCCCCGGATCATTAAGCACATTGGCATTTACATTTACAACCATTTTCCACCTTGTTGGTTTCCATCCACTTCATTCACAAATTAATGAGAACATAAAGAGGAATGTTAATATCGCTTCACACACTACCACCAGCCTTCTTGATGGCAGACAGTGAAGCTCTGATGTTTAAAGAGAAAACCTGGAAATGGACTGAACTCCAACTAGAGTCAAGATTCATTCATCTTCTTGGACTTGGAAACTACACCAATAGAATGAGTTACAGATTTGCTAAATCAAATTTGCTTCAGACATTGTAAACATGCCCTATGAAGAGCCCTCTAACCTGAGGTTCTCCACCTCAACAGTATTCACATTGAGGGCTGGATCATTGTTGTTGAGACTACCTTGTGCACTGTAGGCTGTTTAGCAGTATCCTTATCCTCTACCCACTAGATGTCAGTAGCATCCTCCATCCTCTCCCCACCCCTTGTAGTGACAATTGTCCACAATGTCTCTGGACATTGCTGAATGTTTTATTGAAGAACAAACTATTTCTATTGAGAATGCTTGGTCAACAAGACGTGCCTCTCTGTGCTATTCTCTTGGACTTCTGAAACTAGCACAAGTCTTCAAGATCACATTCTCTTGTTTCACTGATAAAAGTACTAAAGCCTCAGAAGAGGAAATGAGTTGCTTAAGTGGCCAATAGTTCATGAACATATACTGTATAGCCAGATCTTTTAAATAAATGAAAGGAGTCCTTGTGTGAGAATCCTCACTCTTCTTAATTTATAAATGAACTGAGAACCATATCATGCCCCCAAACTCCCAACTATTAAGTTGACTTGATAAGACATTAGGATAAATGAATATTTATAACATAGAAATATCTCCAAAAGTTATTATGCATGTGACCATATGCACTGTTTCTCAAACTTATCTTTACCACAGAACCCTTTTGTTTCAAAGCATTGTGTGAAATTTGAATTATATGGAAAACAATTTGAAAAATTCTGGGTTAGCAACTTGAGGGAAGCAGGGAAAGTTAAGAGTATCTACCATGCTAAAGTGAATGAGGTATGTCACATGCTTTTTGAGAAGCAGTGATGTCCCAGATATTTTATGGAGCACAAATATTGTGCAATCAGTTGGCCTACTTTATGACTTTCTTCATGGATAAAGTAGGCAATGGGATTCACACACCTCTTGGAATTAGCACAAGGTGCAGTAGAAAACCAAAAGGATATGCAACCCTAAATCCTTTTATAAATTATATTTATAAAATAGTTAGACTATGAGAAAATTTCCCATCTACCCAAGCTATTTACCTAAGCCTGAAAGCTGGCAATTATTACTAAACTTCTCATTCATCACCTTACATCAGAAGGAGGCAAAAGCAGATCATTATTAATTTCTCTTAACTCTGCCTTAAATGGGTCCCATCATTTCTAAGTTATATTTACTTAATAGCCTTATATGTTTTCCTCAGTTCAGTTATCAAAGGATTCTCCTTGCTATATCCAGAATGATATTTCTAGAATATAAATATGATCTAATGACTCTCTGCTTAAACTTGTTACCTTCATAAAATCCAAATTCAGAAAGGCTTACTAAAGCTACATGATATCACCCCTCCTGATCCTCCTTCAGCCTCCACCTTTACCATATCCCACATGAACCATAAATCCAAACACTATAAATTGAATACAGTTTCCTAAGTCAGGATAGGAAGTTTTTATGTCTTCTTGTCTTACATAAAATTTTCCATTGCTTGGGATGCTAACCACTAAGCCATTAAGATGCAAAGCCATATCTAAAAAATATACTCACAGTTATATGAGTGAATATAAAATAGTTCTAAGAAATTGGAAAACTTGTACAGCCAATTCTTTTAAGGGACAGAGGACTTATATATTTATTTCAAATTTAAAAACATGCATAAATACATGCAATATTTATGGAGCAACTGCAATGCCCAGTTAAGGTCAAGTGCTAGTAAGTGATGTCGTATCTTTATTTTATCCTTTATTATTTAAATAATACATTTAAATTTATGTTCATATATTCTGAAGCTATGTAGCAGAGAATACAATTATGCAATTGAAATAATCACATGTATGCATATGATGAAAAAGTGACAATTATATTATTATAACAAACTAGTGGCCCGGTGCACAAAATTCATGCACAGAGAGGAGGTTCTCTTAGCCCAGCCTGCACCCTCTCCAATCAGGGACCCCTTGGGGGATGTCCAACTACTGGTTTAGGCCTGATCCCACAGGACATCCCTCTCACAATTGGGGACTGCTGGCTCCTAACTGCTCACTTGCCTGCCTGCCTGCCTGATAGCCCCTAACCTCTCTGCCTGTTTGCTTGATTGGCCTCTGCCTATCTGCTTCATCGCCCCTAACTGCCCTCCCCTGCCAGCCTAATCTCGCCCGACAACTGCTCTCCCCTGCCGGCCTGATATCACCCCCAACTGCCCTCCCCTGCCAGCCTGATCTCGCCCCCAACTACCCTCCCCTGCTGGCCTGGTTGCCCTCAACTGCCTTCCCCTGCCAGCCTGATCTCGCCCCTCTCCTGCTGACCTGATCTTGCCCCTCCCCTGCTATCCTGATCTCTCCCCTAACTTCCCTCCCCTGCCAGCCTTATCTTGCCCCCAACTGCCCTCCCCTGCCAGCCTGGTTGCCCCCAACTGCCTCTGGCTGCCTGATTGCTCCTAACTGCCCTACCCTGCTGGCCTGATCTCACCCCCAACTGCCCTCCCCTACCAGCCTGATCGCCCCTAACTGCCTCTGCCTGCCTGATCACCCCCAACTGCCTTTCCCTGCTGGCCAATTTGGTTCTGATTGGTCTGTTTCTATGCCAGTCAGCGTCAAAAGCTCTGCCTCCTAGGTAGCCATTGGCTCCTCACAGTTCACCCAGATTTGGTTCTGATTGGTTGGTTTTCTATGCCAGTCAGTGTCTCTGGGCCTATCTCTGGGCCTCATCAGAGAGGCAGGGCTGATCAGCAGCCCCTGTGGAGGCCTGGAGAGAAAGAGAGGCACAGTTGCTGGCCAGGCCTGGAGAGAAAGAGAGAGGCAAGAGCTCATCAACAGCTGCCACAGAGGCTATGGATCAGACCCTGCCTCTCTCTTCAGGCCTCTCTCCAGGCCTAATCCGCAGCCCCCTTGGCAGTCAGTGCTGGGTCGCCACGCCCGCACCAGCAGCAGGACTGACTTCCGGTGTTCGGTCGAGCCTTCAGTCAGTCATTACAGATCCTGGATTTTTATATATTAGTATAATTGTCTTAAAAAGCTAAACTTATAAACCATTTTGCTATCCAACTACTTACTTTTCAAAAAATAACATTTCCTTATTATAATTGTAACATGAATTATTTCGAAATTTAAAGTATAAACACATGAAGAAGAAAAAAATTATCTGTACATATATTATTGAAAAATAGTCACCACTAACATTTTGTTTTGGCTTATATCATTTTATTACATGCTTTATGTGAATGTAATTTTTTGTACTAACAAAACAGGATTAAGCAGCAATATTATCTGATAAGCTATTTTTTTCTGGAAGATATACTGTATTTATCTTTCTATATAATCACATATTTTTCAAAGAATAATTTTCAAAGGCTCTAATGTTGCATGATATGGAACTGCTGTATTTTAAATAACTAATTTTCTATGGCTAGATCCTAAGTTACTTTTCATTATAATGTAATATTCTAAGATTAAACTGTAAGATTCTTGTAGCCATGACTCTGTATACCAAAAGGCCCCTCTCCCCTTTAGGATTGATTCCTAGAGAAGGAATTACTGAGTCAAATTCAAATACACTGATAATGTAATGCCACACTTTTCTTCAGAAATGCTGTTAACAATTTCCATTCCCATTAGCAAGGTCTGAGACTGCCCGTTTCCTACACCATTGCCAGGCTTAGCTGTTTAACCATTGATTGCTTAACTTTTCTTTTCAAATATCATTTGTAGCCGATTTCCCTAAGACCTTGTCTTTGCTATCCTGTTTTTATTCTCTTTAAATAAAAGAAACTTTAATATGGAAAATATTATTAGTAAGAAACACAGCTCACCTCCCAATCAGCCTAGAAGACAAGAGAAATTCAGGGAAGAGGGGAACTTGCAAAATTCCTGAGAAGAAAATGACCACAAAGAGATGCTTAACTTAGCTGAGAGATTTTACAATGTTCATAACTGTGATTTTTTAACCACTTTGATGGTATGGGAAAAAATCAGGGAATTGTGTGTATGTGTGGGGATGGCTTGTGTGTGCCAAATATATATAAATTTTGATTAGCAAAATTAGCTGGTTAGTTCAGAATTAAATTCACAATCAGATACGAAAGATAATGCTGTTGTGAGATATTAGGATATAAAATGAGAAAATTCTACAATAGGTTTAGGTCGGACTAATAGTCAGGTAGGTGAAACACTTAAAAAGGATGAAAGAAAGGTAATGATTGAATTATTTGATTGTAATAAATTAGTGACAGAAATAATGATACATCTGCATAGGCTTATAAGCAGGACCTATTTAGCTGAGCAAGTTGACACTGACTCAGCTGCTATTGGGGGAATAAACCAACAGCTACAAAAACTGACCAATATACACAGTGGCTTATGAAGCACAAGACTATGCATGTGTCTGTCTTTTTTCTTTTTTCTTCTTTTTTTTTTTTAGTTTCTTAAAAATATTTTTCTTGATTTCAGAGAGGAAGGGAGAGAGAGCGAAAGAGAAACATCAATGATGAGAGAGAATCATTGATCGGCTGCCTCCTGCACACCCCCTGCTGGGGATCAAGCCAGCAACCCAGGCATGTTCCCTTGACCAGAATTGAACCTGAGACCCTTCAGTCCACAGGCCAACGCTCTATCCACTGAGCCAAACCAGATAGGGCTGCACTCTGTTTTTACACTCACACTCCCTCACTTTGCACATTCTCACTAGACCCACGTTTATTCCACCAGGCAGCCTGTACATTTACATTTCAGTTTTCTCTAGATCACTGCAAAGGAGCCCTTTATTGAATGGATATAATTATGACATTCTAATCTTATCACTGTCTTCATTTTCCTCTGCAGAAAATAAGATTGTTTTATTTCAACAAAGCCTTGCGTGTGAAATGAGGAGCCAACTACAGAATTCTCTGTACTCAGAAAATAAATATTACATGTAAGCTTTTCCTCCCCTTGGGAGTGGCCCCGAGCGAGGCAGAGCATGTGCCCTGCCCGTTCAGCTCACAGTAGTGCTTGTCAGTGGAATAAGAGCAAGACATTTAATTATTGCAACAGGAGAGGAGAGCGGCAAAGGATAGAAAGGAAATACTATTAGCTAAGCAGGTAGTACTACTCCAGCAAAAGCTGGCCATCTAATAAAAATATGAATAAATGAATCGGAGAGGAAGCACCAGCAGCTCTGAAAAGGCACCGACAAATGTGACTGCCCATCATTTATTTAGAGAAGTGTAATCTTTTCCAGCGACACTAGTGGTCAGGGTACAAGGACTGGGGTTGGTTGGAAGAGAAACCGAGTCCTGACAGTGACTTTTAAACAGGAGGTCTTGTTTATGCCTGCTCTAACTCCACGTCTCAGGGTCCTTTCCCTGCCCGAGCTGGGCTGGAGGAGGCAAAGATGGCTCACTCTAGATTCACACCAAAGAAACGCACCCCCTGGTTTCATGTTAATTAGGTAGGTGGCACTTTTGATGACTAGGTAGGAGTGTAACTGCGTTTCCCCGTTTCTTTATTCTTTAATTCTTTAAAGCACACCAGCCAGTATCCTAGCAATTGCCAAATCTGTGTGCACATGTCTGCAAGCGCCTGTGTGTGTGAGATTTACCTGCCTGTGAACACTCTGACAATGACATCATACCATCTTCTACAAGAGCGATATCCTCAGAGAAGACTAATCAGAAACCTGATTTTGATAAATAATCCTTTTCCTTTTACCATGCAGGGTTTGTTTAGAGTTGCTGTGTGATCACAAATTTGTAGCTTTATTGCTCAGATTGTAATACTAACACCAGGCTGTCATTAACATTTGCACTCTCTTATTCTGAAAGAGCATTTTTATTAAAGGTCCACTAATGGCAGCAGTGGGGTGGTGTAGTGGAGGGTGGGGGGAGGGCAGAGAGTTGATTTTGAATGTCAAGGTATCCCATAGCCACAAACACATCACGCTATTTAAGTTATATCTTTTATGCACTGCAGTTGGCAACCATCAGAATGCAAAGGAAGCTGCGAGGGGCGGGGGAAGTGACATCTTTTAAAAAGAGTGAAAGGATTGATTTTTACATCAGTCACTTGAATGAGGGATTCTCTCCAGAGGGTGCGGGAGGAGGCTCCTCTCTGAATGCTAGTAGTGTCTACGGATTTGAATAATGGATTAGGAAGTGCACAAACATCACGATTTTCAGATTTCTCCTGCTGAATCAGGACAGCCTGTCCAAAACATCAGGGAGAAAGCTATTCTTTACCTTGGAAACGCTGCGACAGGGGGCCCAAATAATGACATTGCAAGAGGGAGCAAGTCCCCAAGGACCAGTGTGGGACGAGGCTGAGCTAGAATGATCAGAGGCAGTTAGCTAGAGCTGGGTGGGCCGCTGAGTACCTTTCCGCTTGTCATTGTCTTTCCGTTCCCGTGGCTGTGTGTGGGGGCAAGGCACTGTACATTCCCAAGGCTTTCCGGAGAGCAAGTTATGGGGAGTGGGGCGGGGGAGGGATTCTAATTATTTTCTGACTTGTGTCTTTGATGATGTTGTCCTTAGAGACCCCCAGCCTATTACTCATTTCCAGATGAATATTGCTTTAGGAGAGGTCCCCAGTTTATGTGACATCTGAATTGAAGCCTAAGAGTCATTAAAAAAAAAAAAAAAAAGTTGTTCAGTCTACGGAATTGGAAATTGTGATAAAATCCACTCGTATATCTTAGGAAATGATTATATACTAAAAACAGGCTATAAGAGCTAATGTCAATGATCCGGGCCTTCATCACTGTCTCTGAAGGGGAACAAGAAATACTTTACCTTGAGATATGATGGGAAAAGCTGCAGGGAAGGGTTGGCTCCTTGACAGGAAGAGGACAAGACATTGAGTGGGAAGGAGCACATTTTTCTGGTCAATGATCAGCACCAAACAATCTCAGGGATGGAAGCAGACATCTCCCATCTCCTTCAAAACAAAACAAAACAAAAAAACCGAGTGAGCATCCATATGTGAGGCTATGTCAACAGGACACTTCTTCTGATCCCAGGAGTTAACAAAGACAGTGCCAAAAAATGAGTCACTCAGGCATCGCCACGAAAGCCAAGGCTGAGGTTGGGGCTGAGTCATAGGAGAATAAGATCTAAACTCACGTCCCTGCCTCCTTGTCCAGCTCCCTGGATAGTGCAGGTGAAATGGTCTCTTAGCAGCGTCTCCTATGCACATTTGGCTGTGTGGGTAAATAAAGCAGAAAATTAAAAATTTTTGAAAAGGGTCTTCTTAACTATAATTTTTCCCACTGAATTAGCCAAGTCATCCTCTCAGCCCTTCTTTTCTGTCTCTTGAGCTATCCTGGCTGGTGTCTAGATTGGAGAAAAACTATACCCAAGACGGTAGTCAGCACACTCCAAGGAGTCCTCAGTAATGAATGCATGGAATGATCTACATGCCCATCTGGCCAAATCACTACTATTGGGTGAGTAACAGTCTGTGTACACAGAACACCTTTCCTCCGCCTCCTGAAGCAAGTCCTTGTGTCCCTGAAGAGCTGTCTGCAGTCTCTGACTACGATGTTTAATGCTGGCTTAGTCAGCCAACGTGTCTAAGACAAGTCATTGGCTAAGAGACAGTCACTGCCCTCACAGAACTAATAGCCTTTTTGGTAAGATAAATTAAGTAAACATACAACTTTCAAACATAACAATGAAATAAAGGTGAATCAAGTTTATAAGGGGGAATCAAGGTGAGTATATAGACAAAGTTGTAAGCATCTCAAGGATAAATTTTTTTAAAATACGATGATATTGTTGATCAAGGACTACAAATCTCCAATTATAAGATGAATGGGTTTTGGGGATCTAATGTTAAGTATAGTGATTATCATTAATAACATATTGTATTCTTGAAAGTGGGTCAGAGAGTAGATCTTCAATGTTCTGTCCTTATAGACTGTTAGGTACCTTTGCAACATATAAGCATATCAAATCAACATGTTAGATATCTTCTACTTACTCAATGTTATATATGTCAATTATTTCTCAAAAAGCTGGAAAAATAAATAGCAAAAATATACATCTCATATATTTACAAATATGTACATTTATAAGATGTCTGTGTGTGTGTGTGTGTGCGTGTGTGTGCGTGTGTGTGTGTGTGTGTGTATGTAGTATGACATGTGTTTTAAAACTGAGATGGGATGGTCTCAAAGCCCTTCAAAATGTATACTATTGAAGCAAGCAGAAAGGGAAAAGGAAAATACTCTATTCGCAGTGGTATACAGGGTATGAGACACCCTACAATGGCCAAGGTTACCCATCAGTAGAGGGGTCAGGACTTGCAACCAAATAATTTCCTGACTTCCAAGCCCATGCTGTCTACACGGCACATATGAGGTTAAGGAAGATACATTGAGAAACGCAGCTTCAACTTTTCTCATGTCTCAAAAGCACGTGGTAATGTCAAATGGGTAAAAAACTTACACATTATTAGAGAATTCCTATGTCCATCAGGATAAAATATAGAATCTCTCCTTCAACAGTTAGCAACCATTTTTTCAAACATGTGCTATCATTTGTCCTTTTGTTTCCAAAACTGCATAGTCAGCAGCAACCAGCTTGAGTTCAATGAGAGTTGAATTGAGGCTAAAGAAGCACCTCTTTCTGGAAGCCTAATAATATTGCTTTTGTCTCTGTTTCACCAGGTTAAGGAAAACCATAGTTTTATCACTAGCTTCAACCTTCTTTCTTCCTTTGTAAATTGTTTTTAATTTAAGAGAAAAACATGAGTGAAGCATTTAAATAATTGGAGACACCATAGCAAAGGATGGTGATACTGGTCAAGTTGTTTTGTTGGCCAGAAAAACAGCATCTGTATTCATGAAATGCTCATTTTGGAGTTGACCTGTGGAAATCCCAGTTCTGGGTGCATAAAGCCCCAGGTGTTTGAACAAAGCACATGTGAAAAGTAAGAGTTGTAAGGAGCCAGGTAGAAGAATTCCAATGTTTGTTATTATAAAATGGGTCCCTGCATTTTCAACAATCTAGAAATAAGAATTTATTCTCTTTAAAAGTAGAATAATTTTATATTAACTCACTCCTATATAAGACATTCCAGTGAGGGGAAAAAAAACAAAACACAAAAAAGCCTTTAAATGCTTCTCTAAACCTAAGTTTAAAAAACATATTTATCCTATGCTGAAATATGATACATATATTAATCATTAGAATGATCATATGTTTGCATATTTGACATGATATTTAAATTTTAGTTTCTTGGTAGCTTGTATAGGACTTATAGTTCCCTCAGAACAATAAAATCACAGGGACAATTACTTTGAGACTGTTGAGCTGGAAATAAGTAGCATTCCTTACATTCCTTACTCTATATTAAAATGAATCTAAATACATGTAGTTTTGTTGTGGTGAAAATGAACTAGCAACCACAGTAAGAAAAGTTATCAGATTTATAAGCTGAAATATTTTATGTACTTTGTGTTCTGAAGAATCGTTAAAGTAATAATGACCTACATTTTGAATACCCAAGGTCAGGGATATCTACCATCTACCTATCTACCTACCTATCTACCTCTGCATCATAATTGCAGAGGAATATAATGTAGATATGTATATAAATATATGAACAAGTATGAAATTTAGTTCACAATCAAAAGATGCAAGAGATACCTTTTTTCTCCAAATTAGATTTTAATTGCCTCAAAGCTTCCACCAGTAAAATACAGGAATTTCAGTTTGACTAATTTGGGGACAATCTACCTTCAAGGATTTACATATGGAGAAGACTGAAGTCTTAATCCATGGAGATTGTCATTTTTTTATGACCAATGATGCTATTGTCAACTATCAGTCCTAACTGTCTTGCTCCTTAAAAGTGCTGCTATAAGCTGGCCCTGAGGTGACCCTAACACAAGCTCCCCTATTGACCTGAGGTCCCACAGCCCATCTTTTATCTGGGGTGCTAGGCAGGCCTATAGTCTCCGCCACCCCATCATCTGTCTCCTCCCCCATCTAGGGAGGAGTTAAAACTTTCCCTCTGGGAAGTAAGCTACTATTCAAAGCATGTCCTTCCCTATGTCCGGCTCATCTTCCACCTCCCTGGCCTTTAGAAACAGAATATTTTTGTTATATATAGAACTTTTATACTGTGCCATTTTTAAAGTTTAATTTTCCACTAACCTATTCTGGAAAATTTGTGAGGCAGTTTACTCCATTCAACAATGCCATACAAATTATGAATATGCATTAGGTCAGCATGCATCTGAACATGCAATGCCAGATAATTAATTTAAAAATTAAGCTGCTTGGGGTCAGGTACACACATCCCTTTCTTTAAATTTTGCTTTTCAATTACAGTTTAAATTCAATATGATTTTGTATTAGTTTCAGGTGTATAGCATAGTGGTTAGATAATCATCCTATCTAATAAAAGGGTGATATGCAAATTGACCATCATTCCAACACACAACATGGCTGCCTCCATGTGGTCAAAGATGGCTGTCCCCATGTAGACACAAGATGGCCAGCAGGGGAGGGCAGTTGTGGGGGGGACCAGGTCTGTAAGGGAGGGCAGTTGGGAGTGAACAGGCCTGCAGGGGAGGGCAGTTAGGGGTGACCGGGCCAGCAGGGGAAGGCAGTTCGGGGGACCCAGGCCTACAGGGGAGGGCAGTTGGGGGGAACCAGGTCTACAGGGGAGGACAGTTGGAGGGGGACCCAGGCCTGCACGTGAGGGTAGTTGGGGACAACCAGGCCTGCAGAGGAAGGCAGTTGTGGGGGACCAGGCCTGCAGGGGAGGGCAGTTGGGAGCGACCAGGCCTGCAGGACAGGGAAGTTAGTGGAGACCAGGCCTGCAGGGGAGGGCAGTTAGGGGAGACCAGGCCTGCAGGGGAGGGCAGTTATGGGCAATCGGGCTGGCAGGGGAGCAGTTAAGTGCTGATCAGGCTGGCAGGGGAGTGGTTAAGGGGTGATCAGGCTGGCAGTTAGGGGCAATGAGGCAGGCAGGCAGGCGAGAAGTTGGGAGCCAGCAGTCCTGGATTGTGAGAGCATCCCTCGAGGGGTCCCAGATTGGATAGTGCAGGCTGGGCTGAGGGACACACACCCCTGCCCCCCATGCACAAATTTTGTGCACCGGGCCTCTAGTATAGTTTATATAGTGTTTCTCCCAATATTTCCAGTACCCACCTGACATCATACATAGTTATTATAATATTATTGACTATGATCCCTATACAGTACTTTACATCCCCGTGACTGTTTTGTAACTATCAATCTGTACTTCTTATCCCTTCACCTTTTGCATTCAGTCCCTCAACCTGCCTCCCTTTTAGTAACTATCAGTCTGTTCTCTGTATATGAGTCTGTTTCTGTTTTGTTTGTTCATTTATATCATATTTAAATTCCACATATAAGAGAAATCATATAGTATTTGTCTTTCTCTGATTGACTTATTCTGTTTACTCCTTTTCATTTATTTTTTTATTTTCTAAAGTATTACAAATAGTAGTACATATGTCTCTTTTTTTTCCCCATTGACCTTCCCTGGCCTCCCCTACCCCATCCATGGCACATGCCCTCATCACCACCCCAGTGTTTACCCCTTTTTAAAGATCATCTGATACTCGATACTAAGTATCTCAAAGACTCAGTAAGGAAAAGGAAACACAGTTGTTAAAATAGCCTGGTACAGTTGCTATAAACAGGAGTTTTTAACACACAAACTTTACAGTGAGTACAGTGTTTAAATCCACAGAGATGCTTTAAACAGAGTATTTCTGTAATGCAACATCTTGTGTTTTCATATTTCCCATCATATTCAGAAATATCCTTCAACATAAAGAAAAAGTACAATATATTTGCATAGCGGGAATTAAGAGCTAAAAATACCAGAGGATGTACAGATACTGGAATAATAAAATATAGTGCTTTCTGATTTCTGTTCATTTTTTAAGTGAGTGTTTATACTTATAAATCATTATATACAGAATTACTATAAAATTTATGATGTTTTCAAAAATAAAGTAGCAATGTTAAATGTTGGCATCACAAGGATTAAGCTATGATTATTTTCCTGAGGATGTGTAGATGTCAAAATTATGCTTATTGATTACTTTTTATAGAGAAGATAACACTAAGCAAAGTAACATAAAGTAAAATCTAGTAACCACTGAAAATTAAGTAAGGCTTGTGTTTATAGATCTGTCGCTAAGAAAACATACTCACTTTTTAGAAAGATACCCTTCTTTCTTTAAGAATCATTTATACTCATAAAAATGATTAAGCATTTTCATTTTTATAATTAAACTTGCATTTCATTCATGTTCTACTGCCTTGAAGGAACAAGATAGTGCTGGGGGAGAGGAAGGAATGTTTTGTGGGTAGCTTCAGGCAGTATTTTCCTCATTCATCCAATAAGTATGTATTGTGTTGATCACTAAGCATGTAGCTGAAACTAAGACAGGCACAGCCTAAGCCCTTATACAATCAAACCCACCCCATTATTAAGTTAATAATGGTTATGCATCAAAGCCTATATAGACACAGTTTCTTGATTTTGAATTAACTGATTGTTCTTAGACGTGCATACCAGGACCACATGAATATACAAACGTTTTATTTCTAGCAATAAATTTGGCTATGCATTAACTCTTCCACCACATATTATATGTTCCCTGTTGTCTCTATCATTTTATTTTTTCTAGGAAAGCTAGAAGGTCCTTTAAAAATAATTCAAATGAGAAGATTTAACAACATCTGAAAAGGAATATTTTACCATTAATGGTGGGCCTTAGCTTATTTATGCTCTAGTTCTAAAGTTTGATTCAAAATGGTAATTCATATCTTACACACTCTTAGTATTATTTTTGAAGTCCTCCCAATTTGTAATATTTTGAAAGTAGACTGGAGTTGGAAGTTGTTACAGTCAGTAACAAAACTAAATGTAATTGTATAAAACAAAAATTCTTTTATTATGCTCCTGAGGATGTGTAGATGTCAAAATTATGCCTATATTCTGTGGGTGAGAAATTTGGAAAACACACAGGTTTATCCCTCCTCGAGGATGTCTGAGGTCTCTCAGCTGAGAAGACTCAAAGACTTGAGGTGACTCAAAGACTAGGATTAGAATTGTCTAAGAGTTCACCCATTCACAGGTATGGACAATGATTCCAACTATGGCTGGACCTCACTGGCCTCTGTCAGAAGAGCTGCATGTGGCTTTTCTATGTCATCTTTCTTTCTCTTCACAACCTGTGACTGACTTCTAAGAGTGAGGTTCTAGGCAGAAACTTATCTCCTTACATGACATAGTCACATAGTGTCACTCACCATAGACATAGGCCTGCACAGATTCAAGGAGACCAGAGACCCCTGAAAATTAGTTCAACTACCAGCTCCATTTGCACATCAAAGTTCCAAGTGAGTATTTCATCCCAATCAGTACCTTTACCTTTTATATGATTGAGCTCAGATACCCCTAGGTAACTTTCTCAAACTTCTCCCATTCATAGATGACACAGCTGGGTAGAAATTAGTCTCTAAAAATACTTTCACACAACCGGCTTGTTTTCTAGTCACTGTCTGCTTATGTTATGCTCATTCCATCTGTCAATAGATGTGAGTCACACATTCGACCTTTCAGCTTTACTTGCGCACATAAATTTCTTCCAATTTCCTGTGAAACAAACACTTTTAACTCTTTAGGGTTTTATAATTTGCACACAGGTTAGACAGCGATGATTCAAAGAACAAAGAAAGCCCTCTGTGTGACAAATTTGGCTTGAGCCTTTCATAACAGAAATACGTTTTCTTTTACTATTTGACTGATAAATGTAGGTAAATACATAGAGATATGCATTTGTATTTGTCTATGTTTCTATGTACATATAACCAGATTTTTCATGGCTTTCCATGATGTAAAAGCAAAACAGTTTAAAGCAGGTACTGGGGTCCGCTAACAAATTCCTGGTAACCCTTCCCAGTTCTATGTAAATTCTCCCTCTCATAATATATGTGAAAGAAGACTTGAGTGTTGTAGTGAGAAAACAGAGTTGATCCCTCTCTATCTACCTGTGATCATGACTGTTTTACCAAATTGGTCTTTTTTTTTTTTTTTCATTCGGGAGACATAATAAAGAATCCAAGTTAGAAAGAGATGTTGGCAGAAACACATCTCTATTTTGGGAAATTTTATTTGACTGGGATTAAATTAAAACTAGGTCCCTGATTTTACAAAATCCCCTCCCCCAAGTCTTTTATGATACAAAAAAAAAAAAAAAAAAAAAACACACAATAACTGAATAACAAAATGAGGAAATTTATAAAGGTAGCAAAAAAACCAAAAGTGTTCTTAGCTCAGAAGACATTCTTACCCAGAACAAAAGAGGAATCACAAGACCTATTTTCTTCTGTTTCCTCCTTGGTTCCCAATCCCAGAGTGGCTGAAGTGGTTGGGGCTGTTGCTTTAAGAACTGTGGAGGGGAGCAGTGCCTGCAAAGCTCCAGGCAAAAGGAAAGGAGATAGTCCTCCTAGTTTTGTGCCAAAATGATAAGGAATCTCCATCCATGCCATTTCTATTCTACTTTTTTGTGTCTCCTTTGATGTTACTTGGCAAATCTGTTGGCCTCAATAAAATGTTCTGACTGAGCTTCCTGCATTATGGATCTGGGACTAGGATCACAGGGGTAGACAGGAGAAGGTCTAGAATTATTCCCAAGGTAACCAAAGCACCTCATCAGAGACTAAGTGAGGTAAACGGGCTTTCCTAGTCACACATTTAGATGTAGAGCCCAGAGACCCGCATTTGCTGACCAGTGCTTAATAGCTAATCCTCATCTCTGTTTGAGCTGGTGGAAGTGGGTGTTCTGAATCATCCTCACAAAGAGTATAAGCCACGATTTATCCTTAAGATATAAATCCTAAATCCTGGAGTGATTTCCCCTGAAAATTTTTGTGTTACTTTTGTGACTAATCTTAAGTGTTGGAAGAAACACAAGATGGCCAGGGACCTAGGAGCAGCACACAGCACCTGGGCATGATGATTGCTTAGGAGCTCCTCCAAGCTTATGGGGAGATGAAGAAATTTTAATATGGATGAACACATGGCACCCATAGAAGGTCAGAGACATAGGCCACTCCAGCTTTGCTAACCTGGAAGTGAAAGGAGACACAGCACTAGGTGATAGAACAGAAATAACTCTATCTTTGGAATAAAGCAGCTATAGGATCCAACCTACCTTTTCAAATAAATGGTCTTGCACAAATGGCTTAATTTTCTCAGCTATAAACTGGAGAGAATGAAAGACAATGATAATAATAAACTAGCTTAAATTATCATTGGGATTACATGACATGGGACTCTGTCAGTCTTCTTCACTGCTACATCCCCAATTCCTTGGTGCTGTCAAGGACTTTCTCCCCAGTTCTCTATGTTTGGCACACAGTGGGAGCTCTCTGTAGATTAGCTCTTCCTCTCTGCTCTCTCTCAGCTTCTTCTACCCAAAAGTCATGAGTCATCTTCCAGTTTTATTGATAGTCATCATCTTGGGAACATGTGAATAGTGAAAAGTCTTCTCAATTTATTACCAATGGTTTATTTGTTTAAATTAATTATTGTGTTCCTTAGGAATAGAAAATCCTAACGAAGGGCATGTCTGGAGCATAAGCAATAATGGAGATGTCCAAGAGGTAAGAAGGGACTTTTAATGTGTGACCAGGCAGTCAGTCCCAGGGTCTGTTGTCACAAAGGCCACCCCATTACCAAGTTCAAGAAAGTTTGGATTTCATTTAAAAGACTAATGAAATTGATTACCAGAGAACAACTCTCAAGTCCCAAACTAAAGGAAAGACATTCTACCTAGAAAATGTGTGCAAGTAGTTTGGAGCCTATGAAGAGCCAAAATGATGCCAAATCTGAACTGAGATCTATATAGAAGGGATAACCATTAAGTGTATCATCCTCTTTGTGCAGCCTTCACCCCCCACCACCACCACCCCTGCCCCAAATAATCAAATGCAACTTAACCAGAAAATGAAGAAAACAAAATGTTGGTTGAAAAGAAAACTTCCTGGCAGGAAAGTCTATCAAAATGATGACTCCTTCCAAGAAAGTGATTCATCCAGCCTCCTAGGAGGCATATGAACCCAGGTTGCACAGGGGAATAGAAAGTACATCATGGCCAACCGTCTGCTTCCCCAGACGTGCACTGGCCACATCAATGAAGTCTTCCCATCTTGATTCTCTGTGATTTCAGCACAAATTGCTTTGGTGGGTTCCTGACCCCCTGCTGGAGCTCATGAAGTTGCCAATAGGTGACTAAATCAGTGGAAAAGGGAAAAATAAGGATGCTCCCAAGTCTGATTACTGTGTAAATATTCGAGATATGTCAGAGGGCCCAGTGTATTTGGATGCTGGTTTCTGATTCAGAAAGCAAATTTGTTCTGCAGGTATCGGTGCTGTATGGCCTCAGCTTACTGTCCAGTTGTCAGTGTTTTGAACAAGTAACTTTCTAAACTTTATTTCACATATTAGTCATAATGAAAGGTTATTCTCCGTAGGCACTGAGTCAGAAGAAAGTGGAAAACAACATAACCACTTTTGTAGATATTTGCTTCAGTTAGAATTAAGGTGGTGCCTCCATATTTCTTTTCCCATAATTTTACCGTATATTCTGGGAAGTCTATTTACTAGTACATCCTTTCTGGAACACACTGAGAAATAATAAATAATGAAAACTGATCCTATTCTAGTAAGAAAAATCACTACTACAAATTATGAAGAATAGGTCATAGATATAGAGATTGTTGTACAAATTATGTTGGATTTTTATCCAAAATCTTTCTCCCCAAATTAAAACTCAGTAAATCTCAATGACATCAAATGGGCTGGATACACAATCAGAAATTTAGCTTTCAGGTGTTATATTTCCAATCTTTATTTTAGCGAGTGTGTGCATTTCAGCAAGATTACTCCAAAGTTAATTCAGATACTGCAAGCCATGTTTTCCTTATTATCTTCAATAAAACTGAAGTCCCAAGTGAAATGAAACGCAATGAAAAAAGCTCTGGTGTAGTTAATGGCTGCAAATTTGGGCATTGTAATCCTAAAATAACAATGTTTAGTGTTTATAAAGGTCTTTACATTTTTCAGAGTATCCTCATAATGCAGTCACCTCCTGATCTTACATAAAAAAGAATCAAACTGTTAGGAAGTTAATTGATGTGAAGCAAGGGTTGGACACAGAGCTTGTTATAGAACATAATTTACCCAAACCACCAATATAGTCCCACTCATGTTAGTGGCAGCCCTCATGCAGATGACTGTTTTTCCTTTGGCGTCATTTTTCAGCCAACATTTCTGCCATTGGTGTTGTTCTGCCATTTTGCCACTCCAGATAATAGGTTTTTGGGTCGCTGGTAGGTAAAATCTCCTAAAGGAATGAATACAATGCAGATACCACGGTCACTTTATTTGACTACTCTCTACTCTTCAATCCTTGCTCCCTCAATAACTATTTAGACTTGATTATCAAGGTAGATCTATAAGTAAATCGAAATAAAGCCACTTAGTTGTGAGAAATATACTGAAATCCTCTAAATACAGGCCTCTTATAACTACTGTGTATGGTTGTTTTTTGGAGCAAATGACCGGCAATGCACCTAGGCACCTAGCTGTATATGATTGACAATCAATAATTTTTTTTTCCTATCTCCATCTCCTCAATTAACATAATGAGATCTTCCCACAATGTTCTGCCTTTCACCCATAGGCAATGACTTGCTGTGAAATTGAGACCCGTACCTGTTTACTTAAGAGCTGATTATTACCCAAACCCAGTTGATTTATAAGTTGCTTGTCACAAGGATCTTGCAACAGAAGACACAATATGTATTTTACCATTTTATTGTGAAATTGCATTTCACAGAGAAGAGAAAAAGCAAAACTTAAAAAGTCCAGAATAATAGTTATAATTCATTACAATTGTGTAGTTAATACTCAAGAAATAGGACACTGTAATCAACCCAGATTTTCCTGTGAGGGTACAGCTTTTCTTATAGATGGTCACACAGATATGTAAGAAGAAATTGTGATATAGTACAAAAGACAGAGATTCTAAAATCACACAGATATTGGATTAATTTTGTTTTCCTCAGTTATAAACTGTGTGACTTCAGCCAAGTCATTTAATCTATTTAACCCTCAGTACAGACATCTGTAAGTGGGAATGATAAAACTCACATTTTAGTGTAGCCATGAGGTTGGTATATGTACACAAATACATGTACTTGTAGAGATGTATGTGAGGGACATATAATAGTAACTATTACCACTAGAAATCAAGCATGCTTCAAAGGCATTCTATCTAATAAAAGAGAAATATGCAAATTGACCATACCTCGGATACACCCACAAGCCACACCCACCAGCCAATCAGAAGCGAGTATGCAAATTAACCCAACAAATACGGCGGTGGCCACAGAGCTGAAGAAAGCAGAAGGCTTGGGTTTCCCCCAGCGATGGAGGAAGCCAAGTTCCCGCCCACGCTGGCCAGCTCTGGCCTCTGCTCAAGGCTACAAAGTTTCAATTATAGAAGATAAATGAATACGAACAAAAATGGCAGCAGCCATGGAGCTGGAGAGAACAGGAGGCTTGGATTTCCCCTAGCAATGGAGGAAGCCAAGCTTCCCAACCACCCTGGCCTGCCCTGGCCTCCACTCAAGGCTACAAAGTTTCAATTATAGAAGATAAATAAATCCCAGATACCAGGGCCTCTGCCTGAGTTGCTGGGGGACGTGGCCGGCTTGCAAACCACCACAAGCCCCTCTCACAGGCCACTCCATGCCCCAAGGGAACCCACACCCTGATCCAGGACACCCTTCAGGGCAAACCAGCCGGCCCCCAACTGTACACCAGGCCTCTATCCTGTCTAATAAAAGAGTAATATGCAAATTGACCATCACTCCAATACACAAGATGGCTACCCCCATGCAGTCAAAGATGGCTGCCCCCATGTGGACACAAGATGGCCACCACAAGATGGTCAGCAGGGAAGGGCAGTTGGGAGGGACCAGGCCTGCAAGGTAGGGCAGTTGCAGGCGATCAGGCCAGCAGGAGAGGGCAGTTGGGGGTGATCAAGCCTGCAGGGGAGGGCAGTTAGGGGTTACCAGGCTGGCAGAGGAGGGAAGTTGGGGGCGACCAGACCTGCAGGGAAGGGAAGTTGGGGGGGACCAGGCCTTCACGGGAGGGCAGTTATGGGCAATCAGGCTGGAAGGGGAACAGTTAGGCATCAATCAGGCTGGCAGGGGAGTGGTTAGGGGTGATCAGGCTGGCAGGCAGAAGTGGTTAGGGGCAATCAGGAAGGCAGGCAGGAGAGCAATTGGGAGCCAGCAGTCCTGGATTATGAGAGGGATGTCCGACTGCCCATTTAGGCCCGATCCTGCCAGGGAGATCCCTCTTGGGGTCCCAGATTAGAGAGGGTGCAGGCTGGGCTTAGGGACACCCCTCAAACCCCCATGTATAAATTTCATGCACCGGGCCGCTAGTTATTATGTATATGTATATGTATATACATGACAATTTTACTTGTTCCAGTAATTGAAATTATAAACATTTGCCTTGACTAAAGTTTGTCTTTTCAGTGATTACGAGTCTGAAAAACAATGATTTCTGAGAAAATTGATATTTTAAATCAGAATATAGAAGATTGATTTAATAACCCTTTAGGCATTGGTTGTATGAGCTGCAAATTAAAAACCTTTGTTAATATATACCCAGCAGATATATATACCCAGCAAATATATACATTGTTATTTGCTAAAATGTTAAATAAGAGATATTTTATTTAAATGTTCTAAATTCAGACTTTGAACTAATTGACCAAAATAGCCATTTCTAATTAATCTGACCTAACAGTGTTTCAATTAATTATTACTACATTTCTACCATAGCCTTTTGTATCAACACAATTTTTAAAATAGTATGATCAATTGAATGAATTGTTAAATTGCATCATTATAGAATAAATCTCATATCCTAGCATTCCATTCCTGAAAAAAATCTATACATAAATTGAGACAAGAGAGTGGTCCCAATTTTCTAGAATTCCCAGGAACTATATTGTTTTGCTTAAATAACTGTCACCTATGTTAATAAGAGCAAAAGAAAGTTTAGATATCTTTTATGATGGCAAGATTGTGAAAGGACTAATGGGGACTCCATTTAGATGGTCAGCATTTAACTTTTTATCTTTAGTTTTGATTTTTGTCCTCCACCAGAGAAAACCATCATGGGCCATTTTATTTTCCCACACAGTGAATGTATTATGTCCTTGCTATGTCATGGGTTTGAATTTCGTCTCTGTAAACCTTCATATTTGATGTTGACTTGTAATGTCTTTTATATTTGGAGATAACAATACTAACTGTATCTGCATCAAAAACTTGTTAAGGATCAACTAACAATGTATGTAAAATATATATTTAAAAACATTTAATTGGTATACTAATGAAAATTATGACTACTATGTTCTCATCATGCCAGAGTTTGGTTAATTCAATTTTCATAAGTTGTGATGTTCTTGAAATGGATTATTTTACAGATATCACTTCACTGTTTACCTTACTCTGGGGATGTCTTTAGAATATAAAAGGAAAAGTAATGTTCATGGCTACATACTTTGTGGATTAATGGTTCTAAGAAGAATCTTGGCTTTATCTTTTCTGTTAGGTCAATCAAATGGGATCTCACCACTCAGGAATGCAGTAGTTATTATTCAAAAACTTGGAGAATTCACTTTCACATTAAGATGGATAAGCTGATTACTCTGACTGAAACTTGTAGCTAAGATTATTCTTTAAAATATTATGACTCAATTGAATAAATCGACTATAGAATAAGTGTGGATAAAGCTAAGCACATCAAGCACATGTAGATCCATTAAGGAAGTTGCTAAACATTGTTTCCTCTTTCTGAAAGGTCCTTACCCCCTTCTTCCTATGGAAATCTGACACATACTTCAGTGTCCAGCTCATCTGTTACCTTTTCTATAAAGATAATTCCCCAAACAGACTCAGTTTATAACCTCTTCTCATCCCCAAAACATTGCCTGTCTTCTACAACATCTACACTGCCTCTTAACCCATTAGATCCTGGCACCCTGAGGTCAGGAACCTAGTCTCACTCATTCTTGTATCCTTTGGGTTATCAGAGTGCTTTCATCCTTTCTCATTGTGGTGGTAAATGTTAGTTTTCCCCTTTTGCAGCCACCCCTCAGTATTCATGGGGGATTAATTCTAGGAATACCCAATACCAAAATGCTCAAGTCTCTTATATAAAACTAGAGGCCCGGTGCACGAAATCCGTACACGGGTGTGGTCCCTGGGCCTGGCCAGCAATCAAAGTGCAAGCATCTGGCACAGAAGGGCAGGTCCCAGCCAACCTCTGGGCCCTAGGCAACACCTAGGCACCCGGGCCCCTACATGAACCTCTCTGCCTGAGTCATTGGGCCCCTGCTCACCTCCCTCAGTGCTTGGGAGCCAGGCGGCAGCCCCACCCCCTGCCACCACTGCTGGTCGCTGTCTGTGGGGCAATTGGCAGGGCAATTGGGCCCCACTTGCACCCACCTTGGCCTGGCACCACCCGCTCACCTGCTCCACCATCCTGCTGCAGTCCCACTTTCGTTGGGGCCCATCAGGGCTGGTAGCGCCTCCACTGCCACCTGCTGCCAACACCGCATTGCCAATGCCCTCTATGTTCCTCGCTGTCCCTTCATCGTCAGCGCATGTCATAGCGAACAGTAGAACTTCCATTCGAACTCCTGGTCCAGGGGACAATTTGCATATTAGGCTTTTATTATATAGGATAGGCTACAGTATATAGGCCAAAGCAGGGTATGCCTACATAGCCCCTCATTCTCGTGGATTCAGTGTAGTGTTAGGCCAGTGGAAAGTTCAACTTTTGCTTTTTGGAACTTTCTGGGATTGTTTTTTTTAAAATAATTTTGATCCAAGATTGTTTGGATCAGCCGATAGGAAACCCACAGATATGGAGGACCGACTGTATCTGACATATTCTTTTCTTTCTTATATTTTTCACTTGGGAATATGCCTGCCCAGTATAATGACTAAATTTTCCAATTTAGATGTGGCCTTGTGGAAAATTTTATCTAAGTACTGATTTAAGAGCAGGAATCACATAAGAAAATTCTGGATTCTTCCTCTTATAGGGAAATGGTACAATTTTCTCCTACTTCTTTCCCCTTCCTTACGAGTAACCTTGAAACATGCAGATCACGGCAACATTCTAGGGGACAGGGAGCAACATGCTATAAAAATATTGTGACCCCAACACTATGGAGTCACCCTCCAGTTCTGGTACGCTTTCATTGAGACTGTTAGATGGAAGAGAATTAGACTTCTATGTTTAAGCTCTAGTGCTTTGAGTCTCCGTCATAGCAGTCAAACTTATACCCTAACAAATGTACTTCTGCATTGGGGGTGTAAATAATAATTTTTGGACAGAATAGAATAATGTTTACATAATATAAATTGAAGCAGATGTTTTTTAATGCAGCCATGTTAATGCCTCTTTGGGGATTATTCATCATTTTTGCTCTTTTAGCTTATAGGTCATCTAATATTTAGGGTAAAAATAGATTTGGGTTATTTATTTACTAGATGCCCAATGCACAAAGATTCATGCAGAATGGGCCTTCCTTACCCTGGCTGTCGGCACAGCCTTTGCTCCTGCCCAGAGCTGCCTTTCTGTCTTCCCACACTGCCTAGAGGCCCGGAGTGGCTGAGGCAGTGCGAAACGCCTGCATCGTTGCCATGGTGATGATGCATGAGTCCCACCCCTGGCCACTGGGTGCCTGTGTATGCAAATTAACCCACCATCTTTGTTGGGTTAATTTGCATACTCACTCCTGATTGGCTGGTGGGTGTCACGAAGGTAAGGTCAGTTTTCATCTTTCTCTTTTATTAGTGTAAATATCACCAACACAACCTATTTGGTGGTGTTTAACAGCAGGCCCTTTTCTTTGGGAGTAGGATGCCAACTGGAAAATTGCTGGATGTGAGTCTAAAACTAGAATATATTACAGATACATTGGTTCATTTTCTATGACTTCACATAGGCTATTTTCATTTTCTATAACACTTTGTCTAAGTTTTAATATAATGCCTGATCCTCCAACCAGACTAATTTCTATGAGGAAAGCACCATGTCTGTGAAATTTACTTATGTATTCTAAAGGTCTGGAACATTCCATGTATTCATTAATTATTTGGTGGGAGGGGGGAAGGAAGAAAGGAAGAGAAAAGGAAGAAAAGGAGTGAAGAAAGGAAGAGAAGAAGGAAGAAAGGAAAGAAGGAATGAGGGAGTGGAGAAAGGAAGGAATTCAGAGAGGAAAGCTATGCAGCCATGAAAAGAGAGAGAACTAGAAGCCATGTTTGGATCTGATTATTTGAAATACCCATATAATGGAGAAAATATGTTTCTAAAGGAGAGAGTCTTGAATCATTAAAATTAATTTCTTCTTTATTCTGTGTGGATAGTTACAGTAGAAAAGGAATAAGCTTTTTTTTTTTTTTTAATCCTGATCCAAATAATTTAAAGCTTGAAAACTGCATATTTGCATAATCAGCAATTAACTCCAAAAAATTCTCTATAGTATCTCGGGATGTATGCCCAGGATCGTCCATTTTCTCTTATTTCTTGAATAAGAATTTGCCAGGAGGGATTTGATCAAGCCCCCCTCTGGCGCTGCAGCCTGACTGAATTTCCTGGTCCTCTAGGTGGTGTTGGAAATGTCACTCGGAGGAGCGCTGCCAAGTTGGAAAATGACTGCTTACGACTCCACAGGCAGATAGGGACAGGTGTCTTCATCTGGCTGCCGGCATTTTCTGTGCCATGAGAAGTTTCTGTGGGGGAAAAAAAAAAAGGTAAATTTTCTTTTGAAATGAGGATTTTCAATTTTCAACACATCTTAAATCAAAAGTATTGGACACCCTTGATCTCCCTGCTCACTGATACTTTTCCTTCATTTGGCTCCAGGATACCACATTCTGTTGGTTTTCTTCCCACCTCACTGGTCACTTCCTCTGGGTCCCTTTTGCTCATTAGAATGTTTCATACCTCATTCCTAGGGTCACTTCACTTTCCTACCTGCACTTCCTTGACAATTCCATTCACACAGTTCTAAGTACCAGCTATACTGATAACTCCCAATTTTGTATCCCCAGTTATAATCCAGACCCATGTTAGCTCTCCACAATGTTTACAAAGTTCACCACATGAAAATCTGAACTTCTACCCCATCTCCAGACTCACATAATCTCAGCTGATTGAAACTCAAGCTTCCAGTTGTGAGGGGGCGGGAGGGAGAAAAATGACAATAGGATGCCAGCTTTGGGGCCTCTCTTCCACATTTCACTGTTGACTCAGCAGACTTCTGTGCACTCCACCTTCAAAGTACTTGTAATAAGTTTCAAGACACCCCCCCCCCAGGAAACCTGAAACCACAAATAATACCAAACCCTATATATATTATATATTATATTTTTTCTATACATACATACCTATTATCAAGTTTAATTTATAAATTAGACACAGTAAGAGTTTAACAATAATTAGTAATAAAAATAGAGCAATTATAACAATACTAGAGGACCAGTGCATGAAAATTCATCCACTGGAGCGGGGGGTCCCTCAGCCCGGCCTGCCCCTTCTCACAGTCTGGGAGCCCTCAGGGGTGGGAGGCAACCCGTCGATTAGGGAAAGGTTATGCCCCATCACACTTCTGCTGCTGCCACTGCCAGCAGCACAAGCCTCGGGTGGCCCTGGTTACCTGAGCCTCAGGCGCCCTGGGTGGCTGGGCAGCCACCATCCAAGGCTTGCTTGTGCCTTGGGCCAGCCCTGAGCAGCTGGGGAGCTGAGGGGACTGGGGGACTCCGGAGGCAGACATGTGGAGCAGCCATGCCCGCCTGCGGGGGGTTGGGGGGCCCAGCCTTGCCGTGCACCTGCCGCCCTGGCAGGGCTGAGGGGACTGGGTGTTGCCATCTTGTGGCTGTGGGCACTGCCATCTTTGAGGGTGGGGCAGTCAATTAGCATATTTCCTCCTTATTGGCTGTGGGCTCCACCATCTTTGTGATGGTGTGAGGGTCAATTAGCATATCCCCTCTCTATTAGATATGATACTTAAAATAGTGTCAATGAGTTATGTGGTTTCTCTCAAAATATCTTATTGTACTGTACTTGTTATCAGTGGGTGCCTTTGCATCCCCACCTGTTACTGATAGAAATGGCATTCTCGTGATGTTGCAAAAAAGGAATTGCCTTAAGTCCTGCATGGTAGGATGAGTGATCTTTATTTCTATGGATTTAAACCTCCAGGTTTCCAATGTTTCATTTCCCTCTGTCCCACCATGGAAGAAGTCCAGCCTTGTCTCAGCAGGGCTAGAATGAAGGCCACTGCCCAGTCTCCGCTCTATATTAAAGTACAGCCCAGTCTAGAATCTGGCTAGCTTAGTCTGCATTCCCAGCTACAGTCCATTGTGCATAGGGTCCTCACAGTGATGGATCATGCAGCTTCTGAAGGCCACATGGCAGGTCAATGTGGGTCACAGGGCAAGAGAGGACCAAGCACGCAAGGGAGGAGTATGAGAGAGAGAACTCTTTGAGGATTATAACTCGGAGGTTAATTGATTAACCCTTCAAGATTTCACCTGCTTGCAGTGGCTTCACTACCCTCTAGCCAGTTATCTGGTTCCCAGATTAGACTGACAAGCAAGCATCTTCCCTATGTCACCCCAATTTCATTGTGCATGTGCCCATCTCCCCCTTGGTTCGAACCCTTCCCGCAGTGGGAAATGGACCAGTGGTTTCCTGGGGAGCGTGAAGCTGTAGCTTCCTGGTGAAGCTGCCGGGATAACCAAGCTTATAATGTCTGGCCTCCCCTTTGCTCTCTTTTTATTATTAATACTAGAGGCCGGGTGCACAAAATTCATGCATGGGGGGAGGGGGTCCCTCAGCCCAGCCTACAACAATGCCAGCATCCCTTGCCCCAGCCAGCCTCTGGCCAGAGACCCGCCCTCCCTCCCTCCGCAGGCCTGGGTGCGTGGGACACTGGGGCTGGTTGCTGGGGTGCCGCCGCCAGTGTCCAGCATCCCAGCCGCTATGGGCGCCGCCATCTTTGTGACAGAGATACAGTTAATTTGCATATTGCCCTTTTATTATATAGGATTAATAGCTAGCTAATTATGATGATAACAAACGCTTCTTGTGATGATGTGAGATGATACAGTGTCTAGGGGATGACATGAACTGAGTTGGAATTTTCCATTTAGTGTTTTGAACTAAAACTGCACCAAGAGGAACCACAGATAAGGAAAGACTACTGTACATCCATACTCTGGCTACTTCTCCGTACTTTCACTGTCACCGCTGTGGCCTGGACCTGCACAGTCTCTGCCTGCATTATTGAAATAATCTTCTCAGTGGTCTCCCTGATCTTGTAATACCTTTGTCCCCTATCACCTAATCCTCAAAGTGCAATCAGAGTGGCCTTTTTAAAATGTAAGTCATATTATGTCTCCATTCTCTCCAAACACTATCATGTCTCTCACAAAACTACAGCCAAAGTCCTCTTCTCCTTGGCTTTGTGTGGTCTGCCCCCATGACCTGCCTGACTCACCTCCTTCTCTCCCAGTTGTTCACTCTGCTCCAGCCACATGGGCCTGCTGACGGCTCTGCAAATGAACCAGGTCCATCCCACACTGGCATTTCCTCCACCTACAATGCTCTTTCCCCAGATACGGACATGGCTAACTCTCTTACCACCTTTGGATCCTGCTCAGTATCACTTCCCAGTGAGGTTTATCCTGCAACACCCCACGACCACCTGACGCTCCCAACCTTCCTGATTTATTCCCTCTGGCTGCTTTCCCCCTAACTATAGCAATTCCGCCTTCTAACATTTTATGTAATTTATGTATTTATTATTTCTATTATGCATTGTGCATCGCTCCCACGAGAGTAGAAGTTCCATTGATATATGAAAGTTTTATTGTTTTATTTAAATAATAACTAGAACCGTTTCTGGCACATAGGCATGTAATCAATATTACTGAATAGGTGGCGTTCTGTCGCTAACGACAGGGACAGGTCAAGTTGGCTGGCTATCACTGCTACTCTTCAGTACATATTGAATGTCCAAGTCAAAGCAGAGGGGCCAGGAAAAGAAATGAGTTATAATTAATAGAAAGGACTATAGTGACTCTTTGCATATAATACAATTATCTATCTATATATGAAACCCAGAAAGTCACCTAAAGAGATGTAAGAACTAATGAGAGATTCAGTAAGGAAGAAAGAGTCTTGCTAAATATATATATTTTTTAACTAACAATTTTATATATTTTAAAAGTAACCAAATATAAAAAATAAACTCATGGACAAAAATGGACCAAATTTGGAATATGAAAAGACAGAATAAAATGCCTAGAAATACACCTAATATGAAAGATCCAGAGCTTACATGAAGAAAAGTATCAAACATGACATCACAAATAAACTGAGTAGCATACCAAGTTCATAAACAAGAAGATATATTATTAGAGACAGAAAAAATTTTCCAAAGGAATTGTGATTTTAATCAAAACATTAAAAGACATTTCATAGGATTTGACAATGTATTTCAACTTCACATGGAAGAAAAATATTTAAGTATATCCATTACTCTCCTACTAAAGGTTCTACCTCAGGTTAAATATATATATTTAGTACAGGAATGGTATTTTAAGTCTCTTAGGAAAAGCCTGACTATTAAATAAATTATTTTCTAATAATTGTCTATTTAATAATTTAAAAGTAAAACTGTACTGCAGACATACATTAAGTTAAAGTTTTGATGGATCAAAATATTTCCTAAAATATTGTAAAAAAGTAGGAAAATATCATATACTTTATAGTAAAGAATAGCTTCGTTAAAAATACAGCATCCAGAAAGTCTAAGAAATCAATTAACCCCTCCACTCTCATAAAAATGAATACAAATAATTTTTTAAAATAGGCGAGAATAGCTTCCTATTAACTTCTTTTTTAAAAATATGTTTTATTGATTTTCCACAGAGAGGAAGGGAGAGGGATAGAGAGTTAGAAACATCAATGAGAGAGAAACATCAATCAGCTGCCTCCTGCACACCCCCCACTGGGAATGTGCCTGCAACCAAGGTATGTGCCCTTGACCGGAATCCAACCTGGGACCCTTGAGTCCGAACGCCGACGCTCTATCCACTGAGCCAAACCAGTTTCGGCCCTATTAACTTCTTGCATGAATATCCTAGATATATAAAGAGTTCCTTCAAATCATTAAAAAAAAAAAAAAAAAGACAAGCCTCCAGAGGACAAAATATATGAAAATATAGCTTAAAGAAAAAGAAAAACAAAGACAAGTAAATATGAGAAGGCTTAACCTTATGGATAATCAGGAAAATCCAAACTGAGAGAGAGAGGATTTTTTTACACATCTAACAAATAAAAAAGTTTTAAAGATTGCCAACATGGAGTATCAACAAAGATGTAGGACAATGTATCATACACCCCAGGATAATAGGTGAATACTTTTTGAAGCCATTTATTGAATGACTCAACTCCCCTGCCACTCTCTTTTGAATGTTGCCTGTGAACCCAGAAGGCTCAAAAGCTTATGTATTTTGTTTTGTTTTTATCTCTTTCTAAATGAGAGACAAAAGAAAATAAGAGGGGCATATAAGGAGCCCCTTCTTCTTTTTTTATAAAGATGCCATTCTTTCTCGTAGATTCTGATGACTCCTATCAACTCAACCAACCTTTACTGACTACTTACAGCCTCTCAATTATAATTGTCATAGCAAACTATACATATAAGGTTAAAAAGCAAACCAACAAATCAAAACCCAGTGAGTCAGATCCCTGTTGGTTTTCTGGGCTGCACAATCTATTGGATGAGAGAAAACCTCTCATCAGTATCTCTCATTCAAGATAGATTAAGTGCTCTGATAAAGGCACACTCCCAGTGCTGTGGACCATGGGGAGGAAGAGATTAATCACTACCATTACCACATTTTTAAAATCAATTTATCAGGATCCCAGCTTTGCAATGAAAGGAAATTTGCCAAGGCACTTAGTACAAAAGTATCCGTATATAATTTTCTTTTCACTAATCCTGTCCTCCAGGCCCTTCTACCCAGTGAGCTATATACAATTAGCATGGCTTTCATTTATTCTTTTTCTTTTTTTTTTTTTTAACTTGCTGGTCAAAATATGACTCAGAATGGGTGACCTACTATGGATACACCATCAAAGCCTTATATGGCTTCACTCTTGCCATTTATGATCTCAGAAATACCATATAATAAAGGTCATTCATTCTACTAGCATGACAAATACTTTGGAGAAAAAAAAATGCGTGTAAGAAATTTGTGAATGCCTTACATTCTGAAATTGTTAAGGAGTTCTACGTATTGTTCTGTCAGCTAGGTCTACTTTTCTATTCGTTGCAAATTAAATAATATATCCATATTTACAACAAAGTATTTAGCACAAGGAACTATTTTTTGTTACTAAATTGCAAATTATATTTCTTCTTAATTCTATCCACTTTTTCTTTCAACTAATATTTGTTGAGCACCTACTAAGTTCAAGGCACTTTTTTAGGCACTAGGGACACAGAGGTGAATGAAATACACTAACTCTCTGAGGTCATAGGACTTGTTTTCTGATAGAGTAATCCATCCACAAATAAAGATGAACAGAACACAACTTCAGGTAGCAATAGGTGTTCCAAGGTTCAAGACACGGCAGATTTGGGGGATAGCAAGTGACAGGAACAAAGGCTATTCTAAGATACCCTGGTAAGGAAGGAAGGTTCAGAAAAGGTGAGAGCACATGACACCTGGAGATATGAGGGAATACCAATCAAGCAGAAAGAATAAAAAATGCAAAAGACCCAGAGAAAGGACAAGAAATGTTTCAAGAAAGCTTAGAAGTGGAATGACCAACTGTACCTGTTGTTGGGCTGAGGATTCCGGAGATACTACAACAAAAAATCCAGGAAAACAGGTGTCAGTTGGCCATCCTACTTGGAAAGCCACCTCAATCAGAGCGCATAAACAGTGAACCAAGTGGTGGGAGGTGAGTTTAGTGAGGTAAGGAGGGCCCAAATAATGTGCAACCTTCAGAATCTGGTAAAGAGACTGTACTTTTTAGAGCCTTTGGAGGGATCTCTTCCAGAGAACCATGTGACCTGAGTTATTTATTGTATTGAAATAAGTAGGTATCCACCTTATTGAGAAGGCTTACTGTTTTCTCGCAAGTCAGAAGCACAAAAGGTTGAGCAGCCTTGCCATCAGGTCAAGCAATTCTGAATGTCAGAATCAGAAAATTCTCAGCAGAAGTTTCACCTGCCCTCAACAGTATTTCTAAGGAAATATTAGGAGTCATTTTTGTAAGTGCTTTAGGGATTCTCTTTTCATGAAGAATCTGGACCAAATAGCCTTCCCTTAGAGAAAAATGTTGAAATAAACTGCACTGGCTTTGTTGATACAGCTCAGAGTCCCAGATTCTGGCGTGACCCATCAGTTACCTCTCAGCCACTCTGAACTGAGGGCACCAATGTGATGCTCTCTGATATGATTCGAGCCCAAGAGCTCTTTATTCTGCAGAAATACTGGCGATTTTTCTCACTACACTTCCTGTGTTAATGTCTTTTATTTTGGTGTGTTTCCTGCAAAGCCTCAGAGCAATTTCTCTAAGCTAAGAAAATGTCCTTATCTTTTGGCCGAAATGGAGACATATACCCCTTCATGGCTAGGAATGACTTCCTCCAAATGGACTTGTGTTCAGTCCAAACTGTAACAGCAAAATACCTAAAGTCTAAGTCTTTGGTGTTGTGCTTCATGTTGTCTGAGGCATAGATGCTGAGGAAGAAAGAAAAAATTTAAATGATCTGGAAAAGGGAGAAAGTGGTATTGAGTTTACATAAATATATATATATACTAGAGGCCCGGTGCACGAAATTCGTGCACGGAGGGGGGTTGTCCCTCAGCCCAGCCTGTACCCTCTCCAATCTGGGACCCCTCAAGGCATGTCTGGCTACCCATTTAGGCCCGATTCTGGTGGGATCAGGCCTAAACGGGCAGTCAGACATCACTCTCACAATCCAGGACTGCTGGCTCCCAACTGCTTGCCTGCCTGCCTTCCTGATTGCCCCTAACCACTTCTGCCTGCCAGCCTGATCACCCCCTAACCACTCTGCTACCAGCCTGTTTGCCCCCAACTTCCCTCCTCTGCTGGCCTGGTTACCCCTAACTACCCTCTCCTGCAGGGTTGATCACCTCCAACTGCCCTCCCTTGCAGGCCTGGTCCTTCTCAACTGCCCTCCCTTGCAGGCCGGGTGCCTCCCAACTGCCCTCTCCTGCTGGCCATCTTGTGGTGGCCATCTTGTGTCCACATGGGGGCAGGATCTTTGACCACATGGGGGCAGCTATATTGTGTGTTGCAGTGATGATCAATCTGCATAGTACTCTTTTATTAGATAGGATAGAGGCCTGGTACAGGGGTGGGGGCCAGCTGGTTTGCCCTGAAGGGCGTCCTGGATCAGGTGGGGTTTCTCTTGAAGTGTGGGGCGGCCTGAGCAAGGAGCCTGTGGTGGTTTGCAGGCCGGCCATGCCCCATGGCAACCCAAGTGGAGGCCCTGGTATCTGGAATTTATTTTCCTTCTACAATTAAAACTTTGTAGCCTGGAGCGGAGCCAAGCCTGGGGCTCCCTCCGAGGCCCACAGCCATTTGTGTTGGGGTTATAATTGAAACTTTGTAGCCTTAAGCGGGTGGGCCCGGCCAGGGTGTGTGGAAAGCTTTGCTTCCCCTATTGCTGGCGGCAACCCTGGCCTGCACTCTCAAGCTCCATTCTGCCGCCATTTGTTTGAATTTGTTTACCTTCTATAATTGAAATTTTGTAGCTTGAGTGGAGGCTTAGGCCTGCAACGGCTGGCAGAAAGCTTGGCTTCCTCTGTTACCTAGGAAACCTTGCTCTCTGTGGCTGTAGCCATCTTGGTTGTGTTAATTTGCATGCTCGCTCTGATTGGATGGTGGGCGTGGCTTGTGGGTGTGTCCGAGGTATGGTCAATTTGCATATTTGTCTATTATTAGATAGGATTAGCGTTCCTGTTGCAGGAAGAATCCTGCAATAGTGTTTCCTGCTGCACTCTACCCCGCCCCGCCTGATCTCCTCCCTTCTACCCTGCCCTGCCTTCTCCGCCAGCCTGCCTGCTTTTCTCCCTTCTCCCCCGCCCCACCTCCACTCCTCCCTTCTCTGCCAGCCCGCCCGCTCTCCTTCCTTCTCCCCTGCCCCGCCTCCACTCCTCCCTTCTCCTCCCCCCAGCTTGCTTGCTTTTCCACAGCTTTGCTCCCTTCTGCAGCTCTTCACTTCTTTCTACGCTATCTTGATATACAAATTAACCACCATCTTGGTTGGGGTAATTTGCATATGCATCCTGATTGGCTGGTGGGCGTGGCTTGGCTGGTGGGCGTGGCTTTGGCATAGCGAAGGTGCAGTCAATTTTCATATTTGTCTATTATTAGGTAGGATATATATATATATATATATATCTGTGTGTGGATATATATATATATGTATATATATATATATATACATATATATATATCTATATGTGTGTGTGTGTGTGTGTGAATATATATATATATATATTCACACACACATATATATATATGTATATATATATATACTAGAGGCCTGGTGCACGAAATTCATGCACGGAGAGGGGTTGTCCCTCAGCCCAGCCTGTACCCTCTCCAGTCCGACTGCCCGTTTAGGCCCAATCCCACCTAAACGGGCAGTCGGACATCCCTCTCACAATCCAGGACTGCTAGCTCCCAACTGCTTGCCTGCCTGCCTTCCTGATTGCCCCTAACTGCTTCTGCCTGCCAGCCTGATCAACCCCTAACCACTCCGCTGCCAGTTTGTTTGCCCCCAACTTCCCTCCTCTGCTGGCCTGGTTACCCCTAACTACCCTCTCCTGCAGGGTTGATCACCTCCAACTGCCCTCCCTTGCAGGCCTGGTCCTTCTCAACTGCCCTCCCTTGCAACACACAATATAGCTGCCCCTCCTGCTGGCCATCTGTGGTGGACATATTGTGTCCACATGGGGGCAGGATCTTTGACCACATGGGGGCAGCTATATTGTGTGTTGCAGTGATGGTCAATCTGCATATTACTCTTTTATTAGATAGGATAGAGGCCTGGTACAGGGGTGGGGGCCAGCTGGTTTGCCCTGAAGGGTGTCCTTGATCAGGGTGGGTTCCCTTGGGGCATGGGGTGGCCTGAGTGAGGGGCCTAAGGTGGTTTGCAGGCCGGCCACGCCCCCTGGCAACCCAAGTGGAGGCCCTGGTATCTGGAATTTATTCTCCTTCTACAATTGAAATTTTGTAGCCTGGAGCGGAGCCAAGCCTCGGGCTCCCTCCGTGGCCAGCAGCCATTTCTGTTGGGGTTATAATTGAAACTTTGTAGTCTTAAGCGGGTGGGCCCGGCCAGGGTGTGTGGAAAGCTTTGCTTCCCCTGTTGCTGGGGACAACCCTGGCCTGCTCTCTCAAGGTCCGTTCTGCCGCCATTTCTGTTTGAATTTGTTTACCTTCTATAATTGAAACTTTGTAGCTTGAGTGGAGGCTTAGGCCTGGCAAGGGCAGGCGGAAAGCTTGGCTTCCTGTTACCTAGGAAACCTTGCTCTCTGTGGCTGTAGCCATCTTGGTTGGGTTAATTTGCATACTCGCTTTGATTTGATGGTGGGCGTGGCTTGTGGGTGTGTCAGAGGTATGGTCAATTTGCATATTTGTCTATTATTAGGTAGGATATATATACAGTAAAGGATAAAAGAGGAAAGAAAGATGGCCTGGAAGGGTTCCACTTCAAAAGGATGCTAATTCCCTCTTTTAGAGATAGGGAAGGGCCAGATATTTCCAAGTCCTTCTCTAACTAAAGAGTTTCTCAAAGAAAGGATGAAATAGGATCCATAGATGGAAAAGTAAAGACAGCAAGAAAGGAAAGGAGAAGTGATAAGCACAGCGTTATTCTAGTTTCCTTGGACTCCAAGTTCGCCATGAGCCACTCCCCCTTTCTGATCAGATTGTAAAGCTATTTCTTCTTAGAAATAGAAACTGAAACAAGAAAAATTAAAAATTATTAATAATTATAAAACAATTGTAGCAGAATGGAGGAATTATTGGTGAATTTTTAATTTAAATTTTCCTTCCTGCCTTTATTATTATACTTTAGGTTGAATAGAATCACTATACCGAGGAAAACATGTCGATGGAACCCAATTTATTATTGTCTACTAGAGGCCCAGTGCATGAATTCCTGCACAGGTGGGGTCTGGCCGGCCAGCCACTCCCCCAATCAGGATGGGGTGGCCTATTGGGGGCGGGGCCAGCTGCAGTGCACATCATAGTGATCAGTCATTCTGATCACTTGGCTTTTATTTATATACTAGTGATCCGGTGCACGAAATTCGTACATGGTGGGGGGGTGTCCCTCAGCCCAGCCTGCTCCCTCTCCAATCTGGGACCCACAGGGATCGGGCCTAAACCAGCAGTTGGACATCCCCCGAGGGGTCCCAAATTGGAGAGGGTGCAGGCCAGGCTGAGGGACACCCACACACACACATGAATTTCGTGCACCAGGCCATTAGTGTATAATAAAAGGACAGAGCAGACAGCATGTTCAGGAGATTTCAACCCTAGGAAATTTATCATCAAAGTTGCAAACAAATAATAGCCCACCTATAACTGTGGTTTTCAAGGTAAGCAGCTAAGAATAAATGCAGAGATACTGAAACTGCATAATTATGTGCACAGTCTTAAGAAGATATTTTACACCAAAAGCAAGATTGCACAACAGTCATTAAGTAAAGCACCTCAAAATTAGATATTATGTCTTGGAAAGAAGCAACAGAAGTTCGAAGAGAAGATGAGACAAAGTCAAGGATTGGCATCAGAGAGGCATTCCCAGAGGACAGTCCTGTTTTAATTCACTAACTTAGTGATATTCAGCAAGGCATGTGCTCAGTACTAAAGAGAAGCAAAGGGAGATGTGCAGGGTCCTAAGCTCTTTTAGAGGAAATTAGATCAATGATCATTTCTTAGACTTCAGTGTGCCAGATACCAGCATTTTACAATGTATTATCTCACTTTTTTGTGATCAAAACAATCAAGGGCATATTAGCAAATTTAAATGACTATTGTAAGAGAGATCTTTAGGGATCACCCATATCCAGTTCTCATTTCCTTCCTGGCTCACAGGAATACTCTAGTTCCTAGGTGCCTTAAATTCAGGCAGAGTCGTACAACCAGTTCTAGCCAACAAAATATGAACAGAAATGAAAAGAGCTACTTTCTGGACAAGGCAGTTATAAGTTTGTATGACACCTCCACATCTTTTTCTCTTCTGAACAAACATGGTGGCCACATATGAAGATGGAGAGTCACAAGACAGAAACCACCTTCATACCTGAAACATTGTTTATAAGAGGTTTCTGAGCCTCAAGGCTCCCTAATCCACCTTGGACTTTGTATGAGTGAGAAGTAAATCTTCCTTGCACTAAATCACTGAGACTTCAGGATTTATTTACTAGTACAAAAGAGCGGAGCCTGTCCTTATTCATATACTTATATGTAATAAACAGTGGGCAAAGGATAGAGTTAGATATAAAAATCTATAGTCACCTGACTCCACTATATCATATTGCTTTTCATAAGCAATGTAAAACCACTGCTGGTGTGTGGTGACTCACACTCTACATGCCTTGTAAGCTCACGATGAAGTAGGTATCATTTTCAACCTGGGCTCATGATTGTCGGTGGGCTTTGACTTGGATCTTGAAATGAATGGGGGAGCAGGTAGAAAACTGTTAATAAAAAGAAAGGGAAGCTGTATAAAACCAGCCTTTGAGGTGGACATGAGAATGACCTATTTGAGGAGGAGATATATATATATATTGAGGAACCACAGAATATAGGATTAGAATGGAAGAGGAGCTATTTTCTTGAGAATCTCAATGCCAGACTGATGAACTTAGATTTAAGACACTGGAAAATGGTAGAGAAAGCACTGGACCAAGAGTCAATAACACTGTCATGCTGTTTCATGTTGTTGTCAGTAGCTTCATCTCTGCTGACCATAAGAACGTCCTTGTTGAAGTGTGGGCTGTAGCCTGAATCATCTCTAAGATCCCTTCACAGCTGTGGTTCTTCAAATCTATATCTCAAAGTTATTTCGTGTGGATCCTTTAGTGATGCTATTAAGAGAGAATCAGAACTAGTGAGATTTGACCATCATCAGCTTTTAAAAGCATTAGTTAATAATCATAGAGCTAAAAATGTCCCCATACTCAGATCAGAACTACAGATATTTTGACACTGATTTGACAACAAGGCGTAAAGGAAAGAATCTGCTTCTGTAGGAATAGAGGTGAACCCTTCTATAGGCTAGATTAAATTAAATAACTATTGCTTTCTATTAAAAGTGGGAACAGCCATCATTGCCTTCTTTTGGGCAAAGTTTTTTTATGGCCAAATTCCAGGAACTGGGTCAGCAAGTCTTCTGTCCTGGAGTTCTTATTCCATCTCTTTCCCAAAGCACATCCGTTTTCGGAAGCCCCTCTGTTCAGAGGCCGAGGGAAAGGCAGCATTTATGACTGCATATGAGCATAGGCATGCATTGACTGTCCTATCAATGCTAGCAATCTGTTGCACACTAAAGATTATATAAATCTTAGCAGCTTTACTGATGCTTCATACACAAGCAGCTGTTGTTTCTTGGTCGCCTGATTAAATATGCTGCAAAATCTCTCCCAAGAAAATCTCACCAAAGTTGATTCCAGCAAATCTTCATAACATCTCAGCTAGGAACTCCAGTTTCTATGTGATTCAAAGAAAAGACCCAGTCGACAGCAATTCTTTCAAGGGGGCCTCTGTTTTTCCTGTTAAGACAGGCAGTTGCAATACCTGACCAAGTGTTCTAGTCTTGGCTTGGCCATTAACCAGCAGTCAGGCAACATTTCCGAAATGAAGTTTTGACTGTTTTAGAGAGACATTATGTAGATTGAAATGTGCTTTAGACGGACTCTCTCTCTCTCTCTCTCTCTCTCTCTCTCTCTCTCTCTCTTTCTCTCTTACTGATATACAATATATATGTCAGTAAGTAGAAAATTATGGGATACATTTTTAGAGACAAAACAAGAAAACTATCTCTAGCCAAGCCTAAAGCTATCAAAAATCAACACTACATTCATAAAATTAACTATTAATAAAATATTCACTGGGGAAATGTAATCAAAGTTCTACCTAAAATGTGGTTTGCAAGACTGTTCATAACAGTAGAGTTCTGGCCTGACCGACATGGCTCAGGGATTGAACATCAACCTATGAACCAGAATGTCACGGTTCGATTCCAGGTCAGGGCACATGCCCAGGTTGTGGGCTCAATCCCCAGTGGGGGGCATGCAGGAAGCAGCCAATCAATGACTCTCTGTCCTCATTGATGTTCTAGCTCTCCCTCTCTGAAATCAATAAAAACATATTTAAAAAAAAAAAAGAGTAGGGTTCTGCCCAAACCTATGCAAGAGTTTTGGGAACTTGTCTGATGCTGAATGTTTAATCTACATTCACATCTCAACTGAAATGTCACTTCCTCTTAGACTTAACTAACATTCCGCCATCTGGGTCATCTGCCTTTTATTTATGCTTCTATGATCCCCAATAGTTAGCATCACCACGTTGGTTTGATTTTTCCATTATAATGTGCTTTTAAGAAATGTACTTTTCAGTTTTGATCCTTGTGTCCTTGGCACAGTGCTTGATACATAGTATGGTCTCAATTGAAAACACAAATTGTTGAAAGAAAGATTGAAATTTTACATGTAAAATGTATTATTCTTAGAAGTACTACACATAAATTGCAATGTCATATTATAATGAGTTACTTTTAGTGAATGCACTATATTTTATCTCCTGCCACAAGACTTTTGTATGTGCTATTCCCTAAGCCTGGAATGCTCCCCAGTGAATTAATTAGGGTGGCTATTCCCCATTCCAACACCCGGTGATGTAGCACTTCCTCAGGCACCCTTCCTTGACCACTGACAAGTCCATATCCTCCTGGTTCATACCCTGCATACCCAGTAACCTTACTAACCTTTTTCATGGCACTTATGACCCTAAGGATTATAAATAGAATTGTGTAAATGTTTATTTAATATATATTTGTCCCACTAGACAGTAAGCCCCATGATGGCAGGGGCTCTGAATGGTCTTGCTAATCACTGCATCCCTGCCATATAGCAGTGTGCCTGGCTTACTGAAGGAATCCAATAAGGATTTGCTAGTATTGACTTAATGAATAAGTGACTAACTTTTTCTACATAAAGTAGGAGACCTAAAAAGAATAAATTGCTAACAATACTCCAATGTTGTTCAGAAAATAAGATATACAGTAAGTCCTCACTTAACATCCTCGATAGATTCTGCCACTTTAAGCGAAATGATGTGAAATGATACCAACTTTACCATAGGTTAATTGACAGAAGCAAGAGTTAAGTTCCTATGACATCTCATCAACATTATAATGAGAACACATTGAATGAAGCAATGTTATTTAAGGTTCTGCTATATTTTAATTACCTTCTACATGTATAGAAATATATAAGGAAATTCACTAGAATTTAAAAATTGATGGGAATGACTAAGTGTAAATTTTTTTTGTTATTGTTTGGTTTAGTTTCCTGGAGACCCAGAGACCTTCTGATCTGGAATTTGGTCTTCTTGATAATATACATAACAAGTGAGAATATCCTGTGCAATACTAAGAGTTGAGTCAACTGCCAGAAACACCCCTCTACTATATTAATCAATTCTTAATCAGTTCCTTGAGTTCTGTTACTTTGAGATGATAATAGGCAGGTGATATTCATCAGAATATGCATTCATTAATTTTTCATGTATTTCTGGAATGCCTACTAGGTGCCAGCACTGTGCCCAGCTATTACTTTGGGGTTCTTACCTATGGGTAAAGGGTGAAATTGGGCCTGGGCTGATACAGAATTGGGAGCTCAGTGTCTCTCTCTCCTCACTGCACTGTTTCCTTGGAAACTACAGAGTTAAGATAAATGTGGAATGTTGGGTCTGCTTCATCTACTGTGTGGAACTACACCTGGATTGAGGCAGCTGGGATTCAGCTTAAGGGCTTTAGGCTTATGCAAATAGAAATATAGAAGATTGCTTGAAAATTAGGAAGCAGTTTTTCTGAGTCAAAATAACCCATACACTTCTTGGCTCTTAACGGAGGCAGCCGTGCTCGCCCTATATCTGTGAACTCAGGTGGTCATAGGCCTTCCCTTGAGATGAAGATGTTATATATGCTGAACTTCCTGTCTGTAAACTTAAATAAACTCAGGTTAGATTAAAGCGTATTTGTGTCTTCCCAAATCTGTAACCATGCAGTGGTAGTCCAGTGACAACATCTGGAACTGAATTTCCATGCCAGAACTACACCTTCACTTGAGAAACTCCTTTTGGAATACATTTTCTAAAGGCCCACCTTGCATCTTGCTGGCCTCTCTCTTTTGTTCTGTCTACTCTATTTCAACATCAGGTGCTCCCAGTAGCTTATGATCAGCATCATGGTTAAGGGACAAAATAGCATTCGTATCTCTGCCCCACTACTTCCTGGCTCTATATCCTTGGCAAGTGATTTAATTTCTTACATCATTTTTTTTTTTCTTTGGTAAAATGAGTTCACACTGGAGAAATAATAAACTTGTTAAAAATGCAATCTTTGCCATAACTGGTTTGGCTCAGTGTATGGAGCATCAGCCTGCGGACTGAGGGGTCCCAGGTTCGATTCTGGTCAAGGGCATGTACCTTGGTTGTGGGCACATCCCCAGTGTGGGGGTGTGCAAGAGGCAGCTGATCAGTGTTTCTCTCTCATTGATGTTTCTGACTCTCTTTCCCTCCCTCTCCCTTCCTCCTCATAAAAAATCAATAAAATATATTTTTTTAAATGCAATATTTGCAGCAAAATGGCATAAATTGAACTACCATTAATAAATGCTGTGTGTCCGTGGCCAAGTTGCCAAACCTCTCTGTGCCTTGGGTCCCTTAACTACAAAATGCAGAGAATAATCACACATACATTATAAAGTTGCTGTGAGGATTTAAATAATTAATATATATGATATACTTGGTGCAATCCCAAGCACATAGTAAACCCTCAATAAATGCCAACTATTAACTATAATCATAATTATATTCTAACTAGTGGCCTGGTGCATGAAATTCATGCACATTAAAAGTGAATTAATTAGAGGAAATATTTTAATATTGCTATTTGCCCTTTCTTTATAATAGAAGTGTCAGAGATGAAAGAAAATTAGTAAAATGTATATGAAAATCTTCCTCCTGTCAGAGTCTGGGGTGCACCGCAGGACCTGGGGTCAAGTCCCCACCCACCCGCCCACGCTTTGAAAATGCAGGAGACCCAGACCCGGCAGTCCCCACCCCCATTGGGTGAGACCCAGACCCAGCTGGCCCCACCCCTGTAAATCCCCTCTGGGCAGAGGGGTGCAGCCTGAGGTCGCCCGGCCTAGTGCCGGGGCGGGGTGTGTGGCCTGAGGTCCCCTGTCAAGCCCCGCCAGGTGAGAGGCATGGCCTGAGGTCCCTGTCAAGCCCTGCTTGGCAGAGGGCACAGCTTGAGGTCCCCCAGACCAGCACTGGGGCGGAGAGGCACAGCCTGAGGTCCCCTGTCAAGCCCCGTGGGGCAGGGGTCGTGGCCTGAGGTCCCTTGCCCCAGCCAGGTGCCATGCAGCCTCAGGTCCCTGATGTTTGGTCATGACATTACAGTGTACCAGCTAATTTGCATATTCCTCTATTATATAGATAGATGGCAACTTAATGCTTACTCTTCCAGTGTTTCTACTTCATCAAAAGCAATGAAATCCTAAGTCATTAGCCTGTAAACATTAAGTAGTAAAAGAAGGAATACAAATTCTAAATCTACATGAGACAAAACAAAAAATAACTAATCCAGATTGGCTACTCTTTGTCTCTTAGACTGGAGAAACAATGGAATTGTGCACAATGAGGCAGAATAATTCCCAAGCATCAGATTAACTGAAGAATAGCAAGAAGGCCAGGGCACATATAAAGTCTCCATGGTGATCCAGAACAAATCATCTCAATTGGCTCAGTCCATGTAATATGTTTTCCTCCTTTTTTCACCAAGACTTATACAAATGAATACATCTCTTGCTTCCTCTGGGAATCTCAGTTTTCTCTTCTATTAAATGACAGGGTCAAAGACATAGACGCAGCCTAAGTATCCATCAGTAGATAAATGGATAAAGAAGAAATGGTGCATATGTGTAATTTATATGACTCAAGGCATTAAAAAGAATGAAATCTTGCCATATGCAATGACATGGATGGACCTGGAGGGTACTGTGCTGAGTGAAATAAGTCAAACAGAGAAAGATTAATGCCATATGATTTCACTTATATGTGGAATCTTAAATAAATAAATAAACAAACAAACAGAACAGAACAGAAACAGAGTCATAGATACAGAGAACATTTTCACAGTTGCCAGATGGGAGGGGCATTAGCAGACAGGTGAAAAAGGTGAAGGGATTAAAAAGTACAAATTGGTAGTTACAGAGTAGTGATGGGGATGTAAAGTACAGCATAGAGAATCCTATATAATAAAGAGCTAATATGCTAATTTGTCTGTCATGGTGTCCAAGTCACGACCAGTCAATGGGTTGCACATGCACAGCAGCTGGGGGGTGGGGGCAGGAGTGGGGACTTCTGCCCCCAGGGGAGGCACACCCAAGGCCTGCCCAGCATTAACATCCCGCCCAGCGCTGAGGTGAAGCTGCCTGCATGCATCCCTGGCCAGGGATGTGACCCTGTCTGTCTGTGTCCCTGATCTGGGATGTGGCACTGCCTGCATGAGTTACACACACACACACACACACACACACACACACACACACAGTGCAGAGCTGCTTCAGTGTCTCGGTGAACTTTGCAACTGACCCAAGGAGGAAACCGAGAGGGGAGAGGCCAGGAGCTGTGGATTCCCAGGACTTTAGTCACTTGAAAACAGCCCCGCTTGGAATGCAAGGCAGCTGTACGTTCAGCTGAGAACTGAGGGGGCTGAACACCACCATCACTGGGCTCCAGTCAATACGAGGCCCGAGCTTCCACCTTGAGAAGAAGAAAACAGAGGGAGGGGTTCAGAGGAAGGGAGAACAATCAAAGGAAATGTGTCTAGACTTTCGCCAGCCCTCTCCCTCTTTCTGCTGCCTACAAAAGCCCCAGGCCCAGCCATAGTTCTGTCTTCACCTTTTGGTCCTGTTCTCCAACCACAGAGGAAAGAAATAAGGAAGGAGTCCGTGCTGCCTCCAGAATATATCTATATACCTGATCGGCCAGTCGCCTCCCACAGAGGGAGGCCAGACTGCAGCTTAGGCCCGCTGCCCATAGGGAGCGGGCCTACGCCATCAGTAGGACATCCCGTGAGGGCTCCCGTACTGTGAGGGGGGGCAGCCCAGGCTGAGGGAACCCCCTCCCCCGTGCACGAATTTCCGTGCACCAGGCCTCTAGTATAGTCAATAATATTGTAATACCTATGTCCGGTGTCAGATGAGTACAAGATTTCTTGAGGTGATCATTTTGTAAGTTATATAAATGGCTAATCACTGGATTGTACACCTGAAACTAATTTAAAATTATTTTAAAAAAGAAAATGAAAGGGTCAGATGAGATGACTTCTATGGCTATTCGTAGTTTCTATTACCCCTTCAAGCTAAGAAAAATGAAGCTAAGTTGAGTTCCACTGGGGCCAAGAATTAATGTACTTTTCTTTGCCAAGGAAAAAAAAAAGGGGGGGGGAGGTAACTCAACTTCCCCTTTAATTAATCCTCCCAGAGTTGTTGTGTGTTTTTTTTAATGATTTGTCTATCTTATATTCTTTATCTGCTTATTTTAAGTTTTGTAAAGAATTTCCATTTGCCTATGTGGAAACTAAATATTAAGCCTCTCCCAGAATCGAGTCATGTTTGTCTCCCACACAGTCCAATTCTGAAATGTTTTCATGACATTTTCATTGGTTCAATAAATTACTCTGCAATATATGCTTCCTTTCCTTTGTCCCCACCAAGGAGAAATAAATAAATACAAATGAGTCTGGTCTCAGCTGTGAAGACATTCCTAGTTGCCTCTCAACATGCTCACCCAATTCACCTGGCACCTGCTTGTCACGATCATTTCAATTAAAGCAGAAATCACTTTTAATCAGGGATTCGGGTTGGCTTTGTCTGTTCTGTCTTTTGGCAAAGTTTCCTCAGGTTCTACAGATGTACTGTAGATGATTCAAATTCCTTTGTCTTTCATTATGTTCATGCAAGAGTTTAAGGTGAGTAGGCTGGTTTAGAAATAATTGCCTTTGTGCCACTGGCGAGGAGTCCTTCAGCTACAGCACCCTGGGATGAGAATTCTACAGGCAGGTTCTTAGCCAAGACAGCCTACCAGTAACCGAGTGACTGATCATAGACCAATGTAACCACACCCTGGGAAGGCTCGTGGATCATAGGGCTCCCTACAGAAATACACGGTCATCATAGCCCCCTCTGTGTGTTGGGTATGGACTCAGAGTTGGAAATTTTACAGGATGCCTAGTGTACTCTGCCCAATCTTCATGGAAATCAGAAGTTGTAATGTTGCATTATACTCTGGGCTTTAGAATTAGAATGACCTTGGTTGAAGTTTGCCCTTTGCAAGTTATGGACTTGATGTCTTTGAAATCCAGTCTTCACATCTGAAAAACAGGGGGACATGGAATGTACTTTTAGGACTTTTATGAAAATTAATCAAACTAATTCACATGAGGTGCTTAATACTGATTTTGGTATCTTGTTTTAACACAATAAATGCTTCTTCTTATTCTTCTTTTTATGCCTAAATCATGGGTGTGATTCCTATTGACTCAGTCAATTTTGTGTGGCAAAAACACAAATCCCAAAGTTCTAGACTACATCTTTCAAACATATGCTTTTGAGTATATGACAAATGTGCCAAAAATAAGAACATGCTCATCCCTACTTCTGCAGAGCCATCCGAGATTAGATACTTACTTCTGAGAATGGCATATGACATTATTTTGGTATGAAGGAAAATGCATGGCATTATGTTCATGTACAGACAAGACTGAGAAATGTCTTTAGGTGTGATGGGAAGAAATCTTCAAGTGTTTTTAAAGCCTATAGGAAGGCTGTAGTTCGGGCTGTTATCAGGCTCCCCATTATAGACCTCACCCTAAAGTTTGTAAGGGATGAGGATGCACCGTAAGGTCCTGTTAATATCTGTGTCTACCTGTGGCAATAGAACCACTTCAACCCAAGCATAATTAGACAGGCAACACTCTTCACAAGGTAAGGTCACCTGGGGGACTCTTCTCTTCCAACTGTACCACAAGAGATGCTTCTGATGAAAAGCTTCTGAGAAGGAGGCTCAGGGTGATTTGTTAAACATTCATAGAGAGAAGTAGCAAACATTTGGTAAGCTATCAGAAATACCAGATTATTTATGTAGTTTTAGGTATAACAAAATAATATCTAGTATACGTGAGGAGATCTGGTGTATTGTGCTTTTTGACCATTTTTAGAGTGTTGATCAACTTGGACATCTATGACAATGTCAGCACCTTTGTGGCATGTCTCCGGCATGCTTTGAATGAAGAAGGCTGGTTGATGTCAACTTCCAAGTGTGAATTGTGAATGTAAAATGGAACAAAGATATAGTCAGGGACCCATATATTTCAGTCTTAAACATTGTTTTACTAAGACACTGAGTTATCTTTTGGGTACCTTTATAGCCAAGACATTGAACTGAGTACTATATATGTATGTTCATTTTGTTAGATATGAATTTCAGCCCTGGCATGTTATATTCCCATTTTAAGGATGAAATAAGGTGATATTCAAAGAAGGGAAACAACTTGCCCATGATATCATCACTCAAGTGCCAGAGCTGGATTTTAATTAATTAACAAGAATCAGATCTCCTTTTTTCCTAAATTAAAGGGAGAGTAGGAGTTGAGGAATGAGGTCTGAGGAACACTAAATACATGCCATTGCTGCAGAGGTCCTCCTTAAAGCAGACAACTCTTCCCACATCATAAAAAACTATGAGGGGTCTTTTTTTTTTTAAGCATATGTTTATTTAATGAGTGTCTTCTATTTGTCCAGGCTTGTTCTAGTCCTAACAAATAGAGAGATAGAAAAAGAGACAAGGAGGGTGGGGGGGAAACAAAACAATCTTTTTAAATAATCTTCAAAATCAACAGATTCATCTAAAGAGCAACTTTGAAACTCTGTTATTGTAAACCAGTATTTGATCCAATGATAAATCAGGCTTATGCTCCATTCTGAAGCAGATCTATGACTCACAGCATACACCAACAAGCCTACAGCCTCATCAGTTTTCCCCAAGACATAACTGCAAGTCATTATGTTAGAACATTATATCAGGGGTTTACATAATAGGAGTGGCAATAATACCTTTCATGTAATTTTGCTATTGAACAAAATATTTGTTTGAAAACCGGTCATTAAAGCCATTACTATATTGAAAACTGCCAATTCAACCCACTGATTAAATAATTTGAATAATAACCTACAAGTCATCTATTTTGAAAAAAAAAATTAAATCTACCTAGCAGAACTGAAGCTGTAAGATGAAGAAAACATAAAGAAAAACTTTAAATACTACTACACCGTGGAAACAACTATGAAAATAAGCCTAATTCTGTCAACTATTGTCTCTTGTACATTATGTGTATAAATCATCTGACTTTGCAAATAAGCTGTACCTGACAGGTATTTAGTGAAATAAAATTTTGTTCCAAAACCTTTCATTTCATTTAAGTAGGTACTATCAATATAAAATGAGTTTGGAGAACAACATGAGAATCTCTCATTTGAATGTGAAGTTGCTATGCTCTTAATAGATATATGAGCTGCTTTTGTTGTTGTTGTTCCTCCTCCCACCCCCTCCATGATTCTGGGTTTATTTTTCCAAAGCACAGCTCTGTTCTCTTCATTAAGACCAGATGACTCCATATACATTCACTAACCTTTCAGAGACCCCTCATTGACAAGATCATGAAATCTGTTCTTTTTTTTTTTTCCTGGGTTGATATTCAAGGCCTTCTAGGATATCACTAAACTCCCTTTTCAGCATTGCCACCCACTCTCCCCTTCAAATGTGTCATCTCTTTGATATATTGTTAGTTGCTTATTCTGCTCTTCCCACACATGATTTTTTTTTTCAGAACCTACCCATCCTGAAAGGTAGCGACAACACACCAAGTAGTGGCTTCAATGAGGCCCTGCATAAGCACCCATATTATCCATTGGTTCCCATAGAAAGCTCAGATAAACACACTTTCTAAATTGACATAAACCACAAATGCCGGTTGGGAGACTGATGAGGAACCCTCTGCTCATTATGAGGTTGTTCACATTTAAGTACTCAACCTGCAAATACACAGTTCAAAGGGACACAGAATCACAGATACAAGCAAGGGACAGGACTCTAATGTCCCTCCTGTTTTATGGAGATGTAAACTGAATTTGAAGTCATAGTCAGTCCATTAAAATGACACGTCTGCTTGATCAGCATAGGTCAGAGTCACAGACTCACAGTATATTTGTTCAATGTGGCTGGGGGACAGATCATGTCAAGAGTCAAGAATGCTCTTCTTAACATGTATCACTGTTTATAATGCCAGATATACAGACTCTTGCATTCTACTTCTAACTGCACCACTGGGCCTATAACTAGTTGGGCAGTAGCCCACCGTATAAATAAAATAGTATAGCTTGCTCGGCCAACATAACAATAAGACAACTCACCTAGGTGGGGGTACCCTTTCAGCTAATCCTTTAACCTGGTCACTACTTTGAAACAACTCCTAAGCAGTTTTCAAGATAATGTGTGGGGTTTTTTAAAATATATTTTTATTGATTTCAGAGAGAAAGTGACAGGGAGAGAGAGATAGACACATCATGATGAGAGAGAATCACCAATCAGCTGCCTCCTGCACATTCCCCACCAGGTACCGAGCCCACAAACAGGGCATGTGCTCTGACGGGTAATTGAACTGAGACCTCCTGGTTCCTAAGTCAATGCTCAACCACTGAGCCACTCCACCTGGGCAAGATAATATTTTAAGGTCAAGTGGAAATTCCAGCAGTGTGAGACATGTTTTAGATATATCCATCTTCTTTCTGCAACTGAGAGTAACCTCTCCCGCTAAGCTATCAAGAGCTCCTTGGGTTGCTCTCTTGGTTCTTACTTTCTATTTTCCATAAAAACCAGTGAGTGGACGTGAATATGGCAAGCCTGGTAGTGGCCAGAGGCTTTGTTGTGTCATTTATTAGAAGAATAAAAGAATAGATGGTTCTTAATTTATTTTGCTGCTTAGACAATAGAGTTCATTCTCCTTTTTCAGAGAGCCGCGGTTCCTCCTCTTCTCTGGATCCTGATACTTAGTCTCCACCATGAGGAGAGAAGCCACAAAGAAAGCTACAAATACTGTCAGGTATCCAAATGATAGAGACACTATGGAGAACATGCATATGCTTGGCCCACTCTTATGAAAATAACATGAGAAAGAAGCATCTGTATCTCTAAAAAAAATGGAACAGGGCAAAATGGACTTTGTACAGTTCTCGAATGAAACAGTTCATCAGTGACAGAAGAAATACCAGCTTCTTCCAAAAGTAAAGAGAACAAGGGAATAAAAGGACAGAATTATTTCATCTGTTTCTGTAGGAAATGTGTGTACGCACTGGACAGAAATGAAAGAAATTAGCATCTAACGCTAATTCTTGCCACTGATGGTACTCAATGTTGCTTTTATACTGAGGTCCTCCTAACAACCCCATGAGGTCTCCATTTCACCAATGAGATTGTCAGAAAAGAGTATAACTTGCCCAGGTTCACACAGCCCCAGGTGGCAGAGCTAAGATCCAAATGTAAATCTCTCTGACTCTAACATGCATGCTGTCTCTCTTGGCTGAGCAAGTATGGTGCTATTTTCTATAATAATTACTAGAGGATGACATATAGAGTGACTCTTTAAGGAGAAAAGTGAAACTGTTCTGAACGGTTAAAAATAGATGGAGGTTGAGGAGATGTTGCAGTGCCAGAGAGGTTAATTAAAAGTAGATATTTAATAAAGTTTTCATTGAAACACAGGATGGCAGCTGTAATCAAATCCATGAGAAGGGTAGAGTGTACAGGCTCCTAGTGTGTGAAGGACAGAGCTATTTTTGAAAATCAAAACAGTAACATGAAGAGATTACAGTTTGACCCATTTCCTGGCATAAGAACTTGGTATTTCCAGATTGCTTCAGAACACCAATAACCTTACCACAGCTTGAACATATTATTTAGGATCAACAGATCTGCAGGCAATGTTGAGAATGGATGCTGAGGCCCTTGCAACAGATTTATCTATTACTTAAATTAAAAATGTTATTAATGTCTTATATGCAGAGATGGCCTGGGGGCCAGATGGCTGCACAATCCCATGTTCTAAAGCTCACAAAGCACATTTGATTTTGGTTTTGAACTTACAGTTTCCGCACTTTAAAAAAAAATGTTATTAAAGCCACATATAGACCCCATCCTCAGTAATTAAAAATGACTTTTAAAGACTTCTGAAATGGTTCTAGCAGGCAGAGGACACATTTATTTCTTGGGTGATTTGTGAAGGCAAGTGATACAATATGAATGGTTCTTTTCCCCCAATATTTATATTTTCTTTCAGTGCCAACGAGGGGAAGTCAGAATGTTTTCAGTTGTTAGGGATTGAGCCCTGTTTTTAGATCACTGAGTTTTTAAGAAAATAAATTGCTTTAGGAACACGTAAAATATTTTATCTACACTTGGGGGTCAACAGAGGTGGGGCACAGACCTTCACCCCCCAAGTTTTAAGGGGCCTGAACCCTCACCCCTGCTGAGGGAGATCTCCTGCCCCCATGGCTGCTCAGCTTCACATGCCCAGCTCAAATCGGGACCCAGGTAACAGAGACTTGGCCAACAGCAGATGCCCTCTCACTGCAACAAGACTTGATGGAGATGTCTTGCACCCATGATCCGGGGAACTGGGGTCTATGGTATCTAAATCCAGCCTAGCACCAGGAATGCTCAGGGCCTACTCAAGAAGGCAAATAATTTTCTCCACTAATATTTACAGGGTAAAACAAGATGGTTGTTAGAGTATTAAATTTGACAGTAAAATAGTAGTCAAGTTTTCAGACTAATTTAAATTGGCCAATCAAAATAAGCAAAAACTCTAGAAAAATCAATTGTACTGGACAAAAAAGCTGTTCCTAAAGTGTTAACTAAAATTTTTATTGGTAGTTCATCTCATGGTAAAATTGCATAACATATAATGAACCTAAAGCAGTCACATTTTAGTGCAAAAATGTAAATTTAAAAGCTATCAAGATTACAGCATAAAATTTCCAAAAGCCTCCCAATATTTAAACCAAAAAAGGGGGGATAGTAGAAGAATATCATGTAAGGAAAAAATATCCTGTAAATAAATTACATCTAGAAAATTTTTACTTTAGAAAATTAACTTTCATTTGTAATGCTAACAGCAAGACACCCAGGTAAAACATACATGGTGTCAAAACAAGCCAAAGGAAAATCGTTTGGGCAAAAAAATGAAAAAGGATCGCAAGTCAAATTTATAGAAAATATTCCTTTATTAACTTTTGGTCGAGAATATGTTTGCATATTTTCAGAAAACAACTCCGAGACCATGTGGATTCCTGCAACAGAGAGGAATTGACAGGAGTGCTCCAGCCATGAAGACAGAAGAGAAACAGTCCAGAGATGGAAGACGCTGACCATGCCTTGCCATACTAGCAGTCAGCAGATGTGCATCACTGCAGATTGCCCAGGACCAAACCAGAGAGGGTCGGACCTGCAATACCACCATTTGTCCACCATCCAGAACTGAAATATCATTGCTGTTATGTACACATAAACAACTGTTGGACATAGAAATCGGGACTCAAAAGAACTGTTGGCCCAGAAAGAAACTCACTATAGACTGATTCATTTGCCTCTCAACATAACCATTATTGCTTGTCTCATTTTCGGTTCCTATAAGTGTATTCCTAGTATCACATGAGCTCACTCATCTAGGGGAAATGATGAACAACATAGACTGAAGAACAAGAACAGCATTGATCAGACTGTCAGACCTCAGAGGGAAGGTAGGGGAGGGTGGGGACAAGGGAGATAGATCAACCAAAGAACTTGTGTGCTTGCATATGAGCCTAACCAGTGATCACGGACAACAGGGGGATGGGGGCATGTATTTGGGGGGGTTGGGATGGGAATGGGGAGTGTTTGATGACAAATATGTGATACCTTAATCAATAAAGTAATTTAAAAAATATATTTTATCTACAAAATGACAAACCATTCCAATGAAAAGTGAAAATTGCAACTTACTGATTAGCTATTTGGAAACATCTGGATATTCATCTGAGTATAGCCCCTTCAAAGCACATTGTATTCAGCTTTGTCTATATGAACCGTGGAGATTTTTGTGTGAAATTATCACTTTTATCTGAGTTATTGATAGCTTCCCCTGGAAAGAAGTTTTCACTAATGATATCCTAAACATTGTCAGAAAATTTTTTAATATCAGAAATCACCCTACAAAGACAGTGTCATGTTTAACCCCTTGGACTTTGGAGTGGGGTAGATCTAGGTTTAAATCTCCATGGCACTCTTTAACAGAGATTTGACTTTGGATAATTTAATTTTAACTTCTCTGATATTTAATTTCCAAGTTTGTAAAATGAGAAATTTAAATAAAATAATGTATACAAAGTATTTATAAAATGTTTGAAATATAGTAATAGTCCAGTAAATGTTAGTTATTCCTATATTAGGTTGAACCATATGAAATTGCCATTTTTGTATGACAGATCTGTCAAACGTTGGCAGCTTTATATGATTTCGTGTAGTTTGATGTAGCATTATAAATTCTAAAAGCACTGATAGGCAGAGTGAAAAGTGAAGCCCTAATTCACCAAACTAGGTGAAATGAGGGGGGTTTTCCAAAAGGAAAGAGGCATCCAACAATATCTGTGTCAGACATACAGTGATATTGATAAGCTCAGAGTTGGCACTGAGTTTTTAGAAGAGGAAATGCCAAATTGCACCTTCAAATATGGGGCAGAGGAAGAAATTTTTATGAAATTTGAATTCTGAGAGTGGTGAAGGAGTAACTATCTACAGACCTATACTTTTAGTGATGATTTTTTAAAAGGAGTCTTAATAAATCAAAATGAAATAAAAGGAAAACAACATGGAAAATAATAAATTTAACATACTGTCTTGATTAAGTTTTTATGAATTCAACTCAGGATAATTCAATGACAACAAAGAGGATTCTTTTTCCTTGTTCATATTTTTCTCAATTTTTAAAAACACTGTCTTTAGGCATTTTTTTCATAAAGGTAGTGAAAAATATATATTTTGATTTTTATAAGTTGCAGGCAATGTCTATTCTGCTTTTCATATGGTTTGAAGTTATCCTAGTGGGCAGATCTTTGGTAGTTATTGGGAAAAACACTAAGGCTATCCAGGAAATAGAAGGAATGTATATTTAAATTTACCTTGATAAGGACCAAGTCTCCCCTAAAACCTTGACCTAGCCTATATTCCCAGCAGCACTGCCTACACCATTCAGTTCTATTCTTGTCATGTATCTTACGCTCATTCCATCCTTCAAGTAGAACCACATATTAATTCATAAAAATGGATGTGTCCCTGAGATTTTTTATTGTAATAAAACATTCTTCAATTGAATGTTTTTTATATTTGCTTCCAAAATATAAGGCTTTCCAGGAACCATACAATGCTAAATAGACACACTGTACCAGACTTACATTCACACACACACACACAACACACACACACACACAAAGAAGAAATATGCATTAGAAAATGCAGAGAACAGAACTCTGAGATGAAGTTGGAGAGAGAAACAGGGTTTCAGCCAAGGACCCTGAAGGCCATACTAAATTTAATTTCATTAAATTTAATTTCATTAATTTTCTTCTTATAAGTAAGGTGATGTAAATCAAAGCATGAAAAAAATTCTGATTGATGCTTAGAAAATTTCACCCTTATAGGAAGGTAGAGAATAACAAGAAAAGAAAATCCATGTCAGAGACCTAATTTAGGGACCAAAGATGGTGGTGACAAAGAACCACACATCTATCATCTATTGGGGCTAAGTATTTAGATACAGATTAATCAGTTCTTTGGTCTCCACAGGTAGCATTACTATGGACAGAGATGGGGAAAAGGTGGGGTGCATTTCCGGCCGCAAGCCTAAGGACTGTCTTGGCAAGTTGTACTAATTGAGCATCAAGTGGCAAGAAACATTTGGGGGAAAAAAACTTGTTTTCTCACCAAGTTTTAGAGTTCTTTTAAGTCAGAAATTCCCTCTATTTTGTAAACTCAACTATCAAAAATGTAGTATGTGAAGCTGACTTGTGATTAAAAAAATGCCTTCTAGATTTTTGTTTGCAGGGAACAAAGAACCTATCCAAGGATCTTTGCCAATTAGCTAAAAGTAATTTTTAAAAGGCAGGGCGGGAATGGTTGAAAAGACTCCGAGAATCACATGTAGAATTTGGTAGAAGCAAATAAAGCAGTCCCGGTAGGAAATGTTTCAGATACTTACACTGTATATCTTTCTGAGTCTACATTTTCTCTCCTATCTGATATTTTCTTCACACATGTTCCATTCTCCTCTGCAGACTGACTTTCTCGGCTTACTCATAGCATCAGCATCCCCAAGACTTCCAATTACTTATGGCTTTGGTTAGTCTGTGAGCCTCCTACTCTGACACACAGTGACTTTTCAACCCCCAGATCCTTCTGCCTTCTGAACTCAGGCTTTTTGTCCCTTGGTTCAAGTTCTCTTTTAGACACCCATAAGAGGAATTTTAGTTTGTGGTTGCTTTTCTCTTGGTTCAGATGTCCACCCCGGAAACAATTTATGACCACATTGGGAGAGTTTGGTAAACCTGACTGCCCACTTTAAAGATTGTCATCAAGTTAGATCCATTTAGAAGAAAAAGCTGAGCCTAGAAGAAACTGAGTGCATGTCATAGATTAAAAAGGTAAGATGATAACTAAAATTTTTAAAACTCAGAAAAATAACAAATTGAATTTTCACTCTAACCAACCACACCTCTAGGAAGGATATAAAAGGGCAACATGGGTAAAGATCATGCTTAACAACTTATCTTAAGACTTCCCTGATCAAGCAAGACTCGCGCATTGGGGATCCTTGGTCTGTTTTTGTGTTGTTGCATTCCCTAGTAGCCCCAACCACATAAGTTACGAAAGGCTAAAAAATTTAAGGACAGACTGTTGCTTCACACTTTCAGGGAACACATATCATCTGCCTGGGTTTGAACATTTGAAATGTGGAGAAGACAAGCACTTTCCTGGCCTGAGACACTTTTTTTTTTTTCCTTTGGAGACACCATTACTGGGCTGCTCTTGGAAGATGGAGGAGAGAAAATGAGACATCACTTTTGGTTGAGTGGGAGTCAATAGCGGAGGAAGATGTCAGGATGGCTCACAAAGTACACTCTTTTTTTCAAACCTCTGGCCTTTCATAAGCAGGATAGACACTCTAGAGCCATCTAGTGGTGTAACGTCCTTGAAGTAAAACGTTGAGAAAAGCAGGGTTTAGACTTCAGAGAGAGCCCGTTTGTAACTCCAGTGGAATCTGCCTGTCTCTGGGAACAACCTCACACAGAGGACTCATTCATTTCAGGAAGACAGCTCCAGCTGCAGATGACTGAGTCTGGGAAGGCAACAGACTTCCTCTCCCTCAGCCTCATTCCCTCTGACTACAGCTTCCTCTAGCACTATTCCAAGAGGCCTATCATCTAGTGACTTAGATGGGTTGAATTTATAAGTAAAGTTGTTTTAAAGAATGAATCCATAAAATTTAAGATATCATCTGGCCAGTAAAATTCAAATCTGTTGATGACTTTACTTTTGACTCCTACATAATTCTACCTATTTTCACATAAACACTTTTGGGTGAGGTTGGGTTGTCGAAGGTGAATTCAATGGCTTTAACTTGTAATGATGGTAACTATACTTTTTAATGATATTTGTGGGGTTTAAGGAATAGGAAGAATAGATGCATTTTCCTGTCCCTGAAACTGAATACCAATCTTCTCTACATGGAACAGGTTTTCCTTAGAAACTGCACTGTTAGCCTCTTTCTGTTCATTTTACCTCATTTATTTTACTTGGTAAACTACATTAGGTTCTATGGCAGTTCTCAAACTTGAGCTTGAATCAGAATCAACTGGAGGCCTGCTAAAACACAGATTTCTGGGGCCTACCCTCGGGATTTCTGCTTCAGGTAGGTCCAGGTAGGGTCCAAGAATTTGCATTTATAACAAGTTCCCGAGAGATACTGATGCTTTTCACTAAGGAACTGTACTTTGTACACCTCTGACTGGGGAATCACGAGGCTCCCTTTTTTATTGTTTTCACTGAGTTAACAAGACCCAATCATTGTTTCAGAGCTCCCCACTGCACAACAGGTTTTATTGTTGGTAATTCTTTTATTTTTTTTTAGGACAACTAATTCTTCAAATGAACTCTTTCACAGAATCCCAATATATAAAACGGATCAAAATAAAGCAGCTCTAATTCAAATGAAGCTTGGGCATGATCAGCTCCCCTGTCCTTCCTCATTCCTCATAAATCCCCACAGGAGATATAGGAACCACCTCAACAGAACCCCTAAGCCATCATAGAGCACTTGAAAAACCAAAGCAGTCATTAGTATGATTGCTGTCCCTTTAACTCTCTGCTAATGGTCACCAGCTCCACAGGATCTCTGTAGGTTCTGTTCATCATCCAGACATCTCTCTCCAGTTGTTCCACCTCAGCCTTAAGTCCCATTTCCTATAAAATGACTCTTTTGCACCTTACCATTCTTTTCCATTGGGTGAGGGTGTGAGAAGAGCATGTATTTTTCTTGGGAAGATAACATGTAATGACAAACGTTTCCCAGGACTGGCCTGTGAGCTATGTGAATAGTATAAACATCGATACTGCCTGAGGAGGCTCTTCTGTACAGCATGGTTCTTCAACTGTTTGGGAGTAGAGCACTGAGATTGCCATCACCACCATGCTTTCTGCCAACCTCTTCACAACTACAAAGCAGATCCTTTTTATTGACATACGAGAGGCCTGGTGCATGAATTTGTGCACAGGTGGGGTCCCTCAGCCTGGCCAGTGATCGGGGCCATCTCACCTAGTCCCGATCAGGGCTGATGGGGGCCATGGGAGGTAGGCCAGCAAGGGAGGTTGGCTGTGGAAATGCACTGACCACCAGGGGACAGCTCCTGCATTGAGCATCTGCCCTTTGGTGGTCAGTGTGTGTTATAGTGACTGGTTGACTGGTCATTTGGTCATAACAATCACTTAGGCTTTTCTGGATAGATAGATAGATAGATAGATAGATAGATAGATAGATAGATAATATATTACTTATCCCAAACAATTGCAAATATTAACTTGGGAATACTTTTAACCCATACCATTTAACTCAAGATTCCTTTCCTTCAATAGCTCAACACTGGATTATTATAGAGCAGAGAGAGAGAAAGCAGATTAAGAATTGTCATCAATTTGCAGATTTTCTAAGTCACAGCTTTTAGGGAGCTACCTATGGGAATATGTAATCATGTGAATGTTTATCTAATGTAGATATTCCTCCTTTTCTTTCCAAGCCAGTTCTTGAATCTAAACCATTACTCAAAAGCAGAAAGTGCAAGGTTCTGTATTCCTGATCTGGGCTTGCTTTGGGATATAAATCTAGCATCAACTTACTTCAGACTGCAGAGAGTTTTATTAATCCCTGTGGGATAGGAAACAAAGAGAAACAGCCCCATTATTTTACTGTTGAAGATAGATCCACTTTGACCATCAAGTGTAAACAGGCTAATCATAATACAGGCAGGTGCACCTTTGTCACGGATGCACCAACAAGGAAAAGGAGATTTTAGACATAAAGAACCCCACTGGAAAGTACCCCTGCACTTTTGGCTTATTGTTCTCTCTCTCTCTCTCTCTCTCTCTCTCTTTCTCTCTTATACTAAAGATGTAATTTTTAATGATTTTTAAATATATTTTTATGTTGATAGTATTACAGGTATCTCCCATACACCACCACCCCACCACCCCGGCCCCTGGCTTGTTGTTTTCTTATTTGGGTAGACTGAATATTGATTTATTTGTGCATAGTTCAGATAGTCAATATTCCTTCTCCAGGAATTTGCATTAGTCCCTATGCCCATTGTCAAGAATCTGTTCTCTAATCTGAACTATAGAAAGACCCTGATCTAATAAAACTAGCATTTATAATATCTATTTCATAGTTTATTGGGGAATTCAAGGCTCTCTCGAAGAGGCCAAGGACAAAATTAGCCAAGGTAAAGTATAGATTCAGAAGTTAGGAATGAGCAGGACAATCCAAAGGTAAAAACCAGTACTTCTTACAAAAGTCAATCCTGCCAATATTACCAAGGATCAACATTAGAGTATCCAATTTGAGTGTGGATTCAAGAGGTGAACATAGTATATGCATTGGAAAATTAAAGTTAAAAAGTTTCCTGAGAAAATGCAGGGATGCTCAATTAAAGTAGGTCAAGTTCACATACAAAACAGACATAATAAATGCTTGTTGACTCTATTTCATAGGTTTGTGTTGCTAGGCACATATATTGATGTGTGTGCTCAGAATACACCTATAACATGTCATAATAATTCCCAAATGTTTGGTCCACTCTTTCTATTCCTTAGGTTAGACACACCTTATATTACCGAAGAGAGATTCTAACAACAGGAAAAAAATCATCTATATTAAGTTTCCAGGGGGACAATAATCCTATATAATAAAAAGCTAATATGAAAATCGACCGAATGGCGGAATGACAAATTGCTATGACACACACTGACCACCAGGGGGCAGATGCTCAATGCAGGAGCTTCCCCCTGGTGGTCAGTGCACTCCCACATGGGGAACGCCGCTCAGTCAAAAGCCAGGCTCATGGCTGATGAGCGTAGCAGAGCTGGCAGGAGCCTCTCTCACCTCCCTGGCAGCACTAAGGACCCCTCTGGGGATGTCCAACTGCCCATTTAGGCCCTAAGCCGGCAGTTGGACATCCCCCAAGGGGTCCCAGACTGCGAGAGGGTGTAGGCTGGGCAGAGGGGCTCTCCTTTCCCTCCAGTTCATGAATGTCGTGCACTGGGTCTCTAGTCAGATATAAATTGAAAAAATATGATAGCATCTTATTGTTTTCTCCTCCAACCCCTTATAAGTTGATGTCAATTACTATATTACACAAATTGCATATTTATTTAGTCTCAAATCAGTTCACTCTGTGGATATGGAACACACAAAATGCAAAGCCTATGAAAAAATTCTTCAAAAGACATTCATCAGGGGCTTTTTACATGGCATGCCTAGGGACCCCATCCACAGCAGGATGTGGGAGGCATGGCATTAAGAAGTGAAGGTAAATGCCAGACTTCCTATCACAAGGTGATATTAAAATAAAAAACATCCCCCAAGATTTACTGCTATAGTTTTAGCCATTTTTCTGTCTCAAAATCAGAATCTATGTGTAACTCTCTGTATTTGCTACTTTTACACTTGAAAAAGGAAAAGGGGGGGGGAAGCATCCCCCGACTGCCCACCCCAGAAATAACTGTTCAATTTTTTATTTTAAAAAATGTAAGTATTTTTAATACACTGAGGAAATTTGGATTGTGGTCCAAATAAATCTTCCAAATGGACAGACCTATGCTTTTTCAAGGGTTGTTACAAAGACTATGCCCGTAAGCCAAACAAGCATCATCTTCGGGGAGATTTTATTTGTGTGATCAATTCATATCTGGACAGGTCTTCTGCTGGTTGGCATAGCAACTAACTGAAGTTCATTGAACTTTTAGATGTGTTTGCTAACAGTCTAAAGCTGATTTTCCCCCCATGGGGACCAGAAAAGGCTTTCTTTGTTAAACCTCTCCAATTGCATTCAAAAATACATTATTTTCCTCAAGCCTACAAGGCACACATTTGAGATTTGTAACATAATATTAGAAAAATTGCTTCTATCATATAATACTCCAGTAATGTTCCTTTATTTCCTGAAAAAAAAAATGGCTAAAGTTAAACATAACTGTTTTGCTTTTTTAAGTCAATTCTAGGTCTTTCCATGGTAATTTTAGAAGATTCTTTCCTTTTTTTTTTTTTTTTTAACAATTGTATTGAAGAAGTCTGAGCAGTGATTTTGCAGAGTGTTGGTATTTACTTTGGCCTTGATGAAGTTCTAGGTTTATTAAAGAGATGCATAGTTATAGAGAGCCTGTCATACACCTGTGCTGGGCACCTTGGAAGATGGAGAGCAGAGGTGGCATTCACTTTTCAATAATTTATAATACCATTTTTAAAAAGGACTAAAGGAAAAGGAATATTATAAAGAATACAGGAAAGAATACAAAGAAGATGCTCAAAAGACACCTTTCTAGCTATATCCTCCCTTTTTCTTGGTTAATTCCCAGTTTTGAAAGCATATTACTATGAGAATTGAAGAAGCTTAAGGTGTAGGGTGGCTGTTTCGCCCAGAAGAGTGTAAAACCTGACCGATGTAGCTGAAGAGCTTGTCTTACTATTTAAAGAGGTAAGAAGAAAAGGTAGCTTTTTAAAAATTATCCCCTTCTGAGGAGTAGCATGAATGTTGTCCTAATTATTTGTACAAGGAATATCCTTGTTCCGTGCTTCTTCAAGTCTGCAAGCAGTCCCCAATTGTCCCAATTTCACAGATTTTATTTGCCTTACTTCACCTTTCTGGAGGATAGGAAAGATACCTCAGATACGGTTTTGTAGTCATTTCTCGATAGTGGATCTGCTGAGGCCACGCAGTCCTGATTAAATAATTACCACCCGACTACTCACAAGACTGCTTCCTTCCAGCCTGGACCCAGGCCAATCTTCTGCCAATGAGGCTGTTACACTTCAATGACTTCATTGATTAACAGCGATTAGGTCAGGTTGCTGACAATGTGTAACTGACCATGGCTATTTATAATCAACTACTCAGCGGCCCCAGAACAAGGCTTCGTTGCATGTGGTTTTGCAGGCAGTTGAACCCCGGCCTCCTGTGTCTGGGGTCTTTTACAACGGAGCTGGGGTATTGTATACATCTTCATTCATAAATGTCCTTTTTGAACTGAAGAGGCTGCTTTTGTTTGGTTCAGAAAAGGGGGAAGTGAGAAATGTTTAGAGCCCGGGTTGCAGGAGGCTGAGGGCATGTGGAGAAGAGGAGAGTTGAGTGCCAATTCTGAACAAAACCCCACTGTGGGGATTTTGAAGGGAAGGGTATGGTAAGGTTCAACATTAACCTATACTGCCATCTTGTGGAGCAAAGGATAAATTTTCATCCCGGTGAACAAGATACAAGAACTGCATGGAACTTATAGGTGGCCAAAGGTTGGCTTCATACAATACATGTTTAATTAAAATATATTGGAGTCCACATTAGAGTTTCAAATAACGAGCTTTGGGGCATTTTCTAGAGTTTTAAACAAAGCAATCTTCTGAGACTAACAGTCTCTACAACCCGAGGCCAAACCTGTCTTACACAATGAAAAAGCCAGGATCTGAACCTGGCCTCCTTCATCCAATCTCACAAATCAAGTAAAAATGATGAAAAGTTCACAAACAAAGCCCTCCAAGAAAAGGAGAAAGGGCAAGAGACACACATCTCCATGATAAGTGAGTGTAAGTAGAATGGAAAGGATAGAAGAAGGAATTATATTTGAAACCAAGTGTCTGAATTTAAGCTCTGGCAATCATTTACTGTGTGTTCCTAAAGGAAATATTCCCTTATTCAAGTCAAAGAAAAATTGTACCAGGTCGAGTTGAACAGGCAAGGAAGACATTACTTAAGACTATTGCAATGGGGGTCAAGAGCTAGTGAGAAAGTACTGGAGGACTTAAAGGGTAGAGAGTTGATCAGTGCCATTAGACCATCTGTGTTTGCTAATTGAAGTTAGGTTCCTACCCTCCCACAGAGACTGGGAGATAGGAGCTCAGTACTGATGATTACATTTGAAAGGGATAGCTCCCATGTCCTTGAGAAAGACAGCCCTAGATCATAAAACTGGCAAAGACCAGGAAAAAATTTACATCTCCAAGGAGCAGAGAAAGAATTTATCATTGCAATTTTTCTAGAGTAAGCAATCTTTAAAAACAGAGGTAGGAGCCTAAAGTCAGGAAGAAACTTGTCTCAAGATTAGTGAGGTCAAAGGGGAACATTAAAGTCTTGGTGAACCAGTCTCCCAATCTGTAAAATGACAGTAATTTCAAGCATCCTTATCTACAAGCGAGAATATGGGCAATGGGAGGAAAAAATAGAGAAGTATGTGAATCAGCTGTGAACCACTAAATATAATCAATGTTAAAGTATTCTTACTATTTCTCTCCATCCTCCTTTGGAAATATGCACAAATTCAACCAAAAGAACTAAGGTGAGAAAAGAAAAATGTTTTTACAAAGCAGAAGCAGGTCTAGTAAAAATTCAAATTCAGGTGTAGCTCTTGACCAGGGCGGCTTATGAAAGTCATTTCATTTCTCTACACCTTCAGAAACTTAGTGCCCACACCTACCTCACATGGTAGTTGTAAAATCTAAATGAGAAAATGTAAATAACTGCTAGACACAGACAACAGGGTGGTGGGCAAAGTGGGAGGGAAAGGGGACATCTGTAACAATGTCAATAATAAAGTTAAAAAAAAAAAAAGAGCAGCAGCATGCTGGCGCTTAGTGAGTACTAGCAGAATCGGACGTTGCATATCATCTTGCTCTGTGTTGTGGGCTCCTTTCTAATGATTTTCTTATTCCTGATTTGATTTGTACATCTGTCAGCTATTTTCATAAAAATGTGATATAACAAACCACCGCCAAATTTGGTGTCTTGCAAAAAGAAACATTTATTTCTTTTCTTTCTTGTTAAAAAAATGTGTTTATTGATTTCAGAGAGAAAAGAAGAGGAAGAGAGAGATAGAAACATCAATGCTGAGAGAGAATCATGGATCAGCTGCCTCCTGCACACCCCCAACTGGGGATGGAGCCCATAACCCGGGCACATGGTCTGACCAGGAATCAAAACGTGACCTTCTGGTTCATAGGTTGACACCCAACCACTGAGCCATGCCAGCCAGCCGGAACATTTATTTCTTGAAAGAAGGAATGAAATGTGCTGTAGGTCTCATGCTGCATTTGCACAAAGCCTGGATTCTAGTAACTGGGGCTAAATCTGTCTGGACCTGCCTCCAAGTTGCAGGTTCATTTCAGCTCCGTTCCATGGGCCTCTGTGGATTCTGGGACCAGTGAGCTGTCATAGCCTGCTCTTCTCATGGGGATGGCACTAGTGCCAGGATACCAACCTGTGCTCATGGCACATCTGCCAAAAACCAACTGGCTAAACAAGTCATGTGAACAAACTAAAAGGCGAGAGATGGGAATATATAACATTCCCAAAGGTCAAGAGGATGAATATATAATGTTTCTACAGAGAAGTAGAGGATTAAGACCCATAACTCAATCAACTACTAAATATTATCCATTATTTATGTACATGGTAGCTTCCCCCCTACACCGTGGGGCCCCAGATCTTCAGGTCTTCAGTGGTCATTAGTTATGGGAGTAGAGAAAGTGTTTGAGCATAAAGCAAAATCTCAGGACAAAGGTGGAAGTGTTTTTAATATATTCCCACCACCTATTTGTTGGAAAACATGACCCAAGCAAAACCTTGCATCTTTTGCAAAAACATTTCATTATGCAGGTGATTATGTAACGAGACAACCAAGGGGTCCAGGCTGCCTGTCACTACTTGAGCCAATTAAGCAGAGACAGGGTTGAATCATATATGAGCATTAATTCCAATACTGCCGGCAGTATGGGAGAGCAGCAGGTCATCCACAAAAATCTGCTCTGTAGCCAAAACCGGTTTGGCTCAGTGGATAGAGCGACGGTCTGCGGACTGAAAGGTCCCAGGTTCGATTCCGGTCAAGGGCATGTACATTGGTTATGGGCACATCCCCGGTAGGGGGTGTGCAGGAGGCAGCTGGTTGATGTTTCTCTCTCATGTTTCTCTCTCATCGATGTTTCTAGCTCTCTATCCCTCTCCCTTCCTCTCTGTAAAAAAATCAATAAAATATATATTTTTTAAAAAATCTGCTCTGCACCCCACCATAAGCCAGCTGCTTATATTGGGTAGAAGGACAAAACTTGTCAAAGTGTATGCCAAATGGTTACAGGAAATACGGGCTGGGGATCTGCAGAGGCTGGGGGTCTTCAAAGGGCTGGTGGCTCTGGTTGCTGCACAAGGTTGTTCATCTTTTCATGATAATGAGCAGCTCCCAGAAAGGAAGGATGGGCCGCATTTCTAGGTGAGCTCTCAGGTCCAAGTGCAACTCCCAGCCAGGTGAAAATGTGCCTTCTTTAATCAGAACAAAACAATCACAGTTAACAGAGCTTACGATTAGAGCTGGTCCCCGATATTATCTTTCTGCCCCTATTAATTATAGTTTTCAATTCTCCTTCAATGTTTGACCTTATGGAGAAATATTCCTTGACAAATTAATGAAATGGGGAGGCCAGGTCGAAGGAAGGAATTTGAGTGTGCCAAGAAGAGGGGAAGTAAGCAACTATCAATAGGAGAGCAAGAGATGGATAAAAATAAGTATTTACCTCCCCCCTTTTTATCTCCTCACTTCCTACTCACACCCCAACCAACAAACCTGCGTCATTTGAGCCAAAAGAAGAATTCACCTCTGAATATAGATCTGAGTTAAAGTCATTCTTCAGTGGCCCTACTGTGTCTTTTTGAGAACAATGCCATCTCTTAAAATAACTGTGTTTTCCATCATGACCTTCGGTGTGTCTGGAGGTTTGTGATGATGAACAGTGGATGTGAATGGCATGCTGTTGAATGCAGCCCCTTAACTGCTCACAGAGAAATCACATCAGATTTTCAACCTCCTGTTTATGCCAATGCTTGGAAAAGCTCACTGTATCTGGATCTATTGGAGCTACCAGACTGAATCGGGGTGAAAATTTCCTTTTGAGCCAGATATTCAGCCTTTTGGGAAACAATTTGGAGAGGCAGGGGGCAGGCAAGACAATGCATAATGATGGTGTGCTTAAATTGTGGTGTTCCCTTTCATATCTGTGTGGCTTTAAGCAAGCCTGTAGTCCTTTTGCATTTCAGTAATATCTGCAAAATAGAAATCGTCTCTCACAGAATTGTTTCTAGGATTCAGCACGCTGATATAGGTAAAATACAGCACACAGTAAGTACACAGGAGAAGACAGTTGTAGCTACTACAGTGTATTTGGGAATTTTTTTTCAGCAAAGAATAAGGTAGGAATGCAGCCTGCTCCCATAGGGGTGGAACCTGAAGACAGGGAGACAAACCTGCACCACGGATCGGGCAGGGGTGGGAGCTGTGGGACAGGTGGGGAACGAGTCTGTTAAGAGGGTACATGGGTGTCTAGTGAACACATCTGAGGTAATGGAGACCAGAAACAGTAAAACAATAACAAAAGGACCTCTTCTCCTTAAATGACTTCTTCTCCAAGGCTGAGCATTGAAAGTTTGCTCCTGGACCTTCATATTCAGGTTGATGACCCTGAGTTTAGTGATTATGGTGAGGAAAAGTATGCTTTTAATCACTAGAATAAAAGAGGAAAGGGTGATTTTATCTGTCAACCTGACTGGGCCTGAGGGGCTCCCATAATAGATTAAACATTATTCTGGGTGTGTCTGTGGAGGTGTTTTTGGATGAGATTAACATTTGAATCCACAGAGTAGAGCAGATTGCCCTCTGCAGGGTGGGTGGGCCTCATCCAGTCTGCTGGAAGCCTGCATAGAAGAAAAGAGCTGAGGGGAAATTCTATCAGGCTGTCTTCTGGCACATTGGTTTCCTCTTGCTTTTGGACTCAAACTGAGACTGGAACTTACACCATTGACATATCCAGCATTTGGACTTGGACTAGAACTATACTGTTAGCCTTTCTGGGTCTCCAGCTTGCTGCATAACTTGGGACTTCTCAGCCTCCATAACCACAAGGGTCAATTCCATCCTATATAATAAAAGGCCAGCGACCATAATGGTGTAACGACCAGAATGACCAATCGACCAGTCGCTATGAGGTGCATTGACTACCTCTCGGTCCCTCCCCCCGGCCTGCAGCCTCTGATCACCCCGATGGTGAACGGGAAACCACGGGGAACTGGGATGGGTGGTGGAGGGGTAGGACTGGGGACTGGCGAGCTGGCAGAAGATGGCCCTGATCGCAGGCTAGGCTTAGGGACCTACCCATGCATGATTTTGTGCACTGGGCCTCTAGTCTATACTCATAAAAGAGTAATATGCTAATTAGACCAGGAGACCTTCCGGATGTCTTTCCAGACAAAGCCATGGTGGCAGGGCTGAGGCAGAGGTGGTTAGGGGTGATCAGGTCAGCAAGGGAGGGCAGTTGGGGCAAGCAAGCCGGCAGGGGATGGCAGTTGGGGGCAACCAGGCTGGCGGGGGGCGGGGGGAGCAGTTAGGGGTGACCAGGCTGGCAGAGGGGGGCAGTTGAGAGGGCAATTGGTGACCAGGCTGGCAGGAGAGAGCAGTTGTCGGTTGAGATCAGGCCAGCAGGGGAGGGCAGTTAGGGGCAATCAGGCAGGCAGGTAGAGGCAGTTAGGGGTGATCAACAGACAGGCAGAGAGGATAGGGGCAATCAAGCAGACAGGCAGAGAGTTTAGGGGCAATCAGGCAGGCATGCAGGTGAGCAGTTAGGAGCCAACAGTCCTGGATTGCAAGAGGGATGTCCGACTGCCAGCAGTCGGACATCCCCCGAGGGGTCCCAGATTGGAGAGGGTGTAGGCTGGGCTGAGGGACACACACCCCCCATGCACGAATTTCATGCACTGGGCCACTAGTATATATATATATATATATATATATATATATATATATATATATATATATATAATTGGTTCTGTGTCTCTGAAGAACCTAGACTAGTACAGAGGGTGTTATAATAGAGACGATCTGAAAACAATGCTCAAATACACAGAGGTATCTAGATTTAAGACATGAGATGAATTACACTGGGAATTCCCCTCCAACATCTGTGTCATGGGGAAGGCAAGTAATAACATCCCAGGTAGCTCTGAAAGAGAAAAGCAGCTAGCTCTCAGGGAGTCCATCTAGAGCAAGCTTTGAAGGTCATTACTGAAAACTGGAAAAATAAAGAGCTGTCCCTTCAAATGGGTTGACCATGGCCATGGAGAATTAATATACTCAGCACTGGAGATTCTGGGAGGCAATGCTGAGACTGCTGAGCACAAATCACAGGAGTCCCACTTCATAAATAAATAGGATTGGCAACACCAGGGTTTAGTCTTGTCAGGATATGTTTGGAGGTGAGGATTAAAATTGGGCCTCACTTTAGGCATGGGGTACAAAATGGTGTCATGTTCCCAGGAGCCAAGTGGGAACTTGGTCACCAGCACTAAAACACAGGGCACAGGAGGGCCAGAAGCTGATGTGACTGGATGTGAGGCACCTGTGCTGCTCTTTAGAGTCCTCCCAAAGCATCCAGTTGAAGGACAGCTCTGATCCAGGCTCTGTACTACCTTGGACATGAGAGACCTTGACAAGACTTTCATAATGATTACACTACCAGTTAGGCTTTGAGCAGTAAATGTGCCTGAGATCTCTTATTCCACACTTACGGAAAGGAGGAGGTCCCTGTCTTTATCCTTGTCTAGCTCTTTCTAAGCTTCCCCTGGTGAAACCCCATAAAACAGAATAGATTTACAGACAAACTCCTTTTGCTGGCTCAACTCACTGTCCTCACAATCTAATCTCAAACTTCTTTGATTTCTGAGTAGTGACCTTGTCACTGACTTTCTCATCTTCAACTTTATTACATATCACACTCTGGACTTGATGCTCAATACTGTTTTCTTAGAACCATCCTTGGATGCCTTCCTTGAATTTGTTGAAGTAGAATAATAAGTACACAGGGATTTAATTCTTGAAACAGACTTGGAAATTAACTTTCCCCATCTCTGCCAAAACTCTCAAAGGCAAGATGGATTTATTGATCAAACATGTGCAACAGAGGCTCTCCTTTACCTGACCCAAGATTCAGCATATGTCTGCTGAGTAGCCTTTCAGCACACCCTGGACAGCAGCATGTGAATCTATATGAAAGAAAAACCTAGGAAGGACAATAAGTTTCCTGAATATGAAATTTAGAATGTCATTTTTTTTTTAACAGTTAGCATGGGATGGCAAGTAGCGTGGCAGGGAATCTTTGGAAAATTAAAGCATGAGATTAGACCTTCCAGACAAAGGGCGATGGTTACAATAGACTGTCCTTCCTGCTCTTTACCCCATGGGTATGAGTAATCACTGTGTGTGTTGATGTGAATTTAAATTTGAAAGATGAGAAGTTACTGACTTTGAGAAGGTTAAAAACTCATTATAAATGTTTCTCGTTTGGATTCAGGTTTGGATTAGGAAACTTTTCAGATTCTAATGTTATAGGGGCAATAAAATATCTTAAATTTAAGCAAGTGAAATGGTTCCTGTTTCTTTCTGAATTTATTCTGATGCACCAGTAAGAAACTAGGCAGCAAGTTTTTACCATCATTGAACTTCAGAAGGTTGTGAGGCAAGTGGAATGCGGAAACTGAGACAAATGGTTGAACAAAGGACTGCCATGGCTGGGCAATTAATAGCCAGCTGATAAATCACAAGACTCTATCCTCCTTAATTGAAGATGCCTAAAAGCAGGTGGTTTAAATCACCATAGTCAGGGAGGCAGATAACAAAAACCAGTTAGATCCAGACCAATCCAAGATGGAGAAAACAATTGACCAGAGAATGACCCTAAAGCTCAGTATATCCTCATTAAAATGAAAATTGACACCACAAGCATAAGGGGGACTAAGGAGGACAAATGCCATGACACGTCCTAAATGGATCAGTTAGAAACAAGACCCACACACACACACACACCCCAGTGAGAAGATAGAGTCAGAATTTGGTGCCACAAAGCTTGGAGATAACTCCTCCTTGGAAACACATAAAATACCAAGACATAACTGACCACATGTGCAACTCACTCATTAGTTGGCCCATGTCCACCCGGACACGTACTTTTCACTTCATTCACAGTGGCACCTGCACTCTGGCCTCTTTCTTTTTCTCTACCCAAGTAAAACTTGCTTTGTTCTCACTGACTCGTCCTTGAAGTTTCTGGGGTGAGTCAAGAACCTGGAGTTCGCCTGACACTAGAACGGTCCAGGACTTTGCCTGGTAGGATCAGTCCCTGGTGTGGAAGAAGTCTGGTAACAGCTGGAGGTTGCCAAAGCAATTTATAGATTCTTTCTAGTCTTTTCCCTTCATCTTACTCTCATCCCCACTCTCCAACCACTTAAGATGAATCAATTTGAATGAAAGCAACAAATACGTGTGACTAGATTCTGTTACCAAACCCAAGTTTGTGTGCCCCATGCTTCAAAAGGCCAAAATTCTAAGACCCTTGGACTTTCCTGAGTGCTGAGATAAAGGTTCCTTTGTTATGTTAATGCGGTGGTCCTTAGGCTTCCCCTATGGATAGGGCTGGTTGCCAAGAGAAAGAAGCTTGTGATTAGAAGGTTGGAACTTTCAGTCCCACCCCCTGACCTTTGGGGATGGGGAAAGGCTGGAAATCATGTTCAATTACCAATGGCTACTGATTTTATATGCTGTAAGGAATCATTCATAAAACCCCAAAGGACAGAGAAAGAGCTTTGGAGTTGGTGAATGTATGGAAATTCGGGGAGAGTGATGCACATGGGGAGACTCTGAAAGCTCATGTCCTTGCTGTGTTTTTTTTGTTTTGTTTTTTTTTCTCTCTCCATTTATCCCCCCTATTCCTTCTTCTGTCCTATGTATCTTTCATCTGACTGTTCTGAGTAATGACCTTTTATAATAAACCAGCGATCTGATGAGTAAAATGGTTCTCTGAGCCACTCTAGGAAATTAATCAAAGCCAAGGAGAGGGCCCTTGAAACCTTCCATCTATACTTGGTCAGTCAGAAGCACAGGTGACAACCTGGACTTCCAACTGGCCTCTGAAGTGTGTTTGTGTGGGGGAGAGGAGTGTGGTGGTGAAGAGAGAGCTAATATTGTGGGACTGAGCCCTTAACTTGTGGAATGTGATGCTATCTCCAGATAATGTCAAAATTCCATTGAATTTTGTGGTCTGAGAATTGCTTGTTGGTGTTAGGACCTCCTCCCCCTGCATTGTAATGGATGCTGAATTCTTTATAAGCTTTAAAAACCTTTCAGGTGTGGTCTGACTTTATTGTCAAGCATTCTTTTCTGTCCTCTGAGTCAGGCACCAGAAAGCCTATTAGATTCCCTCTTTCCTTGATACACTCACCTTGTTCTGAGACCAAATGGGCTGTGCAGGAATTTATAAAAGACTAGAGACCCAGTGCACAAAAATTCATGTACTGGGGGTGGTCCCTCAGCCCGGCCTGCCCCCTTTCACAGTCTGGGAGCACTCAGGGGATGTCCTACTGATGACTTAGGCCCACTCCCTGCGGCCAGTCAGGGGAAGGCAGCACCCCCATCACCCCCTCACTGCTGCTGCCTCTGGCCTCCATCTGTGGGAGGTGACCTGGCAATCAGGGGAAGGCAATGCCCCATCACACCTCTGCTGCTGCCACTGCAAGCCGTGTGGCTGCCTGAGCCTCAGCACTTGCAGCCACTGTGGTTTGCCTGGGCCTTGGCCCGGCCCTCATTGCCTGAGCCTCAGGCCGGCCCTGGGCAGCAGCAGCCGCCATCCACGACTTGCCTGAGCCTCGGGCCAGCCCTGGCAGTGGCAGCCGCTGCGGCTTTGTCTGGAAGGATGCAGTGTCAAGTCCCCACCCACCCACGTGTGCCTCACTGAGCATGCAGCCCTGCCCACCCGTGTGCTCCTGCTATGCACACAGCCTCTTGCTGATTGGTCGTTATGGTGTGATGGCATGATGACCATTAGCATATTAGCTCTTTATTATATAGGATATTGAGAGCAAAACATTCTTAAAGGAGTTACTGCAAGAAACTTGTTCTGTGTCTTTAAATGCAAATCATGCTTTCATGTTTATAAAAACCCTTTATTATTTGAAGAAAATTCTCAAACATGTAAACAGAAGCTTTCTTTGGGTTACAGGATTATGGATTACATATCCTTGGAATTTTTTCTGTTTTGTTTTTATTACTTTTTAGATTAAGTTTGTATTATTGTTATAACCTAAAATGGTATAGGATTAAACTCATCTTTATTTTTATGAGGACTTTAATATCCCCTTATTTGTTCAAATGTGTATGTGTGCATGTTAGTGTGGCTGCATCTCCGCATTCCCACATCACAACTGCCTCTTTTGCTGTGTTATACTTTTCTTTGTCACTCAAAATAATTTTTAAACTCTAGTCAATGTAAAAGAAAATCCCAACCCATTGTGGTTTGCTTTTCTCACACCCAACAACTATTTTAATTTACTCAGATTAAGTGGCATCACTATACAACAAAGCATTCAAGAGGCAATATACCTCTTTGGTGGTATATTGCACAGTACACATGCTTCCCAAGAGACCCACAACCAGAAAAGCAAATCTAGAAGATTCAGCTTTACTAGAAACCAAACATACACATTATCTATGACCCCAAATTTGTTCACCATTCCTCAAGAGGTAGAGAGCATGGGACCTGAGAACAAGGTCTAGAGGTTGCTTGGAAGCACTTAGAACTGAAAGTAGAACAACTTCTCATAAACTGGGATGCCTGTTCCAGGATTGATTTAATCTGTACAGTGCGGATGACATTATCCTCACTTTGTAGATGAAAACACTGAAGATCAAAGAGTGAAGTGGCTTTCCTGACCTTACATATTCAGTAAGTGAGAGATTTGGGATTTCAGGCCAGGTTCATGACTCTAAATTTCTATTCCGTGACTTTTTAGAGAAAATGCCAAGGGTATGTATAAGTGTGAGCTGTTCTATAGGAACAGGTGGGGGCGTGGGTAGTGGGATGAGAAGAGGCAAGAGGGTTGAGAAGGTAAACGTTCAAATTTTCACCTATCCCTAAACCACATTGTCCCCAAAATATATATGCTAAAGAAGAAGTCCCAAAGAAAGAGTGCCCAAATCTCAAAGATTGTAAGTGATTTCTGAACTTTTAGAATGACCTTCTTTTAAACCAACAAATTCTCTAAAAACTGCCTTGAATTTTTTAGCCATGTGAAGGTATTAGTGTTGGCAAAGCTAGCTCTATGATAGACAGAGTGGGCAGGCATTCATCTTCAAAGTGATTTCAAGGGATATTTGACTTCAAAATGTCTGTAATCAGTGGGCCAGGATTTAGAATCAAACAGGTGAAGGGTTTGAAATCTAGCCCGGACGGGGTAAGTAAAACTGAACAAGTCACTTCATCTCTCTGGACACAGGAATAAATGACTAAAATATATGCTTACTCAAGGGCACACTGGGAGGTAATGAAAGAACTGGGCTTGGAGCCCAGGTCCATTGATTCCTAGCCAACCATGTTAACCAAGAAATAATCCACAGTGGACCTCAAGTAATTGATTGACGCTTTTAAATTTGCCTACCTGCAGCCCAGAGCCTGGGCTCCTTTTCTAGGCTTGATGACTTGATCATAGAAAGCTGCTTCAAATGATAAAGTCTGGGAGCCCTGGAACACAATATATATATATATACACTAGAGGCCCGGTGCACAAAATTTGTGCGTGGGGGATGTGTGTGTCTCTCAGCCCAGCCTCCACCCTCTCCAATCTGGGATCCCTCTCACAATCCAGGACTGCTGGCTTCCAACCACTCGCCTGCCTGCCTGCCTGATTGCCCCTAACTGCTTCTGCCTGCCAGCCTGATCACTCCCTAACCACTCCCCTGCCAGCCTGATCAATGCCTAACTGCTCCCTTGCCAGCCTGGTTCCCCCTCAACTGCCCTCCCCTGCAGGCCTGGTCCCCCCCAACTGCCCTCCCCTGCAGGCCTGATCACCTACAACTGCCCTCCCCTGCCGGCCATCTTGTGGTGGCCATCTCGTGTCCACATGGGGCGGTCATCTTTGACCACATGGGGTCAGCCATCTTGTGCGTTGGAGTGACGGTCAATTTACATATTACCTCTTTATTATATATCCTCGTGGCCCGGTGCATGAAATTCATGCACAGGGCGGGGAGGGAGGGCATCCCTCAGCCCGGCCTGCACCCTCTCCAATCTGGGACCCCTCAGAGGATAACCGGCAGTCGGACATCCCTCTCACAATCCAGAACTGCTGGCTCCTAACCGCTTGCCTGCCTCCCTGATTGCCCCTAACTTCTTCTGCCTGCCAGCCTGATTGTCCCTAACTGCTCCCCTGCTGGCTTGATTGCCCCTAACCACCTCTGCCTCAGCCCTGCATCTGGGACCCAGGATTCCCTCCTCCAGCCGACCACAGGCACCAGGGATCCAGGCTTCCCTCCCTCTGGTCACTCATAGGCACCCAGGCCAGCTGCAGCCACAGGGGATGGTGGGCAGGTGGCTTCGCCTGGGCTGCAGCTGCAAGTGCTGGCGCCTGGGACCGCGGGGTGGGAGGCTTCTCTGTCTCCTGGCCATAGCCAGCCACAGGTTCTGGTGCCTGGGACTGCAGGGTGGGCGGCTTCTCCATCTACCAGGCTGTAGCCAGCTTCAGGTGCTGGGGCCTAGACCGCAGGTGGGCAGCTTCTCCATCTTCCCTAGGATGCAGTGTGGGCAACTTCTCTGGTTGGCTGCGGCCTGGGATCATGGGGCAGGCGGCTTCTTCGTCTCCCAGGCCGCACCCAGCCTCAGGTGCTAGGGCCAGTTTCTCCATCTCCCCCAGGACGTGGGGCGGCAGGACGTGGGGCGGACGTGAGGCTTCTGCTGTTGGCTGCAATCTGGGATCACGAGGCAGGCGGCCAAGTGGGGGACACAGCCTCAGGTCCCCCATCAAGCCCCGCTGGGCGGAGGAGCGCAGCCTCAGGTCCCCTGTTGCCAGGGTGGGGGGGAGGGCAGCCTGAGGTCCCCCCAGTCCAGCACCAGGGTGGGGGGTGTACTTTGAGGTCCCCCATCAAGCCTCGCTGGGCAGGGGGCGTGGCCTGAGGTCCCCTGTCAAGCCCTGCCGGGCAGGGGGGCTCAGCCTCAGGTCCCCTGGCCTGGCACTGGGGTCGGGGGGCACGGCCTGAGGTCCCCCGGCCTGATGCCAGGGTGGGGGGCACAGCTTGAGGTCCCCAGTCAAGCCCCACCAGGCGGGGGGGAGGGGGCACAGGCTCAGATCCCCTGCCCCGGCCCAGTGCCACGCAGCCACAGGTCCCTGCTGATTGCTCCTTAAGGCTCAATATGGGAACTCGTCCTCTGATGTGGGTGAAGCCATCTTGTGTTACGGAAACCCCACCTCCGCTGTGGGTGCCTCCATCTTTGTGATGGTGTGACAGTCAATTTTCATATTCCCTCTTTATTAGATAGGATAACCCAGCAGGTATCAAACACTGTGGCCTGTGGGTTTATTATCTCACATGTTCATGCACATTATTTCATGTCACCCTAAAAAATTATATCATGATCATTATAATTCTCAACTTGAAATTAGAGAAACTAAAGCCCAGAGATGTGAAATAAGTTCCCAAGTGTCACAGTACTAAGGAGGGCCTAAGACAGGATTTAAGGTCCAGCTGCATCTGTGCCCTATGCTTCCCTCCATGCAACACTGAGAAATGGGTTCATTGGAGATGGGAGAGCTTTTGATTAACCGACACAGTTGCTAGCCCACCCTGAACAAGTCCTTAGATTCCAGAAAGAAGCGTGAGAGGAGCCCAGCCAGCGTGGCTCAGTGGTTGAGCATTGACTTATGAACCAGGAAGTCATGGTTTGATTCCTGGTCAGAACACATGCATGAGTTGCTGGCTCAGTCCCGGGTGGGGGTGTGTAGGAGGCAGCCAATCAATCATTTTCTCTCATCATTGATGTTTCTCTCTCTCTCTCTCTCTCTCTCTCTCTCTCTCTCTCTCTCTCTTCTCTCTCCCCCTCTCCCTTCCTCTCTGAAATCAATACAAATATATTTTTTAAAGGAGGGGGGAGGAGAAGCCCATTCTGCACAATGCTCTGAACTACTCTTGTCTTCCTCTGCCCTCTCCCCTGAGTGGAGGGAAAACAAGTTCTCCTGTCACCTTGGAGGTCCAGATAAAAGGTGAAAACCCAGGAGAAGGGCAGCTCTCCTCTCTGGAGCCCTTGTGCCCCACCAGGGCCTGAGGTGCCTCCGTGGCCACCCCTTCTTGGTCTGCATCTTGTTCATTTCGCACCTGGGTTGACCAGAACTCTCTGCAAAGAGTGGGTTAAAGAACACTGACGTGGCTTTCCATTCCTCATCCTTTACAAAGAAATACAATTGGTTCTGACTCAGCTGCCTCACAAATCAAAACCTTCCACAAAGCAGCATTAGGAAGAAAAAGCAACTCAATGTTGCAGAGGGCAAGGACAGCAGAAATCCCGTGTCTGTGACAAATAGGTTTATGTGATTTCCTGAGGCCTTAAAAAAGAGCCCTGGCCGGTTTGGCTCAGTGGATAGAGCATCAGCCTGCAGACTGAAGGGTCCCGGGTTCGATTCCAATCAAGGGCACGCGCCCAGGTTGTGGGCTCGATCCCCAGTAGGGGGCAAGCAGGAGACAACCGATCAATGATTCTCTTTCATCATTGATGTTTCTATCTCTCTCTGCCTCTTCCTTCCTCTCTGAAACCAATAAAAATATTTTAAAAAGAAAAAAAAGACAGCCAGCTGCCTTTGTGAACAATAGTGGTCCACTAGGTGGCAGCACACTACACCTGGCTTCCTGCCTGCTGGTTTGTAGAGCTTGCCCCTCTGGGAAGGAAAAAGGAGGAAGCAGGGCAGAAAGGAGAACGAAGGGAAGTGAGCATTTCTTGAAGGTCTCCAGTGTGCCAGAGCTGGGTGGAGATGTTTTAAAATGCATTCGTTTAATTCCCACAACTCATTGAGGTAGATGTACCTGTTTTAAATGTATTCATGTTAATATTGAATATTGAGGATTTATTCTATGGCAGCCACTGTTCTGTATACTCATTACATTATTTAACTTCCTTAATACACAAACAAAATAGGTACTATTATTAACTCTTTTTTTATAGATGAAGGAACCACAGTATAAAGAGGATAGGCAGACTTTTAAATCACAAAATTACTGAGCCAGGACTTTGGAATTTGTACTCTGGGAGGATAATATCGGAGTCTGTGAATGACTGAATAAACTCCCTGCGTGTAAGAAAGATTAAGTAACTTCAGATGTAAAAAATGACAGAACTGGAACTAAAGCCTATGTTTCCAATATTTTTTTTCATATAAAATTAATATTTTTTCATGAAGAAATTTTATGTACAGGAAACTAAAGAATGCAATTACCACTATAATCACACAAGCCAGAGAAAAATACTATGAACTTTTCCCCTTCTACTTCACTGTGTGTGTGTTTATCGTAGTTCTAATCACATTCTCTATATCGTTTTTTAATACATATATGTCACTTAATATTCAAGAATTTTCCCAGGCCATTAAACCATATTGAAAGCACTATATTCCATACAAATGAATGACATCCATTAATTAGTTAAACACATGTTTAAGAATCCGGATTGGTTCCAGTTTTCACTACTCTTTAGTTTTGGTGTAATGCACAGCCTTGGCTACAAATCTGAGCATACACACCTTTCTACTCCTTTCTGTTGGCAAGTTTCCTGTAAATAAAATTACTGGATCAAAGGATCTGACCATATTTAACTCAATACCTGCTACCAAATTCACTTTCAGAAGGATTATAGTAGCTTGCATTTCCTCCAGTCCTGCATGAGAGGCTAAGACTCATTTACTCCTTGGCTTTTGAGCCTGTTCTCCAGCATCTTAGGGATTATTTTGCCCATAATTAGAATAGACAGCCCCTCCATCATCCGAGGCTCCTTCCCTCTGCTTTCAAATATGCACCACACTTCTCCCCTATCCTGACCCAAAAGCCAAAACCCCTTATTTGACCCTGGTGCTCCTTCAGCTGTACCCTATTTCTTTCTGCTAACTCCTTATCAGTTATCTGAAACACATGTGGTGTGTGTCCTTTGGCACAGGGCCACGTATCTCCACTTGGTCAGCTCCCTCCAATTACATATATCAAGTGAAATAGTCAAATTCTCTAAGGAAATGAGATAAATCCTGTGATGTAGAGAATATCCCATATGATGGCACCTCCCAGCACTCAGGACCCGTTACTGATGCAGCACTAAAAATCCTGCCTCCAAATCACCCAGCCCGTTCTGCACTATTTCCTGGGCCTGCTCTTTTCTTATTTCTACAATAACGATAACATCCAACTCATCAACACCCAGAGCTCAGAGCATTCTACCGCCAGAGGAAATCTATTGTGAAAGATAACCAGTTTTTCTGAGCTAAAACGACATTTAAAAAAAAAATAACACCCACACACAAAAAATAGACAATTTGGTATCTGAAGGGAGCACTCACTCTCTTTGCTGCAATTTGAGAAAATGGGATATAACAACCTCTTTTGGTTTGGTGTCTGTGCATGTCTCAATATTTTTATAGAAAATGGTAATATCATTTCTAGTCTCAGAAGTGAGCTGACATGGCCAGCAATTTTTAGCGGCCTCTGAAGAGGAGGTAAGGCTGGTATGAATTACAGCTTTGAAGTTATCTGTATTTTGCTGCTCCTGGATAAATAACAAATCAAATTGCTAAGCGTGTACTTAGCTGCCTAGCCTAGGGAAGTCCCATGCTAAGCGTGGGAAGATGGTGATACAAGAACATAATGTGCTGGAGTCAAATGGTCCTGGGTGTGATACCTCTCTCCATCCCTAACTAGCTGTGTGATCTTGGGCAAGTTAGTTGACATCTCTGAGCCATGATTTCCACTTTAGAAAAATGGGGACAGTAGTCATAAGCACCTTATATGACTGCTATGAAGTTTCAAAAAAAGTGAAAATCAGTGTCTATCATAGAGAAGAGACCCAATAGTTCTTCTCAGAGAGGTTGTAATCTAGCTAAAGAAACCAAATGAAAAGAAAAATAGACTAAGCAATTTTTCGTAAGTCCCATTCAGGAAAAAGTAGTGAGCCACTTCTCAATGAGTTTTACTGAGTAGTGTAATCAGCAAATGTTCTAGGACTGAGGTAGTCACCCTGGATAAACATCCATCTAGGTGTGAAAGGATTGGTAATGCGCACGAAAGGGGCCACATGCTAACCTGACAAGCTCAGGGAAGGCCTGCATGGCAGTCTTGAAAACTCAAAAACCTAAAGTAACCACAAAGGATGGTCTGAAATTAAACATAAAAGCAGTTATGGTGAGTAGTAACCTCCTAGGCCAGTAACTTCCCCGACAAGGTCCATCTTTACCTTAACTGACTTTATTGTCTTTTTACATCTACGATAACATATCATTGAAATGTCTGGGTAACCTGTAACTTCTCTTTTTTTCCAGACCCCTCAGGGCACAACCAAATGCGACTGGGTGCCAGGACAGAGGCCATAAATCCCTTCATTGTTATTGTTATCATGTTAATTGTTGACTGTTAACTATCCTGTACCCACCTAAGTAAAATAAGTATGTGTCTATCATTTTACTTTTTATCCACTCCCAGAGGTTTTCCTCTTTGCTTTCTCCTGCCCCCCTAATCTAGCACCAATGGATTTCATGTAACCCACTTACAGTCCTCCTTTGAATGTAATGTATAAAACAAGGTGAAAAACCACCATTCTCCAAAGCATTATTCCAACCCCTTGAGATTCTGCTTCCCGGCAACTGTCAACAGTTTGGATCAAATAAATTCACAAAAATTCTTTATAGGTTTGAATATTTTCACATTAACATTACGATTCAACTAGGCTTAGAGGGTTTCAGCAAATATGAAGGCAAAAACAAATGTATTTCTGAGTATTAAAGGAGAGATGACCCCTTCTCATAAAAGTGATATCCTAATATATAAAAACCCTGGGTCGTAATGACCAGTAACAACCAGAGGCTCCACCAACTGGAAGTCAGTCCAGAAGTCAGCCCTGCAGTCAGTGCTGGGCTGCCGTGGCAACCTTCACAGCTGCTGCCATATGCTATGGGCTCAATTAGTCACCTCCCCCCAGGCCATAGGGGCCTGGCGAGCTGCAGCAGGCAGCAAGCAGTGAGCAGCTCACTTTGGGCCAGCCCCTCCCCTCCCCCCACCAGCGGGGCAGTGGAGCCCGTGCCAGGTGGAGGCAGGAGAGGCGTGTCCCGCACCATGCCAGGTTCTCAGACCTCCATGCCAGTATCGAGGCCTTGGATGCCAGTGCTTTGTTATCTGCCACAACTCTGCAGCCCCAGTGCTGCCCAGGCAGTTTTGTGCACCTCACCTATCCGGCCTGGAGCCAGTTTCTCCGTCTACTCTTGCCACCTGCTGCCTGCCCACCTCTCAGACACGAAAGCCAGGGACTCGCTGCGGGGCAGGCCCAGATGCTCCTTTCTGCCCGCAAGGGTCCGGCCTCAGTGGTGCCAGAGCCCATGACCTGCCTCTGGGAGGGTGGGTCCGGGCTAGGGATCCACAGCCCCTCCTCCGCAACGTCCCACCCAGCAGTGGGGGAGGGGGCAGTCTCCCTCCTTTCCAGGTCCCATCCCAGAGCAGAGGGGCACGTCTCCATTCCCAACACTCTCTGAAACCCTGGGAACAAATGCCCACCCGCCCAGCCAGGACCAGCGCCTCAGGCTCCCCACCCTCATGAGTCCACACCTGGCCTCACCAGTGGCTGCTGCTCCCCTCAACCATCAGCCCGCTGGCACGGGAAAAGGGAAGAGGTGGAAAGCTGTCAGTGCGACTCTGTCGGGTTCAGCTGGACTGCCTGAAAGCTCTGCCCGAGTGCCTCTCTGCTTCACCTCTGCCAAGGGGACCCCACCCTGACACGCATTTGTCAGGGTTGCTGCCATCTTGGAAAGGTCAATGCCCAGCTGAGTGCCAAGGCCTCAGGCAGTAGATGCCCTGCAGTCACCATGACAAAGAGGTCATGGAGGGTCAAGACACCGCCTCTGGTTGAAGCAAGTGCTGTGGGAGCAAAAGGATAAAAAAAAAATGGTTACGTCCAACAGTCATCTAACTCCACACGTGGTATGTGAATTAGTTATTGTTAGAACCGAATTTAGTACTGGTGTGCCCCATTTCAACCAGACCCCCCCAAATAGACTTACTATGTTGATAATTCACTTTTCTATAGAAAGAATGCACAAAGATCCTTGAAATAAGCAAAATATTTTGCACCTCATAGTATGAAATGTTTAAACATCATTAAAAATAATCTCTATGAGTAAAGGGAGTTGATATTAGCAAAATCTAATATACCCAATTCAAAATGTCATTCAGAAACGCATCTTCTATGTAAAATCAAAGTATGAGATCTAGGGCTTGGAAAAAGGAACTTTACTCCGCTCTACCTGCTCATCCCCTCAGCCTTATGCTTTGCACAAAAGTCTCAATAAAGAGATGGAGCAGAAGGAAAAGTAATGCCTCTTGCCACTGAAATTTATCTGTTTCTTCAACAAATATTTATAAAAGTTGTATTAACTTTGTGCCTGTATTATAGAAACACAATACAGCTCTGTCCCTATCTTCAAAGGGCTTAAAGTCTCTGTGAGTTCCCAGTAAGGTAAACCTGTAAATAGCTAAAGAAGGAGCAGGTTCCAATACAATTCTTATTATAAAAATTACTGAGTAAAAAACTGTCCTCATTCTCCCTCTAGAACAAGAATTAAAATGAGCAAGTAAATATAATGAATGAATCCGAACTCCTTTTGGGACCCCAACCCTCAGGGACTAACACAGGTTTTATGAGGCCTAAAGTTTGCTGAACCTGAAGGACTAATTTTAGGGGGGGCGGGGGAGATTTTTTTAATAAGGTTCAAAAATGACTTTATTTAGAATAAGAAAATAAATTACAAATAACTGTAGGCTTAAGGAATCTGTCCCTTTCTCTTTTAAATCATTTCAGGCAAAATGCTGCTGGTTGCAACTTGCTTTCTCTCTCCCCCTGAACAAATCCAGCCCTCACAGGGGCTCTGAAGCTTCCTTAGCTTTACCATAAAAATAAAAAATAAAATAAAATAAACATTTCAACAACAATCCTTTCTAGACAAAATTCTTTATTTTTAAATTTTTTAATTTTATCAAAGTAGTAAATACATAGTTCATAATGTATCTTTTTTTTCCTAATAGGTGTGTAGTGTAGTGGCATATCATTGTTTTATTCTATTGTTGACACTATTATAGATGTCTCCCATTTCCCCCTCTTTACCCTCCTCCACTCAGCCCCCCACCTCTGGCCATCACCACACTTTTGTCTATGTCCATCCCCCTCCCCTCTGACCTCAGTCAATCCCTCCCATCCTATATAATAAAAGGCTAACATGCAAATCGACCAAACAGTGGAACAACCAGTTGCTATGATGCACACTGATCACCAGGGGGCAGACGCTCAATGCAGGAGCTGCCCCCTGGTGGTCAATGAGCTCCCACAGGGGGAGTGCCACTCAGCCAGAAGACTTGAGCTAGGCTCACGTCTGGCAAGCACAGCAGCAGTGGTGGGAGCCTCTCCCGCCTCCATAGCAGAGCTAAGGATGTCTGACTGCTGGCTTAGGCTCACTCCCCCAAGGACATTCCCTGAGGGCTCCCAGACTGCAAGAGGGAACAGGCCAGGCTGAGGACCACAGCCATATGTACATTGGGGATGACCAGGCTGGCAGGGGAGGGCCATTAGGGGCGACCAGGCAGGCAGAGGTGGTTAGTGGTGAACAGGCAGGCAGGGGACCAGTTAGGGGCATTAGGCAGGCAGGCAGGTGAGTGGTTAGGAGCCAGTGGTCCTGGATTGGGAGAGGGATGTCCGATAGGTCCTGGATTGGAGAGGGTGCAGGCCAGGCTGAGGGACCCCACCCCCTCCCCATGCACAAATTTAATGCACCAGGCCTCTAGGTTGACTGTATTTTATCTTTTACAGCTGAAAGAGATTTTTTTTCTCTCTTAGGCCTGATTGAGAGTTCAATCATAAAATAGAAAAAGAGAAACACCTCAATTAAAAATTGAGATTCCAGGGAGGTGAGGATGCTATATGGGCAATTGAAATATATCTTTCTTCCATCTTCAGGTAAACCATTGATAGACTTCTAATAAACATGTAACCTTGGGAAAATCACTTTAGTTCATTGAACCTGTAACAACCTCGTCCTGGATGCTCTCTTATGTACTTCTAATTCTAAAATACTATAAATCTGTTGATTTGTAAATACAGATAAATTTATAACTTAAAAAAAAGAAATATTTTAGGAAGACACATTTTCTAAATCTATTGAATCTATTTAAGAAGAAAAACAGATGGTAAATGCATCCTAAGATGCCATTTTTTTTCTCATAGAACTATATACCTTGCACTTCCATAGAATTTCCTGGGGATAGTCCGTCTGAAAAGCGTTCTATACCTTAGCCTGAAAAATGACACATAAACCTCACGCTGAGCCTTCTAATTACCAGGGATGCAGGGCCCATTAAAATGTGAGCATGCATACGCACACCTAATTATGTTTATGCCTACTTATAAATCAGCAAAGCGAAAGCATATGCATGCTGAAAATTACCCATCATTAACTTTCCTAATTGCACCCAAATAAAGAGGGAAATAATTCACTTCAGAATATGTTTCCACCCTTTGGGCAAAGCCTACACAGATCTTGTTTAGGTTTTGAAAAATCGTCTTCTTGCTCGTAAATGGAAATCAATTCTTTATGCCAAAACACAGCAGAGTTCTTGCGCAGGTGTTGAACTAGAGAAAATGGAAAAGATTCGGATATGAATGTCAGAAGACTAGAGGATGAATCTGGGAAGCAGACAGCACCGAGAGGAGATACTAGGTAAATGCAAACAATCCCATCATTCTGATGAAGAGTGCAATGTCAATGGTAATGTGCCTACAACGGATACAACAGAATGCAACAAAGAGGGACAGATCCTCAGGGAAAAGGAAGCATTACATTTAGTTGTCGGACAGAAGACTCAATTGCATGACAGTAATTGAGATCAATGGGAGCACCGTCTGTGCTCCTCACTCACAATCTCCCTGGTTCTGTTGCTGTTCTATTACTGGCAGGATTAAGATAAGACAGGCAGGAGTTGTGCATGCCTAATTGGGCTCCCATAACTGGTTGCTTGTTGTCCCTAGAGACAGGAAGCTGAAAGAAAGGGGGTGGGCCCAAACCAGGGCTTTTGATGTTCACAATAATGGGAAATCATCCTGGTACTAAATCAGAGGTGCAGAGTCCTGAATAAGAAACCTGAGGATCTGCCGCCTGGTAATTCTCTTCTAGGTACTTTGCATGTGTATTTTCATTTCATTCTGACAATAACACTGCAGAGACTTCTGTTATTGTCCCCATCATCCAGATGAAGAAGATGTGATAAAGAATCAATGAAGCCAAAACCGGTTTGGCTCAGTGGATAGAGCATCAGCCTGCGGACTCAAGGGTCCCAGGTTCGATTCTGGTCAAAGGCATGTACCTTGGTTGCGGGCACGTACCTTGGTTGCAGGCACATCCCCAGTGGGGGGGTGTGCAGGAGGCAGCTGATCGATGTTTCTCTCTCATCGATGTTTCTAACTCTCTATCCCTCTCCCTTCCTCTCTGTAAAAAATCAATAAAATAAAAAAATAAAAAAAGAATCAATGAAGATGACCCAATGACTAATTGATGGAGTGAAAATTTAAATTTCAACTCCTGACTCTCAAGCCCTGTTTCAGGCTATCCTGCTACACAATTCAAAGAAACCCACATTTATAGATTTAATCTTCATTTTGCCAAAGATTCAGATGGACATTATTTTCTGTTCACTATATTGACAATTAAACAAACCATACAAATTGATGATATGCAATAGGTATCATATGACTTTACTGACTTCTGCTGATCTATACTAGGGCAATGTTTTCAGTTGAGCCCACCCACCATCTTTGAAAAACCTCCTGTACTTCAGCATTTTCCAAATTATAAGTCAGACCTTCACCAAGGAAGAAACTAGAAAAATCTGATCTCTATCAATAAATTCACTTGTGCAAGATTTTGAGAATTAAATACCCTAAGAGGCCATGTGTCTAAGACATTGAACTTCAGGAAAGCAAAATGCTGAGTGAGTCTAATTCCTCATGGATGTTAATGTCAGTGCTCTGGTCTCCAGTCTTGGATATAACACGTGTTGTGCCATGGGACCCGAAGTCGGCTTGGGCAATGATTTTGGCTCTGGGGCTCAGTATCTGGCTCTCTTACCTCTTGGATATTCTGTAAATTATCTAATTCTCCTTACTAAATTCCTTTTCTACTCTTACTAGCCAGTGTGGAGGCAACTGTTTGCAACTAACAAATCTAATTTTGATACCATCTTAAGTAAGTGGAAATTCTCTTCCTTGGCACCCATAGTCTTTCTCACATAAGGACTCTGGTAATATCCCTTATTATTCTCTTGTCCACAACAGTGTCCTAGGCGGTGCGACTTGAGCAGTGTTCCCTCTATGTGGAAAGCAATCCTATTTAATTAGATTCTTCACTAGGCTTACTACACCTGAATCTGTACAGTAACCAGTTTTAAGGACCATCCACCATCCCAATAAAGCTTGCTTAATGAGAAAACATAGGGCAAGCTCATATCAAATCTTATTTTACATCCTTGCTTGATTTCCCACATTTGTACATTGGAAAGGACTAGGGTCACACTTACCTTTATATCTTCTTCCTCTCTGTCAATTTTTCAATTTTTAATACATTATATGTGACTCACCCCATCACCCAAGCCAAAACCCTGCTATCCCTAATCCTGTCTATACCTTTAGTCCTTCGATCCAATCCTGTTAGTGGCATCTCCTTCATATATTTCAAATCCTTCCTGTGTTCATCTGTTCATGCCCTCTGGCCATAGCCTCCTGCTAGTTCTTGCTTCCAATTTCTCTGTTGGTTTTCTGTTCTCCATAAGTGCAGTAGTGTGATTTTTCCAGAGCACAAATAGGATTATCTTCTCTCAATGGCCTACAACTCTTTCAATTACCCAAACAATAAAATCCAAACTTGCTGGCATTGCCTACAGAACCTCCACAATCCGTTCCAGCCTGTCCCTCCCCGATCACCTCCCGTGCTGTCCTCCACACACTAGGAGATGCAGTCCTCAGATGAACCACAGAACCATGCACAGTTCTCCTAACAGTCTGCTTTCCACTGCCACGCTTTTGCCATGTTGTTCCTTTTGACTGCACACACTATATGGTGTGGCTCAAAAATGTCAGTTTTAAGAACTCTTCACCAGTATCTGCAGACTGATCTGAGGCCTGCCTCTGTGCTCCCATACCCCTGAAGCATCATATTCATTCATTCCTTTTCTCTCTGCACTGCCGTGGCTCTGATGCTCTGTTTGTGGTTCTGTCTCCCACGTAGTCTGTGCCCCTCTTTCCCCTCACTGCCTAGAGGAAGAGACATATTTGAAGCCTGCCTTGCTTTCTGGCTTTGGTCAGTGACTAACGCTTGAAGGTTTGTGTAAATTGTATTCTCTCAGCTAATGTCCATGATATCCTTGGGTCTTCTGAATTCCTCCAAGAATCTTGTCTCACTCTTTATTGAATCTGCCTGTGTCTAGTAATGAATGAGACACATGATATGTTAATGGTGATGATTAATAGTAATGATGGTAATTATTAGCTACTATTTATGGGATGCTACTATATGACACCAAATCATTTAATACCCTCCACAACACTATGATAATAAGCATTAATAATGATCATTACATCACTTTGTAGGTGAGGAGAATGAAGAACAGAAGAATTAAGAAAAATGCCCAGTGTCACATTAGATGGAGCAGAGCCTGCAATTGAACCTCCTCCTATTAGATTCTCTGACCCTTTCTACTGGTCCCCCTTCCCACAGGCCCCCAGGTCCACATTCCGGGTAACTGCCACCCAATAATTTTCCACCCAAATGGCCCAGGGCTTGTGCATCTTCTCAGGTCCTTGTGCCCAAGAATGGGCCCCATCATTGGCGGGGTGGCTGTTTGTGGTGGAGTATGAATAGGACTGGGACATGAAGGCTGGAGTGTCCACACACATGCAGACAAGATTCCCCACTCAGTGCGATGGAGCTGCAGTTGGAAGGAAAAGGAAAGTGCAGGTGAAAAACAGACACATGTGAGAATCCTTAGTTTGGACCTGGCCTTTGATGTCGCTACAAAGCTCTATTTGACAATGTTGCTTATAGTGCACCTAGTTTATGGCAGTTCACTAAAGCAGCTCACTGAGTTTTATTTAAATAGTTCCTAGTTTATGACTTTAAAATATTTAGATATGTGGTATGTTGGTCTCTTTTAGTACTCATTCCCCTGACCTTGTAAAATGTTAGGGGTGGGTCTTCCTAAACCACATGGTAACCAACCGATGAAGTATTCCACATCAGGTTGCTCATAACAGCATTTTTACAGTAGCTTCCTCTCAAAGTGTCAGAGGCAGGCAAAAGAGACAGGTTAGATCTTTTAAATCCTTTGGAATCTTATTTGCGTCCTATCACGTACACCTTCAATCTCTATATCGTTCCTACAGGTGTCTCACCAGGTATTTAGGAAGGAAGCCAGCTCCATAGGGTCCCAGGCCTCTCTGCGTCACAGTCCATGTCCGTATAAAGTTCCTAAATTGCACTGAGCCTCTCGGTTTAGAACGCTGAGAAAATAGTCACCCTTTTTGTTGCGGTTCCCCTGGGTGCGCCCCCTGCTGGCAGAAGCAGCTTAGCCGTGGTACACTGCTACACATGTAATCTCCGATGTATAATTTGTATGTTCAAGCCCTCCCAAAACCAAGGCTCCTCCCCGCTCCCCACGTTTGATAAAGTGCCCAGCTAACAGTAATTTTCTGAAACCGCTCAGGAAGAGAATGTGGACATTGTCATTTGTATTTAATGTGTCATAATATTACCAGTGGGCATTGTTGAAAGTTGAGAATAAAAAATTATTTTTCAGATGATAAAATGACAGTAGGCAATTTTTATTATCTTAAAGTACCATGCTACACTCCCAAAATACCATGAGTTATTCATTGTTCTTAATTGCAATGTGTGCTCTTTTAAATATATATATATTTTTAATTTTTAAAAATTTTATTTTATTGTTTAAAGTATTACAAATAGTAGTACATATGTCTCCTTTTTTTCCCTATTGACCTTCCCCTGCCTCCCCTATCCGCCACTACATGCCCTCCCCTTTTACCCCCAGTGTCTTGAGTCCACTGGTTATGCTTATATGCATGCATACAAGTCCTTCAGTTGATCTCTTACCTCCCTCCCCCCAACCCTCTCCAGCCTTCCCGCTGTAGTTTGATTTTTTATTGATTTCAGAGAAGAAAGGAGAGGGTGAGAGAGATAGAAACATCAATTATGTAACACCCCAAACCATGACATCCTGGTTCATAGGTCGAGGCTCAACCACTGAGCCACAGGTTTACCAGAGGGAAAATTCAGGCTCAGGTGGGGCTCATGATCTATCCAAGAAACCTGGCTATAGAGCACTGAGCAGCCAGCAGCAAGCTTTCACGGAGGGCTCTAAGGTATCCACTCTTCCTCAGAGCCCACTGTCTTTGTAGGTGAGCAGAGCTGTACCATCTCCTCCACGAATTGCATCAAAGTCCCATGGAAATAAAAATCTATGTTCCTATTGACTTTCATTCTCATTTAAAATCATCATTGGCACCTTAATTTACTTTGTACTTTGTCAACCTGCAGATGGGTGGTCCCTGGCCCAGAGAGTTAATGTGACTTATTCTAAGTCACAACAACTCATGCCTCCAAGTGTTCTGTCCTGTGGCAGGTCACACACTGCTTTCTGGTAGATTTTAAATGTGAGCACCTGGCACATTACTTTAAGTAGACACCTCTCATTCCACTGTTCTCCCCCGTCTTCAGACTCTTCCATTACTTATCGATCTATGCTGTGGTCTAAATGTTTATGTTCCCCCAAAAGTCACACTTTGAAGCCTACTCCCCAATGTGAAGGCATTTGGGAGAGGGTCTGTGAAGAGGTAATTTTTCATGCTTTACAAAAGAGAACCAAGAGAGCAACCTGCCTCCCTTGCCTTGTGAGGACACAGCAAACAGGTGGCCTTCTAAGAATGAGGAAACACGTCCTCACCAGACACCAAATCTGCCAGCGCTGTGCACTCGTATTTCCCAGCCGCTCAAACTGCGAGAAACACATTTCTGTTGTTTATAATGCACCTAGTCCCTGACAGTTTGCCAGGGCAGCCAAACCGACTAAGACATTCCACAAATAAATGTTTCTCGCCCAAAGAAAATACGTCTTTAAATAAATCCTCAGGTGAATCATTCAGGGAAGCAACAATTATTCCTAGTTTTATTTATCTTTTTCACGGACACAAATAATTGTGTGCGGTCTTACATTTATTGATGAGGCTTACGTCTCACATACGTTACAGAATTGTATGCTTTGATGTCTCTCTTGAATAGGGCTTTGTTGTGATTTCTTGCATTTTAAAAACATAGTTAAAATAATAATAAGCTTTACAACCAGATAGCATTGAAATTCACTGGACCAGAGAGTCATTTGAAAATCCTTGAAAAGCTACAAATTCTCTTCTCAGGAAGAAACAGATACACACACCTTCAACTATTCGCTCCAGTTTTCTAGGGTCGATGTAACCAAAGAAGTCCGAAAGAGGGCTCTCTAAATATCCAGAACCCATGACTAAGGATTTTCCTCTTCCACCTGCCTGGAAGCTACTCCTTAATATTAAGAAGATTATATATGGGAGGAAGCACATGAAGAATAAGAAGTGGAATCCTGCCCTGGCCGGTGTGGCTCAGTAGCTAGAGTGTGGGCCCTCACACCAAAGGCCACAGGTTTGATTCTCGGTCAAGGGCATGCACCTGGGTTGCAGGTTCAATCCCCAGCCCCCCGTCGGGGTGCATGCAGGAAGCAACCAATCGATGTGTCTCTCACATCTATATTTCTCTCTTCTCTCTCTCTTTCTCTCCCTCTCTCATCTTTCTCCCCCTTCCATTCTCTCTTAAAAAATCAATGGGAAAAAATATCCTCAGGTGAGGATAAACAACAACAAAAAGTGAAATCCTGAAGAGCAAAAATTTAGATGTACAGGAAATAAGAAGGGTAAGAGGAGATGGGAACGTGAATAGATGAGCACTGAGAGATAAACTTTGGAGTAATTGCCAAAAAATTTATCTCTTGAAACTGATATTAAAATTATTTACTGTGTGTCATGGTAAGCTCCTACCTTGTACCCTCACATCCCCAGTAAAAGTTTCCTGTGCACGCCTGCCTCCTGCGACATAAATTTGTGAGAAAGTGCTCCAGAAATGGGCGCTGTTTTTGCCATCTGAGTCAATGACAAAGCAGAAACAGAGGAACAGGTGCAAGATGCCGAGGCCAGCAACCAGAGCCAGAACTGAGGAGAAATACGACTTTTCAGAACGCGACAAAGCCTTGGAGTGTTCGACTTTCCACAGAATGGAGAGCTGACTGGGAGCCAATTTTATCCTTTCTTTCAACGGGTAGGGAACCTCAGCTGATATCTCCGTTATGGTAACATTTTATTAGCTTCTGGGAATTTGCAAAAGGCAAGCATACCAATTGCCTCATTTTATCCACTTAAAAAGCCAAGTGGGGTGGATTGTGGTTCCCCTTTACAAATGTGGAAGCTGAGGCCCAGAGTATACCATCACCACGATCACAGAACTGGAAGGACTTGGCTCACAGGGCTGTCTGGGTTTTGAACTTCTCTCCCTAACTAACTTCACACCCTTTCCTCAGGGGCCTCACTGATTATCTGAAAGCAAACGTAAATAATGGATAGAGACAGTTTGGTCTTTGTTGAACCCCTTCTGCTGCTGTGCCTGATAGGGCCTTGGGATAGCACCCTCCTGCCAGGGGCCACTCTCACCAGCTAAGAATTGGCAGCTAAGGTGAGACCTATTCAGCAGCACTGTCTGATGGAGTCAGACTTCTCCCGGAGGGCCCCTGAACCTGCACGGAGACATCCGCATGAAGGAGGTTTTGTAAAAATGCCCTGGCCATCAGCGCTCTCCAACTCCAGCTCTGGCTTCAGCACCTGGGCCTCCCTCTTGGACTTAGAGCGTGAGCTGCCCACAGACATTCCAACACGGGTCCGCCTGGGACGTGACTGTCCCTGGAGCCAGCAGAGGAGCCCACTGGCAGGAGCCCAGGGTGGTAATAATCACCCCTGATTGTTAGGGGTATGTTTTACATTAGAAACCAGTTTTGCATATTTGAAAAAAATCCAAACATTGTACCTTGCCAGAGTTGTTTTCTGATTCCCATGTTAGATGAGAAGAATGTTTCTTGTACTCTAGGATCAGGCTCCTGCACATTTGAGAGAGTAGCCTGCTTCCCTCCCCATCGCAGTTAAAGTATGTCAGTCCGAGAGGCCTTCCCCTTCTAATGCCTGCTAAGCCTCATCCCCACCCCATGGTCCTCCATCACAGCCCCCAAGTCATTCATCTCTCCTTGTTTTTACCAGGACTGGAAATTAACTAATTACTGTTTAGTGATAATCACGTTGTAAGAAACATGCATCTGATTTATCTTCATAGAAAAGAAACAGCATGTGACCAAAATACTGAATTTCCCCATAGCAAGCAGGATGTGGGGGTGAGAGAGAGGATGAGAGCTGACACATGATTGATGGCACATGTCCTAAGAAGATTCCCCTAGACAAAGGGAGGTGGAGGGAACTAGAGAAGGCCCCAGCCCATTTTTTAAAATAACCCAATGGGAGACAGCAAGACCTACGTGGCCTATTAGGAAATAGGTGACTAAATAGTACTCAGCTGATGAGGAACAGGAGGAGGGTCTGAATAAATAGGCTACTATCAGGCCCTACGTGTGATCCTGTACAATGGATGCGGGCTCTCGAGAGTGTTATTAAAAGTCTCATTTTCGCGGTGCTTCTGTTTCCTAGTCCTTCATTTGAAATTTGGACAGGTGTGCCATTTCTCACAACGTCCACTCTGCTGTACCCTCCACCTGGCAGAAATCCCACCTGCTTTGGGCACAGGGCCTACCACACAGTAGGCGCTCAACTAATATGTATGGAATCAAAGACTCTGTGAAACGTATGCACGAATAAATAAATGGTGGTGGCCTTAGCCACTGCTGGAGACTAAGAATCAATCCAATTAATCATACACACCCTTAACCCTCTGTTCTAAGGATCAGATGCTCTCATTTGTCTGTACTGCTCCCCGTTCCCACCATCCTTTGTTCACTAGGTGCAGTAGCAGCGTTGCCCTGCCCGGAATCCTGGCCGGGACTGCTGCCCCGACTGGCTTCTTCCACCTCGCTTTCCCTGCCCCTCCTAGAGAGTGAGTCTATGCCCCTGAGCACGGCGGCTCTGCTTGGGCTTTGCTTGCTACTGTTGGCCTCCTGATTGCACTACGCTCTGCTGAAAAGAATGCTTGTTCTCCCTGTTCAGTGATAGCGAAAGTGAGACAGTGATTCAGAAGCACAAATACCTGAGTTCTTGCATCTGGCCGCCACCAGGGGGCAGACCCTATGGAATCAGAGTCTCCAGGACCAGCTGTAAGGAATTCCTATTATGTAACCAGCACCTATGGTGATTGTGATGATCAAGGCTGAGGAGCTACTAGGGTAGAGAGGAGCCCACCGGCTTGGAGTCACATGTGGGTTGGAATCTTTGCTCAGAGGTAGATTAGTTCCGTGACTTCAGCCAGTTTATTAACCTGAGTTTGTTTCCCGTTCTGCAAAAAATGTCAGGAGGGACAACCTGCGGGTTCTTACCCCACCCCCAGAGCCAACCTTTTCAAGTTAAGCAAATAGCTTTCCTAGGTTCTAAATTACAAAGCAAATCTATTTTCTAGAAAAGGTATTCAAGTCAGAATATATCAAATGGTAAGTATACCTAAACATAAAAGTAGTGCAGAATATATGACTACCCAAGTCATTTATAATCTTTGGATGAAAAAACATTGTTTATGCACCATTCCACTCCTCCCAACGACGCTTAAGTTGCTGCCACCAGGACCTCATCTCTGGTTCGTCTCCCTACTAGTTTCCACAGCCAGGGGTCCCCAGTCCCCTCTCACACTAATGCCCTTAGGCCAGGGACAGGCCAACCCAACTCCACTGGCCTCCCAAGGCCAGTAACTAATGTCCCTATTATGGAATGCAGGAGTCCTCAAACTTTTTAAACAGGGGGCCAGTTCACTGTCCCTCAGAGAGAAGGAGGGGAGTTGGAGAGTGCGGTGCACATTCCACACATGTGCACTGCGGGCCCGGGACGAGTCGGCTGCTAAGCAGGACAGGAAGCGGCGGCAAAGACACCCGGCAGGCCGGATAAATGTCCTCGGCGGGCCGCATGTGGCCCGCGGGCCATAGTTTGAGGACCCCTGAATGCATAGGAATCCCACTCCTGCTGCTGATTAATATGTATTATCCTGACCTAGAATTCCAAATTAGTGTCTTCGTACAAGTCATATTACAAGTACTACGAAGGAATTTAAGGATCATAGCAGATAGTGCCATACTTCACTTACAGGAGGCAACGGATCAATAATTCTCTGTCACATGGATGTTTCTCTCTCTCTCTCTCTCTCTCTCTCTCCTTTCCTCTCTTTCTTATATCAATAAACAATATCCTTGGGTGAGGATTAAAAATAATAATAATAAAGTTAACTTGAAATCAGTGGTGTTCTGATCTACCTAAATGTAAATTTTCTAGTCCTGAAGGTAGAACCAGAGCTGTTTCTCTACCTAAGCCAGGTTTAATGCCACTTCCTCTACCCTTGACCGGCTGGGGAGGGTAAGGCCTATTACCTTTATTACTACATAGGGTAAGGTACCCCCCATCCTTACCTGGATAGGACACAGCTGTGCCTTCACGTGGGGGCAGGGATGTAAGCAGGTACTCATCTCCATCACCTATTGAACACACTTCTCTCCCCACACAGAACGAAATGATCAACGGTCCAGTGATTTTAGGTCCCAGGCCGCCAGCCACTCCTCCTGGGTTCGATGCTCCTTTCCATGTCCAAGCACTGGCACACTCCCCCGCCTGCCAGGACAACTCCATCCTGGGGTTTTCTAAACACAGACCTGGGTGGAGTTTCCTTCAAGACATCCGTGGAGGCTGCTGAGAGTGTGTAAAGAGGAATTTAAAGAGATAGGGCACAAAGGCTGAGCTGGCCTGGAGGGTGACCATGGGAGAGAATGAAAAATAAAATCACCTTTGTTTTGCTTCTTTTTTTTTTCTGTCTTTCAGGAAGAAGGAGTTAGAAATTCATTTCACTGTATATTTTCTTACCACACTTTAACCTATATTTGTAGTTCTCCTTAGTGTTTTGTTAGAGTGAAAGGAACATTGAAATTATTACAGATCCAGCTAATACCAACCAATACGTGTATATGCTTATGTCATTAAAGAAAATAAATTTCACTAGATCACCTGTTTCCAAAATATTGTTGGGGGTACACTAATAGGTGTCTTGTCCCCCCAAAAGTTTGTCTTTATTGTTTGAGTAATTCTAGGACACAGTCTCTCCGCCCCTTAGAGAGGCACATTCATATGTTAAAGACTATCCTAAATTCTGATGTAAAGAATCCTATTAAACATTCTTTTACCTCATTGTTTTCTGATTTTATCCAAGCCTCCACCCTCTCAGGAAGCGCCTGCACATTATTAACTGTAGAGATTATGTTAATATTTTGCACATTTTGATTCGAAAAAGATACTAAAGCTGCCCTTCCCCTTCCCCCACCATTTGTACATGCATGTCTGGGGTTTGAGAAGCCCTCTTCAAACATCCTGTGGAGACATGGGTAGAGCTAAATTTCTTGGCTCCAGTTCTTCTCATGTTGATGCTGCGGAAAGACATTGCCATTTGGTAGTAAAAATAGCTCAGGAGATGGTAAATGGCAAAAGCAGAGGGAAAGAGAGGCAGAAAATGATAAGCGATGTAGCTAAATATTTATATATACAAAACATGAAAACATGAAAAACGGTCCTCTGAAATCCATAATTAAGCTCGAGACAGAGTGGGCAGATGGAGTCGGTAATTACAGGTTCCTAATGTATCTAGAACTCCCCGAGAATGAGAGTGTTGCTCCTCATTTCGTAGCTTCAGAGTATATACAGCTTGTTGCTGCAAAAGCCAGGCTCTGCTCCATTAACACTTGGTGTTCCAGTTGGATCGCTTGCGTTTTAAAAATAACCTGGCAGAGCCAAGCTGCACAGTTTCTGACCTACTTAGACGATTTATGTAAAAATGGGATGCAAACGGAGGGTATTCAGCTACTGTTGTGATGATTTGTATCACCATCATCCTCATTATTAGTACAGGCAGAGGGTCATAGAAAATACCCTGGATCCGAAACCTCATTTCATTCCAACACATATTTATTAGACACCTGCTACTGGTGAGGCACCCTTCTGAGTCCTTGGGATACATTAGTGAATAAGGAAGAAGAGATACCTCGATTGGTTGCCTCCTGCACACACCCCAACCAGAGCAGGGAACCTGCAACCGAGGTACCTGCCCTTCACCAGAATCAAACCCAGGACTCTTCAGTCCATGGGCCAACGCTCTATCCACTGAGCCAAACTGGTTAGGGTGATCTTTACTCTCCATGTACATGTGGTGAGCAAGCTTGGCTTCTCAAAATTCTTTTTCTTTATTGCTGCCTCTGCTGTCCCCCACAGGAGGTTCGAGCATCTCCACTCAGTCTCTGCTTCCAGGTTCATCGAGGATGATTCTGGCAAATCTGAAACAGATTTCCATGTATAAACCTGAAGGGGAATGTTCTGCAGTTCCCAGTGGCCTCCTGACAGCCTGGTTGTTGCTGGAGGGACAGGCGGGGCTAACACCAAGGGTAAGTCCAGCTGGTCACAGCTATGGGGGCCACTCAGTATGGTTGGTCAGTTTCCTTTGGACACATCCAGTGGGAGTTGGTTAAGCCTGAGGCACCATCACTGCTGCTGATGTTCTGAGCAGAGATGAAGGCTGTGGGGACACAATGGGGGGCTGTGCTGGGCTATGGCACCTCACAGTTACTCTCTGTAAGGCACAACCTGGAGACCTGGTGGGCTGCACAGGGGCCCTCTGGGTGGAGACACTAAGGGGAGCAGGAGCCAAGGAGGACCCTACCTCGGTAGGGTTAGGATGACTTTGCCATCCTAGGAGGAGTCCTCTCCAAAAGCAAGACATTCTTTGTTCGCCTGTGCTGGTAGAGAGGTCACTGTTTGTTGAAGGGCGTGGGGGCTCTTCTCCCTCTCCAGGCTGGTACGGGGATGGCAGACATTGGTTGTGTTCCTGTTTGCATTCTTATTCCTGGTCCTCCTCAGGCCACTGATGTTCTGCATTGCTACTCAAGGGATTCTCAGAGTAGGAATTGAGGACGGGAGGGGCAAGCTCATGACCCTCTGCTGCTTGGGGTTAGCAGAGATGCTGCGGTGTCGCTTGGGGGATGGGGAAGGAGTGCTGCCATTGGTCAGATCAGCTGAAGGCTGGGCTTCAGGGGGAGGGTAGAGCCCTCCAGCTTGGGTTCCCTGTGGCCCTGGAGTAAATAGGTGGCCATCCCTTTGTTGTACTTGTAGCGCATCAGGAGACCTGGATCTCTTCCCATGTGTAACCCAGGGCCACCATCCACTCAGGCCTCTGGGGGTCCTTGCAGTCAGCATGGGTGAAGTACCCTATATAATAAAAGGCTAATATGCAAATTGTGCCCTCAACCAGGAGTTCGATTAGCCAACCGCCTGAGGCCCCTCCCCCTGGCTAGCCGACCTCCCATGTCCCCTCCCTTCAGCCAGCCAGGCCTAATTGGCCTGGATTGGGGTGGGCTGGCCAGACCCCACCCATGCATGAATTAGTGCACCGGGCCTCTAGTTTTACAATAACAATAAGTGAAGATTTTTTTTAAAGTTAAACTCGCTTCTTTAAATCTTCCAGTTGCTATTTCTGCTTGCCATGGTAATTTCTTTGATCTTTTGTTATTCCAGCTGCTCATCTCTCATTTTCTGACATCTCTTACAGACTCCATCTTGGTGGATCCCAAAGTTTAATGTGCTTAAGAATTAATAAAGATTCAGATTTAAAAGCCCCCTTACTTAGTGCACTTGGGATGAAACTAATAATTACACTTTGTTTTGTTTTAATCCTCACCCGAGGGTATTTTTCCATTGATTTTTAGAGAGAGTGGAAGAGAGAGAGAAAGACAGAGAAGTATCAATGTGAGAGAAACACATTGATTGGTTACCTCCTGCATGCACCCCGACCAGGGCCTGGGCTGGGGAGGAGCCTGCAACCGAGGTATGTGCCCTTGACTGGAATCAAACCTGGGAACTTTTGGTTCGCAAGCCGATGCTCTATCCACTGAGCCAAACCAGCTAGGGTAAGAATTTACATTTTAATAATCACCATGCTAGAAGTTCATGGGTCACATTTTAGCACTTTTGCATTGGAAATCAGATTCACCTAGTTCAGTGGTCGGCAAACTCATTAGTTAACAGAACAGCAAACTGCGGCTCGCAACCCCTGACCTAGGTTCAAATCCTGACTACAACATTCACCGGTTATCTGACTTTGGCAAAATAATGTAAACCCACTAAAGCACAGTTTTCTGTGAAGTGAGATACAAAAGTACTTGTCTTACTAGCTTTTTTGTAAAGATTAAAGGAGATAGTACAGGTCAAAGGTTTAGCACAGTGCCTGACTCAGAGTAAATATGTCTTGGACAAGTATTTTTTATTTTTCTCTGTATCTTTTCCACTGTTATCAATGAGATCATTATTTTAATTGTAAAACCCTCTTTGAGTCCAAATAAAATCCAGGTCATTCCTCATGTCACATACATGCTCCCAAGTCACACCTCCTTGGCATTACACATCAGCCTCTTTCTGGATAGTGTCCCTCCTCATCCCTGACCCTACTTTTGTTCTCTGTGTTAACCTGCACTCATCTTCCAGGAACCAATTCACATATTAACTTCACGCATCCTGCCCTTAACCTCCCTTCACCAAGCTAAACCCATCTCTCCCTCTCTCAGCTAATAGCGATGTGGTACCACCACTGCATTATTTATTAGTTATATTAAATTTGTGTTCATTTTTGTGTGCCCAGAGGAGACTGTGATATCTTTAAGATCAGGCATCATGCCATATCTATCTTTGCATTATCATGATTGTGGCCTCCATGTATTCCAGGTGCCCATGAGAGAAACCTAATGTTAAACAAGTGTTTCTGATGCTTTGACATCTGGGGCTTTGCTGACTCTGGAGGGACTGCCCCTCCCAGGGCTAGTGAATTTCTTAAGGTAGTAAGTGAGTTACCTATGAGCATGCCTTTCAGATGCAAACCAACCAGGCCAGAGCACAAACTCCCAGCCACCTCCTTTGTCAAGCATTTACAGTCAGGGCCATTACACACACACACACACACACACACACACACACACACCATTAATCACCCCATCTCCAAGCACCAGATATGTAGGGACAGTTCCTATGCCTGAGAGCCCGCTGAAATTATTCAAACTGGTCAATTCTAAACCTCTGACCCTGCCTTGCCCATTCGGTCCCAGGGAAACTACAATAAAGCCTCTTGCCTACATTTATACTCACTCCTTCTGCCTCCTGACTGACCTGCTGCTTCCTCCTGGCCCCCATGGCAGGGCGTGCCCTCCCTCTTGGAATCTGTAAGTATAACAAGCAATCTTTTCAATGGTAGCTGTCTACTGATCTGTTGAACTTGCCACACCTAAATAATAACAACACCTGAATTTTAAAACATATCTTTTTATGAAATCATTAAAATAAATATGAAAAGGCAATTTGATTCATCATCTCTTAAAAAAACAAGTTCTGTAACGATAAGAATACAACATTGATCAACATCTACTTGGTACTAAGCTCTAGGAATCTCTAGTCACCAGCAGCTAAGACTATCAAAGTGGAGTAAAAGAAATTAGACATAAGACCCTTTTCAGAGTAAAAGAATAGAAAAATTATCTCAAAGAGAGCTGGCAAAGGAGGACCCATGATGAGCACTCCAGCTGAGAGAAGCATCTTCACCCTGTAGGGCAAAACCTCCTGAACTGAGATTTCAGCGACAGAGTCCAAGCCTGTAGTTGTGAGACCTAGGACAAGACACTGCCCTCCTCCAAGTCTTACTTTCCTCCTCCGGAAAATGAGGTAGGATCCAGTAAGTAGCTGCTCTGTAGAGTTCTAACACAATCTTGATTCTCAAGTTTAACTCTTTAATTTCAAATTCTGCCACTAGGTGGCAGCAGAAATTAAATAATAGCTGCCTCAGTTTTCTGCTTTTCAAAAGGCTTTTTTTGCAAGAAGAGGCATCATTTTGGAGAATGAGAACACCACCACCACCAGTGCCACAAAAACACAATAAAAGAGTTATGCTTAAAGGACACAATAATTAAAACAAATAATTTCTAACTCATTAGAATCAGCTTATCTCTATCTCAGCAAAATGTCCAGTAATAGTAAGAATTTATTTAACTTGCTTCCCAATGAAATACATCATCAAGTGTCTAAATCACTATTATTTATAGATTAAATGTATTAATACTGTGAACTCCAGGCATATATACAGATTGACCTGTTCAACATTCCCCTTTGGATGTCTAATAGTACCTCACACTTTACCACAAAACTCTATTTCCCTCCCCTAAACCTGATACTTCCTACATTCTTTCCATCTCAAAAAGAAAAAAAAAAAAATGAAACCAACATTCCCCTCATTGCTTAATCCAAACATGTAGGAGCCATAATTTCTCTCTCTCTCTCGTCCTCCCACGCTCCATCCAATCCAGCAGAAATGCTTTGACTCCACCTCCAAAACATATTGCGAAAGTTCCCATGTATTTCCAACTTCATGGCTACCATTGCCATCCGGGCCATCCTATCTCTCATGGGGAGGACTTCAAAAGCCACCTATATGGGCCTCTTGCAACCTATGTTCCAGATGTTAACCAGAGTAATATTTTAAAATATAATCCCTATCATGGCAATCTTTCACTTAAAACCTTCCAAAAAATTACCAGTGCCCTAAAAATAGATTCAGAAGTCTGAATCAGTTTCTCTGGGTTAAAATCAAGTTGTAGACAGACCAGGTTCTGTCTGGAGGCTCTGAAGGAGGAATTTGTCCCGTTGCCTTTTTCCACTTTTAGTGGCCACCTGTGTTCTTCAGCTGTGACTCCAAAGTGCATCTAATTCAACATCTCATTGCTTCCCCCTCTGACCTGATTCCTCCTGTGTCCCTCTTTTTTACATTTATTTTAAATTGATTTCAGAGACAAGAAGGGAGGGGGAGAGAGATAGAAACATCAATGGTGAAAGAGAATCACTGATCAGCTGCCTCCTGCACGCCCCCTACTGGGGATGGAGCCCACAATCTGGGTATGTGCCTCGACCAGGAATCGAACCATAACCTCCTGGCTCATGGGTCGACACTCTACCACTGAGCAACATCGGCCGGGCTCTTGTGTCCCTCTTACACAGACCCTAGTGATGACACCAGGCCAGCCCAAAAAATCCAGCATAATCTCTCCATCTCAAAGCCTTTCATTTAATCACTTCTGCAAAGTCTGTTTTTCAATAAAAAAATTAACTTTCACAGTCCCCAGGGATTAGGTTGTGGATATAGTACGGGGTGCATTATCCAGCCTCCCACACTCTTCATGCTCATTAGTTGAGGGGACAAGAACCAGGCTGACTCATTGAGAACCTAAGTGACTTGTCTCCACACACTGCTTCCCTGTGTACGGCAGTTCGTGCTAATGCTTGAGCAAAATCATAGAAGAAGACATCATGGACCTTTGGCATCCCACACCAGTAACTGATGCTGAAAATGCTTATGGTCTACTCCATATTGATAATGAACATGCCTGCAAGGCATTTAAGACTGTTTAAGCCTGATGGTATTAAACACAAATATTTAGCAATAAGTCCTAATGCATTTCCTTTCTACCTCTTACCTGCTTCAGTTTGTGCTTCCTATTTAATAATCCCTCTGACATGCTATAAATGATTTTTATTTAAAAGGGGAGAATCCTTCTTACAAGGTTCAAAAACCTTTGCCTAGTTCAGATATGACCTCAATGAGTTAAGTTGAAAGAGAATTGATGCTGGGTTTTATTAAACCAGCTCCTAGAGCTAGTTGCAGAAAATGAACAATGATATTGGCAAGCAGTAAAATACATTGTAAAGTGCCCAATAGCTTCTGTAAATAAATTTGCAATTCACTTAGGATGTAAACAGTACAGAGTCAGAGTCAGAATAAATATTTTATTCTCTGTTCCCTCTCGGGAGATTGAAATAGCAGAGTATCATAGTAAAGGCTCTGAAAAGTCCTGCAATAAGGAAACATCCTTAACATAACTTGGCATGTTGGCCACTGACTTCCTCATCAGCACATTGCCTATCCCCATCCTGTAGAAGGTTCCTCTGTGGCACATGCCATATGAAACACTGCTTTAAAGTGTTTCTGTAGATGAGGTGGCTCCTGTATCACAGAAATGGTGATGTGAACAAAACAATGCCTTCTGAAGTGAATACTGACCTGAAAACTCAGAAGTTAAATGAGTTTTAGAATAGAGCAACAGACAAGATTCTATCTAATGCATGCATTAGATGCTCCCTGGGAGTAAGGGTAATAATTCTTCTCTAATTTTTAAAATTTCTAAACAATATTCTCTAATTTCTTCAAATCAAAAACTAGATTTTTATACCAAAACTCCTGAATGACCATTTTATAATGATATTAAGTTGTACCCAGTGTGAGATCCCTGGCTCTTTAATGACTATATTTGGATATTTGGTAGAAAACTAGATAGTCCCTCTTAAATTTTTAGTTTATAAAGTCTATAAGTATAGACACCTTGGGCCCCAATTTTAGTTCTATCAGTTATTACTAATGTGGCCTTGGACAAATAACTTATCCATGCCTATAACTGTCTTCTTTACAAAGTGGGAATACTAACAGAATATGTAATTTCAGTGTTGTGAGAGTTTAAAAAGACGTGAAGCTGGAAGACTGGGAGTACTCAACAAAGGTTAACTATAACCTTTGCCTAGAAAAGTGAGATCCCTGCTCTAAACCCAGTGTGGAGACCTCATTCTGTCCCACCTTCAACTGTGTTCCCTTCTCACAGGTCAGGAGGTCCCCTGGGTCCAGGGCACATGCCCACAAAGGCTGTTTTCCCCACTTTTGAAACACTCTCTACATACCCGAGCACCCAGAACTCTGTCCTATCTGCTCCATTTTACTGTGATCCCAATTGAAGTGATTGCTAAAGAGTACTTCATGGAACATTAGTCCCATGAAATACTCTTTGAGGGAGCTCCACGGGCATATAAATTTAAGAAACATTGTACACTATATATATTTTTCTTAGAAAATTAACATGCTGAAAATAAGCCAGATTACCTTTATCTAACCCAACATTACAAAGTTTATTTGAATACTAGAAGCCTGGCGCGTGAAATTACGCAGCCCCGCCCACCCGTGTGTGTCTCGCCGCACACGCAGCCTCCTGGTGACCAGTCTTTGGTCATTATGGCGTTGCGACCACTGGGTTTTTATTATATAGATAAAAATTTCTCCCCCCTTTGCCTTTCCCAGTAGTAACCATAAGTAACCATTGGAACTAATGTGGAAGGTAGTTTGGAAAAGGATGGTTTGGTAGAATGAGTACAGACGTTAAAGTCTGAACAACCGAGATGCCATTTTTAGCTCTGCTGCTAAAAGAAACTATTCCTCCTAACAATGCAAGGCCATCGTCCACACCCAAACCACATTCTCCACACAAAAACCCGAGCACACATGTTTATAGCAGTTTTATTCAGATAGCCACAAGCAGGAAGCACATTAAGATGTGCTTCAGTAGGTGAATGGATATACAAATTGTGGTATATCCACACAATGGGGTATTCAGTGATAATAAGAAATGAACTAGTAAGCCAGTGATGGGGAACCTATGACATGCGTGTCAGCACTGACACGCGTAGCCATTTCTGATGACACGGGGCCACATGCCAAGGATGAAACATTTGCTGCTCCTGAGGATGAAACATTTGCGACTAGAGGCTTGGAGTTAGTTTTTTCCTCAAAGTGACACACTACTGGTGTTATGCTCAGTTTTTTGGCGAAGTTTGACACACCAAGCTCAAATGGTTGCCCATCACTGTAGTAAGCCATGAAAAGGCGTGGCGGAACCGTTAAATGCATACTATAAGTGAATGCATACTATAAGTCAGTCTGTAAAGGTTACATGCTGCATGATTCCGACTATAGGGCATTTTGGAAAAGGAAAACTACAGAGAAAATTAAAATATCAGTGGTTGTCAGAATGTCCAGTTGGAGGAAGAGAAGGGACTGATCAACGAAGCACAGGAATCATTCGGGTGACGAAATGATTCTGTATGATACTAAAATGGCAGTATCATTATGCATTTGACATTATTCATTTGTCTAAACCCATAGAACTGTACAAAGCAAGAGTAAACACTAATGTAAAATAAGACTTTAGTTAATGACAATGTTTTCATATTGATCCATTCATTGTAACTAATGCAAGAAGTAAATAAGTTAATAATAAAGAAACTGATGTGTGCCTATGGGAGAGGAGTTGGTAAAGGGGTTAGATATATGGAACTCTGTCCTATCTGCTCCATTTTACTGTGATCCTAAAACTTTACAAAAAGAAAGTCTATTAATTATTAAAATGAGACTAAATAATACTTTGAAAAACAAAAATGAAGATATTAACACCTAAGTTATACAGCTGCCCAAGTGATTAAACAAAATTATATACACTCTACTATAACAATTTATATTCATAGCAGCCCATAGAGTCTATCCATCTCATTAAGAACTTACTTTCTGGATTCAGATTATAATCAGTATTTTCAATTTCTGCCTAATTGGGCTTTTCCCCAAAGACATAGTCTCAGGTAATGGAGTATAACGCAATCAAGCCAAAATGTTTCCTCTCTTCTTGAGATTTGCAAGGAGAGAAAAGATTCCTAGCCAAAATTGAGCATGAGATGTTAGAATCAATACACAAAGGGGTTGGCAGATGTGGCTAACAGAGGGGAGTGGGACAGAATCAAAAGGACAATTTGTTATTGACCCAGAAACTGGGCTCGTCCTTATCTGCTTGGGGTGGAAAACACACTCTGATCAGCAGTTTTCAGATGTGAAAGAAAATTCAGAGACCAGGTTTGCATCCAGTGCTTTCATCTATTTCCCAGAAAGCAAATCACCACGCTTTCCTTTTACACCCAGCCATGGGACATACTGATCCTTATCATGAAAGGCTAAGCATGGAGGGACAGAGATGCCCATACAAAAGCAATCTACTGACCCCCTTAAGAGAAATTGCTGAAATGTGACTGTTTGTTTTCTGAGGCTATGTAACGATTCACCAGACATTTAACAGCTTAAAACTGTACCCATTTAACAACACTACAGTTTCAGAGGTCAGAGTCTGATAGGCTTAGCTTGTTTCTGTGCCTCAAGTCTTACAAAGTCCAAATCAAAATGCCTGTGGCGCTGTGTCCCTTCCTGAAGGCTCTAGGGGACAGTCCGCTTCCAGGATCATTTAAGTTGCTGGCAGAATCCAGCTCCATGCAGTTGTAGCACTGAGGTCCCTATTTCCTTGCTGGCTGTCATGGGGGCAGGGCAGTTCTCATCTTCTGAAAGCTGCCTGCCTTCCTCGGCTTGTGCCCACCTTTGTTTTAAAAACCAGCAACAGTGAGTTCCTCTCATGCTTTGAATCTTTCATTCTTCATTTCCTACTTCCTCTCTCTCTCACTGAGCCTTCTGCCTCCCTCTTCCACTTTTAAGGTCCATTGGATTACATTGGGCCTGACCAGATAATGAAGTATAGTTCCCCTATCTTAAGGTTAGCTAATTATCACCCTTAAAATTCCCTTGCCACATAATAAATATATTCATAGGTATTATATTGGGGGCAGGGAGGGACGGGGAGAGAGCAAATCCCTGCCTACCATGCCCATCACACTTTATGTTTAAAACCTGGCACTGGAACATAAGTACACACTACTTATAATCTAATGAATTTACATTGGCCTTTTTAGTTAACACACATATCACTGTTGGGGACAATCTGTTGACTGAAGAAAGGAAAACTTATTACAAAGTGGTATTTGCTTAAGGGTGCCCTGTTCTTCAAAAGAAATTTAAAAAAAAAAGGTTTCATGATAAATGTAGCAGTTACTTAAGGGAGATAGATCCCATGAAAAGGACTGTCCTGGGGATCCGCCTCCCCAGGTGGACTCCCGTCCTGCACCCCACACCTATTTTCTCTGTACTTTCAAATCACTGGCTTCCTGGTACGAGGAGTGAATGTTGCAGCTGTGAGCCTTACAACCAAACTGGATTGTAAGGAAGCATATGTTATCTGTTTTGAACTTCATTGAATCCTTAGGAGTAAATGATCCAAAATATGGACAGGACCATAAAATGAATAGGAACCTATTAAGAGACAGCACCTGAGCATAAACTCAGTTACCTATAAACAAAGAAAACAAAAATTGCCCACTGGAACCCAGGGAAGTTAACAGGGAGAAATATCCTGGATGATTGGCTATTTGATCTGAGACATAGCATCCTAATTTTTAAAAAATATATATTATATTGATTTTTACAGAGAGGAAGGGAGAGGGATAGAGAATTAGAAACATCAATGAGAGAGAAACATCGATCAGCTGCCTCCTGCACAACCCCTACTGGGGATTGAGCCTGCAACCAAGGTTCGATTGGAATTGAACCTGGGACCCTTCAGTCCGTGGGCTGATGCTCTATCCACTGAGCCAAACCGGTTAGAGCACATCCTAATTTTCGATGCTTGGTTTTCTCATTTCTGACGAGAACTTGAGAATCCAAGGTTGTTTTCCTTTCTTGTAGTGCTGTGATTACAGTATCTTGACAACAGCCCTTCATGGTAGTTCTCCTTTTAGAGATTGAAGTTAACATGTTGAAGGATTCTTAACCAGGCAGTTCCTCATGCAGTGATTATGCTGGTGCTATGAGGGAAATAAGGCTTTCTAGCCAACCCCCAAAAAAACCTCAGATTGGAAAGGAGAAAGAGGTAATGAGGAAAGGGTAATCCAATGATCACATTACAAAGAAATACATTGGGTTGAAATGTCAGGAAGGAGTGATTTGAGACAGCTATGCAAATTTAGCTATTTAAATCCACCTACATCCAACAGAGTCATCATAGAAAATCATAACTGCAAGAATAGTTATAAGAGAATAAAACCTAATTTAATTGCAGAAAGTTTCTGAACCTCTCTGAAAAAACTTGTCTTTGGACATTCACTACCCTCTTGAAGACCAATGAGCTTACTGTGTTGATTGAACCATTCCATGCCCATTTGTGTACCCAGCCAATGTGCCTTAAAGTAGGCACCATAGCAGTAGGTGTAAATCAGTTCTAAAATCAGGCGGGCCTTATAGCCACAGGATATTCAAGAAAATGATGCGCATAATGAATCGTATTCTCTTTATACTTAAACATATTCACTAAGATAAATGTGTCTAGCAATACTACAAATTCTAAATGGAGTACTCTAAAATTAAGGCCAACTAAGATTCTATAATATTCTTATAGAAAGTCAGCACTTTTTAAGACTTCTCCCTTATGAAAGAAAAAATATCCTCATGCCATGCTCCAAAGTACCAGAAGAAGGCAGAAGATGCACACGGTTGAAAATATCCAACCACACTGGAGTCTGTTATGTAAAGTAGCCTTTTAGGCAGTATCTTAAACTTTGCTAAACCTACATTGAAGGTTTTAGTCTTCTTTCAGAATTTTCCCTAACAAAATAATGAAAACATGTAGGTGAGTTTCAGTTTTACTATAGAGTGATCATTCTGAATTCTGATGATTCCATATATTGTGGAATACTGTATATTGAGCCTTTACATATAAAATAACATATCAAATACTTTTTAAGTACCTATATGAATGGTGAATTTTCTACATGCTTTACAACCATCCTATGGTAAGTGGAAGTCTAAGATGGTCCCCAAGATTGTCTATCCCCTTGTGTACATGTCCTACATGATCCCATGAACTGTAAATCTGATGGATTTTACTCATGTGATTAGGTAACACTACATGGCACAGCTGGCCTTCAAAAAGAGAGCTTTTCTGGGTACGCGGACTTAATCACCTGAACCCTTTAAAAGCAGAAAGTTCTCTCTGGCTGGTAACTGAAGGAAGTCAAGGACTTGAAGCTTGAGATATATTTGATGTGTCATTGTTGGCTTAGCGATGGTGTGGGTCATACATAAAGAAATAGGGTGGCTTTTAGATAGATGCTGAGTGGTCTCACTTGGTAGCCAGCAAGGAAATGCAGACCCGAACACTATAATCAAGAAACCAAATTCTATCAGCAGCAAGAATAAATTTGGGAAATAAATTTCCCCCCAGAACCTTTAGACTCTAACTTAGTTTTGCCTACAGTTTGAGTTTAGCCTTGTGGTACCTCTGACATACAAAAACTGTGAATAATAACTAGGTGCTGTTTGCAGATGCTAAATTTTTAGAAATTTGCTATGCAGCAATAGAAAACTAATATAAATAAATTCATTTAATTTTTATGACAACCATATGAAATAGCAACTATTCTTCTTATTTTCAGTTTTTTCCAACCAGTTTTATTAAGGTACAAAACTGTACATATTAAATAAAGTTGTACAACATGATGATGTGATAGACATGTATATTGTAAAATAATTACTATAATCAAGCTAGTTAAAATATCCATCACCTCACATAGTTATTTTTTGTGTGTGATGAGAACACTTAAGACCTACCCTCAGCAAATTTCAAGTATACAAGACAGTATCTTCCTGCCTCATTTCATAGGCTGGAATCAGATAGACACTGCCAGTACCCTCCTTACTTGCTCAGATCAGCACTGGGGCCACAAAGTAACTGGGGAGTTAAAAGTAAAGCCCAAGTACATAAGAAAAGAGCCATTGTCTGCCTCCATGCTTGATGTGTGAATCTTAATGTGTCCATGGAAGCAAAATGGCCATCTCTATAGGGTCGCTAGATAGGACAATCTATAATTTCTGAATAATGACCACAGTGTCAAATGCTGAAAACCTAAAAGAGAGGCCAAAATGATATTTCAGATGTAAGAATACTATATTTATAGCTGAAAATGTGCAAGTGGCCCCAGCAAGTCTCCTAGTCAAATGAAAGAGACAATCTGGAAGCCACAGGAACATTTTCTCTTAAGTAGGCAAGACAAGCAGACTGACACAGACCTCTTTACCTACGGCACCTCACTGGGGTAAAGTGATCCATGTCAGTTTCCAAGACAGAATTCTAAGATAGGATGGGAGAATGGATCCCAGACCCCTCTCACTATACCAGCCACATGAGAGAAAACAGACAAGAGTGTGAAAAAAAGAAGTGTGAAAAAGAAGAATCAGGTGGGCCATTCTTCATGATCACACAAGACTTTTATCTTTTCCCACCTCACTTTGTGCATGAAAGGCTTAACCCTTTGCACTCGCTTGCTTTTTTCTCAAGCTGCTACCGATGCTAACCGTGTGGAGTCACACTCGACATCCGAGTGCAAAAGGTTAATGTTTTATCATTGTGATACAATTTTAGCATATCTTTTTGTCTTTGAAGTGAGTGGCTGGGACTGTTAGAAATAAGGTGAGCCCCCTATGTCAGGGGTTCTGGTAGAATATAAAACATACTTGGGAGCCAGGCAGCAAGGCAAATATCTTTACTTTTATGTAGAAGGGTGCACACACATGGTCTGGAAGTGCATGCACACTGAGCAGGCGGGCTGTTCGGCTTTATAACCCCTGATGCACGTGACCTGTCCTTTGCGCTTTATTGGAGCTCAGGTGCACAGTCTTTTGTGATTGGCTAATTCAAAGGGAGGGGCTGGCCTTTGCTGTTTCAAGATGGTGGCCCCCAAGGGAGCTGCAAGCTATGTGGCCAACACGGCGGCTGCCAAGTCACACAGTCCAAAATGGCGGCTGTCTAAACTGTTCTTTGACAGAAAAGATGACTTGTTTATTCTCACAGGACTTAACAATAGATTGGAGTACACTTAAACATTGTACACTTGTAAAAAAGTAATACTGTGATTTAAGTGGCTCAGTTACCCCCATGTGCCACACATTGTGCTGACCATTTTACACATAGTGTCTTATACAAGCTTTATAGAAGCCTAGGGTGTTGTTGCTATCTGCTATTTTTGCATTCTGTTAACGAAAAAAAACCATTGAAACCTGTAAAGAATTTTGTGAGTTTATTTGAGCCAAATTGTCGACATATGCCGGGAAGCAGAACCTCAATGAATTGAGATAATGCTCCGGAGAATGCAGGGTTACATCTATATTTATACATTGAAATCAAAGAAAAGGGACGTAGGTGAGTTACATGAAATCCATTGGTGACAGATTAGGGAGGTGGGACAAAGCAAAGCGGGGAAACCTCTGGGATTGGGTGAAAAGTGAAATGATGGACATGTGCTTCTCTTACAGAGATAGATACAGGATACTTTAACGTAATTAACAGTTGACAATTAACTTGATAACAATAACAATGAAGGAATGTCCCGGTGCCATTTGTTGTGCCCTGAGGGGTCCGGGGTAAAAAGGAAGTTACAAGTTACCCAGACATCTCACAGACATCTCACAGATATGTTATCTTAGAGGCAAAAAGGCAAATGGGCTCAGGAAAGAAGATCTAAGTTGATCTTTGTCAGGGAAGATATCGGACTAGGACATGACTGCCCACTATAACCTGTTTGTAGTTAAATATTTAATTTTCAAACCATCCTTTGTGGTTATTTCAGGTCTCTGAGTTTGCAAGACGGCCACGCAGGCCTCCCCTGAGCTTGTCAGGTTAGCGTGTGACTCCTTTCTTTCACAATTCTAATATCCATTCATTCCAACTCTCTTTAATAAACCTCAGTTTCCTTCTGGAAAGCCACTTCTTCTCCACTTTGTTAATTAACTTCTTGTGGATTGAGAGTAGAGGTGAAGCATCTAACAAGCTTGAGCCAATCAGCAGTTCAATAACAATATGAATGACATTGACATTTTCACTGGAATTAATCAGGGAAAATTTCCTAATTTCCTCTGTGTCTGACCTGGGATAGGGGATTATTGGTTCTGGTATCTTAAGAGAATGAACTGCTTAAAATAGAAACAAAAAGAAAAAGTAAAAAAGTAACGTGAAAGTGAACCTATAAAATAAAGATAGCCCGGCTAGCATGGCTCAGTGGTTGAACGTCGATCTGTGAACAAGAAGGTCACGGTTCAATTCCCATTTGGGGCACATGGCCAGGTTGCAGTCTCCATCCCCAGTGTGGGGTGTGCAAGAAGAAGCCAATCAATGATTCTCTCTCATCATTGATGTTTCTATCTCTCCCTCTCCCTTCCTCTCTCTGAAATCAATAAAAATATATTAATAAATTAAAATAAAGATAGATTCCTACTCTTAAGGAAAATTCAAGAGAGATAAAGGAGTTTTATTTAAGAACTCAAAGAGATGGAAATGTAGAATACACTTGGTATAGTAATCTTCTTGGTCAGAGTGTGGATGAAAAGGTGCCACATGCTAACCTGACAAGCTCAGGGAAGGCCTGCATGGCAGACTTGCAAACTCAGAAACCTAAAGTAACCACAAAGGATGGTCTGAAATTTTTAAAACTAAAAGCAGTTTATGGGGGGTGGGGGGTGGGGGGTGTTAGTCATATCCTAGGCCCATATCTTCCCTGACAAAGGTCAATCTTTTCCTTAACTGAGCTTGTCTATTGTCTTTTTGCATCTAGGATAACATATCTTTGGAATGTCAAAGTAATTTTCCTTTTTCCAGACCCCTCAAAGCACAGGAACTGCTCTGCAGAGACCACAAATCGCCTCATTGTTAGTGAGTTAATTGTTGACTGTTAACTATTCTGTACCCACCTAAGTAAAAGAAGTATGTGTCTATCACTTTACGTTGAAGCAGGAATTTTAGGGGAATATAGGCAGGCTTAGGGATTTTTTAGAATTGGGGTCCATGGAAAAACACAGGGCTACAGACTGGGAGACAAGAGAGCCAGGTGCAGTTACATCTCCATAAGACAAAGGGAGCAGCAACAGTTGTATTTACATAAGATAAGGAAGCAGCAACAGGTATATTTCCATAAGACAAGGGAACTGGAAATAGCCAAGAAAGGTCTATATTTACAAAATAAAGAGAAGGAAGCCCTTCATTCAGACAGAAAAGAAGAAGCCCAGAGGTATGGAAGGACTATGAGGGAAAAGGGCCTCAGGAATCACTATAGTAACCAATTCAAAGGAGAATATTGACCAATCAGAAGGGATATCAGGACACAGGCACTGTAGCCTTTATAAACCATGAAAACAGGAATTCAGTGGGACCTTTTCCCCCCTCCCTACTTGGGAGTCCATTCTGTGGGACTCTTCCCTCTCCCTACATGGGAGTCTGTACTTGTTCTTCAATAAATCTCTACCTTTGCTATACCACTTTCTTTCCGTGGATTCATTCTTCGATTCCGGCGGACAAAGAATCCGGGTTCCAGTCCAAAAATTCGGTATCACTTTTTATCCACTTCCAGAGGCTTCTCCACTTAGCTGCTGATGGAGAAACTACAAGTAACAGAAAGTCCCTTTCTTCTTTAGTTAAAAAAAAAAAAAAAAAATGGTGCTAATGCCCAGGAAGGATCCAAGGTTCTATTTTTACACCTTCTCTGAATTATCAATTTACTGCTAGGCTTTCTTGTGAATTGCAGGGCATTCACAGAGCAGGCTCTGTCTTTCAGAACTGACTGTTCTCCAAGTTCATTTAAGAAAGTGGCTTTATTAAAAAAAAAACCACACACACACATTTAGAATCAGAACAACTCTGGTGCTTCTAGAGCTGTTTCCTAGAAAGGAGTGTGAAAAACAAGTCAACTGCTTAGGAAGCATTGTAGTGCCTCTAATGAGAGGTAGTTTTCTTTCCATGTTATGGTGTCCTTACTGGTGCACACGTGGGGCTTATTTCAGCAATTCTTCATGTCTTCCAGGTACCTTCTTGCGCCTTTGTTTCCTGACCTGATGCTGAAGCCTCAGAGCCCTTCACAATAGGATCTCAGGTAACCTTTGGTTGCTCCAGACTCCATCAGTACTGCAGAGTTGTTTACTTGACTTTAAATTTTCCATAAATTTGCATTTACATAAAAGAAACCTTTAACATTTTTTCATTGAATTTATAGCCAAAGATCTGGGGAAGCAGTGTGACACAAAGAGAAAAGGCATAGGCTTGATGATCGCAGGGCTTTAGGCCTTGCACCACGTGGATTATGTGGCTTTTGGAAGGTCATTTCACTTCTTGGGATCTCATCTCCCTTACCTGCCAAATGAAAACACTTGAGCCCATAGCCCAGATGCACTGTTGAGGGTGAAGGAGGGTCAGATATAAAAAGCACTGGACACGTAACAGTAAGGGTTCAACAAAATAGGGTTCCCTCTACTTCTCAGGATTTGTTTTTTCAGTCACAAAGTTAAAATAGCAACCATAACAATCTCCCTTCTCTGTCAAATTGTTAGCCTTATTAACTCACCTTGGCCTTCTGTTGCATCTATATTCTGGTGGTAATTGCTGTTAAAAGTAACAACCAATGTTACTGTGAAAAGTACTAGTAACAACAAATGTAACATCCCTGGTCCCATCTGTGTCCATCTCACCATGGAAAAAGTCCAACTGTGTCTTCAGCAGGGCCAGCATTAAGGCCACTGCTCATAGTTTCTGCTTCATATTAAAGTCCAGTCCAGTCCAGCATCTGGCTAGCTTAGCTTGTGTTCCCAGCTGCAGTCCATTGTGGGTGGGGTCCCCATGCAGCTAATTAAGTTCACATGACTATGGAGAGAACACGCGAGTGCATGGGTGAGTGCTAGTCATGGAGCAAGAGAGAACAAGAGTGAAAGAGGTTGAACAAGAGAAAGGGAACTCTATGTCTGCAGATTTTAACCAGGGTCTTCTTCAAACTAGCTAATTAGCTCTTCCAGACTTTGTGCGCTTCTGATGTAGCCAATCCATTGTCCCTGAGGCTAGACTTACAGACAAGCCCCAATTTCACTGCCCATGCATACATATCCTCCTTTGTTCAATCCTTTCCCCTAGTGATCTACGGGGAGTGGTCAGGTGGTTCCCTGGGGAGTTGAAGCTGTAACTTCCTGATGAAGTTGCCTAAATAACCATGCTTATAATGTCTGGCCTCCCCTTTGCTCTCCTCCTATTATCTACATATATAAAAGGCTAATATGCAAAGTGTCCCCTCAGGAGTTCGACCAGGAGACTGGGAGTTCGATCGCTCGCTATGAAGTGCACTGACCACCAGGGGGTGGTGCAGAACATGGCGGGCAACCAGAGGTGGCGGAGCACTGAGGGAGCAAGGGAAGGGGGAGGCGGGGAGGCAGGGAACCTGATTGGCCCTGATTGCTGGCCAAATTTCATGTACTGGACCTCTAGTTGATATTAATAAACAAGCTAATTACAATGAAAACAATTTCAATGGCTTATTTTAGAGTCATAGAGTTGGCATATTAGTAAGTCAGAAAACAAAACAAAGTACTATTTGCACATATCTATTGATACCAGTGGAAAAAATTATGTTCTCTTTAATTTTTTTTTTCTTCTGTTAGCAACAGAACCTGAGACCTGAATTTCCTGAACTAGTGGCTTTTAGACTGTTTTCCACATCCCTCTTGGGATTCTGATGATGTGTTACAAGAGTTGCTGAAAGTGTAAAAGAAAAGTCACGAGTCACTTTCACCCTAACCCATTGAGAGTTCTGTCTGAAATTCTCCAACTTTCTTTTCACCTAGGCTAGCTCTACTATTTCTGCTTTCCATATTGAGCTTCTGAGTAATATTTTTTTGGAGTAAGGGATTGCAGAGCAAAAATAAAAAATTGGGAAACAATTAAATTAGGTCATTTTTTTTTACTCTCTACTTATTTTGATCTGTATAGACACCATTTTTTCTTTAAGTCTTTGCCAACTCTGGAGCTAAATGGAGTCTTATTGAACCTCAAAAATATGAGATATTTTAATTCTTTCTTAAACTGACACCTTTAATTTTTTTAAGAGAGACAAATGCTTTTTTTCTTACTTTATATCGAATTATAGTTTTACTTTATTTATTTATTTTGCCATTCTGTCTTCCTCTTGGTAGATTGAATTGCTGACTAATAATTGCAACAATTAGTGTCCACGAAAATTCATGTTTGCTATTAAATAAAACTGATAAGAAAGGAAGAAAGAAAAATGAAAATGACAGAACTTATCATGTCATAACATGTCATGCTGTCAGAATCTTTAATTTGATGTCTGAAAAAAAAAGAAAAACCCACCTACAGATGTGCTACAATCAGCAATTTTTAGTCATCCAGGAATATTTAACATCTACTCATATTCCATTACCTTGCTTGGTGCTTTTCTTTTTCAATTATTTTTAGTTTTTCTCCTTTTTTGGTTTGTTATTATAGTCGACAAAAGTATATCAATGTGTATCATGCTCTTATTTGACTGATACCTATTTTTTTAGGAAAAAGAAAATTGAAATTTTTCAAATTCCCTTTCTGCCCCTCCTCTCTCTTCTGCTTGGCACATTCTTAAGTGGGCACTTAGTATCTGTATATAGTTTGATGGCTTCAGCACTGGGAAATGAAGACACATATTTAATTTTCAAGCCCCAGTAAGGATGCAGATTTTATTAGCCAACTGTAATAAATATTTTAGAACCTTCCAAATCCCTAGGCCAGTGAGTGTTAATTCTGCCTTCATATTAGAATGACATTGCTTTTAAATACTGATGCTTAGGCCCCAGTAAGGGCCAATTAAATCAGAATCTCTTGGAACAAGGCCCAGGCACTGGTATTTTTCAACAGTGCCCTGAATCATTCTGATGCATGGCTAGTGTTGAAAACCACTTTTCTAGGAGCACTAAGTTACTGAAAAGTAAAGTAGGCATTTATTTTAGATTTGGTTGTCAATGCATAGTCCTTGAAGAAACACTTTAAATGCAATAAGGACTGAATTTGCTATTGCTTTGCTAGTTCAATAGGACCTAGAGGGACTTGGAGTAGAATCAGGGTTGGATTTACTGTGAACTTAACGAAACTTAAGCTTCAGTGTCCCCACTTGCTTCTGCCCCTGTGAGAGCTGGGAGTTGCTCAGAGCTGTGCAGTGTTCAGGTAGGTAGGTCAGGTAGCAACAGAAAGCATCTCTAAGAATTACTTTCAAATTACCTAAAGAAATTGCAGGAAAAGAGACCTGAGTCATTCAGTCTACAGGGACTTATTGTGATTTCTTTTCTTATTTTACATGGATATTCATTTCCACATCTAACTTTATAGATGTAATGTTGCATCCCTTTTCTCAAAGAAAGGCACAGAAACTGTATGTTCTTGAACCCTCGCAAAAGCAGGTTCTGTCCCTGAGTGGAACAAGTTTGAAGAAAGTTGAAGGGATTGCTGGTCATATGCCTACTTAGAAATGTAAATGTTAGACATTCAGAGTGAAGAAGGGCACGTTGAACCTTTTCTGCAAAATAACTACACATTTCCAAGACAGTGACTCTATTCTTAAAACAGTCTTTTGAAAAGAATGTGGAATTTGTGTTTTGCAGTTTTGAGTTGTTTTTCTGTCTTGCCAGTTTTTTGAGTAACTCTCAGATATATTCTTAAATGCCATTCTGAATTAGAAATGGCCCAAGAATTTCCGTTTGATGAAATTCCCATTTGATATTCACAACAACTTTTTTCTCCTTGAATTCAACAACAGGAGACTCCAAGACTCATCATCATCATCATCATCATCACCACAGATACTTTATAATGAACTCATTTAAACTTAGAATATATCTATTAGTTAGGTATTTTAACCCACATTTTTAAAGAGTATAGACTTAGAGATAAATCTCATGACCAACATCCAGAATTCAAACTCATAACTATCCAAAACAAAAGACTGTATCTTTCCCTAATTAAACTTTGATTTTATCCCAATCATTCCTTGTTTTTATATTGACCTAAAATTTAAGCATTACTCTGAGATTTTCAAGTCCCAGATTAATGATAATATCCCACGGTCATGATTGCAAGTAAGTTTTTTTCCCCCTCACAAACCAATTCTAATTGAAAATAGTGACTAGCTGAAGTCCTGTATTGATAAGGATTCTGAAGGTGAGTCTGGGATCAGCGGAAAACTAAGATAAGAAATTGATCTCTGTCTTTGATGCAGGAAGAACTGATAGTATATATGTCAACATTACAATTATGCATTCTAAACTACTGATTGTAGCTGGCCCTTAACTAATTTTCCCTCATTTACATTTCAGCTAATTGTTCATTGGCCTTACCAACAGTTTCTGGTTCTGAATGTTTCTCTCCAGAGCACTCTTCCAACATCAGTGATGAAATATTCACTGAATATGGCTCTTCTCAGAGCCCAATACCATTAGGAAAAGGGTAAAAAACATTAGGTTTTTTTACTTCACTTACTTTTCATCTGTACGATGTATACTGAAATTTCTGGGGCATGAAGGAGCTATGTAGAATGTCTTTGTTTTAATGTAATGAAGCATCTGCTTATATATTGTGCTGTTTGTATTTATGTACCCAGATAAAGTTTTCTACCCTTATCCACCTGGACACTTCCTGTTTAAATCCAAAATCAAATTCAATTGTGTCTTTCTTAAGGAAGTCATCCTTGATTTTATTTTCTCTTTTCTTTATTATAACTACTGGAAGCTCGGTGCATAGATTTGTGCACAGGGGAAGGGGTCCCTCAGCCTGGCCTGCGCCCTCTTGCAATCTGGGACCCCTCGGGGGATGTAGCAGTGTGCCAAGTGGCAGGCAGCCAGGGAGGACCTTGAGGTGGGGCCGGGCACCACACTGCTTGTGCTTATCCCGGCCCGCTGCACCTGCCACCGCTGTTTGGTAGAGCTGCTGTGGAGTCAGAGAGGATCCCGCAGCCACAGCTGTGCTCGCCAGCTGTGAGCCCTGGTTCTGGCTGAGCGGCGCTCCCCTTGTGGGAGCATACTGACCACCAGGGGGCAGCTCCTGCATTGAGCATCTGCCCCCTGGTGGTCAGTGTGCATCATAGCGACTGGTCATTCTGGTTGTTCCAGTTGTTCGATCATAACAGTCGCTTAGACTTTTATATACATAGATTTTTATAGTTAAAATATAGGCTAGGGATGCATTTAACTGCGCGTGATAGGATGCTCAAAAATGCAAGAGCTTAAATAAAGATGAGCTTATTTTTTCTTACTTATTAAGAAATGTAGGATGGTAGGTAGTAGGAAAAATGGAGCTAGCCTTTGCTGGTCTTCCTTGGCATTTATTCAGTAGATCAACAACATCAAGACCAGCATCTCTGGAATTCTCTTTGCCTTTCCCTCATGGTTGAAATATGGCTCGTGAAGCTCCAGGCATCACATCCATATTCAAAGTCAGAATGGAGAGGGTAGAGCTGCATTGCTGTGCTTTTCCCCATCATCAGAAAAACTGATGCCTTACCAAAGTACTAATTCTAATTACATTCAATTTATAACAATTTTGTCTCATGATTACTACTACCTACTAAGATTATCAATCTAAGTAATTAATTACCAAAAAGGAGAAGAAATAAATCTATTTTAAGTAATTATAAAGATCTAGCCCTTCCATTTTAATTCTAAGGAAATATCAATTAGATAAATATTACCATCTCCATTTTACAGGTGAACAAAATGAAGTTCTAAGGAGTTATGTAACTTTCTTAAGAAAAATGAGCAGCTGAGTATGATTCAAATTCTTGTCTCTGTGACCACAAAGCTCAAACGTTACAGATTGCATTGTGTGTTTTTCCCTCTCTTCAGCTTTTGAGAGATGTGAGGTATAATGTATAAATTATAAGGTATAACTATCATATTATTAAGATGTTTAAAATCAAATAGATACTCAACAGCTTACATAACAACTCAAGTGTGATCAGATTATCAAACAAGAGGAAAAGGATGCAGAGACCATCAAGGCATTGAGGGGTTTGAGGTGGTAGTAAGAAAAATGGAGCCAACCTTTGCTGGTCTTACTGGGACATGTTGGCCAGACTGGCCTCATACTGAATGGCTCTCTAGTATAATCACCCTGCCATCTCCTACCGAGCATCATAATGAACCAATTCCTTAAGAATGGGTTAACTTTTAAAAAGTATTTTTATAACAAATGCACCCTGAAGCTGTGCTTATTTTATTAAATACATCCCAGACTCTTCTGGTGGAAAACATTATAGAATTACTTTATTGGTATCTTAGTGCTAAAGCTCATAAGGGAATAGTGAAACATTAATCAAAGGATGGAGAGCTTTGCCTAAATCTCATAATGGCTTTTCCCTGCTTTCCTCAATAACATTTGTACTCTAATCACTCCATTTGAATCCCTATGATCCTAATTCTATAATTATCAGCCTGAAAACTTCTTGTATGCCTATAATATCTTGATGATTTTCACCATAAATTAAACTATATGTATTTCAAGTGAATCTATAAGCGCTCAACAGTGTTTTATCAAATTATAGATATCTGAAATAGCGACTGAAATGAGAGGGATATGGAAATAAGTGAACTTATCTCAGCACAAATAACATAGCACACTGAGTTTTCTCTTTATTCTGTTACTGTCAAGTATCTCAGATTCAGCAGCAACTTAGCACATCAACTTCAATAATTTTGTAGAGCATGTACTATTCTAAGACTTTGTAAGAAAATAAAATGAGTCAATACCAATGATTTAGTGAATTAATCTTCACTGTCACCTCTTCTACCTGGTAGATGTCAGACAAAAATAAAGCAAACTCAAATCACCTGTTGATTTTTAATTAAATCCATATACCTACTATTTGAGTTAACTGAATATGATAAAAAAAAAACAGCTTAATATCGACATCACACAAATAGATATATACTAATATTCTTTTCAGAAGATCATATAATTGCATATTGTTACTATTTCCCATGTTATTCATAAAAGGGATTTAGAGACCAAAGAGAGACTAGAATAACATTGTCAATACTTTTCAAAAAGGTAAAATTATAAAATGAAAATAAAATGAACATATATTAAAATGTATGGAGATTATAAAATGAACATATTAAAAATGTATGGAGATACTACTACACACCTATTACAAAATATAAAACAGGAAAAAATGACAATATTAATTGCTAGTAAGGATGTGGAGCAGCAGGGACTCTAATTCATTGTAGTTAGAAATACAAATGGTGCAGCCATTGTGGAAGATAGTTCTACAGTTTCTTACAAAACTAAGTATAGTCTAACTATACCACCCAGCAAGTGTGCTCTTAGGTATCAATCCAACTAATTTTAAAATCAGTGTCCACACAAAAGCTTGCATAAAAATGTTTATGGTATGGTATTTCCATATCCCTTTCATTTCAGTCGCTATTTCAGATATCTATAATTTGATAAAACACTGTTGTTTTATTAACAATTGCCTGAGAAACAGGGGCACCCAAGAACTTCTTCAATAGATGAACAAAAAAACAAATTGTGGCACAGCCACACAAGGGAATTCTGATCCATCTATATAACATTCTGGAAAAAGCAGAACTATAGAGATGATAAACAGATCCATGATCGCCAGGAGTTCAAGGTGGTATGTTTGTGAGGGAGGGTTGAATAGTGGAAACAGAGAAATGATATTTAGCACTGTGAAATTATTCTGTACTAGAGGCCTGATGCATGAAATTCGTGCAAGAGTAGACCTTCCTTCCCCCAGCTGCCAGCACCGACTTTGCTCTGGCACCCAGGACCCGGGCTTCCCTCACAGCCCTGGCTTTCATCTGGAAGGTCATTCGGAAGAACGTCTGGTCTAATTAGCATATTATGCTTTTATTATTATAGATTATTATAGATGATGCTGTAACAGTCAGTATAAGACACTATGCATTTGTCAAAATTGATAAAATATTACAATACTACTGACAAACTTTAATCCATACAACTTAAACTATTTATTTGAAGGCTAAGGGATCTCAGGAAGGAATGCAGACTGTGACAAAAAAATCTAATTGTTACAGATGTATGAAATCACCTCATTGATAGAAGAGTCAGTAAAAGTGCTGAGCTAAGTAAGTTTGGAGTGAATGGATCTGCCATACTAAAGGCAGAAGCCACTGTACACACACTCTATGCTGTAATTGATAATGTTGTTTCCCAGGAAGAAATGGGTAAACAATTCTGAAATCACTATGTATGTGTACTAGAACTGAACAATAAAGTAAACAGATAGTCAAGGGTGGGAGGGAGTTTTATCAGAGTGTTGGGAAGTAATATTTGACTTGATCCTTAAAGGGTATATAGAATTCCAGCAACAAGAAAAAGAAGGAAAAACATTTTAATGAGAGGGAACAGTGTCAGTCAGCTGGCCTCATACTTTTAGGTCCTAGAAGCCCTTCACACTTAGAAAAATTATCTAGCACCCAAAGGGGCTTTTTAAAAAAACATGCATCATATTTATTAATATTTCCATATTATAAATTGAAATGGATAAGATTATAAAACATTAATTTACTGATTTATGTTTAAAATAAAATAATAAACTTATCATATGCCTCTGGAAACTCCCCTTTAGACCCATGTGAGAAAAACCATTTAAAAAGGCAAGCGATATCTAAATATTATTATGATCTTAAGGGAAGTGTCTGGGGGATATCCAATAGTCATTGTCTCACACTTTAAGAAGCACTGGCATAAGCTGAGGTTCAGAGCAGAGAAGCCCAGAACACTGAAGGGAGAGAAGGCATACATTAGTGAAATAGAACCAAATTTGAATGGTGCAATGACATCTAGCTAAATTAAGAATGAAATAAAAATTAAATTGTCTTTACCTTGTGGCAAGCAAAGCCTTTTCCTTACCTCCTGTGGAATCTTTAACAAAACCCATGCTACTCACAGCTTTTTGGAGTTGATTTATTTTTTTTATATTTTGGCAGACAAGACAAAGCTTCAAGGCAGATTGGAACTCAATAAGTTTTGCTCATGAAGACATATTCATCTGTGTTAAATAAGCAACTACCGTACTTTCCGGCGTATAAGACGACTTTTTAACCCAGGAAAATCTTCTCAAAAGTTGGGGGTCTTATACGCCGGAAAATACAGTAGGTTAGAAAAATCTCTGACAATGTATATCAGATTGCTTAAAACCCAAATACCGTATTTTCCGGCGTATAAGACCCCCAACTTTTGAGATTTTCCTGGGTTAAAAAGTCATCTTATATGCCAGAAAATACAGTAGATTTATTCTAATTTGAGAAAATTTTTATTTTAAGCAAAGAAGTTGCAATCTATATTTCACAACAGCCAAGATATGAAAACAACCTAAGTGTCCATCAATAGATAAATATCAACAGATGAATAGGTAAATAAGATATATAGATAAATATATATATATTTATATACATCAACAGATGAATAGATTAACAGATAAATAGATAAATATATATATCTATATATAGAGGCACAGTGCACAAAATTTGTGTACTCAGGGGCTCCCTCAGCCCGGCCTGCACCCTCTCGCAGTCCAGTAGCCCTCAGGGGATGTCTGACTGATGGCTTAGGCCCACTCCCCATCAAATCACCATGATGTATACTTTAAATACATTACAATTTTGTTAACTACACCTCAATAAAGCTGAAAAACAAAAAGAAATTGCTTATAACCGAATGAAAAATCAAGAGTAACAGAAAATGCAAGAAAAGCTCATTTTTGAGCAAAGAGTCTAGAAATTAAATCAGGATAGTTTCAAGGGGAAACATGGTAAGATAAGCCAGACCAGAAAGGTTGGTCCAATACAAAAATTATTGGAAATGACAATAAACACTTAGCTCACTTTCCTTGGGGCTTATTCTTTCATTCAGTAAGCAACAAAATGGATATATGGAAAATTAAGGGCACAACAAATCCAGCTACCTGTTGCCTCTCCAGCTCAGAATAAAGATGCTTTTAGAATTTGGAGGTCTCCACATAGGGACTTTCTCTCAGTGAGATGTCTACCAGATCAGAGGAATCCCAACTAGTGAACTTGCTGCTTCCCCTGCCCCATTTTCACCTGTCAGCCTGAATGTGAGAATCTTCCTGAGCAGTGAGGGTGACCTCTCAGCTCTCAAGTCCACGTCTCATTAGCAAAACATTCTCTCTGCTGTGCTAATTACATTCTTCCACATGTTATTTCTCGCTAAACCATTGGGACTATTGGAAGTTTCAGTGAAGCCAGCGTAGCATGTGGGTGAATCACACATTGTGAATGCTTTGGGGACTGGGCCTATTGTTCCATAGAAACTTCAGTGATAAATACCCAACAAATGATCATTTATGGGAGTCATGAATCTTCTTAAATTTTAGAGCAAGTTCAGGCACATACTATTCATTATAATAAAATAAAAAGTACAGCCAATATTACAGTCATTAATTCTACTCCTTGGCTCCGAGCTTTCTTAATGTAGAATTGAACTTCTATGTCCCACTGTGGTTGAATGTGGCTATAGGACTTGTTTTAGCCAAGGAAATGTAAGCAAAGGAGGCATGTGCCATTAGAATTGAAATATTTTGAAAGCCAGAGGGTCGTTTTCCTTGCTGTCTCTTTTCCATTGCCATGGCCACACACAACACTGACAACAGTAGCTGCTCTGAGAGCCTGCGAGGAGATATTGAGCTGAGGCCCTAGTCAAATACTGACAGACATAAAACATGCAATAAATAAACCTTTGTTGTTCAAACCCACTGAAATTTGCAGGGAGGAGGGTTGTTTGTTACTGTGGCATAATGTAGCCTATCCTGGTTGATGGAACCAGGTTGTTCAAGATATAAATGAGTCTTCTGACTGTTAGAGAGATAGACAACTTCTCTGGCTGCTTAGAAAACTTAATTCAGGCTCTAACAACATAGTCTTTCTTGCAACCACTATCTTCATAGGATGGAAGGGCTTATCTTTTCTGATTATTATGGGAAACACACTTATCAAACATCTACCATTGCCTTCTCAATCATTTTGTTCTACGTCTTGTAAGTAGATATTATTACTTCTATTTTACAGATATTGAAACTAAAGATTAAGAGTTTAGCAAAATGTACAGATTGTGCACCCAACACATAATAGACTCTCAGTTTGAGTCCAGTCCAGCTCTTCCCACATGCTATAGTTCCTTTGGTTAATCTAAAGATCGAAAATGGACTATTGCCATCTAAGAGAAGTCTCTTACTCTTTAGGATCTCATTTAGACACATTTTTTGGATCTTCTGGAAACAGTTTTTAAATGAAGGTGATATTTACTTTTATGTTCTGAAAAGGAGTTTCTCTTTAGATTCTTCTGCTCTAGATAACTGAGTTCTTACCACTAGGAGTTTCAGGAAGGTTCAAAGAGAAACCAGTCCTCTTGCTTTATGGAAAAGACATTGTAAGAAGAAAAAAAAAAAGGAACACGGGGTTGTTTTCATATGTTACTTACTTTTTACCCTTTGGGGGAATATATGGAGACAGTTGTAATCATGCCAATCAATTTCCTAGTCTTTCCTCCAGCATGAAAAGACTATGGATCTTTAAATTTTAAAAATTAAAAATAGAAAGCCACTCAGTATAAATTTTACTTTTGTCACTGTTCTATCGAATAATGTCTGATTACATTTCCTATTTATACAATCAAGAAAATAATACCTTTCTAACATGGTTATAGAAAATGGTTGTTGTTATTTTATTATATAGAACTAGAGGCCCAGTGCACAAAATGGTGCAGTGGGGGGGGGTCCCCTCAGCCCGGCCTGCGCCCTCTTGCAATCTGGGACCCCCTCAGGGGGGCCTAAGCTGGCACTCAGACATCCCTATTGCAGTTCCGGGCTCTCACAGTCCAGGGCTCTTGCAGTCCAGGACCCCTGGGTCCTTACTGTCCACCTGCCATGGAGGCGGGAGAGGCTCCCACCACTGCGCTTGCTAGCCATGAGCCCAACTTCTGGCTGAGTAGGAGTGGAGCGCTGCTCAACCAGAAGGTGGATTCGCTGCTCCTTAGCACTGGCCCTGGCCCCCACCCACTGGTTGGGGGGGAAAATTGGGGGCCGGACCAGCCGGAGGAGGGTTGTGGGAGGTTGAGGCACCACAGTCATGCCTGTCCCACTGTGCCTCCCCGTCTGCTGCTGCCTCTGTGGAAGCGGGGGGGCACCAGGACCAGGCCCAGGCCGCTGCCTCTCCTGCTGTCTCTGTGGAAGGGGTGGGCACCAGGACCACCATGGCTGGCCTGGTGGCACAGGCTCACTGGCCCCGCCCTCCACCAACTGGTCATTCCAGAAGGTTGTTCCAGAAGGTCATTCTGCCATCTGGTCTAATTAGCATATTAGTTTTTTATTATATAGGATAACTAGCACCGTGTTTGCCATAACGGTGATTACCTTTTCTTTCCTCCAGATTCCTCAGTTAAACAAATCACAATGTCTATCCTCAAAAGCTCCACTTACCCCAGTCTTTTTAACAAAAAAGGATTCAAATTATATTGTTTCATTGGAGTGAACAGACAGCTGAAAGTAGCTTCTGATTAAATGTATCAGAGGGAAGGTTCTGTGATTAATTTGGCTGTGATGATCATATCCACTTTCTAAGTGGCCAAAACAGCCAGACTGTATACATTATGTTCCATTTATTGCATAAATCCAGAGAATCCTTAGCTAAAGGAATATGAGCAATGTATTTATCTTTACCTTCAGTTGCAAGTGCCCTGAGCAATGATCATAGAAAATGCAGACATGGCTGAAGGCTCACAGAAGCTTCCCAACCCTGGAACCATAGTCCTAGGCAAATAGTTGACTCATTTGGGAAAAATAAGAGGTAAGGTGTGGAGTGACTTTACTTTTTAATGAACTTTAATAAAGATGTAATTGTGATACATACATAATTCTGACTTCATCTATTCATACCTAACATTAGGAGCATTAGCCAGCATTGCTTAAGATAATTATTAACCATCTGAAACACTTAATAGAAACAAATAGTGGGATTTGCGATAATTTGCTATAATTATAATAATTCAGAACAGTAAAAATCTTGTCCTTTGTAACTAATCCTATTTTATGCCATAATTATTCTTCCAGAGGCTTTTGTGATTTAATGCTTGCTATCAGTCACCCTGCAACACAATGCATACAGTTGTCTCAGGAAAAGCAACTCAATTACAAATCAATGCTTATAATCTGGAGCAGCAAGTGGGATTTACCATTAGTAATGACAAATAAGATGCTCATCAGTAATAGATAATTTAAAGTGAAGTGATATGTGGCAGATAAATGCTTATTCCTCTCTACTCTTGTCCTTTATTTTAATGTATTTTCAACCTTCTCTACCTTTTTTTTTTAAAATGTACTATCTCCATTAAGGATTTTTATGCTTTGTTGAATTAATACCAGACTTTAATATGAGCATTCCATTGATATAGCTTATACTTCTAGGCTCCTCTTTTCATTTCAGATACAGACATTGAATCAAAGTTATATTCCTTAGTGAATTTGACTTGAAGTTTCTTTTTGAAACCATTGTTTGTCACTTCTGTCCACAAAGATTTAACATATATTCCATGCCTCTCCATATCTGAAGTTACATATACTGTGTGGCCAGATTATTATAATCTCTGAATGCATAATCTGGCCACTCAGTGTATATCCTATATAATAAAAGGCTAATATGCAAATTGTCCCCTCAACCAGGAGTTCGACCAGCAGGCAGGCCGGCCAACCGCCCATGTCCCCTCCCCTTGGCCAGGCTAGCCGGACCCCACCCATGCATGAATTCATACACCGGGCCCCCCCTCATATATATACTGAGTGGCCAGATTATTATGCATTCAGAGATCATAATAATCTGGCCACTCAGTGTATACCTTATTTGAGTTTAGATTCAATTCCAGTAAAATCTCCTGCTGCTCCCAATTGGCAGCAGGTGGTGATGCACTAGTAAGCATTTGACAACTGAAGAAGGAAGGAAGGAAGGAAGGAAGGAAGGAAGGAAGGAAGGAAGGAAGGAAGGAAGGAAGGAAGGAAGGAAGAAGGAAGGAAAGGAGGGAGGAAGAATTTGCTCCTGGGAAGAAATGTTCCAGGGTAGCTTCACACCACTAGCCATGAACCTTTTCATCATTTCTTGGAAGATAACCAACAACTCTTTTGTTGCTCAAACCTGCCAGGCAGCAACTTCAGTTATGCTCAATTCACAGAATTCTTCAGAAAGATCACCAGACATTTGTTCTATTATACATCACTTCCACATGTCTTCAAAAGAGCCTTTTTTCCCATAATGAATATTTAAGCAGATATCTAAGTAAAATTCAGGACATTTCAGACTTGTTTCTTCAATGTGTGTGTGTGTGTGTGTGTGTGTGTGTGTGTGTGTGTGTGTGTATGTGTATGATTTCCCCCATTGAGTTAATTAATGCATCCATCACCTCACACATTTACTTTTTTGTGTGTGAACATTTAAATTCGACCACTTCAGCAAATTTTAGTCATACAATAATACAGTGTTATCAACAATAGTCACCAACAGTGCACAAGAGTGCCCATTTCTCCACATCCTTGCCAGCTTTGTTATTTCTTGTCTTTTTGATAATTGACAACCCAACAAATATGATATAATATCTCATTGTGGTTTTGACTTGCATTTCCCTGATGATTAGATAGGGCTGAGCACCTTCTTATGTACAAAAGGAACATATGTATTTCTTTGGAAAAATATCTATTCAGATCCTTTGCCCATTTTTTAATTGTTTGTCTTTTTGTTACTGAGTTGTATGAATTACTTTTGTGTTTTGAATACTAACTCCTTATTGGATATGTGGTTGGCAATAATTTCTCCCATTCACTAGGTTGCTTTTTCATTTTGTTTATGGTTTCCTTTCCTGTGTAATTTGATAGGGATTGCACTAACTTGAAATTTGATAGGGATTGCACTAAACCCATAGATCACTTGGAATATTAATTCCAATCCATGAGCATGGAATACCCTTCCATATAGTTGTGTCATTTTCAATTTCTTTCATCAATGTCTTACAGTTTCCAGTGTATAGATCTTTCATGTCCTTGGTTAAATTTATTCCTAAGTATTTTATTCTTTTTGATGCTATTTTAGATGGATCATTTTCTTAAATTTTTTTTCTGGTAGTTTGTTTTTGTTCACTTAGATCTTGAATATGAAGTTTAATATAGATTTTGGTGCTTTTCAGGAGGACTGGTTTCATTTGTTATATACACTCTCAAATATATATTGAAACAGACATATGCACATGATATGCACAATGTTTCTTTCAGGAGTTCAATCTTTTTCAACTCTTTCATTTCTTCAGCTTGTAGAACTAAGAACTACTAGAACCAAATTTGTTTGCTTTCTGGGTAGCTATTTGGCATAAACATACTGAAGTTTAAATAAAAACAAATAAAATTACTTTAAAAGCATCTTCTCTTTCTTAGAGATGATTACACTGACCATCCCTATAATTCTCTATCACCTTACTTTATTTTTTATCAGAACATTTATTACTACATAATATCATACTATATTTTTTTAAATTTATTGCATCATCCACAGCTCTACAAGTGTGGGTCATCACATAATAAGGATATGTTGAATAAATAAATAAATAATCTATAAAAATTTAATTAGCATTTGGAGTCCTCAGTCCCCACCAAAAAACTCCATTAAATTAATTAAGATAATTAAATTAACAAATTCTTGAACTTTACTCATTGAGACGTTTAAAATATGGGTGTTATAATACTGTATAAAATAAGAAAGTAATTGGTGAGCTACATATAGCCATTCCAAGTTAATTTCATGTACTCCACAAGCCTATGTTTTAGGTTATAACTCTTAGATATGGTTAAAATTCATTTAGCATTTTAGCCTGCCAAAATTATAGCCAGGGAAAAAAATCAGCCCTGGACAGTTTGGCTCAGTGAATAGAGCATTGGTCCATGGACTGAAGGGTTCTGGATTCGATTCTGGTCAATGGCATGTACCTCAGTTGCAGGCTCAATCCATCAGGGAGTGTGTAGGAGGCAACCAATTAATGTGTCTCTCTCACATCAATGTTTCTCTCTCTCTCTCTGTCTCTCCCCCTCCCTTCCACTCTCTCTAAAAAATTTAATGGAAAAATATTCTCAAGTGAGGATTAACAACAACAAAACATCATACCAAGACGTCCTTGCATATCTATAATAATAAAAGAGTAATATGCTAATTAGACCAGACGACCTGACCTCTGGACGTCTTTCCTGATGAAGCCAGGGCTGCGAGGGAAGCCCAGGTCCCGGGTGCCAGAGGGAGCCGGTGCCAACAACTGGGGAAAGGAAGGCTTACTTTTGCACAAATTTTGTGCATTGGGCCTCTAGTTTATATATATGATTGCAAAAAGTCTTTTCCTTTATATAAAGTTCTTTCTGAACATTATTTTTTTTTATTTTTTTTTATTTTATTTTTATTTTTATTTTTATTTTTATTTTTCTCCCCCCATTCCCATCCCACCCCTCTCCCCACGCATGCCCCAATCCCCTGTTGAACTTAACCGTTGGATAGGCTTATATGCATGCATACAGGTCCTTTGGTTGAACTCTCCCCCTCCCCCCACCCTCCCCCTCCCCTCCCCTATCCTCCCTCTGAGGCCCGATAGTCCGATCGATGCCTCCTTGCTTCTGGTTCTGTTCTTGTTCCTCAGTCTATGTTGTTCATCATTTCCCCTAGATGAGCGAGATCATATGTCACTAGATATATACTAATAAGAACTGAATGTGAGACGAGCAATAATAGTTATGCTGACAGGCAAATGAATCAATCTGTAGCGAGCTTCCCCCTGGACCAACAGTTCTTTTGAGACCCAATTTCGATGTCCAGTAGTTCCTTATGTGTACATGTCAGCGCTGACCCCTCAGCTCTGGATGGTGGACAAATGGTGGTAATGGAGGTCCGACTCCCTCTGGTTTGGTCTCGGCCGAACCCAGGGGCACGGCGTCACCCGGACTAAGGGGCACGTGGCCTCACCCATACCCAAGGGGCGCGTGGTCTCACCCGGGCCTGGGACCCAGCCTCACCCGGATGGATCCAGGGGCGCACGGCCTCACCCGGACCCAGGATCTGGCTTCACCCGTACCCAGGGACGCTTGGCCTCTCCCAGACCCAGGGGCACGTGGCCTCACCCGGGGTTAGTTGCACAAGGCCTCACCTGGATCCAGGGACACATGGTCTCTCCCGGACCCAGGGACACTTGGCCTCTCCCAGACCCAGGGCCACTTGGGCTCACCCGGGCCTAGGTGCACGAGGCCTCATCCGGATCCAGGGACGCATGGTCTCACCCGGACCCAGGGACGCTTGGCCTCTCCCAGACCCAGGGGCACGTGGCCTCACCCGGGCCTAGGTGCATGAGGCCTCACCCGGATCCAGGGACACATGGTCTCACCCAGACCCAGGAACGTTTGGCCACTCCCAGACCCAGGGCCACTTGGGCTCACCCGGGCCTAGGTGCATGAGGCCTCACCCGGATCCAGGGACACATGGTCTCACCCGGACCCAGGGACGCTTGGCCTCTCCCAGACCCAGGGGCACGTGGCCTCACCCGGGCCTAGGTGCACGAGGCCTCATCCGGATCCAGGGACACATGGTCTCACCCGGACCCAGGGACGCTTGGCCTCTCCCAGACCCAGGGCCACTTGGGCTCACCCGGGCCTAGGTGCACGAGGCCTCACCCAGATCCTGGGACACATGGTCTCACCCGGACCCAGGGACGCTTGGCCTCTCCCAGACCCAGGGCCACTTGGGCTCACCCGGGCCTAGGTGCACGAGGCCTCATCCGGATCCAGGGACGCATGGTCTCACCCGGACCCAGGGACGCTTGGCCTCTCCCAGACCCAGGGCCACTTGGGCTCACCCGGGCCTAGGTGCACGAGGCCTCATCCGGATCCAGGGACGCATGGTCTCACCCGGACCCAGGGACGCTTGGCCTCTCCCAGACCCAGGGCCACTTGGGCTCACCCGGGCCTAGGTGCACGAGGCCTCACCCGGATCCAGGGACACATGGTCTCACCCGGACCCAGGGACGCTTGGCCTCTCCCAGACCCAGGGCCACTTGGGCTCACCCGGGCCTAGGTGCACGAGGCCTCATCCGGATCCAGGGACGCATGGTCTCACCCGGACCCAGGGACGCTTGGCCTCTCCCAGACCCAGGGGCACGTGGCCTCACCCGGGCCTAGGTGCACGAGGCCTCACCCGGATCCAGGGACACATGGTCTTACCCGGACCCAGGGACGCTTGGCCTCTCCCAGACCCAGGGCCACTTGGGCTCACCCGGGCCTAGGTGCACGCGGCCTCACCCGGATCCAGGGACACATGGTCTCGCCTGGACCCAGGGGTGTGTGGGCTCTCCCAGACCCAGGGGCGCTTGGCTTCGCCCGGGCACGGGATCCAGCGTCATCCGGGTCCAGGGGCACTTGGCCTCACCCGGACCCGGAGTCCGGCCTCACCTGGACCCAGGGGCATGTGGCCTCACCTAGACCCAGGGACGTGAGGCCTCACTTATACCCAGAGGCGTGTGACCACACCCGAGCCCAGAGGCGCGCAACCCTGCCCGCACCCGGGTCTCAGCGGGGCCCCGTCTTCCCGATCCCAATTCCTGCCAGTCAATCCCCCCTCAGCAATTCCCCTGGCCATCCTTCCAGAGCTCCAGTATGGCTGCTGCAGAACTCGTCGGGCGGCGGTTCGGCGAAGCTCCGGTGCACCCGGTGCATGGCGGTGGGCCGGTCTGGCGTCGCTGCGTCGGCCCTTGGGTCTGCATCGGTGGCCGGTCGCCGAGCATGCGCACCTGGCCGCTTCCGGGGCGTTGAGATTCTTGACGGACTCGGAGGTCAGCAAGCGCGGAGTCTCCCACCCCATGTCTCATAGGGGCTCGTCTGTCCGTGCTTGGCTGCCAGTGGAGCCGTCCCCTCAGCCGGAGACCGCCGGGGGAACTGCGCCGAGCACGTTCCAGGCCGCTGTTGTATCGCCTGAGCCATAGTTCTTTTGTGTCGCCTGAGCCGTAGTTCTTAATGTGTGGTCTTTGGGTCACCGGCATCAGCATCATCCCACATACCCCTCTTTTATTCTAGTTGTAGAGCATCTACTCAGCCAGCCCTATGGTGGTCTTGGATGGTGTCTGCTCTGCTCTCTTGTCGTAGTCTCAAAGTTGTTGTGGTAGGCAACAATCAGGCTTCCGCCCTATGCCTCCATCTTGGTCCTCCTTTGTATAGTTAAGTCTTGATTGTTGTTGGTGTCACTGGGGGGGCTCTCTTTGTCTATAAAGGAAGAGTTGCTGTGCAGGAGACACGTTTATGGGCCAGGTCTTGGTGCAGCAAAGCTTTGGCGCTCACTGAATATTCCCGTTGAATGTGTCCCTTATGCATGTGGTTGAAATCTGGTGTCATCTCCCACAGACCACTAGATGCCCTCGTTTCTGGGTCTCCAATGGGGTGTAGATCAGCTACTGCCTTAGGCACTCAGCAAGGATTACAGCAAAAACTGTAGTTTCTTCCTCCTGTCTGAGTGGCCCTGGAGCAGTCCGACTAGAACAGCAGTTCATCTGGTCCGCTGCCAGAGGGCAGGCCACCCACATGCATAAGCCGTTGCTTGGGGCGCAGGTGTGCCTGCAAGACTTGCAGGGCAGGTCTTCAAAACGTGCGGGGTGGGTCCCAGGGCGGGGCGGGGTCTCAGGGCACCAACAGGCCATGGTGCGGCGAGCTGCGATGGCTGTGAGTCTGGTCCTTCTGCCTTCCACGTATCTAAGTCCCCTCGTTCCGCACTCCAGCGCAGCAAACACTGATTGCTGGGCGCACCTCCGCAAGAGTCCCGCCTCTCCCCGCAGGCATCTGGGTCTCCCGGGGTTCGCCAGAAGATGGATTTCAGGGTGATGGAGAGCTAATCTCCCCTAGGTTTGGAACAAAAGCCCCTTTCCCCCGCCACCAGCCAGACCCACGCACCTCCACACCTCATCCCCTCCGATTTCGCTGGGTGCGAGGCAACAGAACAGCCTTTAACCTCCGCCACCATCTTTTTCAAACTTCCCAATTTGTACTTCTTAATCCCTTCATTTCAGTCAACTCTACTGAAGTCTAGCGCCGCCGGGAGATGCACGGAAAGGGCGCCCGGGCCTCCGTCCGGTGCGCGGTGCGCGCGTCCCGCGGAACCAGGCGCGTGAGGGCCGCGCAGCTGGGGCGGGCGCTGGGCGGCCGCCGAGCTCCAGGCACCGCCATCGCCGCGTTCCGGATGTCGCCGCCGCGGCGTCCCCCCGATTTGTACTTCTTAATCCCTTGAATTCAGTCAACTCTACTGAAGTCTAGCGCCGCCGGGAGGTGCACGGAGAGGGCGTCCGGGCCTCCGTCCGGTGTGCGGGGCGCGCGGCCCGCGGCACCAGGAGCGCGGGGGCTGCGCGGCGGGGACGGGTGCTGGGAGGCCGCCGGGCTCCGGGCGCCGCTGCTGCGGCGGCGTCCCCAGCGTCCCGGGCCAGGCGGCCTGCGGGGGCGGCGGAGTTGCGAAAGTGAGTTAGTTTCCCAGGGTTTCGCCCGGAATGGGGTTCAGTGCCATCGGAGCCGGTGCTCAGCGCACTCCGGAGCCTTTATCTCCTTCCTGCCAGTGAACTCCGGCCAGGTCATCAGCCGCCCCTTCCTCTCCGGTTCCATCCTCCCCGCAGGCGCGTGTGCTCATGTCTCCGCCCGTTTCTCCATACCTCAGGCTTTTACAGCTTCCCCGACTGTCCCCGTGGCCTTCTCCTTCCCCCCAGCTGTGGGCATTTCAGTCCACCAACTTTCCTGTGGTTCTGGACGATGTCCGTTCTGACCTCTAGTTGTATTTTTGAAATTGTTGTGCCCGGCTGCAGGTTAGGTGTTTAACCTATGCCGCCATCTTGGTTTCTCTCTGAACATTATTTTTAATGATTACATATTTTATCATAAAAATATATAATTTTTTTACATATTAAGTTTCCTCAGTTTCTCAAGACCTATGGGTATACATGGGACCATATTTGCATTACTTATCCAACTTCCACTGGCTCAGGACATGTAAGTCCTCAGAGCCTGGAAAATATTTTGGAGAGTCCCGCAGTAGTCATGTAATACTATCCCACACATCTTCATGAACATGGATCTGAGTGCATCCATGGGAGTGCCATGGGCACTAGCATTCTCTGGCCACCATGGTGCCCACCAGACAGTGCTACCATCATTCCTACTGGGTTCCAGAATATTTGGAGGAATGGAGGACATTTCCCTCACATTTGTAGAGCATCACTGTTTTTTGGAAAATACTATAGCTTCTACTATGTGATGTGACTGCTAGTTTTGCTTCCTCCCAGGTGCACAAAAGTAGCCTACCAGGGTCTACCATGGATTCCACAGAGCCACCATCAATACAAGAGTGACCTACACAGAGTGGGAAAGAGTGTCATTTCTTGCACTATACCAAAGTAATGTTGGCTGTGCCCTGATACCAAAGAGGTAAATTAGCTTTTTTTGTTTTCCCCCTAATGATTCTCTTCCTGGGAACACAGACAGAAGCCCATGAGAATAGCTGATAGTATCCCCAAGTGACAGGTTTAAAATCACCCCTTTCTTTGTCCTGAAGGCTTTCTTACAGAGTGAAGACTGGGATATGTGGTGCTTTCTTCATAGGATTAGTTCGTTACCAGCTTCATCCCCAAGCACTCTTTTATAATGATTTCTGATAATTGCCCCTCTTTCAAACTCTCTGTTCCACTAGTTTACAGGCCATAATAACAAAGGTAAGCACCACTGTATTACTATTACCCTATTGTTAGACAGTGAGTGGTTTAAAGTTTCCTCTCTGTTGTAAAAGACATCTTGGAGTTTAAAGCTCTCTTCAATGTCAGAGGTTATTTCTTTAAAACACAGGAGAGATTATTTGGGTAAAGTTTTGGAAAAGTTGTATGATTTTTATTATGTATTTGAAAGCAGATATTCCTATCTGATTTTTGCCTATAGATAATCCTTTTTCTAATCTCAAGAAAGCCATTTTCTCATCAAGCAATATCTGTGGTAAAGTAACTGTCATTCTTCAAAAAAACCTTCATCACTTTTTATAAATACTAGAGGCCCGGTGCATGAAATTCATGCACTTGATAGAGGGAGGCGTCCCCCCAGCCTGGCCTGCGCCCTCTTGCAGTCTGGGAGCCCTTGGGGATTGTCCGACTGATGGCTTAGGCCCACTCCCCAAGCCAGCAGTCGAACATCCTTAGCGCTGCTGAGGAGGCAGGAGAGGCTCCCGCCACTGCCGCTGTGCTCGCCAGCTGTGAGCCAGGCTCAGGGCTTTCTGGCTAAGCAGCGTTCCCCCTGTGGGAGCACTCTGACCATCAGGGGCAGCTCCTGCATTGAGCATCTGCCACCCGATGGTCAGTGCACATCATAGTGAGCGGTTGAGTGGCCTTAGCATATCATTATCATATTACACTTTGATTGGTTGAACAGCCGACTGGATGACCGGACACTTAGCACATTAGGCTTTTATTATATAGGATACCTAGCTCTACTAAAGATGTGTCACACAAAAACACCAAAACCTTATATTTCTCTTTTTAAAAGTGCACTTCAATCCCTTGCTAGCATAATATTATTCTCACAAAGTTATACAACTATATAAGCTTTCAAGTTTGAATGCCAAGGTTTGGGGTCAGGTTTTGAAATCTTAAAACAATAAATTTTGAGTTATTCATACACATAAAACAGTGTCTCCAGTCTTCAAGTGATATAGGTGGCCTTGGTAGAATGTCATCTCCTGTACTCATGGCTCACTTATCACTCCCTATCTTATCACTTACAACCTTGAAGTTGTAATTAGGTTAATTATATTTATAATCATCTCTCTTGGCTTTAAAGTAACCAGTTCTGACTCTCTGACTCAGTGAGTTGCACATGCCTATCCTACATCAGCTCTGTCCTTCCTTGCCTACATCTGCTATTGACATTTAAAATGACTTTTCTAATGTACTTATAATTGCTGCATAATTTTTAATCATTTCCTCCACCTTCCTTTCCTCTTACTTTTTGCTAAAGGCTAAATTTTTATGACAGATTTATGGATTTGAGAATGCAGTGGTTTGGAAGAGCAGAGAAAAACTAAAGTGTTAGGATGAAACTATAATTGATTTGAAGTGTAGGACTGAGGCACCGTAACTCAGATGTACTTTAAGACATAAGAAATTAAATCATCCTGATGTTTCTAATATTGAATTTCTTTATCTATAAAATAAATAGTATAACACATTTCAGTCAGGGTTCATCTGAAATTTAGATGAGTAATAATGCATGTTGAGTGTCTGGAACAATTCCTAGAACATATTAGGTACTCAAATATTATTTAAAGAAATTCAGGTAGGGAAGACAATTTCAGGATGTCTTCTCCATAGTTTTTAGTGAAAATTTTATCTGGTAGTCATTAATTTATCACCTTTGTGAGCTTTCCAGTGCTTAACGTTTACCCCTCAAGCATACTAGCTCAATAAACTAAACTGAGAGAGCAGATAATTTTCTCAGGGAAAATCGCATTAACAAAATGTATGATGCTGGCAGGTAAAATCAGAATGCTAATTTCTTAATTTTCTGCTTAAAACATAATTGCAGTTTGGAGCATGTGAGTGCTTTTTATTTTATCTCTGTTGGCAGACATCATGGGAAACAAAAAATCATAATTAGAGTGCTCTGTAAAATCTGAATTGTAATTACCATGAGTTTTATGTAGTTTAATAAAGTCATCTCCACAACATGGGTGGTCTGGTTAAAAACACTGGAATGCTTACATTTCATTGTCTAATTTTCCATTTCCTCAGAATGTTGATTGGTTACCATAAATATTGCATTTACTTGTTTCTATCACTAAACTTTTATGTGCAACCTTCTGGCAGATTGATCTCTTTCCCTTCACAAATGTTGGTGTTTTCAGTCAGTAGTCAGTTCTTGCTTGCTAAGAGCAACTCTTTTTTTTTTAAATCCTCACCCAAGGATATTTTTTCCGTTGATTTTTAGAGAGAATGGAAGGGAGAGAGAAAAACATCCACGTGAGAGTGACACATTGATTGATTGCCTCCTGCATGAGCCCTGACCAGGCCAGGGATCAAACCTGCAACTGAGCTATGTGCCCTTGACTGGAATAGAATCTGAGACCCTTTGTTCCGCAGTCCAATGCTCTAACCACTGAACAACCAGCCAGGGCAAGAGCAACTCTTTCTTGACAAGACATTCTCAGCTCTCATTCATAGTGTGTTGGTTTTATACTACAAACATCAGAAAGCAACTTCCCTTCTCTTATTTACATAATTCTTGAATCACTTGTAAATGAAGATTTGACTTATTTTGTTGTGATCTTCAGTTTTCTCATTTAAAAATGGAAATGATAATAGTATCGTCCTCATGTGGTTTTTGAGAAGCTTAATAAAATAATGCTTTCAAAGGACTTAACACAGTGCCTACCATAAGTAGGAACTTAAGAAATATTTTTTTTAAAACTCGAATGCCCTAACATTTAATAGGGCATTAAATGTTATGCTATGACTTGACTTATCATAAAAAGAGAGCTCTTCCACAGCAAGACTTTTCATAATACATACAGCTCACTCTATGTCTAATAACAGTTCTGCCATGATCGTACAAAGAGTAAAGACCACCTTTACCTTTTAACTAGCTGTAGAAAAGTGTTGGAAGTGCCTCAACTCTACTTGGTAAGGGTATCTGGAAGTTAGAGCTGGAAGTCCCTTTTGAAAAGGAGGCAGGCAGGCTAAATAGAATAATGCTCAGGAAGGTTCTTTAAAAATGGCAAACACGTTGCATGTGAAGAAGATAATCACTATTATTAGTAGGATGGTAACCTTGTAGAGAACATGGGAACAGCAAATGGCATCACTGAGGCTTTCTATAGTTGAGATGACAAAAATTCCACAAAGTTTTATGCCATTCCTCTGATAAAAACTTGAGTGATTACTTGCTTCTTTAACAATGAAATTGTCACAAGGCAACCTAACAACAAGGCAAAGAACTCCAGTTGTTAACGCCTTTGGGTGACATCTCCTGAAAAAGAACCTCTCCTCCAGAGATTATAAAATAGCATCATTCTTGCTCCACTATTTTCATATGCAGCAAGGAGAAACTACAGGCTAATGAACCAACAAGTCACTCATCAGCCTCCCTCTTTCAGCAGCATTGCTTATATAAAATAATCTCTTATTTGAATTATTAAATAATCTCTTGTTTGAATTATTCAATAATTCCACCAGAAGCACCATAAGGATTATTAGTCAATCTTTGCTACACCAGGCATGGTTGGGAGGCTTAATAGTTTGAAACTTAATGTTTTTCTATTCTATCATTTGTTCATGAAATATTTCATGAACAGTGAGGTTGAAATGAGACTTTCACTTTGAAACAAGAAGCCATTTACTATAAGAAGAAAGTAGTCATGGGTTTATCAAGTTGATAGCAGCCACGGAGCTGTTAGTGAGATATATGCATATTAAAATATACAAACGTGGGGATTCTTGGGAAAAAGTGGATTTCAATGCAGGCTTCCTCTACATAAATTAGGCCATCTTTCTGTTAAAGGCAATCTATTGGAAAAGTTTTGTGTGTTTTTTAAATTCAATCTTCCAGTTTGAAAACCAACAGATTTTTTTCTCACAATTCCCCAGTGTGGAACAGTCATCACATACTCACGTGCCTTAGTGGCTGAATCTGGGGCAGAATCCACTTGATTAGCTTGACCTAGGTACCTGTTGTAAGCCACTCCAATTGCCAAGTGCTTTCGTTCCTCAGATGATTAGATTGGACCAGAGCATAATAGCAGCTTACCTCTTTAACCTTTTGCACTCCGATGTCGAGTGTGACTCTATACGGTTAGCATCGGTAGCAGCTCGTACGTATGTCGAATTGTATTGAATGTGTCAATAATCGTATCTAATAAAAGAGTAATATGCAGATTGACCATCACTCCAACACACAAGATTGCTGCCCCCATGTGGTCAAAGATCCTGCTCCCATATGGACACAAGATGGCCACCACAAGATGGCCAGCAGGGGAGGGCAGTTGGGAGGGACCAGGCTGGCAAAGGAGGGAAGTTGGGGATGACCGGGCATGCAGGGAAGGGCAGTTGGGGGGGACCCAGGCCTGCAGTGGAGAGCAGTTGGGGGGGACGAGGCCTGCATGGGGAGGGCAGTAAGTGGTCACCAGGCCAGCAGAGGAGGGAAGTTGGAGGTGACCGGGCCTGCAGGGAAGGGCAGTTGGGGGTGACCCAGGACTGCAGTGGAGAGCAGTTGGGGGTGGACCAGGCCTGCAGGGGACAGCAGTTAGGGGTGACCAGGCCTACAGGGGACAGCAGTTAGGGGTGACCAGGCCTGCAGGGGACAGCAGTTAGGGGCAAACAGGCTGGCAGGGGAGCAGTTAGGCATCAATCAGGCTGGCAGGGGAATGGTTAGGGGGTGATCAGGCTGGCAGGCAGAAGCGGTTAGGGGCAATCAGGAAAGCAGGAAGGCGAGCAGTTGGGAGCCAGCAGTCCTGGACTGTGAGAGGGATGTCCGACTGCCCTGTTTAGGGCCTAAACGGGCAGTCGGACATCCCTTTAGGGGTCCCAGATTGGAGAGGGTGCAGGCTGGGCTGAGTGACAACCGCCCCCCCCACATGAATTTCGTGCACTGGGCCTCTAGTTTGAAATATTAAAAAATCCAAATAAATAAGTTTGTATGAAAAGAAACTCCAGTTTTTTATTCTACTGCCGCACTCTGTAAAATCTGGGGTATTTAAAAAATTAAATCCCGAGTAGAATAAAGGAATCGAGAAAAAAGCAAGCGAGTGCAAAGGGTTAAAGATCGGGGCCTTTATTCTTATACTAGAGGCCCGGTGTATGAAATTTCATGCACTGGAGGGGGGGGGTCCCTCAGCCCGGCCTGTCCCCTCTCACAGTACGGGAGCCCTCAGGGGTGGGAGGTGACCCAGTGATCAGGGGAAGGCAACACCCCCATCACACCTCTGCTGCTGCTGCCACTGCCAGCAGCGCCAGCCTTGGCCGGCCCTGGTTACCTGAGCCTTGGGCGGCTCTGGGCGGCGGGGCAGCCACCATCCGAGGCTTGCCTGCATCTCAGGCGTCAGCTGGGCAGCTGCCATCTGAGGCTTGCCTGCGCCTCGGGCTGACCCTAGGTGGCTGGGGCCTGAGGGTGGGTCCAGCCGCACTGTGCACCTGCCAAACCCCCCCCCCCCCCCGGGCAGGGCTGAAAGGACTGGGGGATTCCAATGGGACTGAGGGGACTGGGCACCGCCATCTTGTGGCTATGGGTGCCACTATCTTTGTGACAGGGTGATGGTCAATTTGCATATTCCCTCTTTATTAGATAGGATGCATTGTCTTTGGTTGACTTGAACAATCTGGGGAAATAATCTTTATTCTAATGGAATTTCATTTGATCAGTCCATTCAGGTGCAACAAGGCATGTCCTGACACTGCTTTTGGATCAAAATAGGAGGGAGAAGTAGGGGGACATAAGCAGTTCTTAGTAGCCAAAGACGCTTGTGCTAAACACCTAATTGAAAACCATACATTTAAGTGACTGTATTATGTGGTTTTTAAAAATTTTGTGGAGAGGTTTTCTAACAAATTATTGACTTAGCACCCCTAAAATGAGCAGCACCAGACATTTGTGAGATAATATCAAAAGCTGTGGAGGTATCACATAGTAAGTCCTCACTTAATGTCATTGACAGGTTCTTAGAAACTGTGACTCTAGGAGAAATGACACGTAATGAATTATCAATTTTACCAGAGGCTAATTGATATAAATATGAGTTAAGTTCCTACAGCACATGCTTTGGTCACAAAAATATTGCCAAACTCCTAAACAAAGACCCCAAACAGTTTTAATATGAAACATTTAAATACAAGTGAGTGATACATATATTTAAGGAAGATGAATAAAACAAGTAAAGTAAGTATTTCCTAACCCGAGTATTCCAGTCATATGGGGCTGGAGCCTGTCCCAGCAGCTCAGGGCAAAAAGCAGGCTCCTACCTTCCACCTCAGGCACCACTAACATCCACCCACCATCACTCAGACCGAGACACGCCAATTCGCCTCAGGAGCACATCTTCGGGATGTGGGAGGAAACTGGAGAGCCCAGAGAAAGCCCACACAGACATCAGGAGAATGAGCACACTCCACATAGACAGTGGTCCTTGCCAGCAATAACTTTTTTCTCATCAACTTTAGAATGCAATGACGTTGAACAAAACAACATTATTCTATGTACATTGCTGTACATTGATTTCAGGAGCGCAGTGAGGTGGCTAAGCACGGGTCTATGCAGCAGTGTCGTTGGGCTTCATTTGCCTCCTCTTATCATGTAACTCCTTGATGTTTAGGGAGCAGTCGTGCCGATATATAAAATTGCCTGAAAATACCTAAAAGTAAGAGGGTGCGACTGGAGCGGTCCCTGCTGGCAAATATAGCAGAGTGGTAACTATACCGCCACCAAAGGCTGTGTGTGTGTGTGTGTGTGTGTGTGTGTGTGTGTGTATGTGTGGAAGGGAATGGCTGCTTTTGTCTTTTTGTTGCTGTTAATCCTCACCTGAGGATATTTTTTTCCCTCTGCTTTCAGAGGGAATGGAAGGGAGGGATGGATGAGAGGAGAGAGACAAAGATCAATATAAGAGAGACCCATCAATTGGTTGTCTCCCACATACACCCCAACGTGGGGAGCGAACCCCCAACCGAGGCACATGCCCTTGACTGGGTATTGAACTCGCGACACTTTGGTGCATGGGCCGGCACTATAACCACTTAGCCGCACCAGCCAGGGCTTGTCTTAAAATGAACCTCTCAAGACAATGTTCTGGAAAAGCAGAGGGACCTCAATGAGAACATGTAAGCACATACAGAAGCTGATGAGGAAATCAAAATCAGGGAGGCCGAGGAGGCATAATCTAGAAGAAGGCAAATGTAGATGCAAGTACCTCAAGTCTAAAGAGCAGTTTTGAAAAACCTATATAAGCAACTTGAACAACAACATCAAAAAGTATTGACTGTGTTGCTTTCATCTTCAGAAAATACCAGTATCATATGTCTAAAGCATGGCCAGGTTAAGAACACAACTTTTCCCTTTAATCATATCCCTCTCTAACCCAACACTGAAAGTATCAGAAATAGCTGTTAGAAAGATGGGCAGTCAGACATGAAGCATGGAAAAAAACAACACAAATTACTCTCCACTCGCCCATTGCAGGCTCCCACACCTGAAGCAGCCCAAACATGGAGCCGCTTTAAATTTGGATTAAGTAAGATTAGACTGGACACTTCATTAATTGTCACTGGGAAGGCTTTTGGAACTGCCCAAGTCGTTGTCTGGATATAGAGAAGAACAAGTCCATAGAGTAAGTTTAATGGTGAGAGAAAAGAAAAAAGTAAAATTTAATGTGAATCTATCCTGTCAGATCTAGCCCATTCAATAAACCAGTTACACACAGAATAATAGCTCTCAACTGTAACAGTGAATGACTTGACTGACTGACTGACTTACTGAATGAATGAATGAATGAATGAATGAATACTTTAAGACGTAAGAATTAGTTTCTTGAAAACTAGGTCTGGATTAGCATAATCACAGGAAGAAGCAATGCAGCTTTAGGGGTTGTCTGAGTTAGAAGTGGATTCACTTTCTCCTCCTCTGGTTTCTCTTCCTCCCTCCATTGTGTATTTATTCTCTTAGAGGCCCTATTCATATCATTCCATCTCCAGAGAGAAAAGGGAACTTAGGACAAATCCCAAAGGGAGGCTACACTGGCTTGTTTTTGGTCATGTACCCACAATTAGACAGATCTCTATGGTGACGGGGGATGATACATGGAGATTGCTAAACCTACCAGGGAACACTTGGGTGTGATGGCAGAAGTTGCTCCCTAAAGAAAATGGGGCATGGGAGACTGATTCTGAAAAGACAAAAAAAAAAAATGTTCTCTAAAAAATGGATTGCTGAAGTGCTCCATTCACTGGTGAGAGGGCTGACAAGTACATCCATGAGAACTGAGAGCTGGCAGTTTTTGTCAGTGATTGTGATCACTTACTGACAGCCACGGTTCAGAAGGTCTGGGGGAAAGACTAATTCATAAATGCTTTGAAACAGGCAGGCAAGTAACATTCCATAACAGTACTTTCAGGTAAGGAGATGATGCTCATTTGTCAGAAACTCTCCTCACTGATATGAGTGACAAGTTCATCAGCCAGTTCTAAGGAGACACTTTGTTTATAAGATTACACCTATTAATTTTGAGATTTCCAACTGCATACATTCTGTATAGAATAAGACCCGTACATTAAGGGCATTTTAGAACACAGAAGTGCTCAAATATTGTATGAAGCATTTGTTTTCAGTTGACTTGTGTTTGCAGAGCTAGACTTTTATAGCCAGTTTCCATAAGAATGTAGTTTTCCAACAATTTAAACAACTTTTCACAATATAATGAGTGGTATCCTGGGTATGTCTTCATGATCCAAAAACTCGTTTTGTCATAAATATGCAAATGGTATTATTAAAATAACTAGGGGCCCAGTGCACGAAATTGGTGCACTGGCGGGGGGGGGGGGGGGGGGGTTCCCTCAGCCTAGCCTGCCCCCTCTCACAGACTGGGAGCCCTCAGGGGATGTCCTACTGACGGCTTAGGCCTGCTCCCGCTGGAAAGCGGGCCTAAGCTGCAGTCTGGCCTCCCTCTGCGGGAGGCAACCAGGCTGATCAGGGAAAGGCGCCAGCCCTATCACCCCACTGCTGCAGCCACTGCCAGCCACTGCAGCTGCCAAGGTGTTTTCATCAACACAGACTCCAGTCCCTTCACCATGAAAAAAATGACAACTTTCTTTAGGCATTTTCAAGATGTGTATTTCATAGGATATGATATTTCTTTCTTTCTTTCTTTCTTTATCCTCACCTGAGGATATGTTTCCATTGATTTTTAGAGAGTGTGGAAGAGAGAGAGAGGGAGAGATAGAGAGAAACATCAGTGTGAGAGGGACACTTTGATTGGTTGCCTCCTGCATGAGCCCTGACCTGGGCCCCAGCCAGGGAGGATCCTGTAACCTAGGTACATGCCCTTGATCAGAATGAAACCCGGAACCCTCGGTCTGCAGACCAAGGCTCTATCCACTGAACCAAACTGGCTAGGGCAGGATATGACATTTCTTAGCCCCTCCAGCAGTGAACCTTCATTTTTTTTTTCTCCAGGAGTGTGGTGGAAAGACCCTAGATCACCTTCTTGGATTCTTATTACCCGAGTTACCAAGACCACTGCAAATGGAGGCATACAGGGAGCATATCCAATGAGCAGTCAGAAAAGGTGTTTACGCTTGAACTGGTTTGGCTCAGTGGATAGAGCGTCAGCCTGCAGACTGAAGGGTCCCAGGTTTGATTCTTGTTAAGGGCATGTACCTTGGTTGGGGGCACATCCTCAGTGGGGAGTGTGCAGGAGGCAGCTGATCAATGTTTCTCTCTCATCGATGTTTCTGACAGTCTATCCCTCTCCCCTCTTCTCTGTAAAAAATCAATAAAATATATTTTTTAAAAAAAGAAAAGAAAAGGTGTTTCCTCTGCAGCCCATGTGCAGAGGATCCCCTGCGTTATGTCCACTGGGCTAGGGGGCGTGTCCCCGGCCTGCATTCGCTGTGTCCGCCGGGCTGGGAGGTGTGGACCTGGGCTGCTTGGCGCAGCCGCTTGTGCTTGGCACCCCTGGCCGCTTGTCCTGAGAGCCAGCCCACTTGGCGCCCCTGGCTGCTCATCCTGGGACCTGGGCTGCTTGGCGCTAGTGCCTGTAGGCCACTCCTGGCCAGCGATGTTCTAGGACCCTGGCCACTCAGGGCCTATGCGCGGGCTTACAGGCTCGGAGTGGTCTGGGTCCCGAGGATATTCCCGGGACCCAGGCCGCTCGGTGCCTGTGTATGCAAATTAACCCGCCATCTTTGTTGGGTTAATTTGCAAACTCACTCTGGATTGGCTGGTGGGCGTTGTGGAGGCATGGTCAATTTGCATCTTTCTCTTTTATTAGTGTAGATTTTCTTTCGTTATTATTGTAAAATGAACTCATTTTCATAATGGAGTTTATAAAATTCATTTTAAAACATTTAAAAATCTACCTGGCTGGTGTGGCTCAGTGGTTGAGTATCAACCTATGAACCAGGGGGTCACGGTTTGATTCCCTGTCAGGGCACATGCCAGGTTGTGGGTTTAATCACTAGTGTGGGGCCTGCAAGAGGCAGCTGATCAATGATTCTCTCTCATCATTGATGTTTCTATCTCTCCCTCTCCTTTCCTCTCTGAAATCAATAAAAAAATAATTTAAAATTAAAGAAGTTATCCATAGTTTTTTAATATTAATATTTTTTCTTAAATATTATTTTCTATGTATTGATTGTATAACCAGTTACCTATAGTTCACTACTTTTTTTCAAAGCACTTTTAGTTAATACCATTGGCTTTTTTCAACTATATTGTTGTATTTTTCCCCTTAATTTTAAATAAAATGCTGCATTTATTAATTTTTCTTATTGTTTAATTATGTCTTTCAAGTGGCATGTTTTTATCTGATTATTTATATATTCTTCTATAATAGAAGCTTCTGTCCTCTGGACACTTACAAAATTATTTTATTTTGAAGTTTCTTTTTATTTGAAGCTTAAGAACCTGAGGATATATTTTAGTCATTTTCTACACTTGTTTGATTCTTTTCTGGAAATCAATGTCTTTTTATTTTCTAGGTTTTTGTCTTTTTTTTTTTTTATTTGGAGAAACTTTGTATAAATTTGGACATCTTCTGTATTTCATTTGTTTGGTTCTCATTAATCATATTTTGGATCTCTATTGTCTGTCCAGTTTTTTGCTTTATTAATTTTTTAAAAATTATTTTTATTAATCATGCTTAAAGTCAAATTCCAGTTTCTGTACTGCTATTTTTATATGCTGCTATTTCTAATTTAACTTGAAATTCTTTAGCGTCATTAATTTTCTCTTAAATTTCTTACTTTAGATGGAATAATCTGCTAATTTTCTTCAACTTTATCCTTATCTACTGACTGTCTTATGCATGCTTTAGTCCTGTTCTGTTTTCTTAATGCAACCTTTTGCTTGGCAGGTGAACAATTTAGGGCCATAGAGGTTGGATGACTTTTCAAAAGTTACAGTGAGAGAGATTATTCTACACATCTCTCCACATTGCTTCTCCCTGAGACTATGGGCCAATAATTTTTGAAAATTCAAAAATAAAAACACAATTTAAACAGGGAATTATAAATACATATGTTCATGTTAAGAGTTAGTATACCACCAAATTGTGTGTGTGTGTGTGGGGGGGGGTGTTGGAGGGGGGCGCTGATGGGTGAAAAAGGTGAAAGGATTAAGGAGCACAAATTGCCAGTTATTAAAATAGTCATTGGGGTATAAAGCATAGGGATATAGTCAGGAATATTGTAATAACTTTGCATGATGTCAGATGGACACTAGCTTTATCCACTTGATCACTTCATAAGGTATATAAATATCTAACTACTATGTTATATATCTGAAACTACTATAACATTGTATGTCATCTGCAATTGAAGAATACATTTTTAAAAAGGACTTAGTATAGCATAAGCAAAATACCAGACACAGAAAGACAAGTACTGTATGATTTTACTTATATGTGGAATCTAAAAAAGTCAAACTCATAGAACCAGAGAGTAGAATGATGGTGGCCAGGAGCTGGAGAGATAGGGGGAGTGGGGGACATTGGTCAAAGGGCACAAGCTTTCACCTATAAGATGCATTAGTTCTGGAGATCAATTGTGGAGCAGGTTGACTATGGTTAGTAGCATTGTATCGTATACTTGAAATTAAGTGTTCTCACCACACATAAAAAAGGTAACTATGTAAGAAGATGGATGTATTAATTGACTTGACTGTGGTAACTATTCCACAATGTATATGTACATAAAATCATCATGTTGTACACATAAAAAGAAAAAAGAGTTAGCAGAGCATAATGGTAAAGAATAGAGACCCTGGAGCCATAGTACCTGGGTTGGAATCCCAACTCCTCTATTTCTAAGGGTGTGACAGTAAAACCTACTTATCTGCCCTGGGCACAAGTGTATTCATCTGTAAAAATGGGTAACAACACCAGTGTTCACCTCAAGGGTTGTTGTAAGGATTAATTGGGTTAACACTTGTAAAACCCTTAGAAGTGTCTTGTCTTGTGAATATTCAGTAGGTGTGACCACAGCATTGCTCTTGTTATAATATTGAAGCATGGGCTCTCTGGGCCATGGGGGGTGATCACTGTGGTGCGGTGAATGATGAGGGTGGAGACTGGCACCCAGAGAGCTGCATGAAGCCACTGGGAGAACAAAAGGAAGAAAGAAGTGTGCTGCCTCACCCAGGACTTTGACTGTCCCCAGCTTGGTACAGAAATGAGGTTACATTCTGTTTCTCTCAGTTACATGCTTATGTTATACTGGAGGCCCAGTGCACGAAAATTCATGCAAGAGTAGGCCTTCCTTACCCCAGCTGCCAGCACCGGCTTCCGGCTTCCCTCGGGCACCCAGGACCCGGGCTGCTTCCCTCCTCCTGCTGCCAGCAGGTACCTGGGACCCTGGCCTGCTTCCCTTGGGCCCTGGCTTTGTCAGGAAGGACATCCAGACATCCGGAAGGTCATTCAGCTGTCTGGTCTAATTACCATATTACCCTTTTGTTATTATAGATAAGCATTTCATTAAAAAGCATACAATGCTATGGGAAACAATTAGGCACATTATAGAGGTCAGAGCACGGGCAGGAATGAGATGGCTCATTCAGAACAGATTACTGAAGAGAAAGGATTATTTACAGAGGTGTGGGCAGGGCAAAGGAAATCAAATTAGGGGTAATAGATGGTGGCAGATTAACAACATCTGGAAGTCACTACTACTCTGATGCAAGGGGAGGGAGGGAGACATGAGGAAGATGGGGCCTTCTGCTCTAAGGAAGGGTTGCTCCACGGAAGCTATGTCCCTCTCTTGAAGGAAGGCAGCCTGTGTCAGCCTGAGCCAGGGCAGGAAGGAAGCCAAGAGAATAAATACCCCCATTTTTCTATTTCCCCGCCCTCCAACCTCCTGCTTGTACCTCATTGGCTAAATTCAATGATAAGCCAAAGGACAAAGGATCGCAGCCTCTAAGCTGTGTCCTGGTGGGGTTGTCAGCTGCTCAGAGGTACATGAATGGTGATATTACTTATCACCTTTTGTTTGACATGCAAGCCCTAAACCGCATAACTTTAAATACTTAGAGCTCTGAGGTAGATGTTATACGCTGGCTCAGTCAGCCCCTATTCCATCTGCCTTTCAGGATGCTTCCCTTTAATGCGGAGGCTGACCGGCTATCGACACATTTCCTAGACTTATTGTAACTACCACTGTGGCTGCAAAACAGTTTCAACTGATGAGATGCACATGTGCGAGATTCGGAATGCAGATTAAGGCAAAGGTTGTCATCCTGCCGCTGCTGGTTGTGCAGGCAATCGAGGTGGCTGGGAATGAATGCTCAGAGGAAATTCCAGAGCACAGACTCTACCGTGTAAGGTCCATTCACAAAGTCTGGAGGTTCAAAGGCAGTCGTGTGGTGGTACCCGCAGTGGTGGCAGCATTTTCAGATCACAGTTTTCCCAAGGTGGTGTGCTCTTGAACTTTATGTATACTACCCAAGATTCCTGCCACTTCAGCCCTTTCAATAATTCTGTAAGCACACATTTATCTACATTAGATCTCTTGCTGCGTAAAGAACTGGAGTGGGCTCTGGTTCCTGCACGATCTGTGCCTAATACGAGCCCCGCTGATCCTACTCTTTAGTACACACCCTGCACTTGAGTGTCATGAGTCACTGCTGGACATCAAGTAAACCTTGAGATTCCCTGATTCTAAGGTCTTTGCTTGAACCAACCTTCCTTTCTGAAAATCTGACTTTTAGGCAATGCATTCTTACTCATTCTTCTTCTCTAGGTTTGAGCTCCAACAAGAACTCTGTCATGGGATCCATTTCCTCTTCTCCCCTCCCCTGCCTTCCTCCTCTTCTCCTTGTCCTCATCCTCCTCCTCCCAGACAAAACGAGTGATAATTGAGAATGGCTAAAGACCACATCAGAGGTTGCTTACTGTCGCTTGAGCTTCATTTTAGCCATATATCCAGTGGGAAAACTGGGATGTGTTCCCTTTCCCGCTGAATTAAGGCATAAAGACAACCCCCACAAATTTCCCCCTGAGTGGAGACTGCATTTACAGCACATGTTCATCGCATCTTGCAAACACTCACATCACAGCTGAGGAACATGGCAGGACAGCCAAATAGAACATTTTGGGTGTACAGCAATCATCTCTCCGTTCCGTGGTAAAATTAGAAGAAGAAAAAAAAAGAAAGAATCTGTAATGTAATACTTTGAGAAGACACTAGTTCCTTGTCAGAACATGCCAAAACAGCTGCACACGAATGGGAAGTGTACAGATGTTTGGCACAGAACAGGTCCAGGATCCAGATGTTCAACCAGAGTCAGTACCTTGTATTCCAGGTGTTTCAGCACCATATGGAACACACTTTAACACATTTCCTTTTCCCCTCAGTGGTAACTTTCATTTTTCTTTCTCATTTATGATTCTCAGGATTGAATCTTTTATTTTATTCAATCTGCAATGGATCATTAGCTAGCTCATACTTGCTCTCCAACCATAATGACTATTGCAGTATAACCTTATAATCTTAACATCCCCTTGTTTCAAGAAAAGTTGTGGTTTAATGAACAGAAATAAAGTTTGGATTTTTTGGCTTTAAAACATTAATTTCGATGGTAGCATTTTGGAAGAAACTAAATTTGAATAAAGTTGCAGCAAATAGCATTTACATTTTGGGGAACAGAGATTATCTATGAACTAGAGGCCCGATGCACGAAGATTTGTGCAAGAATGGACCTTCCTTCCCCTGGCTGCCAGCACCACCTTTGCTCCGGCCTGGAGCTGCCTTTCTGCCTTCCCACGCTGCCCAGAGGCCCAGAGCGGCTGGGGTGGTGAGGAATGCCTGTGTTGTCGCCATGGCGATGATGCAAGCATCCTGCCCCGCCCCTGGCCACTTGGTGCCTGAATATGCAAATTAGCCTGCCATCTTTGTTGGGTTAATTTGCATACTCACTCTTGATTGGCTGGTGGGAGTCATGAAGGTACAGTCAATTAGCATGTTACTCTTTTATTAGTGTAGGTTATCTGTCTTGATGTCATCTTATTGATAGATTAAGTAGAATCTGGTTACATGGCTTAACTCAGAATCTACTAGGTACTATCCTGAAATTTAGTTTTAGGGCAGTCCCCATAGATAACATACTGCAGAATCTCCCCTAGTGAATATGTCTTCTAAAAATGCTACTTTGTTATCATTCCATTTTTCATTTTGGTTATTTTCATCTGGTACTGAGAACACTGCTTTTTTTTGGTCATCAAATCATTAGCGACTGAGATTTCTCAGGAAAGATGCATAGACAATGTACACATGATTGCTTCTTCAGCCATCTATTACATGAACTTAACATAGTCTTTCCCCCGTCCCTCTTCTGTCTTCTTTGGTGGAATTTCAAATCCATCTGACAATAATTTGTTGTTAAATGAATGGCTATAGCTGGTTTTATAGCCCAAATTTTCCAGTGGTGCAAACAGAATAGAATACAGATCTGTGATACTGTAATTAGAGCTGCCAACGTAGCATAGTGGAAATACTATTGAACTGGGAATTAAGAAAATGAGATTACAGTTCTGCTTTAATATTAGCAATATTAGTAACAAGAGGTATTTAGTTTATCTTGTTGAGTTTTAATTTTCTCATTTATCAAACGGAGGATTGAAAGAGCTGGTCTCTAACATGCCTTCTGCTAATCAGCTTCCAGTCACATGTGATGTGTCTGCCCTGGCATAAGCACAGAGTACCTAAATTTGCTTTGTTAATTAGTATTTCAAATATACCATTTATTTTAACACCTACCATTTACTTTTTCTCGGTTAGACAAGGAGCTACTGCATAAACTGTTCGAACCATTTATAGAGCAGGTGCCTTATAGCAAGAATCCAAAAAACAAGGAAGATTAAGACTATAGTCAGAGCACAGAGACCAACACATGAAGACCACACAAATATGGAAAATCTAATTTAGCTGGTAGTGAATTTAACATGCTGGTTATGCTTTGAGGAAGGGTGATAAATATCAATCTGTATAGGACTACTTATACATAACTTAAAAATTATACATTTTTGTACATTGTAAAGTACTTTAAATGATAAAGCATCTATTTTTTACATTTAGAAATGCATCTATTAACCAAATCAAATAAAGCACCAGTTTCATTCCTCATTTGTTAAAGAAAAGAAAAAAGACTCTAAGAGGTAAAGAGAGAGGGAAGAGGCAAATGAGGAAAATCAGTAAGTTCCGATGTGGTTTAGCATAAGGGAAAATTTATATTTTCACACACGCATATATTAATTCATAGAGATGGTGAGTTTTAGAGCATCGCTGAATGCCATCACCCTTTGAAATGTCAATCCACCAATATTCACAGCTTGTTAGCTGAATTAATCCTTGACCTTTGGAGGCCTTCTCTTTAGAAGGCACAAGTCAACAGAGAAAACTCTACTGGAGATACAGCAGCTATGAAACGCCAACTACGGGGACCAAAGTACACATGAAAGTGTGAGATTACACATGTACACACACATCTCATACACACATAGTGGAACATCTTGGAAAGATAAATAAAAATTTTACAGAAATGATCCCTAGATTATGGGTAATTTTTATAAGATGCTTATCTTTTTTTAGCTTTCTAAAAGATATGTGAATAGCCCTGGCTGGTGTAGCTCAGTTCACAGGGTGTCACCCTGTGCACTGAAAGACTGCCAGTTCGATTCCAGGTCAGGGCACATACCCAGGGTGTGGGCTCGATCGCTGATAGGGGACGTGCAGGAGACAGCCAATTGATGTTTCTCACATTGATGTTTCTCTCCCTCCCTTTCTCTCTCTAAAAATAAAAATTAAAAGAAATGTGAATAGGTTTTGGAAAAAAAAATTAACCCTGCCTTTTTATGAGGAAATACAGTTAATTGACAGTTGAAAATAAAACTTTTTAAAAAACTAGTTTATGAAAGCTAATAAACTATGATAGTATTTTTCAAGTACCATTTTGGATGTGAAATAAAGTAATTGTAAGGAAAAGATCATAGTGGAGGCTAAAAGGAGGCAAAAAATGATGGGCAGGATATTTGCATAGTGCCAAAATATCACCACACAGATTACTTTAATAATTGCAATGGGGAAAAATACTTTTATAATGAAGAAGTTTGATTGTCACCCCTTAAACAAGTGACCAAGTTTAGCATCACTAATTATTAAGATACTTGATAATATATGTTCCACCTGCTGTGATGTAATATGAAGAGAAGAAGGGAGAGGGAGAGAGAGATAGAAACATCAATGATGAGAATTATTGATTGGCTGCCTCCTGCACACCAATGGGGACCGAGTTTGCAATCCGGGCATGTGCCCTGATCAAGAATCAAACTGTGACCTCCTGGTTACTAGGTTGATGCTCAACCATTGAGCCATGTGGCTAGGCTGAAGTCAACTACTCTTATGAAATATTACTGACATAAACTTAACATTTTACCTACTTCCTTATTCTGTTCCATCTCAGTCAAAAAAGTTCTTCATGCCTGAATAGACCTAATTTCTTCAGAAGCTGCATTCTGAGGTGAGCACTACTAAAAAGTTCATGGTTATTTTAGCCACTCCATACTGAATTAGTACAGCTAAAAATCTTTTACATGTCTCGTTTGTTAAAGAACCCAAAGAGTTCATGTCACTAATACCATAATAATAAAACTATTAAAAATGAATCAATCCCTGATCCCAGGCAAAATTACATTTTTGGAGCCCTATCCATGATGTTCACAAAGGCCAGAGGAGTGGTTCATTACTGGGTGAGGAGGGAAAAGTAGAGACGGGTCTTAATTTTCACCTTCCCATGATGTTTGTCATCTATGATAGTTGGGTAGAGTCCATCATCTGTAAATTTCAATTAAATTGGTCAAGAGTTCATTTTGGCAGAATGTGTTTACCTGTATGGCTGTTGGGAGTGGAGGGGACCTTTTTCCTTTCTCAGAGAGTACCTTTTGAGGATTTGTAGTGATGATAGACTTCATCACTAGGATTATTTATTAATGTGTCTTTTATTTCCCATCCACCATATTCAAAGCTCCTTAATTGTCATTCCCTTTGAGTTCTGTGATTTTGGCTCACTAGTGCTATATTGGTATGGGATGATCCTAACAATATGGTGTGCCAAATGTTACCAGTGTTCTCCAAAACTTTCCTCTCCTTCCCAAAGGCATGGATACTAACACTTTCTAGTTAACTTGTAGTTAAGGGAAGTCATGTGACTAGATCTGGCCAATGAAATGTGGGCAATGAAAAGTGATGTGAGTCCTTCCCAGTCTGACACAGTGCAATATCACCAAAAACTCCAGCAACAGCTAGGCTCCTTGAATGGCTATGTCAAAAAGAAGGCCCTTTCCATGGTATATTATTATTATTATTATTATTATTTTAATATGTTTTTTTTTTATTGATTTCAGAGAAGAAGGGAGAGAGAGATAGAAACACCAATCTTGAGAGAGTATCATAGATCAGCTGCCTCCTGCACGATCTCCTACTGGGGATCAAGCCTGCAACCCGGGCATGGCATGTGCTCTGACTGGGAATCGAACCGTAGCCTCCTGGTTCATGGGTCAATGCTCAACCACTGAAACGCACCAGCCAGTATATTGTTAATACAGCTGAGTGTTTTATTTTTAGGCATCGAGTTGCAGGAGTTAATTCATTAGCACTGCATAATCTAGCTCATCCTGACTAATACAGATGGCTTCTTCCTTCCCCAGTGAGCAAGGATGTTTGCTTGGTTGCTACAGTACTTACTGACACTATCATTTAATTTGTAATTGTTAGGCCTATAAAACTAGCTCTTTAGGGGACCTTACCATCACCTCTTCATTTGTTTCAACTAGAGAATCACCCTTCACAGATTCTTGAACCAAAGCTGCAGTTACTCCCAAAATCTGTATTTCAGTCACTTCCTGAAGAGTAAGTAATACATCTGGCACGAACTCGCAAAGACACTTACTTCAATTGCTTACCTCAGCTATTGATGTCATGTGCCTGCAGTAGCATTTGTTCTGCTATATCCCATTTGGCAAGAGGACAATCTATTCTCCTGTTCCTTTTAGAGAGGTCCTAATTCAATTTTAGCAGCTTAATATACTTCTTCATTTGGTTCCATTCCTCCTCAAACATAGCTACAACTCAAAACTATTTGCTAAAACTCAGGGCCTTTTTGTTTCTTTACTCTCCCCCAACTTTTTTTTTTTTGTGGGTTTGTTTTTTTGGATCAGGTGTATGTTTTTAAAATATTCCTTTCAACTTTGAAATCTATAGTCTCCCATAGTAAGGCCTATGAAACCAATGAATTCTGTACAAACAATTCATCTCCTTCTTTACTCCCTCATTTGGATAACTTTATTCTGGAGGGTTCCAACATCAGCTCTAGAACTGCACTGTTTAGCTCTCCTTTGATATATTTCTGATTTGCTGTGAATTTCCTTAGTGCCCTAATTCTGTAACTTTCATGAGTGTGTTCCCTTAGGGAGAGACAATTATTCAACCTCCATTTATAGTAACCATGTTATAGAATCCCATCTAATATTGCTTTGATAGTTTATGTCAATCTTTTGTCTTCCCTTTTCAAGTCTGAACTAACGTTTTCCTTCCTTCTTCTCTTACAATGTCTCTCTGTCCTGAACTATAAAATTCATTTTTCTTTTCATATAGCATTAGTTTGGCTTATAATATTTCCATTTTTAAGGAATTATCTTATTTTAGTAACTTAATCAATTGGTTTTATTTGTTTTACTTTCTATGATTCACTGCTTCTACTCTGAAATAAAATTAAAGCATGTTTTTCAAAACCCTCTAGATCCATCAAGTTCTGAAGAAGTATGATTCCCAGAGATAGCACTATTGGCATAGGCCTTTTTTGACTATCTACCTTGAGTACTTAATGATTTCATTGGGTTGTTTCTCATCCTCAGCTCTATATATCAAATTTATAATAGGTGGATTCCTCCTTTGCAATGAATCAAGTCAACTAAATCATTGTCTCAACGCTGCATATGCTTGTTGAGTCTTGAAGGCACATTTGCTAAAGCCTAAAGACACACACACACACACACACATGCACACAGGCACATATTACAGAGATTCATCAAGCATAAGGCCCACACAGTTTCCCCATCTATCCCTGAAGACTTTTTCAAAGCATCAAATAGGAAGAACAGAATTTGAATCAACTAATCTAGAAAGGCCTATTTATTTCTGGCCTGAAGTGGTTTGAGCTAAAAGCTTATATTAATTCTGTTATACTACATGAATGTAGTCTCTTCAACACAAAATCCTAGCCTGCATTCCTGTCTGATAAACATTATAAACTCATGAAAAAAAATATTCAGCCCATTAATACAATAACATCTCTTAGATCCATCCAGTCAAAAGGTTTGGGTTTGCCAATGCTCAATAAGTTAAAGTTACCCCTAATTTCATCTTCAAATCTCTCCAACAGGGTCAGATGCTACAAATAGAGCATATGACTGAAAAAAAGATGAGAGACTCCCCAAGGAATATTTCCCCCCCATTTCATTAACTTCGGATTTTGTTCTAACAATTAATTCTTCTTACTTAACTTTGGTTTATAACCATTTGTCATATCATAATCATGTGTCATTGTCTAATTTCTTAAGAGAGAACTGAAGTCATTTATTTTTAATCTTTCATATTTAATAATGTAGGCACTTACAGCCATAATTTTTCATAGAATAACAAATTTTATCACTTCATAGAATTTTTATGAAACATTCACTTTTCATTGCTTTTTTAAAAGAAGTTTTAATAAGTCCAACAATTTTCCCAAAGTTGTTCTTCTAATAAATACTGGACCCAGGCTTAAAAGCTTCCGTTTCCTGCCCTAGCCAGTTTGACTCAGTGGATAGAGTGTTGGCCTGTGGACCAAAAGGTCCCTATTTTGATTCCAGTAAAGGGCATGTACCTTGGTTGCAGGCTCCTCCCCAGCCCACAACCAAGTTCACTTTAGTTTTAGTCTTAGAAATGCCATACCACATGCAGCACCCTTTGGTGTTTTAATACAGAAGCAAGTTCTTTGAAGATCTACTCATGGTCCCAGAGATCACAGCCAATTTGCCCACACCCCTTGCCAACCATCCCCACTAGAAGCTGAAACTCTGGTGAAGGTTTGTCCTTATTTTGTGTCTTATCACCAGCTCATTGTATATTCAAAATTTGAAAAACAGTTCATGATGAAAAATATAGAAATGTTTTATTAGATAGTAACTAAGAAAAGTGTAGGCATTATTTTGAAAAATATTTTGATGGGTGTTTGTGAGTCTGTGTAAAAGCAAAATATTTTCCTAAAATCTTTACTGGTGCTTTATTCTTGGAATAATCAATGTTATGCTACATATGTTCCAGTTGCTCCTCTTGATCAATCTTCACCCTTCTCCAACCTTATCTATCCATCCCCCAGAATACTGACTTCTGTTGATTGCATAAAAGGATTTCTTAGCTCATTGGTTTCCGGTTGGATTGAGTGAACAGAGGTCAGTGAATGGAGAGCACAGGAAAAAGAAGGCTGAAAGAGAGTGGGGTCAGGGTATTTATTCTCTTTGTTCCCTTCTTTCTAAGCACCACAGCTTAGCTGTTTCCTTTTACCAAAGGCTCCAGCTCCTGTTTGGGGGCCTTCTCCACACTGCTACCCCCTTCAGGTAGCTGTAACTGCTTCCTGTCCTTCCATCTTCAGATTTAGTGTTTGCAATGGCTTTCTGCTATTGCTAGTACCAGGGAATTTACAATCCTTTACTCATTTCCCTAATCCCTACTGACAAATCTTTCTACATAGTTCCTCTAATGAACTCTCTTTAACGACCCAAGACGAGTGTGCCATGTGCTTTCTGCTGCAACCCTGACTGACACAGAGTGTAAAAAGGATTTAATTGTGGATAGTATAATATTAATAAAGGAAAATATAAGAACTAATCATTAAATGAAATCAAAATATTTGCTCTTAATTTGAGTCTTATTTCTGCCAGTTTCTAGATGTGTTAGGGAAGTTCCTTGACCTCTTTGAATTTCAGTTTTCTCAAGGGTGCAATACTTTCTTAGAGGACTATTTTAATATTAGATAAATGGGATAGAAGTTGGTACAGTGCCTGGAAAACATGATATTGAATAAATCAGGGTTTTGGTGATTTTCAAATGGTGACTACGTAGCTAAGCCAGACGTAGGTGTCCTGGGATCTCCTTGCTTATATGGTTCATGGAATGGTTGGCTCCAGAAGAAATCTGCATGATATTTGGGAGGCAGATGTGAAGCAGCAGCCACTTCATTCTGAACAGAAATGTAGGGCCAGGAGCTCTTTTGGATGACACACGTCCTAATCAACCTGCTGGCTCACCTGGTCGGTGAGGGGCAGCACCAGGACCCAGAGCTCCATCAGCTTCCACTAGGTCTCTCTTTCAGTTTGTCTGAGTCCTGGGCCAGATGCAAGGGAGCAAGTGTCTTCTACAATTTGTACACATCATCAAGGTTGAAGGTATTGAGACAGATGCTATCTCTAATGTGTCTTCATGGATTCCAATCTGCCCTCACCCTCACCCTTCTCCTGGATTTTATGTCCAGGTTTTCTTCCTAACAACTTATTCTGTGGACTGTTAATTTTTAGGCTCCCACCAAATACAGAGGCATTTTCCATAGACTTTTTCACAAGCTCCCACAATTGTGGATGGTTTAATCCATAAAATATTATATTCCCTTATTCTACAGCACCCCAAATGAATTGATTGAATTTAACTCATCCAGTGGTCCTCTTCTCTTCTTTCCCTATTAGTGACATAATCACAACTATGACTGAGCAGATAATACAGAATATTAGAATATGTTCTCCAATAACAATGGGGAGACCGGAATAAAGTAATAAGCATTTATCTTGTATAATGAAATAAGAAAAAAAAATAATTTAAATCCAGAAGTCTTGATTTCAAGAATTAAACCCAACCCTCTACCTTAGTCTCAGATTTCAAGAGTCACTTATGGTTTAAATCTTTGTAGCTTCATTTTTCTCCATTCTACCGGCATAATATAAAAGCTTTGTTCAGGGTTTGGAAAAGATGATGTGGAGACAATAACTGATTATTCATTTTTACTGGGGTTACTGAACACACCTTCTGCTTCTTTCTTTCCTCTCCCATTTCTGTCATTGTCTAGTCAAGTTTAACTTCCAATGCTTTGCTCCCAGATAGAATTTCATGCTCATTTAGCACAGGATACCTTCGGAGCAGACAGAAGTGATCCACCTGGAGCAGCCCAGCAACCCTATGCTTGGGCCCAGGAAGATGCAGAAATAGGCTTCTTTGTCTCCTCGATTCTCTATGGGTCATTTAATAGAAGCGGTGCCTCTATTCTCCTCTTTGAATGGTGCTTTTGAGAGTTGGAGTCTTGATGCAGCTGTTAGAAACCTTCCACTTTGGAGGTTAAACTACAGATCTAATGAGGGAAAATTATTTTTAGCTTAGCCTCCGGCACTATAAATTCCAGGAAATTTTTGAATTAAGCTTTATGACTTTATAGGAGAAAAATAGCAGGTTGCCAAACTGCCTTTAACACTATCTCTTTCTGCCTCCTTTTAAATAAAAATCTAACTAGGTGACTTTTAAAATATGAATTTAAATTTCTTTTGGTAGCAACTACATGGCAGTTTAATTCAAACAAAAATTCTCAGACCCTTCTTTTTGGCGTGTTTATTTTCTAATTGGACCTCCACCTCTGACTACGGATGCCAGACTTGCAGAAACATTGCCCATGATCAATGACATGTGAGCAGAGCTTCTGTTGTCTTCTCTTCACAGTGGAAAATAAAATTTACCCCTTAGGTCTAATATTGAGGCTGAAGGAAAAATATTTACTACCACTTTATCCTTAAAAGTTGAAAGTATTTCTCCCAAGGTAGAATTTTACCCTAGCTCAGTCAATAAATAAAATAGAAGCTGAGTCATATTAGAAACAAGCCCAGTTGTGAATCACTTGGGGATGTCTCCTCTGCAGTGTCTTAGCCCAGTGGTTGGCAAACCACGGCTCGCGAGCCACATGCGGCTCTTTGGCCCCTTGAGTGTGGCTCTTCCACAAAATACCACGGCCTGAGCGAGTCTATTTTGAAGAAGTGGAGTTAGAAGAAGTTTAAGTTTAAAAAATTTGGCTCTCAAAAGAAATTTCAATCATACTGTTGATATTTGGCTCTGTTGATTAATGAGTTTGCCGACCACTGTCTTAGCCCAAACCCTGGGCTTCTCTTCTCGGAATCCCTGCTTTGGATATTTCACTGCTAATTAACAATTTCACCTGGGAGGAGGGAGTGGCAGAGACAAAGAATAAAAGTGAAGAAAGGCCTTGTTTGTGGGCTGATGATTATGGAAAAAATATTTATTGTACAACTACTACGTGCACAGCAATGGGGGGTTTTGGGGATATCACATGTGGGGATAAAGATTGGCTGGAAGTAAAGCAACACATTACTATATATTAACTGTAAAGTTAATTAGCACCACTTATAATGTTACAAAGTAGGCATCTATCCTCCAGAAATTATAATATTCATTTGTGGGAAATGGTGGGCCTCATGACTGACTGAGAGAAACTATAGCTTCTTTAAAAAAAATACTTTTATTGATTTCTGAGAAGAAGGGAAAGGAGAGAGAGATAACAACATCAATGATGAGAGAGAATCATTGATCAGCTGTCTCGAGCTTGCAACCTGGGCATGTGCCCTGCCTGACCAGGAATTGAACCATGGCCTCCTGGTTCATAGGCTGTTACTCAACCACTGAGCCATGTCTGCTGGGCTATAGATACTTTTTAATACCCGGGAAGGGCATGTTTCAGGCAGACATTGTGGTCAGGTTAGCAAGTCTCCTAGGCGGAAGCTGCTCTGTGTATTATAAAAACTATATAACTAAGCATGGTGGGGTGCTAAGAAACAAAGGAAGACAATCTCATGCAAACAGGATAGAAACCTGGGAATCTTTGTTTGAATATTAAAAAGATGTGCCTGTATTTTATTCCAAACATGGTAAAACCAGATAACCAGTCACAATGATAAGGGCAATATGTATTATTTTTCTAAGCCTCAGAATTGTGTAAATACTTTATGTACATCATCATATTTATCCTCAAATGAGCATTATTGCCACCATTTTACAGAAGTTGAGAAGATTCAAAAGCTCAAGTTCACTTAGACTATAATCTTAGATCAATTTTATTCCAGAGCTTATGATTTTAATACTAAAGATAAAGAGAATAGCTCAGACAATAAAAAACATTGTACCGTTGTGAGTTTAGGTAGTAAGATAAAATGTTATGAAATCTGAAAGAGCTAAATAGACACTTTTCGAAAGAGGGCATACAGAAGGCCGAGAGACATGAAAACATGCTCAAAGTCACTAATCATCCGAGAGATGCAAATCAAAATGGCAATGCAGTACCATCTCACACCTGTCAGAATGGCTATCATCAACAAATCAACAAACGACAAGTGTTGGCGAGGATGTGGAGAAAAAGGAACCCTCCTTCACTGCTGGTGGGAATGCAGACTGGTGCAGCCACTGTGGAGAACAGTATGGAGTTTCCTCAAAAAGTTAAAAATGGAACTCCCATTTGACCCAGTAATCCCAAGTTAAGTCTAACTTCCAATGCTTTGCTCCCAGATAGAATCAACAAACGACTATATCCCAAGAAACCAGAAACACCAATCAGAAAGGATATATGCACTCCTATGTTCATAGCAACACAATTTACCATAGCTAAGATTTAGAAACAACCTAAGTGCCCATCAGCAGATGACTGGATTAAAAAACTGTGGCACATCTACACAATGGAATACTATGCAGCTATAAAAAAGAAGGAACTTTTACCATTTGCAACAGCATGGATGGAACTGGAGAGCATTATGCTAAGCAAAATAAGCCAGTCGGAGAAAGATAAATATCACATGATCTCACTCATATGTGGGATATAATGATCAACATAAACTGAAGAACCAAAATAGATCCAGAGACAAATGGCAGGGGGAGTGGAGGGGGTTAGAGATCAACCAAAGGACTTGTTTGCATGCATATTAGCGTAACCAATGGACACAGACACTGGGGTGGTGGGGGCTTGCCCTCAGGGGCGGGAATGGCGGGGAGGGTGTCAATGGGGGGGGTGGGGGGGGGAAAAGGAGACATATGTAAAACTTTAGACAATTAAAAAAAAAGAAATCTGAAAGAGTACAGCCTAGTGAATCAGGTTTTAAAAGTTGATCAATGAATTTAAAAGAAACTCCCTGCCTATAATCATAATCAATAGTTATTTTAATTGATCTGGGAATGTTAACTATGATCTTCATTAATATATATCTATTGTAACTATTAACATTTTCTGTTTTCTAAAAGAGGAAATTCATGGGATTCTTTATTTAACATCAAGAAAGATATGCAAAGAAATTTAGGGAAAATGGTCTTTTCTTTTTTTCCCTTCAGGTTAAAGGGTGCTTACTCAGAAAGACAAATAATGAACTTTAGCCTAGTAAATGTCAAGTCATTTATTTCCAATTTTCAAAAACCAGATTTCCATGCAAGCTTAAAAATCAGGATAGGCATAGAAGGGGCGGGAAGACAGCCTTGGGGTTACTGGGGGTCAGAGGCCAAGCGCAAGCCCGGCAAAAACAACAGGTTGTAGAAGAAGGTTGGCACTGGGCAGAGAGAACTTAGAGGGGTTTTATCACTAAAGCCTAAGTATACTCTTTTGTCTCCAAGCATCCTGACTCACCTTCTTTTATTCTATATACAGGTTCTTTGAAAGCACTCAGGTATCACCTGCATTATCATATTTTATGACTCGACTGGAAGTCGCACAAGGGAATTATTCTCTAAGAACGCACAGCTACACGCTCCCTGGCATTAAAGAAGTGTCTTTAGAACAACACATCTAAACCTTTCCCCCAATCCATCCTATCCTTCAGCATCTACACAGCTGAGGAATCACATGTAAACCCATTGGTAAGAGTGCTTCAAATTTGCAGTCTTAACAGAGAGTGGGCGGGCTAGAGATAGTCATCTGGCTGGATGGTGTGCATCAAGGTCTCTGTAAGTCATGCTTGGCTCGAAGCAGCACTCCAGATGATCCTGGTACATCTTAGAGAAATGAGCAGCATTCTTCCCTCCCCAGCTCCGTGTGGAGATTCTTTTCTCTGGAGCTCTGTGCTTCCAGGTGGTACGTGCTGTCTGATGAACAGGCAGACTAACCCAAAATTTAGGCCAATGATGAGCATGGGCACACGTATAAAGAAATGAAATTATGCAATGATTGATAACTAAAATGAAAAGCATTAACATGGTCATCTTTAAAACATTAGGACTCGGTTTGATGTCTAATTTTATAGTACAATTTTGTCTTCATTTTGAAATCCACTGAGGTGGCCAGGTGGCAGGGATACTTTTATAGCTTTAACATTTAAAGTGGTAAAGCTCTTAATCTTGTCCTGGTTTGGGTCTGAAACTCAGCCTGGGGCAAGATCCTATTTAGGTGGTCTCTGTGTATTAGAACTATGATAATTCCGGGGCTCCTTCAAAGATGAACAAAAATAGACCCAGAGACATAGAAGCATCGAACAGACTGTCAAACCTCAAAGGGAAGGTAGGGGTGAGGGGGAAAAGATCAACCGATGAACTCATATGCATATATACATAACCCATGGACACAGACAATAGGGTGGTAAAGGCCTGGGGGGCAGGGGCAGGATGTGAGAGGTCCATGTGGGGGAAAGGGACATATGTAATACTTTCAACAATAAAGATTTTTTTTAAAATGCACACAGAGCCCCAGACACATAGCCCTCTGAGATTTCTGAGATTGCTGGCCTACTGAGATTCCTCATAGAAAACCATGACTCAACCTTTCCCAGTTTGTACTGTGTGATTATAAACAGGTGGCTCCCGAGTGAGCACCAAATGAAGGGCACGGTAAATATTACTTGGGGTGATTAGACAACAATCGGATCCTCCTTCAGCTGATATAGCTTCCAACTCCGTCATGAGCCACTGCCACCATGATGTGGTAGGCTGACGAGCAAGCAATTCTGAGATCCAGCCTGCCTCTAATAGACCTCTATCTGAGAGGAGGCTCTCTCGCTGGCCTATTTAAATAGCATCTGAAGAAAGGCAGTGATTAAGGAGGCAGGACAAAGATCTCACCCTTCTCATCACACCAGGCATTAGTGTGTGTTTTTTCCTTTCACTTCTGGGTACCGTATTTGAGGCTAAAACTCAAGTTTTAGGAACCTGGAGTGAAAGAAGAGTGTCCTTTTCTGGAAGACTTCAATATCATCTTCATCTGTTCTGTTTGGTGTGTTCTTGTAACTTCTTGCATTCAAATAATTTGTTTTACAGAAAAGCTGTAAGGATAGTGCAACAAACTGTGTAGTACTGTCATCCAGCGTTTGCAGTTGTTAGCATTTTGTAACACTTCTTCATCACTGTGTGTGTTTGTTTGTGGGTAATATTTTTTCCTGAATAATTTGGCAGAATGTTGCAGTCATAATTCTATTTTACTGCTAAATATTTGGTATGCATTCTCTAAGAACAAGATATTCTCTTATATAACCAAAGCACAACTGGCTAAATAATGTAACCAGTAGTAGCACAATCTCTGATATAACTAACAGATCTTACTCAAATTTTACCAATCTCCAGAATTAATGTCCTTTATTGCTGTTCCAGGACCCAACCCAGGAGCAGACATTGTTTTTCAGAATCTCTTTGCCTTACATAAATTAACATTTTTGAAAAGTACAGGACAATTATTTTTTAGAATGTCTCTCAGTTTGGGCTTGGCTGATGCTTCCTTGTGATAAGATTTAGGTGACTCATTTTTGGCAGGAATATTATAAAAATGGTGAAGTGACCTTCTTAGTGTATCATATCTGGAGTCACATAATTTTTGTTTGTCCCATTAATGCTGATAAATTTAATGGCTTGGTTAAGGGGATGTCTGCCAGAACTCCATGGCAAAGTTACTGAATTTTCCCCTTGTAATTAATAAGTAACCTTTGAGAAGATACTTTGAGTATATGTAAATCCTGTTCTGTAGCAAATATTACCCAGTAGGTTGGAGATTTTTGCCTAACTCAATTCTTACTGTGATCATTGACAAATTGTAGTTTTCTTCTTTTTATTATAGTAAAATACACATAACATTTATCATCTTAACCATTTTTAAGTGTACAGTTTAGTAGAAGTAAGTACATACACAAGTTTTAGTCGTGGGACTCAGGTTTATAAATCTGAAATAGCAATATATATATATATATATATATATTTATATATATGTGTGTGTATGTATATATATATATATATAAATATATATAACATAGTTGTGGGGAAATTAAATAAATACATATCAAACCCTTAGTATTCTATTTTTTATGTATCTAATTTCATTATTATTTTTTAAATTTTATTTTTTTCAATTACAGTTGACATCAACATTATTTTGTATAAATTTCATGTCTAAAGCATAGTGGTTAGACAATCATACACTTTACAAAGTGATCCCTCTGTTATTTCAAGTCGTCACCTGGCACCATCCTATATAATAAAAGTGTAATATGCAAATCAACTGAAAGGTGGAATGACCAGTTGGCGAGGGTTGAGCGAGCAGGCGGCACCAGGCCAGCAAAGGCATGTGCCAATGGGCAGAGGGAGGGGATGGTGATGTGGGGGAGGCAGTGACCAGCTGCGGCAGATGGGTGATGGGGGAAGTGGCAGGGCCAGCCACTTGCTGGCCAGCGCCATTCCCTGATTGGCCTGCCCAGTTGCCTCCTGCAGAGGGAGGCCACTGGTGGCAGCTGCTGTGGCAGTGGGGGGTGGGGCTGGCCACTCGGTCACCTCCTGCAGAGGGAGGCTGGACTGTGGCTTGGGCCTGATCTGGGAGCAGGCCTAAGCCATCACCAGGTGGACATCCCCTGAGGACTCCTGGACTGCGAAAGGGCAGCCTCTAGTACATACTTTATTATTGACTACTAGAGGCCCGGTGCACGAAACTTGTGCATGGGTAGGGTCCCTAGGCCTGGCCGGTGATCAGGGCTGATCTGTCGGGTGACCCGCTGGGTGATCAGGGCCAATGTTCAAAGGTTAAGTTTTGAGTTAACTGTCACACCCTCATTAAGTGTAGTTATGTTATTCATTTGAAGCATAATGAAGTTTATGAGTTTGTTTCTATCCCATTTAAGTTTTCCCCTACATCTTTGTTGATTTATTTATATTTTGAGAATATAAAATAATAACAGGACACTGAAATTGGAATTATACAAAAAGATAGAAGAGTGTCAGGCCTCTGCTCTAACCACTTCTACTTCGCTTTCAAACATGCTGTAAAGATAACAAAAAACTACTTTTTGGTTTATCTTCCATGTATGTGCCTGTGATGGTGTTTTTTTGTTTTGAAAAAAATATATATTTTAATGTCCTCTTCTTTCTTACGAAATGGCTAACATTCAATATATATAACATTGCTTTTTTCACTTTGTTTTTATATTTAACAAGAAATATAAAAAATCACATTATTTAATTTCCCACTGTCTGTTGTAGCTTTGTAGTAATCCATTGTGTGGGTGGACCAGATGCAGATATCACCTGGTGTTGCAGGGTTATAAAAATGAGCAATGCTTTACCCAAAGTATCAGACTCTTCCAGACTCTTAGATACAGAAACCCTGACCAATCTATGAGACCATGGCTCCCTTGATGCTTATCTGGACATGAACAGCACTATATGGAGCTTCGTGGGAATCCCCTTGAGTGTCCCTAGAACATATGGCGTGTGAACTGAACAAAGAGCAGCTGTTGCCCTTATTAGCTCTGTAGCCTTACATAAGTCACTTAGCTTCTCCAAGTCTCATTAGGAACACTGGAGCAAAATTTCCTGTCCTGCCTACCGTAAAGGGTCATGTGAGGGTCAAATGGGATAATGGGTCTAAATATGCTATGGGGCACACAAAATGTACTGCTCTTTATAACATCAACTAGGATTATTATCTTCAGAGCCAAAGAGATTACACTTTTAAAGCCTTTTAAATGATGATAAGAAAAATGGCCTTGCAAATCTACTAGTAGCCAATAGCAAACTAGTAGGGGCAGTGAATGAACCTGCTAAGACTGTTAAAGAACATAACTGAAAACCTTTAGAAATCACAAGTTCTGTTTTGATCTTCCTCTACTGGCATTTTTCCTTGTTCCTTGTGATTTTAAAATTCAGCTACTGAAGACCTGAATTTATGTTCCTACTTATGTTTATCCTGTGAACGCCTCCAACTATAGCCAGAGGGGAAAAAAAAGATAGTGAAAATGAAAAAGAAGGGAGAAGAGGAAAGACAAAGAGGAGACAGAATTCTGTGTAGAGCTCCCAAGCCCAGCCTAGGAGGTCTGCGCTCACCTTCCCCAATCCTGTATTTTAGATCTTAGGAACCAGTGATCCCCTGACATCATGGGTCCCATAGTGAGTGAACTGATATTTTCTCTTTGCCTGGTGGGATATTTGCATGTTGACTGGTTATTCTAGGATGATATTTATCACTCACTGAAAGTTTCAAGGGCAAACAAATGTGCTAGATAGAACTTTGGGAAAGACTTAAGAAGCTATAAAATATTACCTCTTGACAGCAAGATATTTTATAATGATGTCGTGTCTGGTGGGCAGGGCTGTCAGTGTAACACGAAGATTAAATCCTCAACCGGCAGTGAATTTTTATATATTGCCAAGGACAGCAACATAAGAGGTCATTTTAAGGAAAGCGGGTACCTGCAGAAAGTGGTACAGCCAAGTGCTTGTGGGTGGTGGGCTGAAATGGGTATGAGAACAGTCCCCTATACAAGGGGACTTCTGCAAGGTGGGCGGTCACAGATGCTCTTAGAGGAATGATCCACAGAAGACGGCAGGCTACCTTCACAAGAAGCTATTCATATGCAAAGAAAGTGAATTCTTAGAAATTGCTATGAGAGCCTTTGCCCTTGATCATCACAAAGTTCCAACAATCCTCGGAACACTGCTAACTTACTAACCAATGAGACTAAATCAATTTAGTATCAAGAGGATCAGTATTGATCATTGGCTACATTTAGATTCCTACTTTAAAGGGGCAACTCAATATCGTTAAGTTCTTTTGAGTAAATTCAACTTTTGTTCTTCAGATAAAGGGTTTGTCTTCCTGAGTGAGTGATTTTTAGTACTAAAGAGTTCAAATGCAGTTCAGAATGCCAATCTGATACATTTTGACTGGGGAAAAATGGCAAAGCATAATTTCCAACAGTTAATTATATCATCTGACATACCAGGTTTTGCTGGTATAAGAATTGCATCTGTTAGAATCCATACCATAAGTGTAAAGAGACCAGGTTATGTTTAAAAAGTATGATTACAGAAAGAAGACAACTATGGTGCATATAGGTATAGAAACTTAAATAAATTGTATTATCTCCTTGAGCCTCATTTTTCTAATCTGAAAAAAAAATGTGGGTAATAAATGTTGTGAGCAAATGTTTCTTTACTGCTTCTGATATTCCCCTCCAGGTGAAGGGAACAGAATGTAACAATTCTGGCTTCTCTCTGCCTCATTTGTTTTGCTTCATGGATAGGTAAATTTATGGAGAACAATCTGAACCTGCTCTATTCAGCTCCTCTTTTCTTTTCAGGAAGAATTTGTAAAAGAGGCAGGTGGGTAAGACAGTGTTAAGACACTTGATAATATTCTTCAAGGTCAATAACGAAGATGATAAAGCAATGTGTACAGACCTGCTTTGAGTTTTTATTTTTAAATATTTCATATTCTGGTGTGCAAGAAAGTTCTATTTAAATTCCTAACAATAATACTTTGTGATGGACAGTTCTGTTGTGAGAGTCAAATGTGGTATTGAATATGGAACTATTGCACAAATTTAAATCTGCATATAAATGTGTACCTTTTTTATTCTAGCAATATACTTTATTATTAAAACTCATTCTTTAAAATAGAAATAATAGTGAGAGCATAGGATGGAGGCTCCAGAGTTTTGAAGCAACAGTGGGCACTTACAGAATGCCTCAGCATTAGGTAAAGCATGCTGTGTTAGGTAAAGCATTTATCTACAAAGGGTTCATTCCCATCTCTCAGTAATGATCTCTGTTAAGAGTTGGATTATGCCTCCCAGGATAGCTTTGTTGAAGTTCTTACCCCTGGTATCTGTGAATGTGAATTTTTTGGAAATAGGATCTTTGCAAATATATTCAAGTTATGATGAAGTCATCCTGGAGTAGGGTGGGTCCTCCAACTAATGCGAATGGTGCCTTTGTAAGAGAGGAGTCACAGAGACAGGCATATTGGAAGAAGGGAGCCATCTGACGATGGAGGCAGAGACTGGAGTGATGCATCTACAAGCCAAGGAACACCAAGGATTGCTGGCAAACACCAGAAGTTAAAAAAGGCAAGGCAGGAAACTCCCCCACAGACTTCAGAAGGAGCATGGCCCTGTCAGTACCTTGATCTCAGACATGTAGCCTCCAGAACTGTGAGACAATAAACTGCTGTTGTGTTAAGCCATCTGGTTGTAGTGCTTTGTTATGAAAACCCTAGGAAATGAATACAGTCTCCACACCTAGTAATAGGAAAAGCCAGGCATCATCTTTTCTGCTCTGCTGAATAGAAATTATTGTTGTAAGAACAGTATGGGACTCCTTAGCTTTTAAGAATGCAACCAAGACCATGTCCCAGTTGACTCCACTTTCTCAGATGCTGCTGAACTCAATTCAACCCCAAACAACTTTTCCAGACCAAAACAGTGTTGTGTCCACAGGACTGTGTAAGTAAATGGAGGAGTCATGGAGACCAAATGGATGGCTAAGTGGAGTATGAGTATACTACTTCCCAAATTCAGAAGATATCCAAAGGGAATCCTAGTAATATTATCATCATTTCACAAAAAGTAGTCTTCTTGTTGCGATTTACCAAATTAATCCTCTGTATTTGAGTCTAGATTTGCAGAATGAAAGCCTAAAAATCCACAGAATGTCATAGCAAAGAGATCTACCATCTCTCCCAGTGGATCTATTTCTAACTTCTCTCTCTTACACCTTTGACCCTATGCCTCTCAGTTATGACTCTACCCCTTTTATTCTGTTCACTCTCTTGATTATATACTATCCTGCATACTTTAGTCTCCATATTTATAGCTGATGATGTTTCTCTAAAGATTTCCCTTGCTCCTCTTTGCCCATCCAAATCCAACCTTCAAGACTCAAGTTACAATCCACTTTCTCCATGAAAACACTGCCAATCATTGGAATCAAGATCAACTACTCCAAGTTATCGCATTGTGCAACTCTTGTTCCTAAATCACCTGTGTTCTTATTCAGTGATATTTATGGTGTGTGTGTTTGTGTTGTGTGTGTGTGTGTGTGTGTGTGTGTGTGTGTACATTTCAGTGAGGGAAGGGGAGTGAACAGAAGGTGGTAGCCTTGTTATTCAATAGGATTCGTAACTCTTTTAGGGTAGGTATTACATGGATTACAATTTTTGTTGTTCTCCTAAGGATATTTTTTCCCCATTGATTTTTGGAGAGAATGGAAGGGAGGAAGAGAGACACACAGAGAGAAACACCAATGTGAGATACATTGATTAGTTGCCTCCCACACAAGCCCCAACCAGGGCCAGGGATCAAGCCTGCAACCCAGGTACATGCCCTTGACTGGAATCCAACCCTGGGCTTTTCAGTCCGCAGGCCAATGCTCTATCCACAGAGCCAAACCAGCTAGGGTGGATTTTACAAATGTAATATTCTCGTCAGCAAATAGCACAGTAAAGAGTATAGTAGATGGTTGATAATAAAACTTAACTTGATAATAAAAAACTTGTTATAATAAATGGGGAAAAATAAAGCTAAGTTATAGATGCAGAATCTGGGCCCAATCATGGTATTCCATTGCATAAACAATATATGCAAATCAGGGTCAGTCCCAAATGATAGTTGAGAGAAATTAATATTTACTGAACCACTGGACTATGTTTCAGATACTGCACCAAACTGTTTACATACGTAATCCCTTCTCTTCCTCAGAGCAACTCTTTGAGTTGTCAGGGTCATTATTCAGAATTTTAAAAGTCAGAAAATTGAGAGTCAGAGAGGTTCTTGAAGTAATAATATTGAGCTCAAGGTCCTTGTATGATGTTATGCTCTCTCTTCTCTTTCATAGTCATGTTTCAAACATGTTTAGGAGCAGAGCAAGAGAATGCCTTTGGATGCTGTATAGGGATTCAAAGATCACATTAAAGTTAAATTCTTGATTGACAGCCACTACATGACTATGGCAGGATAATTTTGTTTCTTGTTGACATAGGGGGCAGTGTTCTACCAAGAGTTAAAAGCCAAGCAGCAGGTCTGCTTCACGGAAAAAAACTTAGAAAAGAGTTTCTTTGAAGGAGAAACGTCTGCCATTAAAATTAATTTCAGAGACATTTTAAAATGTGCTTTGCTCTCTAAGATCTTGCTGAAAAAAGCATTTAACTATCAGCCCAAATTGACCTGTGTCATCTTGGAAAAGACTGGCTAAATATGTTTTATATGTTAAGCTTCCTCCCACTTTTGAGCAAAGAAGAATGGGGCTCAGCGATATGGAATGACTAGAACAGCAAAGGTTCGCTAATGTTCCTCTTCAGAGTTGAGGATTACCTAAGATCAGCCACAGCTCCAGACACAAGAGTGGTAGACAGGTCCTTTTCACATAGCAAAGTGATTAGAATACATACTTAGAAACAAGTACAGAGATATAGAAATACCTTATTTACAAATATATTCTTTTAAGTGCAGCTACATATAGTGGTTAAATGCTGGAGCCAATCTGGTGTTTTTTAATCCTGGCTACACCTCCTAAAAGCTGTGTGACTTAGGTCAAGTTACTACACTTCTCTGGGCCTCAGTTTCTTCATCCGTACTAAGATAATTATAGCGCCTACTTTAAAGAGCCATTCTGAGGGTTAAGTTCATAATTTATAAAGTGTTTAGAACAAAGTGTTTAATTCTGTTTTTATATAAAATAAATTTAATCCCTGAGAACATTAGTTATGGAATCATAAAAACATAAATTGTTTTCTTAGGAATCTTTAAATCCGAATGTTCCTTTTTTTTTTTTTTCTCTTGGAAGAAAACTGTCTTGCTCAGGTCACACAGTGAAATGTAGGCAGAGTGAGGGCTAGAGCTTCCAACACTTAATGGCTATTCTAGATCTTTTCCCATCTTGCACCCTCAATATTTGTCAGCCATGAAAACATGCCATTCACTCTTCCTGTTCTTTCCTCTCCAGCTGGGAGTTTCCCAGTCTTATGAATTTGGGAGTTGACAAGCATGCTCTTGACACTTCAAAGCTTTCCTAGTCCCAGAAAGCAAGAGCAAGGAGGACAGCATTCTTCAGAGCTTTTGAGTTAAGGAATTATTCCTAAAGGCCATGGTCAAAATGGAAACTCTTTATTATACTGTGGCACTGAATAATTTATCTGAAAAGCGATTAGTTGAGAATAGAGACCAAGGCAAGTAGATTATCATGAGACGATCAGTTTTTGGAAAATGTCATTGGTAGCAACCAACAGAGTAGATGGAGGAGGGGCATGTGAGAAGAATATAATCAATTCAAGAATATAATCAATTGGTGAGAATAGGGTAATGAGGGGGCGGCAAGAAGAACGAAGAGAAAGGGAAACCAATGCTATTGGTACATGTGCAGGTACTGTGTTGGCATGTTCTTCACAATAACTCTGTGAGGTATTATGTTTTAACCCCACTTTCTGATGGGGAAACTGAATCTAAAATGGGTTTAAAAACTTGCTCTTTAGCTAAGAAGAGGCAGAGCTGGAATTGAAATATAGAACCATTCTTTGGAGTCTAGAATCCTTCTGTCACCATACCTGATTCCCTCTGTATTGTAACAACCCCTTTTCATTTCTTCCACCCAATTGAAGGACCCTCACTATGGAGCACTTTTCTCTTATTGCTCTCCTGCCCAAAACCCATCATCCTGTACGAGAAGGTACGTGACTGCATGTCAAAGAGAGAAGAGAAATTACTCTTCTTCAGTTAACTATTTTTAGAACCAACGGACTAGCAGGCTCACCTTAAATGATGCTGGCACTACTCATGGGGCCTGGACCATTGAAAATACAAATGTTAATTGTGCTGACAGCACTCTGCACAACTTCGACTTTTAGCTCATTCTAATCCAAAGGCGGACTGTAGGGCCTTGTTTCATGTAAATTTGTCTGAACTAGATGATTGTCTCAATTTCCCAGACTTATCATCGTACTCTTTGCTATATTCAACACGTTTGCTTCCCTGAATAACTCAGTTGCCTAAAATCAATTTCATCCATGTTTATTGAAAAGGGAGAAAGAGGTCACTAAACATAATATTAGAATCAAACTGGGAGGCTCACTTAGAGTGGAGAACATCCTGTTGAATGCCGTTCAGAATTACACAAAAAATCATGAATGAAAGAGCTATGATTTCTTTGACTTCACATTCTCCACAGAACCCAATGACCCCAAACAAAAGAACAATGGTAATGGTGGGTTTGTGGCTGAAGGTAAGACATTCACATTCATCACTAAATTTTCTATGACCAAAATGAGCATTATCTTTACTAATAGTGGTACTTAAAATATGAATACCAGTGTGGGTTCATAGATTTTTCTATATGTATATGATCATGACATTTTCCTTGAACCTCCACTGGTTTTCATATGCTTTGGTTAATGATAGCAGTTATGACATTTTTAAAGAGCACAGCCTTGTAAATAATGTTATGTTTTACTTTTGTATGTTTCTAAAGAATATATTTTGCTTTTGTGTATTTTAAAAAATATCTTTTTTTTTATTTTATCCTTCAGTAATTGTGGTCTCTTTTCTGAGGCACCAAGAGATGGCATTCATTAATTGACATTCATTGGTGCTGAATATGTACACAGCACAGTGAGGAACACAAGAAAAAAGAAACGCCAAAGTTATTCCCTGTTAGCTTGCCCATTAGTTCTGGTTCTGTCACTTGTTAGTGCATAAATGACTTTCAGCAGATAATTTATATTGCAAGAGGCAGCTTCCTCAACTCATAAGAAAATAAATTAAAAAGAGGAGACTAATAGCCATCTTACTTAAAAGGATGTCTGTGAGGGGTAAATGAAATAAAACTTGTAGTTGTTAAACACAGAGGCAGCCACATTAAAAAATGCCTCAAAATAATATCTTTTAAAAATAACTATTACTGGCCTGGCCAGTGTGGCTCAGTTGGTTGGAGCATCGTCCCATACACCAAAAGGTGGCAGTTCAATTCCTGGTCAAGGCACCTACCCAGGTTTCAGGTTTAATCCCCGTTTGGGGTGTGTAAAGGAGGCAACCAATTGCTGTTTTTCTCTCTCACATTGATGTTTCTCTCTCTCCCTCTCTGTGTCTCTGTCTCTCTTCCTTTCAATAAAAGTTTTTAAAAAATTACTATGGGTAATATTAAAATTGTTATTCCATTATTTTCTGTAAAACAATTGATTAGATATTAGAAACATTTTTCTTTCATTCATGGGAGCCTTTCATATATTTTCTTCATTTTTATATGTATTGTTTTATATTGTTTTGGTTACATACTATACTTATTTTGCTTATGATATTTGACTTCTTGCCTTTTGAATGTCGTATTCTGTCAAAAACATATTGACATATTATTTTGTGCTTTGTGGTTACATTATATATCATGGAGTACAGATATTGTATTACATTTTTAATTGATTTTTTTTAGAAAGAAAGAGAGAAGAGAAACATCGATTTGTTGTTCCACTTATTTATGTATTCACTGATTGATTCTTGTATGTGCCCTGGCCAGGGATAGAACCCACAACCTTGGCATATCAGGACAATTCTGATTTTTTGTGTTTTATTTACAGAGAGGAAGGGAGAGGGATAGAGAGTTAGAAACATTGATGAGAGAGAAACATCGATCAGCTGCCTCCTGTACACCTCCTAATGGGGATGTGCCCTCAACCAAGGTACATGCCCTTGACCGGAATTGAACCTGGGACCCCTCAGTCCACAGGCTGACACTCTATCCACTGAGCCAAACCGGTTAGGGCATATCAGGACAATTCTGTAACCAACTGAGCTACCTGGCCAGGGCTGCATTACATTTTAATCACAAGATGTGGTAGCCAAGTCATAAAATTTATAAATCTTAATGCTTCATTCATTCCCTGCTCAACTCAGTTCCACTGTTTTTAAACTCTGACCATTTATCTGTACTTACAATTGTATCCCTCGTTTGACCACCTTCTCTTTCTTTATTTCACCTGAAATTAACAACAGCTGCTTTGCTAAGCTTCCTATCTCAGATCGTGCCCCCTTTATTTCAACCACGCCTCACCCTGTAAACAAAGTGGTGTCTCTAAATTTTATATATGACTGTCTTTTCTCTGTTTCTCAGAGGTTTTCATTTTGGATCTCAAGAAATGCACTTAACACTCATTGACCTCAAGAAAAAAATCCGAACTCCTTGAGGTTTTTATAAGGCTCTGTAAGAGCTGGCTGTCTTTTAAATGTATTGTTTCAAAAATATAAATAAATGCACAGAATTCAATTATTTTAGAATTGTTGATTCAAAGTTAACATGGAAAGGTATCCAAGAACATTGAAGGAAAGAAAGAATGCTAAGAAAGGATGTGCTTTTTGCTACCACATGAACTAGATGATTGCCTTAAATTCAAAATCATGTGATATTGGCTCAGAAAGAGATTAATAGATTGCTGTAACAGATTCAGAATTAGCACACAGAATCAAGTAGATATGAAAACAATATGTGACAAATATGACAGTTTAAATCACTGGAAGAAGGAAGATTTACAAATTTTGCTAGAATAAATGACTTTTCACTGGAAAGAAAATAAAGTTTGATTTTCTTCTTCACATCATATGGAAAATATGAAAACCACATACATTGATTATGAAATGTGAAAAATCATAATTAAAATAATTAAAGCCAAAATAGAACTGTGTAGTCTAGAGCAAATAGACTTTGTATTATATTATAACTTACTGGTGGGAGCTCTTTTTAACTATGACAGTACATCTAGAACCAATACATATGTAGACATTTAGAAGTATACCTTTACTGTCTTATAATGGTTATAAGAACAATAAAAGCCATTAAAAATGTTTACAATAAAAGTATATGACAAAAAGTTATACTTACTGTTTGAAAAACTTCTTCCAGCGAGTCAAAAAAGACAAACAACCTTATAATAAAGTTGTCATTGTAGAAAAATAGGCAATGTACAGAAGAAGAAATAAAAGTGTCCAGAAAATATGGGCTAAAGTGCTCAATATTAATGTGGTAAAAAAATGAAAAAGCAATAATTGACTACCTTTTTATGAGGTTGGCAATAATTATAAAGTGCAGGACTGCCCACTACTTGCAATGATGGGGTTGTGTCCCAAATATATTGATGCTAGGAATTGATACCATATTTTATCAAAGTAGTCTGTTTGTAACTGGTCAAATTAATATTACAGAATATAACAAATAACGTAACAGTATCATTTATGAGTGCTCATCATTCATTTAGCCTAATGTCCTCAAGGTTCATACATATAAACTATGACAAGATTTCCTTCTTTTTAAGGCTGAATAATATTTGTTATTTGTACATATTGCATTTTCTTTATCCATTCCTCTGTTGATGGATTTTTACATTGTTTTCACAGCTTGTCTATTGTGAATAATTCTGTAAAGAACACGAGAGTATAAATATCTCTTCAAGATCCTGCTTTCAATTCTTGGGGAAAGTACCCAGAAGTAATATTGCTGGATCATATGGTAGTTTCATATTAAATTTGTTTAGAAACCGCCTTTTCATGTTGTTGTTTCCTTTGTTGTACAGAAGCTTTTTAGTTTGATGGAGTCCCACTATCTACATACTTTTGTTTTTACTGTCAGTGCTTTTGGTGTCATACCCAAGAAATCATTGCTAAGATCAATGTCATGAAGATTTTCCCTTGTTTTCTTTTAAGAGTTTTACAATTTTGAGACATGGCATCAATTTAAAAAAAACACATATAAAGAGCCCTAGCTGGTTTGGCTCCATGGATAGAGCGTCAGCCTGAGGAACGAAAGGTCCCAGGTTCGATGCCGGTCAGGGGCACGTACCTTGGTTGCAGGCTCCTCCTGGGCCTGGGCCCTGGTTGGGGCTCATGCAGGAGGAAACTAATCCATGTGTTTCTCTCACATCAGTGTTCCTCTCTGTCTCTCCCTCTCTCTTCCACTCTCCCTAAAAAATCAATGGAAAAAATCCTCGGGTGAGGTTTAACAACAAAAAAAAACACATGTATAAAGATTTTTTGCCTGGAAGGCACTATGATCATGCAATTACTGTGAATAGCTTATTAGTCAATTTTAAGACTTCAAAAATTTTTAAGAAACATGAGGATTTTAAAGTACATACAGAAACATTATTACAGAAATAAAAGTAAGTATGACTGAAGGAGGTTAAATCAGAGATAAAATGTTAAGCTCTAAAAAGCTTCACTTTTCCAAGAAACTGAAAGCTGAGAAATCAACATTTTATAGAAATAAAAATTATAACTATGAAATCTTATTTTTAGAAAAAAATATAATTTGTCAGTAGACATTCATAACTATATATATAATACTTTATTTTCTGCTTATAGTAGATATATTTGCACACAGATATTTATGTTTCTTTATTTTCCTAAATCTAAATCTATGTCTCCAAATGTAGCTCTGTGACCCTGCTCGCCAAAGGTGACAAGTCATTCACACCAGACATTCTTGGTGAACACCTCTCCGTTGCCAGGACTGCCAAGGCATCTCAGGGCTCACACTGCCTGAACATTTGGAACTGGACCTCTGGTCTTCAGTCCATCATGCTTACTTCTGACATGACCTGGCGCACATGGACCATTCAAACACCTGATACCCCTCTTCCTACCTGACAAGCTGGGGAAGCAAAACTTTCACTGTAGCCCCAACTCCAACAATAGCCTTTACCCCCTACCTTTCTGATCAATTGAACTTACATTCATTCTTTGAGCCTGAAATGCAAAATATTTTGCTCCTCTCTCCCCTATGCACACCTGCTCGGGCTTTAAAAATATGCTGCTTTTTTAAAAATTCTTTTTCAGAATATGGGGATTTTTTAAATGTTGATTTTGCCCTGGTGACTTAACAGCACAAGGAAAAGTAAAAAACACAAGGTAATTATTTTTCTTAAAAGTTCAACTTCTGACATATGTTAAAAAATTTGTTTTCTAATCAATTATTTGAGCATCCTGCTATGAAAATGGAAATATAAGATGACTCAAGATTTTTAAAAATCTTACTGAGTGCCTTTGATCCTCATCTTGCTGGTTGGTTTGTTAAATTACAATTGTCAAAGCCCCTCAGGAGGACAATCTTGTCTTTCTTCCGGGCAAACTTGGACATGGGCAGAAATTCTGGATTTAGGCTGAAAGGTGGAGTAGAAAACTGTGTCAAGTCTTCTTAGTGGCCTTTAATCAGTGTCTTCCTTCTTTGTTAAAATGACTTAAGAAAGGCACCCCAGGAAATCATTGGCCCTTTAAGGGTTTCATACTGAGCATCTTTTGTTTATATCTAGGGTGCTAAAGGCATTTAGAAGAGGGAGCTCTCAGCTACATCTGAGTTGCAGCTTTCAGAAATAAAGTGCTACTTAGGTACTGAGGAAAGTGTCCACAATAACACAAATTTGTATTTAAGTTGATTATTCTTCTTATACCACCTCAGGAAAGATGATAAAAGAAGGGCTAACCTGAAGGCAGTCTCTGCGTCCTTGGGAAATACAATGAAAAAAAAAAAAAAAAAAGTGGTTCCCTAAAAAATAAAAAGGGATCCCACGAAGAGGGCATAACTAGAATTTCTGCTGCTCTGGAAATCTCGGCCAGCCCAAAGACTGGAGTATTCTTCCCAAAGTCTAAGCCAGAGCAACAACCACCAATAAATGGTGCAGAACTCCAGCCAGGACAGAAATGCCTTTGAATGGCTTAGCTGGACCCCTGGTGCTCCTGCTTGGTCAGCTCATTAGGATTCTCTGTTCGTTTCACTAACCTCATAGTCACATAGCCTCATATTTTACTTGGCTGAATTGTTTGGATTAGAATATGATATAATTCTTAGTAGGCCAGGGAGATAACATTTTTCTGTAATCCAACATAATTTCTATTTTAAACTCACCATTTCTCAGAGCAGCAGAAAATAATGTCAATCTAATTGTGATCTTCCTTTTGGATTAGAATGTGTCTAAGGGGCTTATCTCATTCCAAGGCGAGGTGTGCAGGGGAGTGGGGACAAAAGTGTTCATCAGTATCCCTGGAGATGTTCGTCATCCCAAATGATTATCAACCATTGGTTTCAATGTCATTTTTGTCTTTCTGGCGTCTGAGTGTCTGGAAGATTTCTCTGCTGTGTCTGTAACACAGATGGAGACCTAGAAATATCTACAGCCTATCTAAGAACTCATTTGTATGTGGGCATGTCACCTCCCTAGGATTCTGCCTGGGGAAAAGGCACAGGGCCTCACATCTGGATAAGCCTCTTTCCATCCCTCCTTCCCCAATCTGGGGGAACCTGTTTTCTGGCTGCCACGGAGATCCCACCTTCTTTCAGAGACAAAACCTGGTTCCTAAGGGAACTCCATCTCAGGACCTGTTTTGATAATGGCTCAAGTTCTTGCTTTTCTCAAAAGCAGTCACTAAATGTTGGGTGGCTTCATTTTAGTTCCTGTGAATAAGACTTGGTCTGCATCCTTTGACATTTCAGGCACGCACATTTACGTAAGCTGTAATCCCAGGCAATCCACACAGTAACTTTCTTTTGACCGTGTTTCATAGGCTGGTGAGCCCTGCACCTGCCCCGGGTTTCATGCAATTTATTTGACTAGTCTCCTGCAGGCACATGGAGCTCTTCTGTCCCCATTACTCTGCAGGAGGCAAATCCTAGCTGCTTCCAGTCCCAGAGCCCAGCAGGCCCCGGCTCCAGCCCCTGATTACTAAATTACTGCTGCGATTTTCTATTGCCTTTCTGTTCTGTTAATGTATTTTCCTTGGCTTGAGTTTTCCATATCTTAATCATGTTCCTGTTCTTAAAAAAACTTTATTTTCCTGTTGTATTTACAGTTGATAGTGAAGTTCATGCCTAAACTTATCGTAATGCCATCCTGACCCCGAGTCTCAACTTGTGTGTTTTCTGATTGTCCCAGTTCTCAGAGTGAACTTGGAACTATGCACATGAAGACCCACGTAGGCAAGTCAGCACTCCACCTATCCACAGCCCACCTGATCCAAGGAAGAAGACGCAATGTCATCATGTGCTACAACATAGGTTACTTATGATGCAAACACAAAATTAAATACTAAAAAGTATTTTTTATAAGGAAGTCTTGCAAAATCCTATCTAATAAAAGAGTAATATTCAAATTAACCATCACTCCGCTACACCCACAAGCCACGCCCACAAGCCAATCAGGAGTGAATATGCAAATAAACCCAACCAAGATGGCTACGGCCACAGAGAGCAGGAGGGAGGCTTGGGTTTCCCCGGCAATGGAGGAAGCCAAGCTTTCCACCTGCCCTTGCTGGCCTAGGCCTCCACTCAAGGCTACAAAGTTTCAATGATAGAAGATACATAAATCCAAACAGAAATGGCGGCAGCCTCGGAGCTGGAAGAGCAGGAGGCTAGGGTTGCCCCAGGCGATGGAGGAAGCCAAGCTTTCCACCTGCCCTTGCCAGCCTAGGCCTCCACTCAATGCTACAAAGTTTCAATGATAGAAGATACATAAATCCCAACAGAAATGACTGCCGCACAGAGCAAGCAGAAGGCTTGGCTCCACTCCAGGCTACAAAGTTTCAATTGTACAAGATAAAGAATCTAAAAACCAATGTCTTAGTCACTGTGACTTCAAGGAAAATCCTATTTAATAAAAGAGTAATATGCAAATTAACCATCACTCCGCTACACCCACAAGCCATGCCCACAAGCCACGATTCTTTTAATACCAAGGCCTCCGCTTAGGTCACCAGGGGGTGTGGCCGGCCTGAAAACCACCATAGGCCCCTTGCCCAGGCCGCCCCACACCTCAAGGGAACCCCCACCTGATCCGGGACGCCCTTCAGGGCAAATCAGCTGGCCCCCACCCATGCACCAGCCCTCTATCCTATCTAATAAAAGATTAATATGCAGATTGACCATCACTCCAACACACAAGATGGCTGCCCCATGTGGTCAAAGATCCTGCCCCCATGTGGACACAAGATGGCCACCACAAGATGGCCAGCAGAGGAGGGCAGTTGGGAGGGACCAGGCCTGCAGGGAAGGGCAGTTGGGGGCAACCCAGGCCTGCAGGGGAGAGCAGTTTGGGGAGACCAGGCCTGCAGGGGAGGGTAGTTAGGGGTGACCAGGCCTGCAGGGGAGGGCAGTTAGGGGCAAATAGGCTGGCAGGGGAGCAGTTAGGCATCAATCAGGCTGGCAGGGGAGTGGTTAGGGGGTGATCAGGCTGGCAGGCAGAAGCAGTTAGGTGCAATCAGGAAGGCAGGCAGGCAAGCAGTTGGGAGCCAGCAGTCCTAGATTGTGAGAGGGATGTCTGACTGCCCGTTTAGGCCCAATCCCACCAGGAACAGGCTTAAACGGGCAATCGGACATCCCTCAAGGGGTCCCAGATTGGAGAGGGTGCAGGTTGGGCTGAGGGACACCTCCCCCACCCCCACCCCCCCTGTACGAATTTCATGCACTGGGCCTCTAGTAACTAAATAAAACAAAATGCCAAGAAAGGCTGTGATTCAACAATCTTAAACAGTATTTGCAGGTGTGAACTTGCCTTGGAGAAGTGGCTGTGATGTCTAACTGCATTCGCAGTGCACACTGATATACAGAGCCCTGGGAAGGCAGTCAGGGAGTCAGCATTCACAAACATGTGCGCGATGCCAGGGAAGCTACTGAACCCTCCATAGCATGTCTCTCCAATGGAAAGTGGGGATATTAATCCTGATCAATACCCCTCACAGCAGAGTGAATGAAGTACAGGTGCATACCGAGGGTTGGCATCACTCTTTTTTTTTTATCACTCATATTTTTTAAAAGACTTTTTTTTTTTAAAGAGCAGGTTTACATTTACAACAAAAATAAGAGAAAAATACAGAGATTTCCCATATACCCCTGCCCCCCACATGCCTAGCTTCCCCATGATCAACATCACTCACCAGAGTGCTACATTTGTTATCAAGGATGAACCTAAATTGACACAATGATCACTCCAAGTCCATAGTTTACCTTAAGGTTCACTTCTGGTGTACAAACAAATGTATGATGACATATATCTATAATTATAATGTCAGACAGATTATTTTCACTGCCCTAAAAATCCTCTGTATTCTGCCTATTCTTCACACTCCTCTCTCTCCACCCTCCAGTAACCACTGATCTTTTTACTGTTTCCATAATTTCCCTCTTTCTAGAATATCATATAGCTGGATCCATACAGTACATAGCCTTTCAGATTGGCTTATTTCACTTAAGGTTCCTCCCTGTCTTTTCATGGCTTGATAGCCCATTTCTTTTTAGGACTGAATCACTTTACATTGTTTGGATGTACCACAGTTTAGTTATCCACTCATGTACTGAAGGACATCTTGGCTGCTTCCAAGTTTTGGCAATTATAAATAAAGCTGTTATAAACACCGTGCATTGGTTTTTGCGTGGGCTTATATTGTTTATCAAACTTGGTGACAGAATATCAATGTGATCCTCATCCAGATTCTTATCTACACTCACCATATGGGGATGAAGGTCCTGCTGTCTAGTCTAGACCCTCCTTCCTGGATCAGTCGTGGACACTCCTTTGACCCAAAAGAACTGTTTCATATTTATTTTTTAAAATTTGCTTTTCAATTATAGTTGACATACAGTATTATATTAGTGTCAGGTATACAACATAGTGATTAGATACTAATATGCCTTACAAAGTGATTACCCTGATAAGTCTAGTACCCATGTGACACCATAAATAATTATCACAATATTATTGACTGCATTTCCTATGCTGTACATATTTATCTTCCTAACGATTTTTGAGGTAGGTCAGGGAAAGGTTAGAAGTTGAAAATACTGAGGAGCCCATTCTCCCTTCTCAGATTCCTTTCCAGTGTCCTGGGATGATGCTCCAAGGCTTCATCAGAACTCCACTACTAACTCTTCCAGGAGCTCTTAAAATCTGCCAAGGAAACCGAAGCCAGTCTATGACCTGGAGCATGTCTTCCCTGGGAGCTTTCATCCAACAACAATAACCCTGTCCTTTAGTATACTGCTATATTTGTGATGCCTGCTTCATATTAATCATGTTACAAATTAATTTCTAAATGGTTGTTGTTAAAATACTGAAATATTTAATTTAGTAATAAAAATGAATTAAATATACCAAAATAGCATTCCTTGTCAATTTTAGGCTCAGAAAATAGATGTTTCTAAGTTTCTTTTTCCCTTTTGTTTTCTTGAACTTTTGGAGGTGACATTGGTTGAAAAAATCATATAGATTTCAGATAGACAACTCTATAACACAGCATCTGTATATTGTACTGTGTGTTCACCATCCTCTAAATTACTTTTGAAGCCATATAAATTTTTGTCAAAATAAAATATATAAATTAAATAAAATATTTTTAAATAAATAAAATATTTAAAAACATAAAAATATATATTCATATGTTTTATGATCTTTGAAGTGGCTTATAAGTATAAAGTGCCCATTATTATTCAAAAAAGCAATGAGTCTAAGCTTATATTGTTGCTTGATTTCCTATATCCTATTTATTCAGATTTTCATAGAGTATTTCTTTAGATCTGACATATTATTGATGTTTGAGTATAAAAATGTTATTTCAAGTCAAAAATACATACCTAATCAATAAACCACTGAAATTTATTTCTGCCTTTCAATTTACACTCGTTTGATTAAGGCTTTCCCCTCCTTTAATAGAAAGTCACTGTTGTTCTAGCCAGTTTGGCTCAGTGGATAGAATGTCAGTTTGTAGATTGAAGGGTCCAGGGTTGGATTCCAGTCAAGGGCACGTACGTATTTCAGTTGCAGGCTTGGTCCCGGAGGCAGCCAATTGATGTGTCTCTCTCACATTGCTGTTTCTCTCTCTCTCTCTCTCTCTCTCTCTGTCTATCCCCCTCCGTTCCACTTAAAAAAAAAAAATCAATGCAAAATATCCTTGGGTGAGGATTAATAAAAAAAAAAAAAGAAAAAAGAAGTCACTTAAAATTGAGGATATTTCTCAGGAAAAGCAATACTTGGCTTAGAAACAAGGCAGGTAACAAATGCATAAAGCTGAGGGCAGTAATATTAGAGAACAGTGGGAAATGTGAATTTGAGAATGTATTCTCTGCCCACCAAATTCATTTATTTTTGACACTCACAGAATGAAACCAAACAGATAAGTGTTTTCCCCCATTTTGAAACCCTGTTTCAGCTGAACTGATAAACTATCTTGAAATAGCATCCTGTGAGGAAGCAAGATTTGTCAAGTAAGTTCTGAGGAAGAGCAGATGGAAAGAAAAAGAGGGTTACTCTCTAGAGCTGGGAGCCCAATATCCTCTGGTTTCCACCAATGCCATTGCAACATCTTCACTCTCAGAGGCGGCAAAGTTCTCTGAGGCTGCTCTGTGGGCAGAGCTGGGCTCATTATCTTGCAGAGCAAAGGAGCCTTTATCGAGTTCATGGCTGTTTCTGTATCGCTTATTATAAATTGATCCTTTTCAAAGTACTGTCTGTTACATGTTTTCACTATCTTCTTAAAAAAATATATGTATGTATATATAGATATATATTGATTTCAAAGAGGGAGAGGGAGAGAGATATAGAAACATCAATGGTGAAAGAGAATCATTGATTGGCCACCTCCTGCACACCCCACACTGGGGATCGAGCCCGCAACTTGGTCATGTGCCCTGACTGGGAATTGAACTGTGACCTCCTGGTTCATAGGTCGGTGCTCAACCACTGAGCCATGCCAACCAGGGCTTCACTATCTTCTTTACCATCTCACACAGAATAATACATACAATATGGAAGAATTGTTTTTTGAAATAGATGAAATTCATCATTTTATCTCAGATAAAACCTAATTTTAATCTCTGGCTTCAGCATTGGCTTAAAGCTGGGAAGACAAAGAAGCTCAAAGCCCCCTAAAGAATAGCAGCATTCTTTCTAAAATTCTGTTAAGCGCAATGAGAAGCTATCGTGAATTTTGAAGGTTTTGTGACTATTATGATCTCTTTGTTAAGCATTTCAGTCAATTGTTAAGATAGCAAAATTTCATTTCTTCCTAAATTTTAGTTAATGACACTGGGTACTTTAAAAAAAAAATATAGATACAGAGACAGTAAAGTATCAAACAGACTGTCAAATTACAGGGGGAAGGTTAGGGAGAGGTGGGGGAGATAAGAGATCAATCAAAGGACTTGTATACATGCATATAAGCATAACCAATGGATGCAAAACTCTGGAGGGGGAGGGAATACATGGGAGTAGGGTGGGGGGTGGCAATAGTAAGATATATACACATATAATACCTTAATAAAAAAATTGAAAAAAAATATTTGCCAAAATGTGTAGATCACTGCCTGTATAGACAATATTGTACTATATGATATACTATTATTTTCCATTGTAAACCCTTGAATCTAAAAAAATAAAATAAAATAAAACTCACAAAAACAGAGATTAGAATGATAGTTGCCAGGAGTGGGGCATAAGAGACCTAGGGAGATGTTGGTCAAAAGGTACAAATGTTTAGTCACAATATGAATAAATTCAAATTATCTAATGTACAGCATGGTGACTAGAGTTAATAATACTGTTATATATACTTGACATTTTCTAAAATTAAAGTTTGCAATGAAAGGTAGCTATGTGAGGTGGTACATGTGTTAATTAACTTGACTGTGGTAATCATTTTGCAAGATCTATGTTCATCAAATCTTCACACTGTGCACTCAAAATATACTTTACTAGTTGATTCTATTACATTTTGATGAAATGTATTTTAATAAACACTGCCTTTATAAATATTCAAAGTGGGACACTTTGGGACACCTACATATAATTTTATTTATCAATTATATCTCAATAAAAATTATTTAAAAAAATTTAAAACCCTTGTCTACATTTTAGAGTATCTAAATAGATCTAAATAGTTTTTAAAAACAGGAATTGTCTGTTTGAAAAAAGTTTCATGATGTTACAGTTGAAGAGCCAGAACTTGAACCCAAAAGATTCAATTCCAGACCAAATCCTCTTTCTACTTCCATTTCCTGCACTGTTCATCTGCCAAGGAAGCAGGTCCCTGCCTGCCACTGAGCTGGTGAAGGCCATTTAACTATTTTCATTACAAAATGTTTGTTGAGCCGAAACCGGTTTGGCTGAGTGGATAGAGCGTCGGTCTGCGGACTGAAAGGTCCCAGGTTCAATTCCGGTCAAGGGCATGTACCTTGGTTGTGGGCACATCCCCAGTAGGGGGTTTACAGGAGGCAGCTGATCAATGTTTCTCTCTCATCGATGTTTCTAGCTCTCTATCCCTCTCCATTCCTTTCTGTAAAAAATCAATAAAAAATATATTTAAAAAATAATAATAAAAAAATAAAATAAAATGTTTGTTGAGCACTTATTGTAGTTCGGGTGTTAAAAAAGACCCAGACGTTGCCCTCATGACACTTAACTGTTGGGCAGAAGCAAAATACAAGAAATTAAAAGTAATATGAAGAATTACTTAGTTACAAATTGAGTAAATTGCTTAAAACAGAAATGTAAGACACATGACTATATGCAAAAAAAAAAAGAACTTAACTTTGTTTAGGATGATGTACTCCTCAGGAACATTTGACGTTAAGACCTTAATGACAAGTAGTGCTTTTAGGAAATTGGGACTATTATAGAGTAAATGTTTGGACCCACAATTCATACGTTGGAATTCTAACTCCCAAGGTGATGGTATTAGGAGGTGGAGTCTCTTGGAGATGATCAGGTCAAGAGGGTGAAGCCCTCATGAATGAGATTCGTGCTTATAGAAAAAAGGCCCCAAAGAACTATCTTGCCCCCTCTGCTCTGTTAAGGACACGGAGAAGATGGCCATCTTTGAACCAGAACCTGCTGGCACCTTGATCTTGATCTTGGATATCCCAGCCTTCAGCACTGAGACAAATACACTTCCGTTGTTTATAAGCCACCTGGTCTATGGTATTCTGCTATAGTAGCCCAAACTCAGACAGGAATGGACAAAATCTTTTCAGGTAAAACAACTAACTTTCATACAAGAGCCTCACCCATTAGAGAAGATATTTGTACATTATGAAAAATTAAGTGAATTGTTGGCAGACTGTGAGGGAGGGGCTAGGCCATACTGGTAAATGAAGAAAAGCTGTTCTACATTTGGAACCAATTTGATTCCCGGTCACAGAAAACCACTCTCACATCTATTGCTCCATGACACTGATCTGCTTCCCAGTACCCTGCAGCAGCGATTACCTGGAACAGCTCTTTCCCCTCGGTGCAGAGAGGCACTTTAAATTTCATACAGAATTCACATCTTGCCACTACAAAGACTCCTTGTATGGATGTCTATTATGCTACCTAGAGATGCAGAAATGGGAACAGATAAATAACCTCTCTGTAGAATTTTGCAACACTGTGCCAAGACTTACTTTTCTCTGCATTTTCATAGAGAGAAGATTAAAAAAAAAGAACAAGAAGAAGATACACACTCTAAATTAGAATGTTTTTAAACAATTCATTTTATAACCTGGCCAAGAACTAAAGTCCCAGCAAAAGTGCAGCTGATGAAGGGGAGGAACATTTATCTCCTGTTTTCTCTCACAGTAAACCTGTGGACCTTAGCTTTCATTCCTTGTTCTCCAGGTTAGTTTCCTCTGTGTGTTGGGGTCAGAAAGTTTGGCTAAATTAAGTTCCTTTTATTGACAGGACCTGTTCTCTGAAGTCTAAAGTCTATGAGTTTCCATCTCTAGCATTCATTCCCTTCATTATCAGGAATTCTAGATAGACTTTATAATTTTCTTCTAAGAATCACATTTCTTATATATTTACTAGAGGCTCCATGCACCAGTAGGGTCCCTCGGCCTGGCCTGCACCCTCTCACAATTCGGGACCCCTCGGGGGATGTCGGAGGCTTGGTGCATTGATTCAGGTGGGGTCCCTCGGCCTGGCCTGTGCCCTCTCACAATTTGGGACCCCTAGAGGATGTCAGACTGCTGGTTTCAGCCCGATCCCCACAAGGCAGGGGGAGGGACCCCACTGGTTCACGAATTCATGTACCAGACCTCTAGTATGCATATAAGATCCTTGGTTAATCTCTTCCCGCCCTCTTCCCTCCCCCTTCCCTCTAAGATTCGTCATTCTGTTCCATGTTTCCATGCCTGTGCGTTGAGCGTCTGCTGCCTGGTGGTCAGTGTGTGTCATAGCTACTGGTCAAACAGTTGAATGGTTGAGTGGTCGCTTAGGCTTTTATATATATAGATAACCAGTTATCTTTCTTCCTTTTTGTTTAGAACTAATTTCAGTGAAAGAATTATATGCATATATTTCTATACCTTTAAATTTTACTCTTTGTCCTTATTCCACTAGAGGACTATTTATAACCTAATTATGTAAAATTATTGGTGACACAGTGTCAGCTCAGGAAAGGTTACTGTTTGGCACATGATTACACAGTCTCCTACTAATTGGATGAGAAAGTGGCATATGCTGGCACCTATTAACAGCAACACCCTCATCCTTATCAGTATCATTTCTATTAAGAACTTTTCCTGAAAAAGGAAAATACTCTGAAATAGTTTATGAGTGCAACAATATAGATGGCTCTTGAGGGCATCATGCTAGGTGAAGTAAGTCAGACTGAGAGAGAGAAAACACTATATGGTCTCACTTATATGTGGAATTTAAAAAAACTCATAAAAATCAGATTTGTGGATACCAGAGTAGGGGGTGATGAGAGGAGGAACTGAACAAAGGTTATCAAAAGCATATAAGGTAAGTAAATACTAGGGATGTAATGTAAAACCTGATAACTTTAGTTAATAGTGTTGTAATGTATATTTGAAAGTTAAATAAAATATTACTAATTCCAAATAAGACTAATTGCTTTCCTGTTACTTATTATTTAATGTCATATGGTTACTCCAAACTTTGCCCTGTTGGGAAACATTTACAAATTATGTAAATAGGCCACTAGAAACTAAAGTTCCAAGATTTAAATAGGGGAGTTAATGGAGCAGAAGAAATTTCTAATATCTTGTGAAGAGAGTAGCCATCTACCAAGAACAGTGGTAGACAAATGTTTTCTGGGAGGCCAGGCACAGTTGGATTTAGACAAAGCTGTTTATTGAGGAAGGAGATGAAGGAAATACACCTGGTATCTCCCAAACAAAATAGAATCTTCTCTTTGTGAGGTCCATGGAGTCTAGGAGTGATGTTATTAAAGGCAATGTAAGAATGAGTGGGGAAATCTAGACATTAACAAAGGCAATGGGGTGTTACAGGAGCATTTTGCTGGGAGTGAATAAAAATGTATTTTATAATGACAACCAGCAAATTCTCCACAGGGTCTACAGAGCTCACAGTAGAACTGAATGAGAAAAGCATCTCTAGACCCCATGAATACCTTCAAACATATGGTATAATAAAGATTAGGAGATCCGGCTAAAAATCAAGGAACTAGTATTGATTATCTGCTGTCAAAAATACCACTCTGCACCTGCTCCCCTAATTAGTAAATATTGTGTTCTTCTTTGGAGCAGTCTCCATTTTATTTCCTTACTGAATAAACTGTCTAGTTATAGAAAATCCAAGTCAGAAAGTCTGGGAATCAAGACATGGATTATAAAATATCCATTCAAAGGTACTATATATTTGAATTTCCTCTACCAAAATTAAGTGAGCTGTATTTCTGTTAGATTTCCAACTCTGATCCCTTCTTAAAGGACCTTAGAGACTCATCATTGACCCAGTGACATCACGTAGAATTAGGATGCTTCCAGAAGGGGTAGGCTACAGGTGATCAAACATTCAAGGATTACCCCAGTAATGCCAAAATCCCCATTGGGTGGTTCAAAGCCTTTATTTTCCTCCTGTCTATTCAACTTTGAAAAACAATCAGCAGAACAGAATCTACTAGAATAAACCATTGACCAATTATGTCTTTTTGATCTTATGACAATAATAAAAAAGCAAAATATTCTGTATAATAAAACAGAACCATTTGTTTCCAACAACCTGAACTTTCACAAAATTAACATTAGTGAATTTAATGCTAAAATTTTAACTGTTAGAAGAGTTAAAATTTGCATGATCAATTTCTGACACAGAAATATTATGTAATCTAGTAACTAATCAAGAAAACTTTATGTCCAAATCATCATGAGGTCACAAAAGACACAAGAGAAAGCAGGAGTCATGCCAGAATGCAATCAGAAGCATTTAGAAATCCACTCCAAAGAAAATCTCAAGCCCAGCTGGCAGGTTGAATGTTGACCTATGAACCAGGAGATCATGGGTTTGATTCCTGATCAGGGCTCATTCCCCAATGTAGGGCATGCAGGAGGCAGCCAATCAATGATTCTCTCTCATCACTGATGTTTCTATCTCTCTCTCCTCCCTTCCTCTCTGAAACCAATAAAAAATATTTTTTAAAAAGCCTCAAAAAGCCTAAATATTCAGAGCCAGGTTCTAAGAACAAATAGGAAACTCAGAAATACTGATTTGCATAAAGTGTGGATACAGGGAATAAACTAAAATATTCACTTGAGTAAAAGTGATCTTTTTTTTAAAAGTATCAACTAAAATTTCAAGGCCAGTGAAACAAGAAATAGTAAAAGCTTGCTAAATCATAATTTAATGTTTTTAACAATTGACTTATCCATATTTATTTATCCAGGTTCCACTGAGATTTGCCTGGAGAACATAGGGACAAAACCTATCTTTGTAGCCAGTACAATTCCTGCACTTAAAGGTGCTTTAGTGGATAGCTAATATTATTGGTTCCCAATCTTCACTATGCATCAGAATCAGCCTGAAGATTAAAATAAATGGTATCCTGGTTCCACTCTTAGAGGTACTAGTTTACTTACTCTGGGATGGAACTGGTCACTGCTATTATTGTATTCTCAGGGTAATCTGGTCACACAAGGGCTGATAATCATTGATCTAGTTGAACCTGAATCACCCATTTTATAAGTGAGAGGACTAGAGAAGTTATGTGATCCACACAAAATCACTGTTAGTAGAAAGAAGAACAACTTATGATCAGAGATATCAGTTTGAGATGTGTCTTTCTTGCTGAGTAATAGTGTGAAATTGGACAAATCACACCGACTCTAAATTTCAGGATATTCATAAGGAAAATGAAAATAAAATGCCTGCTTGACTTTACAGGTTTGTTGAGGGGATCAATATAAAACTATGTGACATAAGCTATGGGAAATTACTTTGTAAAATGCAAAGTTCTGCACACATTTTTGCAATTGTTATTTGTAGTAGAAGCAAATTGAGAACACAAGTCTCTGCTATGTCCTAGTTCTTTAACCTTTTATTCTATTTATTTAAAAAAATTTAAAATATTTTTATCTATTTCAGAGAGGAAGGCAGAGAGAAAGAGAGAGAGAGAGAGAGAGAGAGAGAGAGGGGAGAGAGAGAGAGAGAGAGAATCATTGATTGGCTGCCTCCTGCAAGCACCACACTGGGGATTGAGCCCACAATCCAGGCATATGCACTGACTGGGAATTGAACTATGACCTCTTGGTTCATAGGTCAGTGTTCAACCACTGAACCACACCTGCTGGGCATTCTTTACCTTTCTAAACCATTTTTTTAAATAAGTGATTATATTATATTACTAGTTATATGGCATTTCATAAATCAGCACAGAGTATTAACTAGCTTATCCCTATACAGTGGTAATTAGTTTTCATAATCATAACCCAGATGTCCAACAATTTCACTACTCAAAGCATCATTGGTACAAACCCAGCAGATCTGAATCCAGTGGAATCTTCAGTTTAACAAGATCCCCTGGTGATTCATAGAACATTAAAATTTGAAAAGTACTGTTCTACAAGAGCTCAAGATGTTTTTGGCATGATGATACTAGGTTCAGAACCATTTGAGCAACTTTTTTTCATTTTAATTCTTCCAACACAAAAAATGCACATGATATATTTGTGCATAATTCTACCTGAAACTACTGGGTTAAGTAAATGTTCCCCTTCTCTGTTTGAGCTAAATAACAGCATTCATTCTAGTCATTTAATAAAATTCTCTGTAGATTTCTTCTCATAATAGTCAATTCTTAGCAGCAATTTTGATTCATTTGAACTAATCACTGTAAATTCCTGTGGAAGCTTAGAGATGAAACAATCTCATTTTAGATGAGATTTTTTTTTTTAACAGAAGTGATTAGACTCTATACAATCAAAGCCCCCCATTGACTATTACCTGCCTTTTCTCCCATTCCCAAAGCCACAAGCTCATATTAACCAGCCCAGGTTGAAACTAATTTATGATTCTTAGGGGTGACCAAAGTATGCATGCAGTTTATGATTTAGATCACATTTTCTTAGTAGGAAAGACATATCCTCAATGTTTTTAATTTAATAAGAATACTGCAATCTCGGGGCGAGGGGAGGGCGCGGGGGGAGGTTAAAGGAGAAAAAGTATGGTCTCACAATTCAGACATTTTTTAAAAAGAAAAGAAGTAAAATAGTTTTGCCTTTCCACCTCCCTCTCCCCCCTCCCCAACAGAGCTGTTATGCTCCTATTAATTACCCTGTCTTAACTCAGTCCCTAGGCTCTACACAAATGAGGAGTGTCTGAGTGGAAATTACATAAGGTGAGACCTTAACAAATGGCCATTAATGAGTTACTCAGCCAACACACAGACTGCATACTGAGTGAATGGAAATTTTCTTACAACCCTAGATTTCCCTCTACATCTATTTGGGTGTAAATTGCTGTCTATTTATAGCCAATCTATAAATAGATGCCATTCCAAATGTGTCATGGACTGGAGGTATATTGCAAGAGGCTTATGATGAATTTATTTCCCCAGGAAATATCGATTTTTGAAGAATGTGGCCACAAAATGTGAGCAGGGCAACAAGATGTGGCAGGAAATATGTTTCCTAGAACATCATGTGAGACTAACCAGCAGTGAGGAAATTCAAAGTGATCCACAGGGCTTTGGCAGAGGAAGGGGGATGGGGACTCCCACTTGGGCAACTGTCAATTTCACTTTAGGAAGTCTAAATTCCAAGAGAGAATCGAAGGCCCAGACATTAGCTAATAGCTTGTTAAGGAAGATGAATTTGCTTGAATAGATTCCATCCCCCACCTCCATCCCAAAGAGAAACACTGATTGTCAGCTATTAAACAGAATTTCTGGCATAGTTCTCTGGAATGCAACGTGTAGTGAGTGAATTAAATAGTGCTAAGCACACAGTCTTAGAGCCAGGGGTTGTCATAATCAGCTATGCGTGGAGCCAGGCTTGTTTGACCTTCATTCATCTAAGTCTGTATTATGTCATATGTCCTTTTTAATTTAATACGACATGGTACTAGATCATTTCTTTCACTCTCTGCAGGAATAATTCATGCTAAGGCAACAAGAAATGCTCATTGGTACATTCACTATTGATGGTCACTTGGTTTTGAGCTCCATGTCTCTCTCACCAGAAGCATTTCTCCCTGTGCTTCCTCATTCCCATTCTAGTCATCAGGACTCATCTCTGTCAGGGATTTATAGGCAGCCTGCACCAAAACATTCTTTACGGCTATAAACATGTTCCTCCCCAGTTTATGGACACTGAGATAGATGATCTATCCAGTGTACTGCCTGGGGTGATAGAATGGACATTTACAATTAGCAATAAAGAGTTCCAATATTCAGAAGTTTCCCTGAAGATGGAGAAGTTTCTAAAAGTTTCCACTTTTTAATACTCTACATTGTGGAGCACTTGAGGGGTTCTAGGTCTAGTTCTAAATGCTGTGGTAGGAGTCCTGTTTGGCATTATGCTCTCTAGGAAATGCTAGATGCTTCTTAAAGGGCAAACAGATACAAAAGAGGAATGACTGATCTTGGTTGGCTCTGCCACAGTGCCTTTCAGAATGAGGTGAAGCCATGAAAAGTCAGAATAGATCATGGTCAATGGTGTGAATGAGTTACAGATTGTGGCTCTTAAAGTTGACTTGGGCTTTGTTACTTCATTATTTCAGGTGTTAGTAATGAAGTTTATAGAATGGTAAAATGTTTGAGAACAGTGGAAGACCCAAGGCCAAAGGTCTCTGCTCCAATTCTACATCTTCCCCTCTACCAATGCCAACCACGAAAAGAGCCCCAATTGGTCAAGTTTGGGGCCAGTTCTCACTGCCTTCTGTCTTGGTCCTTGTTAACCTCTCTCCACATGCACCGGGCTGCTGATGTTTTTGTCTCTACCCACCCTTCAAATTTAATCATTGATATAGTTTCTCCAGCACGAATCATTGCTCCCAACTTTGGGGGACAGAGATTTGAAAGTGCCTATGACTCTATCCAATTTCTGTGACTTTTTAAAACTACCCTGACCTCTTCTGCTTTCCATTTATTCCACTGGTTTATATATAACTATAACTCAATACAATGTAGTCATTCTAAATTGCTTGTAATTATTATAGAATTATTCAACACTTAAAAATTGAATTAAAAACATTCAATTTATCTAAAGTAACTTTTTCTCTTAATAAATAAACCAGGTATACATATTCTCCCAGAGTCTAGGCAAAAGCCACAGAACCATGTGTTCCATTTACGTCTCTGCACTGTGTAGCAAGGATATCTTTCCTTCTCCAGTGAATGGAGAAGCCACTGAAGATCAATTCTAATACTGGACCTCCTGCTAGAGCAATGTTCACAGCCTTCAGTCAAAGATGTCAAGCTTTAGAAGAGCAATAGGACCGCATGCACCTGTAGCAGGGGAAATGGCACTGAACTATGGAACACAGGGCTCTTAAGTCCATGTGTGAGGAACTGCCTCCCTACAGTTGCTTTGTTTTTATCTTGTAATGACTTTATACGCAAAGTAACTAGTCTTAATTTGTTTCTATATATGGTTAGTGAACGTGTTACTGCAATGACCCCTACTCATCTGTCATTGGTTGTCGCGATACACAAATTAGGCATTCTCCATATGTTGATGCTGATGAAATGCTGTGGCCAGAATTAAGACAGAAAAATTCAACTAATCAATTATAACTCCTGGAGCTCCCCATGTGGCTAACTCTCCAGCCTGCCCTACCTCGGACTCCCCTGTTAATATGCCACTTAGTGATGCCAATGGAAATCACAGCTATTGACTTGGGTGACAGTCAAAAGAGTATTGCAAGGTTTTCCTTTTAGTAACCTGGGAGGTATATATTAAGCAATGGAATTTGATACAGATTGCCTTTTTTTTTTTTCTTTGAAGAGGTTATACGAAATTACTTCTGCTGGCGAATTATGAGAAGACAGGTCAAACTTTTTGACCTTTGCCAATCCCAGAGGTAAATATGAAGACTCTGTAGTTTTGGTTTACATTACTTTTATGATGTGTGATGTCAAACAGGTTTTTATATATTTAAGAGCCAGTTATATTTCCTTTTCTGTGAACTATTTGTTCCTTTCCTTTCCTGTTTATTTATTGAACAGTTGGCTCATTTCTTACAGTTTTATAGAGCTTGCAGCCATTTTTCAGTGATGAGATTAGCAAATGCTTCCCAGAATTTCATGTTTTCTTAGGACTTTACTTATTGTGTTTTTCTAACATCAATTTCAACCACCTTTCTGGTGGAATTTATTTTTTTTCTTTTATGTTTGGGCTTTGTGTCATACTAAAAAAAGAATTTTTAAAATTATTCTCCATGTATTTGACCAATATTTTTAGCAGGTCATATTTCATGTTTAAATCTGTAGTTCACTTAGGTGTGAACTATGAATGCAATTTTATTATTTTATAGGTGACTGCCCATATAGTCCAGCATTTATTGAATAATCAATCTATCATTTCCTCACCAATGTCACATTTACCACATACTTAAAATCTCATATATACTTGGTACTATTTCTGGAGTTTCTATGATATCCCATTGATTGGTCTAATGTGTAAGTGTATTATATTGTTTTAATTATTCTACCTTTCTAATGTGTTTTAATATATAGTAGGACTATCCCCTCCCATAATCAAGCCAATGGTGTTCTGGACATTGTTGTTTATTTTTTTTTTCATATTAAATTTGTCCAGTAAGAAAACAATGTATTAAATTGGTTTTGATATCATATTAAATGTATAGACCAAATAAAATATAAATTGTTAGCATTATTATTTGATTTCTTCCAAGAGTATGATATTTAATTTTATTTTTTTGTATTTTGGGTCTCCTGATAGTATTTCTGTTTTCTTCATGTAGAAGTTGCATATTATTTTTCAAGTTTATTCATTTATGTTTGTTTTTCCTTGTTTCATTCTTATTTGTTCTTTCTCAAAAATGGGGTGTTTTAAATATGGGACAGGAGTTTTTATTTTTAAAGGAGGAGAGAGTTGGTATGTCTGGTGCATGATTCAATCTTTATGTCTGGGGTCAAGTTTTAACCTTTTGCACTCGGATGTCGAGTGTGACTCGACACGGTTAGCATCACTAGCAGCTCAAGAAAAAAGCAAGTGAGTGCAAAGGGTTAAAAAGCTTGAATGCTATGAATTTTGAATCTTACTTTTTTCTCATTTTAAAATTACATTAAATTTAATTTTTATTAAAATAGTAGAGGCCCGGTGCATGAAATTCATGCATGGGGGGGGGGTCCCTCAGCCCAGCCTGCACCCTCCCAATCTGGGACATCCCTCTCACAACTCAGGACTGCTGGCTCCCAAATGCTTGCCTGCCTGCCTTCCTGATTGCCCCTAACCGCTTCTGCCTGCCAGTCTGATCACCCCTAACCACTCCCCTGCCAGACTGATTGATGCCTAACTGCTCCCCTGCCAACCTGTTTGCCCCTAACTGCCCTCCCCTGCAGGCCTTGTCACCCCTAACTGCCCTCCCCTGCAGGCTTGATCGCCCCCAACTGCCCTCCCTTGTGGGCCTGGTCCCTCCCAACTGCCCTCTCCTGCTGGCCTGATTGCCCACAACTGCCCTCCCTTGCAGGCCTGGGTACCCCCAACTGCCTTTCCCTTCAGGCCCAGTCACCTCCAACTTCCCTCCTCTGCCAGCCTGGTCACTCCTAACTGCTCTCCCCTGCAGGCTTGATTGCCCCCAACTGCCCTCCCTTGCAGGCCTGGTCCCTCCCAACTGCCCTCCCCTGCTGGCCTGATTGCCCACAACTGTCCTCCCTTGCAGGCCTGGTCCCTCCCAACTGCCCTCCCCTGCTGGCCATCTTGTGGTGGCCATCTTGTGTTCACATGGGGGCAGGATCTTTGACCACATAGGGTCAGCCATCTTGTGTGTTGGAGTGATGGTCAATCTGCATATTAATCTTTTATTAGATAGGATAGAGGCCTGGTGCATGGGTGTGGCCCAGCTGGTTTGCCCTGAAGGGTGTCCCAGATCAGGGTGGGGGTTCCCTTGGGGTGTGGGGCGGCCTGAGCGAGGGGTCTGTGGTGGTTTGCAGGCTGGCCACGCCCCCCAGCAACCCAAGTGGAGGCTCTGGTATCTGGGGTTTATTTATCTTCTACAATTGAAACTTTGTAGCCTAAAGCAGAGCCAAACCTTCTGCTCGCTCCATGGTGGCAGCCATTTCTGTTGGGATTTATTTATCTTCTATAATTGAAACTTTGTAGCCTGGAGTGGAGGCCTAGGCAGGCCAGGGCTGCAGAAGCTTGGCTTGCTCCATTGCCGGGGGCAACCCTAGCCTCCTGCTCTCTCCAGCTCCATGGCTGCCGCCATTTTTGTTGGGATTTATTTATCTTCTCTCATTGAAACTTTGTAGCATTGAGTGGAGGCCTAGGCTGGCAAGGGCAGGCGGAAAGCTTGGCTTCCTCCATTGCTGGGGAAACCTAAGCCTCTCTCCTGCTCTCTGTGGCCACAGCCATCATGGTTGGGTTTACTTGCATATTCACTCCTGATTGGCTTGTGGGCGTGGCTTTTGGGCGTGGCTTGTGGATGCAACGGAGGTATGGTCAATTTGCATATTACTCTTTTATTAGATAGGATAACACTGTATAAATTTAAAGTGTATAGCATTGCTTTGCTATATCTATATATTATAATATGATTGCCATTGCAGTGATATTTATCACATTATCCTATCTAATAAAAGAGTAATATGCAAATTGACCATCACTCCAACACACAAAGATGGATGCTCCCATGTGGTCAAAGATCTTGCCCCCATGTGGAGACAAGATGGCCACCACAAGATGGCCAGCAGGGGAGGGCAGTTGGAGGAACCAGGCCTGCAAGGGTGGGCAGTTGGGGAGACCAGGTCTGCAGGAGAGGGCAGTTGGTGGAAACCAGGCCAGCAGGGGAGGGCAGTGGGAGGAACCAGGCCTGCAAGGGTGGGCAGTTGGGGGTGATCAGGCCTGCAGGGGAGGACAGTTAGGAGGAACCAGGCCTGCAGGAGAAGGCAGTTGGGGAGACCAGGTCTGCAGGGGAGGGCAGTTGGAGGAACCAGGCCTGCAGGAGAAGGCAGTTGGGGAGACCAGGTCTGCAGGGGAGGGCAGTTGGTGGAAACCAGTTCAGCAGGGGAAGGCATTTAGGGGTGACCAGGCTGGCAGGGGAGTGATTAGGGGGTGATCAGGCTGGCAGACAGGCAAGAGGTTGGGAGCCAGCATTCCTGGATTGTGAGAGGGATGTCTGACTGCCCATTTAGGTCCCATACCACTGGAATCAGGCCTAAAAGGGCAGACGGACATTCCTCGAGGGGTCCCAGATTGGAGAGGGTACAGACTGGGCTGAGGGACACACCCCCCCACCCGAGCACAAATTTCATGCACCGGGCCTCTAGTGTAATTATAATTATAGCAGAATATTATTGTCTATACTCCTTATACTTTGCTTTAGACTCTATGGCTTATTTACCACTTGTTACGTTTGTACCCTTAAAAAATACTATCAATCTTTTCTTCTCATCTCCCATCCCCTGATGACCATTTTACTCTTTTTTTTTTTTACAAGTTTGATTTTTTTAGTGAGTCTTATTCTTTAAATGCCAATTAATACCTAGTGATTTTTAAAAGGTGACATGTTATTTTTGGAACATGATAGTTCTGGAAGCAGCAGGAAGAATGGATTAGAATCAGATCAGCTAGTTGCAAGGCATCTAATTCAAGAAAATGTTATGCTCTCCCGCATATTCAGGAAGAATGAAGAGAGAAAAGTCATTACTTACTAAGAGCCTGTTACATTCCCAACATTGTGCTAGTACTTGCAGAATTTTCCTCGGCTCTTTATATCAAAGTAGCCTATTCATTTACCACCCACTGCTGGTCTTTTAAGAGAGACTTAAATAAAAACTGGTAGTCTGTAATTTATCAACACTCTTCCCATGACAGACCCTTCCTTCTATGACAATTGGTTACTACCTGTTTTCTATTTATCTTGTGCCCTTAGGTCAAGGTCATATCTCTGTGTCCTCAATCTTGAATCCATGGTTTCGCAGCTTCAGATTCGACCTCATACTCACCTACCCATAACAACTGTGCTTCTAGTCTTCCTGACCAATTCTGGCTTGGCCTGGTTTCTCGACCAGCATTTTCCATTATCAGGTAATAAACCTTTTCATCAGCTCTGGTCCCACAGAAGTACATCCTCAGCCCAGTCACTGGACCAACTTTTATATTTGGGAAGAATGAAGGTAGATTGTGTTTGAACCTCAATAATCCTAGATTTTACACTATAAGTATTAGGTCACACTTCATGTGTATCTGGCCTAAATTGTTGATATCTTCTACCTGCTGAATGGCTGCCTCTCAGCCACACCCATGCCCCTCAATTATTTGAGGTCATCTGCCTCCAATAAAATCTTAGTTTCCACTGGTATTACATATTTTTACAAATCCTTCTGGTTAGGGCAAGCAACTTGCCCAGGACTCTCCCAGTTTAGCACAGAAGTCCCCAACTCTGAAAAACTTCTCAGACCTGGGCAATTGTTGTGCTTAGTCACCCTACTTCCAGTGCTCAGCCCAGGCTCCTTCTTGCATCTTTTCTTGCAGCATTGCTGTGTGCCTTCCTCTGGAAAGAAATTTCTCATCATCATGGCACCTATTCCCATTTCCAGGACACTAACATTCATTCCCGTTGGCTGCTGCTGGCACGAATGTCACCTCTAATTCTGACACCTCTGATGCTCACCTCTCTCCAATCTACTTGAGCACACATCTCTCCTTTTTTCCTCTGGATCTCACTGCTCTGCTCATTTTCCCACAGCCAGCTGGCTTGAGCATCTAGGTGTTACAAATATTTTAATATTTATAGATACATTGCTTCTCTCTCCTAGAAAGCATACACACTACTCAGATGGTTGATTCTAGCTGATTTCAAATACAAAAACAATGCACTTATGCCTAAAGCCACTTTTCCCATAGGACCTTCAGGCTCTTATGCAGACTCTGGCTCACTGAGCTAAATCTTTGATTTGCTTAGGCTGGGTGAATTCTCTCCTGAGCCTTCTGTACTTGTGTCCTCATTTCTCCAACCCCATAGTTCTCCATACATGTTCAGGTATCCCTGACTCCCACATATGAATGGGCTGAAATTCGTAAGTTCCTTGCCTGGAGGCTCTAGATCCCATGAAAATCACTGGATTCAGTTAAGCACAAGACCAGGTAGGGGTGGATAATATATTTTCAGCACTGCTCTGGTCTGTACCAAGTTGATGCACCCATCCCAGTGTCAGCAGATATCTACTCAATTGTCATGTCAAATGTGGCTCCTTTTTTTCTGAATTTTCTCAAGTGGAATGAATTGTTTTTCATTTTTCACATCATTTCCCTCAGACCTTTTCTCTACTCTAGCGCATGCTACTTTGAGACCAAGAATTCATAGACCGCATCCTTTAGTAAGTTACTTTCCACAAGCACTCAAGAAAGACAAAAGACTAGAATTAATTTCTTCCTTGTCGATACATTGACGAGAAATTATTTTCTATGCTAACAGGTACCTGAAGAATGCATACAGAATACATGGATTCTAATCCACATCCATACTTTTAAATTTCCACTAGAATGATGACTTTATCTTCAACTAAAATTTCTAACACACAGCCTCAACATCAGCTCTAATAAAAGTGTTTTTTTTAGAAGTTCATATATTCCAGATGCTCTAACAGATATTTGTAATTACATTTAGTCACTTAATATTCATGATAATTTTTTTAAAATTATAATTGGCATTTAAAAATGAACAAATTAAGATTCAGAAAGGCTAAACTAATTATCCTTCCTACGTCACAACTGTACAACACAACTTTAACTAGAGAGCCCTATTTTGGGCACATTGAGCACTGACTCAATATTATTCATTCTTCTTTTTGTCCCGTGTATACATGTCTCTCAGTCTAGTATTTTACCAGGAGATGAAGTAAATGGAGGGCAGGATCTGGCTATTTCTTTGTTCTTGGAAGTGCTATCCTCAAAATTCCACCCCATGAATATCTTATACAATAATAGCAATATTAGTAATAACAACAGTGGTATTAGCCCTGAGCTCTTCATGACCTCTTCTAAATGTTTTAGATGTATTAGTTCATATAATCCTCAGGGCAATCCAATAAACTAAGTATTGAGGCACAAGTAAATTCACCACCTTCCCAGTAAACCAGCCAATAAAAGCAAAAAGCTGGAATGCAAACCCAGAAATTTTGGCATTAGCAAGTGACAGCTCTGATCCTTTATTTTTTTAAATATTTTTTTTTATTGATTTCAGAAAGGAAGGGAGCAGGAGAGAGAGAGAGAGAGAGAAACATCAATGATGAGAGAGAATCATTGTTCGGCTGCCTCCTGCATGCCCCTTACTGGGGATTGAGCCTACAACCTAGGCATGTGCCCTTGACCTGAATGGAACCTGGGACTCTTCAGACCACAGGCCAACACTCTATCCACTGAACCAAACCAGCTATGGCAGCTCTTATCCTTTCTAATATACTGCCTCTAAGTAGGTGCCTATAAATAGGAGGTAAATGCAGAAATTGATCTGCTCCAACCCACCTCACTATTATGGATAAATTAAAAAGTTAAGATAAGCCCCTTACTAGCTAGATTTGAATTAAATAAAAATAAAGCAAGTATAAATCCACTTATAGGAAGAAATAGGAAAATGTCTTTGAGGATATAACAGATTACTAGGACAAATATCTTACATGGATAGTAGGGAAGTCAAGATTATCACAGCCTATGTGTAATTGCAATAATAGCTTCTTTTCTCAACTGGATTTGGAGATTTTATATTTTATATTGAGAAGTAAGGAATGAGATTCCAACCACATTTCCACATACCAAGTCTTCATATTTACCGAGATTTGCCATCCTCTCACAAGGAGTCAAGTCTGTCCACACCCAGGACCTGCCATTTCTGTCTTCCCTTGTTTCCCTTGGCAGTGAGCAGGTCTCAAGCCAATATGCCTTTATATTGACACTGAGCAGTATGAGGTTAGTAGCCTTATTCAACAAAGTTTAACTTTGGTAATTCACCTGCAAAGTCATAGAGCCCGAAAGACCAGATTCTACTACCTTTTAAGATTTGCATACAGTTTTGCAACCTTGAATTATAAACTAATTAACACACGTTACATTGATTGATTAACTGATGGGGCGACAATGATCCTGACCACTGATCGATGTTCAGCCACTGATAAGCTATAAATAGGAAGAAATGTGTCAGCAAATCAACACATATTAGCCAAGCACAACTTGGAGCCAAGATCTGCCCAGCAGCACAATAATGAACCACATATGGACCCTGCCTCTCAAGGGCCTCGAGTCTCATTAGGGATCTGAAATGTCAATACAGAAGACAGGTCAACATAAGATGGCAACAAGAGGTATCAGAGACTGTGAAGAGCTAGTGGTGATAAGATTAACAACTATTGACATTTCAGCTAGCAGTGAAAAGGTATGTAATTATATACCAGTTCTGAACAATATAGCATTGCGTATACATTATTATTCACCTGAAAATAATTTTTAAAAGTTTGAAAATTCATTTTTCATACATTTTTACATGTATTAGGCATAACAGTGTAGCTCAAACAACAGAATCTTGGGACACATGTACCGTGGAGGATAGAGAAATGTTAATAATAGAAGGATGTAATAGCTAAAACTTCTAAATAAAAGAAATGATTGTGTTTTTCCTTTATCGCACATATGGCTATTGTACTTAGTAAATCATTCATCTGATGATTTACTTAACATCAGTCTAGGGCTTTTCCAGAAAGAGTTCTATCTAGGTTTTGGGGGGAGGGTGCTTTTTTCTGTTTATCTCCTGAGTTTACTACAGCACCTGTGGCAAAGTAGGTGTTCAATAAATATTTGTTAGATAAATGAACAATGAACGAAAACATACTTAAGCAATTAATCACATAAACTAATCCCATTCAGGTTATGTGAAATTTAGAACTACAGACTGACAGCAATCAAGTTTCATGCAGAAAGAGCTCTTCATTCTTTATGAGGAAATCATCTGTGGGCACTACATATATGTTCCAAGTGAACATGCAAACACAGACCAACACACCTCGTTTATCCATTTGTGACTCAACTGTGATTTGCTTAACAGGTTAGAAAGTGACATTTTTCTGGGCTCAAGAAATGCACTGAGGGGACTTGTTGAATAGTATGTTGTACAAATGCCAAACACCGCAAAGAGTCAGCATTCCCCAGCCGTTTCATAAACAAACTTCAGAAGTCAATTGGTTTAATTGAACTGTCAAAGTAGGTCAGACTGAGGGGGCGGAGAGCATATATAAATAGTCCAATATCTGCCAGTCTCAGGGAGCTAGTGATTAGATTTCAATCTGATCGTAATTAATATGTTATTAAAATCCTCACCAAATAAATTGGCTTCATTTAACTCAGAGAGTTGAAGTCAGGCCAAAGAAATGAGGAGGGAGAATATTCAGGGTGAAGGTCTGTACTTTCGTGGAGTTCCGAATTTAGGCAAACCTACATGGGCTGTGTTATTTCTCTGCTTGGAGAAAATGAAAAATATTTTAATTTAGTAGTAGTCTACTCACATTTTAACGCCTTGGAAACATAGAACAAGCATCCCCAAATCTGTCCGTGTGAGGTCAGAGTCATGGTTTTATCAATCCATTCTTTCATCTTCAACAAAAGAAACCAGTGAAGTGCATTCAGCCACCAGGTGTATGTATGTCCACAAAACATGGGCGTGGTTAGCATAGCCTAGAGCAGAGCAGAAGAGTAGACATGTAAAAATGCTTGCTGGGATGACTGACATTCTAAATCCAAGAATAACTCATGCATGTATTTTTCAAACTATTTCTAACTTTTAATCTGTATTTTCTGACTGGCCCTGCTAGAGAATTATCTGGTATCATGTAGGAAGTACAATGTTTAGAAGAAATTTTAAGAAAAATTGTATTGAATGTTTGCTTCTGTACCAGGCACCAACTCTCATCGTACCCTCATAACAACCTTGTAAAGCAGGTGCTATTAGTGTGCCCATTTTCTAGATGAGGAAACTGACACTTTCAGAAATCAAGAAAGCATCCCACATTTATGCAGCTAGAAGTGAGAGAGTCAGGATTTAAACAAAATCCTTATGTCTTCAAAACATCAACTTCCCTTGAGCCCAACTTTCCAATGAAATGCAGTGAGAGAAACAGCATAGCCCTCTCCCCTGAGCATAGTGTTTCTCTGTCTGTGTCCTGGGATCTCCCACTTCAAAATCTTTGGAGCTGGGGTAGGGGTAGGGGAGAGATCCTGATGCAAATGTAAATTCGTTACCTTCACACAGAGCTTACTGAAGAAAGGTGGAGCCTGAAAAACAAATAAACTAACAAAAACACCTGCCACATTGGAAGAAAACTCGAAGAAATGAAATAAAATTTTGATGAAATATTATTAATACTAGAGGCCTGGTGTATGAATTGGCGCACCAGTGGGGTCCCTTGGCCTGGCCTGCAGGATCGGGTCGAAACAGGCTCTCCAACATCCCCTGAGGGGTCCTGGATTGTGGAGGGTGCAGGCCAGGCCGAGGGAGCCCACCGGTGCACGATTAAGGCCAGGGAGGGACGTGGGAGGTTGGTCAGCTGGGGAGGGACCACAGGAGGGCTCCAGGGCATGTCTAGCCTGTCTTGCTCAGTCCCGATCTGCTGGACCCCAGCAGCAAGCTAACCTACTGGTCAGAGCATCTGCCCCCTGATGGTCAGTGCATGTCATAGCAAGCAGTTAAGCAGCCTTAGCATATCATTAGCATATTACACTTTGATTGCTTGAACGACCCACCTGATGACCAGACACTTAGCATATTAGGCTTTTATTATATAGGATTTTTCAGAACTGGCTAATGTGAAAGGCATATATATTGTGTCTCTTTGTCAGTTAAGACTAAGTCCAAAGTAGAATTTCAATCACTTCCAATACCACTGTTAACTTAGAGAGACCAAGGGGAACGGGCTAACAGAGAAAGTGCACGGTACTGTTGACAGGAAGAGAAGAATTTCTAAGATAGAAATAGGTGAACAATTTGCATACTTTACTGGGAGGCCCTGAACACATTATTTAAATCTCTCTAAGCCTCAGTTTACTCATGTATAAAATGGGGGAAATAATACCTGTCAAGGAACAACAATACTGTAAGTTAACATGTGCAACTGAGTGTCTACCATGTAATAGGCACTGAGCCAGAAATAGCTTCCTTTTTCTTAAAATAGCAAGCTTCTGTGCAGGTAGTCCTAAATTCTCTGTATTTTTGAGAGTGCTCTGTTTAATTTTGGCTACATACTAAGCGAGGAGGCTGTTTCTATAGTCTGATTACTATACTGAGAAACCACCCTCCATGATCAAAAATGAAAAAACATATACACCCATAACATCATCTTGTGGCTTCCCCGGAATAGCAATGTGCTCATTTTCTCTGAAACCAGATGCCCTTTGCAGACACTGACCAATGCCGAGGTCGTTCTGCTCCAGCTATTCTAAAAATGGCATAAAGACTTTTTCAAGTTAACTATCTTTATTGGATTAGACACATGACCTTGGGGCTAAGACGGCAGGATTTATCTGAGAGAAATTCAGCAACCACTTTAGAATCAGTTCTGCTGGGTAGAGTTGCTAATAAGGACTGGGTCATGGGTACAATCCCTGTATGGGCCCTGTCACATTCACCCTCTCATAAGGCCTCCTTGGCAGTATAGCTTGGGCCACTCTTCCCACCAGCCCAGCAATGGCCATAGAAAAAGATGGAGCAGAGAGCTAGGTTTTGGCAGACACCACCTCTATTGTTTCAAATCCTCCTGCACTAACTGGATGCGGGGTGTCTCTGTCATGTTCTCTTAGGAGAGACACCAACCCTTTCTCGCTTTGACTCTCAAAGCATATTCGGAATCTGTTCTCACTGCAGGAGAAGATTGCAGTGAAGGTGCTCTATTGAATCAATGAATGGGGAGGTGAGCAGAGGGGAAATATATGTGCACAGGCTTGAAGCACAAGGACACAGGGCTGTTACAGTATTTGTATTTGCAAAAGGATGTGCTTCTAGTGTTCAGAAAAAAAAAGGCTATGGTAGAAAAAGGAGGAAGGAAAGGCATTCACATTTATTGAGCACTGTGAGAACCACTCTATATAAACCTTTTATTTAACTGCCCATGAACTATTTCTAAGTGTCAGAAATTGTGCTAACAAGCTCTGGGTAACAGAGGAGCAAGGCAGCCAGTGTGCCTTGGTTTTTTAGAATTGACTTCTTGGTAAGGGAAACAAATGCTGACCAATTAATTACAAGTGTGACATGTGTTGTAAAGAGCAAAGGTACTACAGAGGCATTTAACAAGAAAGAGTTCTAGTTAAGATTTCTGAGTGTAACACACAGAAACCATTTCTGACTAAATTTAAACTGACACAGGTTTATGAAATGGACATTAGGACAGTTCACAGAATCCAAGAAAGAATATAGTATTCAGGCCTCTCACAGGACAAGCTGAGTGCAACCCCAGGGTCCCATGATCAGCAGGACATCATGTGTCCACCGGGGGATCCTACCATCGCATGGGGATCCGACGATTGCATGACTTGGCTACAACCATGGCTAATCTCTATGTTTCCCCAGGCAAGAGTGGTGAAGAAAAATATCCTATTGGTGTTTTTTTGTCATGTGGCAAACTTTGGTCAAGGTGTTACTAAATAGAGCAGGATCAGTTACTAAATAGAGAAATAGCTGGGAGTAAACCAGCTATGTTCTGCAGACAAAAAATATCATAATGATCTTGAACTATAAGGCAGGTATCTTTATGTCCATTTTACAGAGGACAAAAGTAAGGTCCAGGAGATTTAGCAACAGATCTATCGAGGGTCACACAGCCATTAAATTAAGGGGATGGGAAGTCAAGACTTTCTGCTTATGAAACTAATGGTTTTCCCATAACATCACATTTTTCCAACTTTTAAGCAATTAATATTAAAACATGGGCTTTCTTAAGATACCTTGGGCCAGTTTTTGAAATGTGATGTCACTGCCAATCCTCAGGAAAACAAACATATTTTACTCCCTATCCCTGATGTATTTTGCACAGTCTGTTAAAGCTGTAGAAAACCAACCTTCTAAGACAGTGGTTACATTATATATACATGTAATAAAACTGCATGAAAATCAAACTTAGAGGAAATAATCAAGATAGCACTTGACTTCTGCTAATTGCTGCCAGCATGGCCAATATCAAAGGAGGCATTTGGAGTCAGTTAACAGATGGAGGGGGGAGGAGGTGTCTTTTTTCAGCTAGTTTGCCTCTCACTTGTCAGAATGTTGACAAATTTATCATTTTCCCAATGTAGAACAGCAAAAATAAGTGAATTACCAAGAGCTAGAATAGCGATCATTTTTATTTTTTACCACTTTAACCATGGTAGACATGATAGTTGGTGGGTACCCTATGGGGAAATGTAATAAATAAGATATGCTGTTAGCTTTGAACAATTCAAAGCACTGGCTGTATCTCTTTCATCACTTTTCCCCCCACTCAAAAAAGCTTTACCAAAATACCCATGAGAAGAATCATCACATATTCTTTACTCTCTCTCTGACCTTTCGGGTAGCCAGATATGTTTCATTGGGTACCCTCCTCAGGGTTTCAAACAATGTGAAACAGTAAAAAAAAAAAAAAAGTAGTTGTGCCGCCCCCTAAAAAGATAAAAACTCTGAAAAGTTAGAAAAATAAAAGGAACGAAGGAGATGCAATTTGAATTGAACCATCACTGGGTTTCCAAGAAGGGATCCAAGCATCCTGTAACCAGCCCTGAAAGTCTCACCCAGGAAGGGAGCCATCCAGCTCATGCATAAAATACCTTTTTAAAAAATGCGGCTTTCCGAGAGGAGTAGAGGAGTATAAGGAATCCACAAGAAGAGATGACTCAGTAACCAGAATTTTTGCAAAGGCCTCATCCCATCTCCTCTGGGGCCACTGTGGGGTCCACATTTTAAGATATTTCATATTTGGAAATATGTGAGAAACAGCCTGGGATCTCTAACTGAAGACGTTACTGAAGGGTGGCTATTTGGCATTAGTAGTAGCAAGAACTAACTGAACTTGAATGAATAACAGGATTCAAATTCTTACCCTAGATTTGGGGTTGAGGAGTCTAAGAAAACTTGAGATATACCTAAGATTCTAAGTTACTTCTAACATTTTGGCAATGTATTTGGTATGTAAAAATAATAACAGTAATAATAATACATCCTAGGTAAAATGTCAGTAAGTTTCCTTTGTTAACAACCCCTTAAGCCAGATGCCTCTTTTGAACTTTATTTACAAACTATGTAATCCTGGGCAACTGAAAACATACTTTTACTGCTTCCATGAGGATTCCAAACTGATTTCTTATCCTCTTTATAAAAATTTAAACTGAAAAATTTTTTGAAAAATGGCAGAAAGACTTTCTTTTCTATTAGATTATTTCTCAATTACTCATGTAAATGGGAATTTCTGAGGTTTGAAAAAAAAATGAGGGCTCACTAAACCAGCAAAATTCAATCACAGAACAACTGTGCCTTCTGCTTAGAGATGGATCATAAATCACATCAGGAACTCCTTTCTCCCGATTTGCACACAGTATTGAATAATGCAATATAATTTGAGTGCTCACTGTCAAAGATGCTATCAAGGTCATCTGCATCTTTCTAGCCATTCATCACCTTCTAAAAATATTACTTAACCTTTAGAGCTAGAATTTAGGGTAAATTTTAACCATAGTATAAAGGCCTTGAATCAACTATAACCAAATCGTATTTTATTGAAATATTCAGTATGTATGATTAATTTAAAGGACACACGAGCTTGGTAGTAAAGTCAGGAAGAATAGTACCAGCCATGACTCTAAAGACCACCATATCTTCCCAGATTTACTCTCTTACTGCTTATTTACCTTAAATAAAATTCTTCTGTTTTCCTCTTACTTTGTCCTATTACTTTATGTCGACTGTGTTACTGGACATTGCAATTTATTCCATAATGTAGAGAATATCAAGGGGCTCATCATGAAACCAGAGGCAGAGGGATGGAGTAACCGATCAGCAAATGCATATTACAATCTATTTTTGTGCCAAGCAGACTTCCAAGCACTTTACCTGTATTAATTCATTTAATGTTTTTAAGAAGATACAGAATAGGTACTCACAAATAAAAAAAGCAAGGCAGCAAAGACAGGAAAGTTGGTTGCCTGGGGTCAGAAAGCAAGGATATAATGGAGTTGTATTTTTCCCCAGGCATCTCTGGCTCAAAAGTCCTCCTCTTAATCACAGTGTTAAAGGGACCCCGATCAAATGTTGGGTTCAACTTCATATGGAAGTAATTTTCCAAAGGTATCTCGTTCCAAGTACCATTGGATAGATTAGGTAGTGAGGTCATGGCTTAACCAGCTATAACATGAAATTGAACTACTCCTAATGAGACACTTTCTATAAATATTACACTTTCCTATTTTTTAAAGGAAGAAACAATGAGCATATCATTTTATTTATAGAACAATTACATTATGTTGGGCAAAAGTATTTGTCACTGTTGTTCTAGTTTGACATTTAAATATCATCTAAGTGCATAATTTACTATTGGGCCAAAAGGGGTGAGCTGTAGCAGATGTTTTTCTTCAATCTGAATGCACCAATTCTTTGAACACTCTCCCTACATTTATGGAATTCGGTACTTAGGAGACCCCAAGTCCCTTTATAGAAACCAGTTATAGAAGCTTCCACCAAAAATATACATTCATATCAAGTTAATTTGAACTAATATCAAGTGAGCCACAACAATGTGAATGTATTTAATGCCACAAAACTGTACACTTAAAAATGTTAAATTTTCTGCTATGTATATCTTACAACAATAAAAAATAATTTTTAAGAGCTAGTGATGTGAAAAAGCAGGCCCTATGCAGAAACAGCTTTGCTGAGAGTGACACATGTAAAACATGTCTTAGACTGGAAACAGTGCAGAGGTTCCAGAAGTGGCCTCCAGAGTTTAGCATCCATGAGTTAGTTATGCAAATTTTAGGGTCAATTCCCAGGGTCACCACTACATCAATTCAGGACAGGATTTTGTACATTATTCCTACTGCATAGCCTCACAATCTAGTCTTCTCAACCTTCTAGGAAATCATTGAGCTATATAATATCTTTAATACATTTATTTTCTGCTCAAACTAGTTTGGATAGTTTTCTGATATTTGTAACAATGACTACTGATGGAAACAAATGATAAGTTTAAGTACTAATGATTAATATTTGTGCTGGGCACTGTATTAATCTTCATTATGTCATTTAATGGTCATAGAAATATAAAGGAATGCAAGTTATGATTAACCTCTTTACAACTGAGGGAAATTAAGTTGAGTGGGTTTGTCCAAGGCCCACATGGCTAGGAATTGGTAGAACCAAGTCTGGAACCTAGGTTTGCTTGATGCCAATGTCCATGCTCTCAACCACTGTTCTCTAAAAGTTGCTGATTGATAGCCTTACATTAATATAGTCCAGTGGTACTACACCTTATAACTTGAGAGAACTAATATCAGATTTTAAATTGATATTAACCAAACCTGAAGTCTGAAGAGTTGATTTGAGGATTTGGCTAATCTCTATCAGTGATCCATCCTTCCAGGCCCAAGATTATTCCTCTGTAAAATTGGGGCTTGGACTAAGGATCTCTACAGCTGTGTTATTCCACAGTTCCAGCTCTCTAATTAGAAGTCTCTCTTCTTATCAGCTTTGTTAAGAAGGAAATGTTCAAAAAACGATTAATCACAGATCTTGGATGCTGTCCTCACATCTTCTGCATCCCCCTCCTCTCAGCCTGGATAGTGATGTTCTGATTAAAAGTCCAAGGAACTTTTCCATGTGTGACCCAGATAATCCAAGGTCAAGCTTCAGAAGATGTTGTGTAACTGGTTGAAAATCAATAGTACATGTCCTGTATTCAGGGACATACACAAATAAGCACAAATCACTGAAGATGACATCTGGTCCTTTGATTTCCTAAGAGAAATGTCAAAGGGTTATATTTTTCTCAATGTCATCTCATAAAGGCAAGGTATTCCATGGGGTAGGCTTTGGACCCAAGCATAAGTAAGGTCATTATTGCTGAATTCCAGGATTTTCTGTGGGACTCAAGGTGTCATTACTGAGGCAGTGTTTTCTTAGCCCTCAAGCAACCAATCAATTAGCCCATGCACCAGTTCTTTTTTTCATTATGACTGCTGTATCAGTTCTAATATTACTCATACTTTCATCACCCACATTAGTTTTTAGGATCTACTGCCAGACTAGGAACTCCAAATTAGAGACTGTGTCATCTCATTGTAGTATTTGAAGATGGCTGAATATTAATAATAATAAAAATACTAATACCTATACTATTTATTTAATCTGTGCCGGTATTTGGAGAAAAGGTCTGTAGGCAGTATTACCTCCATAAGTATGGCACCCTCATGTTATAGGTGCTGCTATTAACATTTTTATTATATATGGAAAAACTGAGGCCTGAAGAGGAGTAGTTTTCCCGAAGTCACATAGATAATATTGCAGGCCTGCCTGACTTCAAGGCCTATGTTCTTAATGCCTTATTGGTGAGATATTTATTCCCATTGAGAATCAGTCTGCCTAAAAGATATATTAAGTAAAAATCTGGCCTAGAAATTCTAACAGAATAGCTGAGATCATCCTCAATCCATTATTGAAGAAAGTTTCTTTTTAGACTGAGTTTCAATAGTGGAATACACTTGTGGATGTACCCAGATTGACTTGATAGTGACAATGAGGCAAGACCAAAGAGCAGATGAGGACAGAAGCAGTGATTTAATTTCAAGAGCAGTCACAGTGGCAAAGGTTGGGATTAAGGACCAAAGGCAAGGCCACTTACTAGGCATCCAAAATGCAATATGCCAAGTGAAGAAAGAACTCATGAAATCATCAGTTAGCAACAAAAACAACAAAGGAGCTAGCAATTGGTCCTTATCAAAGAATTACAGTGGTTCAAGTGAAAAGACAGCCTTGTGGGCTTCAATCATGCTTACTCACTGAGGTGTGACTGTGTCTGAAAAGATAAGCTCAACAAAACTGGTGTAGAAGGAAGAGTCAGACTTCACAGTCAGATGAGAAAACAATTACAAGGATTGTTGCAATGTATAATAAGGAAAAAAGCTGTGACTCTCAATGGGATGGACCCAGTTTTTGTTGTGTTTTTTTTTTTTTTTTAACAAATACCTACAGTAGAGAAAGGCATATACAACTTGATAGATGCTTCTATTAAGCCTCGTTCCACAAGGCTTGCTGAATAAGCAACCCAGGCTGGGAGTGAGGGAGTGGGAAGGATGCAGTCAGGATACCACTCACAGACACCATGGTCTGCTTAACACACTGCTATCAAAGCTCTCTTTGGTGATGGAACTGATGCATTCCAGGACTTAAACAAACAGACAAAAATGTTTTCCTCATTGACTGCTGGTGTGGACACATGACAAAGGCTAATTGTCCTGCCTGTTGGATAGGACAATGTCATCCCTGCAAATGACAGCTCAAATCAGGTTTTCCCCTCACCCCACTGTACCCGAAATCCAGGAAAGAAGGATCTGATAGGAGGATATCATCAAAGACAAGGGATATAAATACACATACGCACATATGTACACACACACATGCACACCATACACCCCGAGTTCTTACCTGGAAATAGCTTTTTTTTTTTTTAAAGAAACCTCTGTAGACTGAGCAAAACAAATAGGATTAAACATATATATCTTTGTTTTTAGACAATTTTTCCTAAAATATACATTCTCTGAATGTGGGAGAGGCAACTAGGAGCATTTGTGCTCACAACAAGAAACTGGCAATCAAAAATATTTTACAGAGACCAATGGGAGAAGCTTTCCTTGTGCTTCCCGCCTTGGGGCTGGAGGAAGTAGCCAGGACCTTTTGGATGCTTGCTACCTGTTTATCTTTTCAGGGGGCCAATTAAACATGGAATGCAGAATCGGTGTGCCTCCAGCAGTGATCTTGGCCAGACTCTTTCCTTGGGATGGAGTGAACTGTAGGAAGCCAACCATTAGAGATTAGTTGGCAACCTGGCTGAAACATTGCTTCTCACCAATCAAATCCAGCAGCAGAGGAAAGCACTTCATCTCTACTCTTTTTTTTTTTTTTTTTCTTGTGCAGGGGCCATGCTAATCTTCTCTGTGTCGGCCCAATTTTAGTATACATGCTGCCGAAGCGAGCACCAGCTCTACTTTTTAAATTTGTTCAAATTAATGAACTTGTAATACTGTAACGCCAGAAAAAAAGCTAACAATTCCTAACTCATATAGAAAATTTGATTTTGTTCAGCCTCTTAATTTTTTTTCTCCTAATCCCTACCTCCCTATCTCAGACATATAACATATACCACATTACTCTACACACATGAGAACCCCTTAGGACAAGTAGAGAGTATATAATGATATGAATATATATATATATATATACACATATATATATATATATATGTAAATTATAATTTTTATAGCGAACAATTGTAAGTATCATTCAGAATTGGATGATTTGATAAATGATGACTGTATAGTTATTTATGTCACACCTAAATGCATGAAACTTGGCTGTGTTAAACTTTATCTTGTAGAAACTTTGAGAAAACCATTTAATTTATAGTTGCTTCAATTTATCTACCTGTAAGAAGATAATAATTTCAGATTCATCGTTGTGATATGATTAAATGAAACCACAAACCATTGCCAAGAAAACTATAACGTGATGAAAATCATTGAGATAATGGTTAAGATCTTTCGTTCTAGAGGCTCTGTAACCAATAGCAGTGGATTCAAGTGAGGTTTGCTACCTTTTAGCTGTGCAAACTTTGTAAAGCCTCCAGACTTGAACATGAGCTGCCTCATTTGTAAAAAGAGAATGATAATAATATCTATTCTACAGAGTTGTTTTGTAAGGTTTAAATCACATAATGAATATTAAGCTGTTAACACAGTGTCTGGCCAGCAATAAGTACTTAATAAATTAACAGCCAGGGTCCCATTGGAGAATATATGGCTTACACAGTTTAGAGTAATTTGAGGAGCATTCAATAAAAGGACAATTTGCAAAGATATGCAGAAGACATCGGAAAACCACAAGAGAGAGTGCAGGGCTATTACCATCACTGTATGGGAAGGAGTGAAGAGATGGAGTTATCTGACCCAGCAGAAGAGTGTAAGGAAGAGAAACCTGCCTTAAGAGGTCCTGAGAGGCCTGGCATGTGTTGCTCAATGGTTAGAGTGTTGACCCATACATCAAAGGTTCACAGGTTTGATTCCCAGTCAAGGGCATGTACCTGGGTTCCAGATTCAATTTCTGACCCCAGTTGGGGCATTTTCAGGAAGCGCCCAATTGATGTTTCTCTCTCTCATTGATGTTTCTCTCTCTCATTGGTGTTTCTCTCTCTCTCTCTCTCTCTCTCTCTCTCTCTCTCTTTCTCTCTCTCTCTCTCTCTCTCTCTCTCTCTCTCTCTCTCTCTCTCTCTCTCTTTCTCCCTCCCTCGCTTCCTCCTTCCCTCCTTTCCAATCACTCTAAAAATCAATGAGAAAAGTATCCTCAGGTTAGGATTAACCAAAAAAAAGGAGGAGGGGGGGGGGAGAAAAAGAATTGCTGGAAGCTTTGGCAGAGGGACTCCTTAGCCCAAGGAGCTCTTGCATAGAACTCATTCTTTTCCCTTTCTTCAATCTCTATCTAGCTCTTTGTTCCATTGACCTACCCAAGTAGAATTTAGAAGGCAAGGAAGCCATTGATGTAATCCAGAGTTCAGTTGTTGTTTTTATAAAGAGACTAAGAGTAAATATTTCAGGCTTTCAAGCCATAGGGTCTCTTGAAAATAGCCATGTAAACAATGAGTGTAACTATGTTTCAATAAAACTTTATTTACATAATCAGGCTATAGTTTTCTAGATGCCTGATGTAGTCCATACAAATCAGATTCCTAGTGGAGAGAGGAGAAGACTGGAACATGAATCAGGAGGGGCAGATGGAGGACATCAGCTCAAAGCCATGTTAGCCGTGTTAACTTTTGCTATGCTTGCTCTTAATATGAATGCCATTTAAACTATATATGAACTGAATATATTAGCATATTTTCTTCAGCTCTATAGTGGCTTGTGTTTAATCATTCTGACCTTACACAGGTGTGCTACAGAAAGCTGCACATAATCAAAGCTGTATATGCTCCATGAAGGTAGCGACTGCATTTTCTTCACAGCTGTGAATCCTGGGCCTACCTCAGTGTTCTGGTGTATCATAGGTATTCAATAAGTGCTGAATAAATTAATGAATCCCAAAGGTATTAGATGTCCTAGGAAAAATGAGGCCATCAATTTGCATAGAAGTGTAACAAACACACAAAAAGTACACATTTTAAATATACAGGCTCAATAAATTTTGACAAAGTTGATACATCCATTTAAGCATCACTCACACTAGAAAAAGAAAGTCATTTTCTGATATACATATTGCAAATATCTTTGCCTACCCTGGCTTGTTGTTTTACTTTCTGAATGGTGTTTTCTGAAGATCAAAAGTTTATTCCAATATTGTCTGATTTATCAACTTTTCCTGTACGGTTTCCATTTAAGGCCTCTGTAAGAAATATTTTCATACTTTAATAATATTAGAATATTATCCTGTGATGACTTCTAGAAACTTTATTGTTTCTATAGTCTAAAGAAATGTACTTTAGAGAAATATGCTTTTGTGTATGTTGCAAAATAACTGTCAAGATTCAGGCTTTACTTATGGGTATGATATTGACCCAGAATCATTTATTGAAAAGACCACCTTTTACTCATTGCACAGAAGAAGACTGAGTAGCAGCTTAATAAGAATTATACATCATAGAGGTAGTAATAAACATTGCTAAGAAGTAGAACAATGTTACAAGAGTTTCAGAGGCAAAATTAGTCTGTGGTGATAGAGGATATGTGTTAGAGACAAGATTTTGAAGCTTGTTTTATTGCACAGGAGATAATAGATGTTACCAACAACAATAAAGCAAGGTTTAATAGATATATCCCTTGCAATGGTTTTATTTTTATATTTTTAGCTACAACAAAATTAAGAGAAGGAAAAAACCAAGGAAGGCATTTTTAGATGGGATAAAAAGTGTCTTTTGTTTTGTTTTGGTTTTCTTTTTTTTTTAAACCAAAATGGAAAAAAATATAGGGCATGCAATATAAAATAAAGAGAAGAAGCAACAAGTATGGCATAGGGCAGTTGTTTTCAAACTGCAGCATGAATTACATACTTAGAGGGCTTAACATGCAGATTTCTGGGTCCCACCTCCAGGAGTGAGACCAGATAATTTGCATTTCTGACAAATTCTTAGGTATGCTATTGTAGCTGATGCTGCTGGCCTGGGAACTATATTTTGAGAACCACTAGTATAGAGTAACCTTTGAAAGAATAGTAAAAGAATATATCCTATATAATAAAAGGCTAATATGCAAATTGTCCCCTCAGGAGTTCAACTGACCGGGAGTTCAACCGACTGGGAGTTTGACCACTCACTATGATGTGCGCTGACCACCAGGGGGCAGCACAGAACAAAGGAAGGCCCCAGCCAGCAGCCAGCAGCCAGGGAAGGGAGGCCCCAATCAGCCCTGATCACTGGCCAGGCCTAGGGACCCTACCCATGCACAAATTTCATGCACTGGACCTCTAGTATATATATATAAAAGCCTAAGTGTTTGTCCAACCGTCCAACCAGTAGCTATGATGCGCACTGACCACCAGGAGGTAGGTGCTCAATGCAGGAGCTGCCATAATGCTCACTGGCCATTTAAAAAGAAATGGCATTGCGGACCTGGCACCGACAAACCAACACTCGGCTTCCCCCAAGTGGGACACAGGCCCCGCCACCAACCTGGAGCGACACCCCACCAAATCTCAGCCAACGCTGCCAAGACCCCATGGCACAAAATGTGGCCCACAGCCCAGCCCAGCCAGGAAACAGTCACTGTGGGCACCAGGTAATGACATCATGTAGCAATCCCTGGCTTCCTCTCCCTAGTGAATAGCCTCCTTGGAGTTTCTTCAGCCCAGGAACACGACTTGCTTTATAGCCAGGTGCAACCATTTTACACTTTAACCAAATGTCTGTGAAGCGTTTTCCCATCCCTCATCTCATTTGATCCTCACAGAAGTCCTGGAGTAGGTAGATTTGAGACTCTGTGGAATCCTATTTTCTTTTCATTAGCCAGAAAACGGAGATTTAGAAACTTGACCTGACTGAAAAGAAGTAAGAAATAGTGGAACTTGAAAATGACTTGAGGTTTTCTCACTGCACAGAATAGAGTCAAACACTGCTACAGTTAAATATTTTACCCTTTGTTCTCCCTTCGTGATCTACAATAATAATCTGTTTCATGTTGATATTTACTGCTGTGTTGCTGACAGTTACCTGAAGGAGAAGTTGGGATGCTTCACTGGGCTGGAAAAAGTTTAGCTAAATCAGAAAGCAGGTCTAATTAAGCAAGTTTATTCTATATATATAAAAGGCTAAGTTGACTCACACATGTGTGATACCTATAAAGCTCTCACTGGTGCCAATCACATGCGTGTGTTTCAATCTGTCATTGTTGATCATGAATTTGGTTGATACTTCTATTATAGAGAAAGAGTGAATAGCGATATTAAAATATTTCTTCTAATTAACTTCCTTTCAATGTGCACAAATCCGTGCACTAGGCCTCTAGTGTGTAAATAACAGCTACTAGAGTGATGATATTGAACAGTGATTTAAATAATAATTCAAATACTTGCTTCAAAGAATTGTAATGTGTTTTATTTGACTGAAGCACAGGACCTGGGCATAGACTTCTGGCATGTAAGAGCATAAGCAATGTGGGCCTAGGATTATGAAAAAAATTCTAATTTACTAAGAAATGGTATGGCCATGTAGCTAGTAAAGAGTATAATTACTTTATAAATCATTTTTCCTGAGCCAGCATCCTATTATCTCCATAACTTTGTAAATAGTGCAGTTTCCCTCTGCAGTATTTCTACCAAAAGTCAGCCTGATTGGTTTAAGAGCTGTAAGTAGCACTCCATGATAATTTAACAGATTAATAATTGTAAGGAACAAAATCACCATACAGCATTGTTTTAATTCCATACATTGTGACTTTCACTTTCCATCAACTTACATTCCTAGGATAGAGATTAGTTGAACCACCACTATGATCAAGTGAATCTAGGTGAAAGGGATTTTCTTTAACATCCAGGGAAATTAGTTAATAAAAGTGTTAATTTAGAGTCAAGTTGATGTTTACATATAGCAAAACATTACATTTATATGTTTCTGGAAAATCAAAAGAAAATATAGGTTTGTAGCAAAATTAAAATTGAGGTAAACTTACAAATAATCAGCATACTGCTTCTATAAACAAAAGGTTACATTGATTTTAAGTACTGAATAAAAATTAAATTATGGGGGAAAATTTTAACTCCATATTCTTCAGTCTTTGTTTGTAAAAGTCAGTCTAGGTGTCCTTAATAGTGATGCAGCTGTTTTCTTTAAGGAAAATGCATGCTTTAGGAGAGCTGACATCTCTAAAGAAGGTGCAGACACTCTGGCAAGTCTCACTGACTATTGTCCCTGTCTAGTTTAATAGCTGGTGATGGGTTAATCCACAGCATTTCTGAGAATTCTCTTTTTTTAATTGATTGTTTGGGGGGTAACATCTATATTAATAAAAGGGTAATATGTTAATTAGACTGGATAGACCGGACGTCTTCTGGACATCATTCTGGACATTCTTCCTGACAAAGCCAGGGGTGTGGTTGGCCTGCAAATCCCCAACAGCCCTTTGCCTAGGCTGGCCCCACACCCCAGCGGGGACCCCCATCCCCATCAGGGGCATGGCCAGCCTGCAAACCACCTGTGCCCCTCACCCAAGCCGGCCCTGCCCCCCAGCGGGAACCCCCACCCCGATGGGGGAGTGGATGGTCTGCAAACCACCTGTGGCCCCTTGCCCAGGCTGGCCCCACCCCCAGTGGGGACCCCTACCCCAATCTGGAGTTTGCCTGCCTGCAAACACCGGTGGCCCCTCGCCCAGGCTGGCCCCAGCCCTAGTGGGGACTCCCCACTCTGATCCGGGGCCCCCTTCAGGGAAGACCAGCGCCCCCACCCATGCACCAGGCCTCTATCCTATCTAATAAAAGAGTAATATGCAAATTAACAATCACTCTGCTACACCCACAAGCCACACCCACCAGCTAATCAGGAGTGAGTATGCAAATGAACCCAACCAAGATGGCTGTGGCCATGGAGCAAGCAGGAGGCTTGGGTTTCCCTGGCAATGGAGGAAGCCAAGCTTTCCACACACCCTGGCCAGCACAGGCCTCCACTCAAGGCTACAAAGTTTCAATTATAGAAGATAAATAAATCCCAACAAAAATGGCGGCAGCCACAGAGCTGGAGAGAGCAGGAGCCTTGAGTTTCCCCTGGTGATGGAGGAAGGCAAACTTCTACAGCCCTGGCCTGCCTTGGCCTTCAGTCAAGGCTACAAAGTTTCAATTATAGAAGATAAATAAATCCCAGATCCCACAGATCCCAGGGCCTCCGCTTGGGTCGCCAGGGGGCATGGCCAGTCTGAAAACCACCACAGGCCCCTCGCCCAGGCCACCCCACGCCCCAAGGGAACCCCCACCCTGATCCGGGACACCCTTCAGGGCAAACCAGCCGGCCCCCACCTGTGCATCAGGCCTCTATCCTATCTAATAAAAGAGTAATATGCAATTTGACCATCACTCCAACACACAAGATGGCTGCCCCTATGTGGTCAAAGATCCTGCCCCCATGTGAACACAAGATGGCTGCCACAAGATGGCCAGCAGGGGAGGGTAGTTGGGAGGGACCAGGCCTACAAGGGAGGGCAGTTGTGGGTGATCAGGCCAGCAGGGGAGGGCAGTTGGAAGGGACCAGGCCTGTAAGGGAGGGCAGTTGGGGGCGATCAAGCCTGCAGGGGAGGGCAGTTAGGGGTGACCAGGCCGGCAGAGGAGGGAAGTTGGGGGTGACAAGGTCTGGAGGGAAGGGCAGTTGGGGGGACCCAGGCCTGCAGGGGAGGGCAGTTAGGGGCAATCAGGATGGCAGAGTAGCAGTTAGGCATCAATCAGGCTCACAGGGGAGTGGTTAGGGGGTGACCAGGCTGGCAGGCAGAAGTGGTTAGGGGCAATCAGGAAAGCAGGCAGGTAAGCAGTTGGGAGCCAGCAGTCCTGAATTGTGAGAGGGATGTCCGACTGTCCGTTTAGGCCCGAGGGATCAGGCCTAAACGGGCAGTTGGACATCACTCGAGGGGTCCCAAATTGGAGAGGGTGCAGGCTGGGCTGAGGGACACACACCCCCATGCATGAATTTCATGCACCAGACCTCTAGTCCTATATAATAAAAGGGTAATATGCAAATTGACCCTAAAGGCAGAACGACCAGAACAACCACTGGACCAGTCACTATGAGGTACACTGACCACCTCTCGGTCCCTCCCCCCAGCCATCAGGCACTGATCACCTGATGGCGAACGAGGAACCAGAGGTGGGTGGCAGCAGGGGGTGGGGCCGGCTGCGGGCAGCTGGGGAAGATGGCCCTAATCACAGGCCAGGCCTAGGGACCTAACCCGCACACAAATTTTGTGTGCTGGGCTTCTAGATTGTTAATAAAATTATATAGGTTTCAGAGGTACAATTCTATAATACATCATCTGCATATTGTATCATGTGTTCACCACCCCAAATTGTCTCCTTACATCATCATTTATACCCCTTTACCCTCTTCTGCCTCCCCCATCTTCCTTTCCCTCTTGTAATTACCATACTGTTATCTGTATCTATGCTTAATCCCTTCACCTTTATACTCAGCCTCCAGCCCCCTTCCCCTCTGACAGCTGAGAATTCTTACATAGACAAAAATCACAGTGGAATTTGCCAGAACTCAGTACATTAGTATATTAACAATTTGAAAAAGGTACTGAATCTGGAGATACAATAGATGAAAACCTGGGGAAATGGCGATTGTGATAGCATCAATAATGAAATTCATTCTATATAGGTATAGCTGAGACTTGGTAAGGCAAATCTCTCAGCTCTTCAAAATGAGTCTAAAATGTCCAATAGCTTTCATCACCCTCAACCTGGGTCTGATCTGCCAACAATGAAGACGAGGCAAATTGAATTTCTAAGCTTTAAGCAATGGGTCAGCAAATCCCTTATTGGTTCTTGGCTCTTTAAAATAATTGAATGTGTGATTTTATTAAGCAGACATTAAAGACAGAGGAAGTAAAAGACTCCATGGAAAGCTGCTTATAAAGAACCATTTAATTAAATCAAAGTAGAATGTTCTGCTTTTTCTTTCCCTTTCTTTATTGATTAAGGTATTACATATGTGTCCTTATCCTCCTATTGCCCCCCATCCCTGCTCATGCCCTCACTCCCCTGGTGTCTGTGTCCATTGGTTGGGCTTATATGCATGCATACAAGTCCTTTGGTTGATCTTTCCTCCTAACCCTCACCCTCCTCTACCTTCCCTCTGAGTTTTGAGCATCTGATTGATGCTTCTCTGTCTCTGGATCTGTTTTTGTTCATCAGTTTATGTTGTTCATTATAAACCACAAATGAGTGAGATCATGTGGTATTTATCTTTCTTGACTGGCTTATTTCACTTAGCATTATGCTCTCCAGTTCCATCCATGCTGTTGCAAATGGTAGGAATTCCTTCCTTTTTACAGCAGCATAGTATTCCATTGTGTAGATGTACCATAGGTTTTTAATCCACTCATCTGCTGATGGGCACTTAGGCTGTTTCCAAATCTTAGCTCTTGTAAATTTTGCTGCTATGAACATAGGGTTGCATATATCCTTTCTGATTGATGTTTCTAGTTTCTTGGGATATAGTCCTAGAAGTGGGATCACTGGGTCAAATGGGAGTTCCATTTTTAGTTTTTTGAGGAAACTCCATACTGTTCTCCACAGTGGTTGCACCGGTCTGCATTCCCACCAGCAGTGCATGAGGGTTCTTTTTTCTCCACATCCTCGCCAGCACTTGTCATTTGTTGATTTGTTGATGATAGCCATTCTGACAGGTGTGAGATGGTACCTCATTTTTATAGTAAAGCATCAAATTGTTTGTGGTTACCCAGAAAAATATTCAGTCATGAAAGTTACGACCTCCTTTAACATTGAGTGAAGCACAATGTATCCTTCCAGGATGCTCCAGTCTTTGATGATCAAGCAGGGGCATTCCTCCCGGCCTCCTGCTGGGCACTATCTGTGGGGATCACTAAGGGACTGCTGCCACTCATTGGACTGTAGAATGACATGCCCATTCCCATTTTCCCACAAGGAAAAACAATCAGTCCATATGACACAGTCCCCCTCTCTCTAATCTATACAGAAATTATAAACTTGAACTATATGTTTATTAATTGCAACATGTTGAATAGCTTTATGTTTTTTTTCTTCTTAATATCAAAGGCAACTTACAAAACAATACATTTTCCCTCCGCCACAACCATATTTAACCTCTCTGCCAAAAACTAAATTTATTTTACTGGTGTGGAGACCTTGATGAATGTTTTCTGTGTTTCAGGGTTCTTCAATTAGAACAGGTTCTATATTCTTGCATTTTATTTGGGATACAGCTAGCTATGTATTTCTTTAAAGGGCTGGATAATAAATATTTTACGTTTTGCAAGGTCCATGTCATAAGTATTCAATTCTGCCATCGTAGTGGCATTTAAATTGGAAACAGACTGACCTGGGTTTGACATCTAGTTCTGCCATTATGTGACCCAGGATAAGATATGTAACAACTCAAGTCTTAGAATTATGACTAAGTCTCTAAGCTGTAAATCATCTGTAAAATGGCATAACAAGGTCTTTCTCAAAGGCTTGTTGGGAAGGCTATTGAGTCCCTCGTTTGTCCTGGAGACAGTACCACACCATTCCACTCAGGGCTCATCCCCCCAACAGTGGCTTGTGGAGTTGTTATTAGCCCCTAGGAAACTTTCGGCAATAGATTCAAAGGGATTAATTGTGGGTCACAGAGCTAGCAACATAAAACTGGGATTCTGAACCAACATTTCTGAGAATCCAAAGCCTTTTGCTCCTTCTAAACTGTGATAATCTGGCTCACACTTTGCTTCCTGATAAGAACAAGAGAGCAGGCCTAGTCACTTTGGCTCAGTGAATAGAGCATTGACCTGCAGACTGAAGGGTCCATGGGTTCAATTCCTGGTGAAGGACACGTAACTTGGTTGCAGGCTCAATTTCTGGCCCTGGTCGGGGTACATGCGGGAGGCAACCAATCCGATGTGCCTCTCTCACATAGATGTTTCTCTGTCTCTGTGTTTCTCCCCCTCTCTTTCACTCGCTCTAAAAATCAATGGAAAAATATCCTAGGGTGTGAATTAACAACAAAATAATAATAAAATGAGAGATCATGCAAAAAAATGACTAGCATATTTGGTGGCCTGTGGTAGGTACTAAATAAATGTTGGTTTTCTTTCCCTCACTAGAGAGTCAATCCAAGGCTTGTTAAAGGCAGCACCAGAAAGATAGTCTGATAAATCTTTATGAGGAGAGAAGAGAACGGGAAAGAAACCTATCAGAAAATATCAACAGCTTCAAGTAGAAAATCCAATAGTTGTCTGTCTCTCATGCACGAGCAGTTTCTGATGCGCAACAAAATAAGACTTGAGGCCTGAAGCCTGCTGCAGCCCTGAACTCTCCAGGGAGAACACGCCTGTTAAATTTTCAGCTCCAGAGCGCATCTCATTACTTTCAGTGGTGCCTGTTAGTATGCCTAGGCATTAGCAATATGACGTTTCTCTCCTAAGCTTGCATTCTTTCCCGGAGGCCCAGAGATGAACCACAGTATGTGGCAAGGCCAGTGCTAGAAAGAGACGCCTGCCATCAGGACCCTGAGTAACTACCAGCTCTATACCACCCTAAAGAAGGCAGCTGCTCATATGGTATCCCCTTGTTCTCCTTTCCTTTTTCAGAGAGAACTTTTCTTATCTAACAAGGATACTGTCAGGTCCTGTAGAGCTCAACTACAATTATACAGACCAATGGATGTTACTAGGAGATAGGCTTTGCCTTTATATTACTGGAGAAAGTCTACCTAGTCTTCATTTTCAGTTACAGCAGAGAAATAATGGAGGGAGCTCTGGAGTACAGGTTAGACTTCTAGCCCATTCCTCTTTTCCAGACAAAAGTCCAGAGGGTCTGATCTGAATGATCAGGCTCCTCAAAGATAGGGCTAAGGGAGGAGAGTTTGTCTGCCACTCTGCTCTTATATACAGGGAGGTAGGTGGATCTCAGGCACTTTTTATTGGACAGTATTAGAGAAAAACATCCAAGTCATCTTCTAGGCAAGAGAAGCAGAAACAGTTCAAGAATCAGGATGAGATAAAGGTCAGAATAGGAAGATCTGGACAAATTATTTTCATGGGCTAACACAGCTAGAATTTTTACTTCTAATAGAATATATAGAGTAAGACCATATCAAGGGGCCAGGAGTGAATGGACATACCAGAGACTTTTGACTAAAAGACCTTTGGCTAAAATAAAGAGATGAATATTTGCCTAACTCCTAAGAGTGAGTTAAGGGGCCTTGAGAAGGAAGGATAGCCACCTCAGGTCAGGTGCCTGCCCTGATACACAGTTTTGATATAGTTTTAAAAAACACACACCTGCCGGGATTCTTGTTCCAGCATTACAAAGGGTTTAGCAATCTGGAGAAAGGCTGTGTGTGGATTAAGTAAGAGTCCAAAGACTAAAGATAATTTTGAAAGGCATTGGGGATCAGAGGAACTTCAGCTAAAGGAGCTAAAGTTCTCCTTGTCTCAGGACCCTTGCTTTTTATTAACACAATTTGTCCTAAGGCAAGGTGGAGATAATACACTTCAAAGGGTAGGGTACAGAAGCATTGTCAGATTGGGGAATAGCCTATGGCTGTTCAGGTGTTTGGCCAACAGGAGGCAATAACATGTAGATGGAGATGCCCTGAGCTGTCTGGCAGCAAACAATCATCCTATTCAGGTTTGGGGGAAGTGCCTTTTAGCCATTCCAACAGGTGATTACATATGTGACTCAGTCCTTTGTTGAGTCCCCAAGTTTCATCAACCTTTTGATGAAACCCTTGTAATTATGACATGCTGGAATTGGCTTTCGGCACACACCTGTTACTTCCACCAGAAGACCTTCCTGAGAACATGTATTTGCTCCTACAGAGAGTTCTAAAGCAGAAAGAACACAGTATCTCTTGTGGAGTAAAGAATGATTATGGGGAAAACAGAACATCTTTATTTGGTACAGAATAAAAGGTGGTGCTCAAGGGAACCATAGCTAAAAGGAAGGCAGCAGGAATATTTAGGTGCAGCCCTTCCTCTAAAACTAGGCCCACCAGTGTGAGTTGGAGCTAATTGAGATGGTGTTGGTGAATTTGCAGAAAAGTAAGACATTTGAGGGAAGGACTGCTGCTGGAATTGGAAACCCAAATCTAACTGAGCTGGAGCTGTGTGTCAGTGATAAAGAGTTAATTTCTACCACCCATGTCGTGCCTGGGGCATACAGCAAAGCAGGAGCAAAGAGGGCTGGCTGACTGCGATAGAGTGAGTGACCTCAAGAAGTAGTGAGATTACTGTTTATGAAAACACCTAAGAAGAGGCAGGATGACCAATGGCCCGGGTTATTGTAGAAAACCTCCTGCTTTGACAGAGAAATTGTGGGAGACGCCTAAGGTCCCTTATAACATCTATCCGATTGTGAATGAAGAGTCTGGTTTTCTTATGAGGCTTAGTTATGTCAGATCGTATCTGTGCATCCCTATTATTCAGAGCTCTGTAAATCCACGGCCGTTTTGGGAATCAAAGAGATAATGCAGAGAAGGATGACAGAGGCAGAGACAAACACTGTGAGCACGCTGCCCAGCATGTTCAATCACAGCTTCTCCCTATTTCAGCCCCTGCCATCAGGTGCAGCCACCCTGTCAAACTGCTGCTCCCAATCCACAGTGGCAGTGCTTCTTTTCATGACAGTCTAAGCCTGGGTGTTTATTCTGAGCAAGGCTTGAGATTAACTGATGAGGCTGCATTGGGTGTTTTTCTCTGTAAACTGTAATGGGCTGAGGCAAAGCTTTCAAATCCCAGTGCACCTCCCTCTGTGCTATCTCTCTCCGGACACCTGCCCGATCCTGCTCCAGAAGCACCACGAATCCAGTCCCCATCCCATCCTGGAAGCTCATGAACTACTACCACAAACAGAAGGAGCTGGATGTCATGATTTCCCTCTGGACAGGGGTCCAAGGGCACAGCCGTTCTCCCCCTACCCCGTTGCAAAGCTTGGGCCTGCAATGCAGCCTCCATCGGAAGAGAGGCATTTTCTTTCCAAGATTCTCACGATGAGGCCCAGGCTCATTTGGATGCAGAGCCACCTGACTCCTGCCAACATGAGTTTCCTTCCATTCTTGATCAATAAGTCACAGACCTATTTAGCCTTTCCCTGGCCTTGAGAGAAGCACAGCTTGAATATTTTTTAAAAAGGCCAAAATAAACTCTCGCCTTTGCCTGGTAAAAGATAGGAAGGAAGAAAAAAGAAGAAAGATAGGAAGGAAGAAAAAGAGAGAAAAGAGACAGGAGAGAGGAAAGGATCAAAAGGGATGTTGTTATGTATTGGAAGATCTAAAATATATATTTTTCTATTTTGAAAATATGCCCACACATTCTTATTCTTCCCACTGCTTGAACACAGTGTAGGCCCTTTACTGATCTCCTCCACCAGCCTTCCCACTGCCCATTAGTAAGACCCCATTTCCCAAACCATGCCCTATTACATTTCCTTAGGTTCAAAGGCACTCAAACTTGGGAGACAACATTTAACCAACCACTTTTACTTGACAAAATAATAGCTATTAGCTTATTGACTGTTCCCCATGATTCAGGCTCGATTCCAAGTGCTTCATAAGTATGCTTGCCTCTAGTTGTCATCACCTCCCTGCAAAATATTATCAGCTCAACTGTAGGATGAAAAAAGTGGGGCTAAGTCACTTGGCCCACAGCAAGGAAGAAATCATAATTTAACCCCAGGCAATCTAAAGCTGGAACTCCTGCTCCTAACTGCCTCCCCTCAACCCTGCCGCCCATGAAGGAGCAGAGGGGACATGACAGCGCTGGTTCAGACTCTGGAAGCAGTCTTTTCAAGCTACAGCGTCCTCCAATGAGAGAAGAGAACCTTCTCAGAATCCATGGGACAGCAGAGAGGCAGCCACTCTTTCCTTCCCCGAGGGTGTGCTCTGGAGCAACATGGAGCAGAAGTTTAATTAAATCACAGAACCTCGGAGCTGGAAGAAAATACATCCAAAGTCTACTTTACAAATGAAAACAAGCCCCTCAAAACTTGAGAGGACTCATAAGATTACTTTGCAGAGTATAACTAGGATGAAAGCTGCTAGATCAAAGAAGGTCAGAATTAGAAGGCATCTGATAATCCAGCTAGTCTCAGTCACTCTTTTCTACCTGCCTCTCTTTTACAGATGTGGGTACTAAGAAACATAAGTAACTGGTCTACCTTTGAATCATAGTATCTACTTTCTACAAAATGTGGAGGCAGCTGAAATCTCGTGGTTAATTTCAGAGAACTATTGCGGTCTACTCTAGAACAGATGGTGTTCAGAATGAGCAGATCAAATGAAAGATACAGAGTATAGTGCCTGGATATGGAAGGTACTCAATAAAGAGATATTGAATGGATGAACAATGTGTGATTAAGGGAATGGAAATTTAGAAGTAGAAGCAGAAATAATTGGTTGATTCATGTGGTTCCAAATAAACTATCTTAAAATCTTCTGTAAGAAAAAATCCTAGCATCTTCCTTATTAAGAAACTCTTTTCACTGGGATAAAGTAAGTGGGACATTTTGACACTGTGATGAAAGTATGAGTAGGATCCAAACTTGCTATTTGATCTACAGTTTCATCAACCGTACAGTTTCATTTAACTTGCATTGGTTTGGCAAGTTAAAAACAGGAAACACGCTTCAATTACCTTCTTGACCTTAAGACAAGATTCTAGGGTCTGGTGTCTTAGGCTTCCATCCTGAATAAAACCTCATCAGAGATGTCCTCACTCTTTGTGGATAACTCTGTTTGCTTAGCATCATCCCAAAACACCTGGTATTGTTAGCTATCATTTTATGTACGTCTGCAAAAATTGAAGGAACACCAGCCCACACTGTAATGTAGTGGTTAGTTAAGACCTTGGGCTCTAGCTTTGTCAAGGTCAGATAATTTTTGTTCCAATTGTGTCTCCATTACTTAACTATAAGATCCTCAAAACCTTACTGAATCTCTGAACTCTGTTCAGAGCTCATCTGTAAGATGAATGGGCTTTATTAACAGTCACTAACTTGCAACAGGTTCTTGGTGCAGAGAATTAAATATGATAGTTTTTTGTTTTTTTGCAGAGATTTCATTTCTTCTTTTCTAGAAGTTGTTTATATACTCCAGACCTGACCCAAGCAATTCCTCTTCTGACCACTAGTGGGCAATGATATAATGACTGCATCTCCCTTAGTTCTATTTTTATCAAACAAATTTATTTTCTGGTTGATCATTAAGATACTTAATCCTCAGTCATTAACTATGAAGTTGGAGTCCAAATCAAGTCTGTTCCTCAGTGTTAAAAGACAATTTCAGGCTAGAGTGAAGACAAATTGCTTGAGAAAAGAGGTTTGATTTTATTTATGCATATATTCACTGTCCCCATGATCAGTGAACGGTGTCTCATTCAAAATTCAATTTGGGGAATTATGGTGTTTCTGAATGAGAGAAAGAGAAGCATAGATAAAATCACCACGGAGTGGCATTTCTCTATTTCTTACAGGTTGGATGAGTCACTGCAAATAGAAGAGATCTGCTCAGAGGTCTCTTCTGAGGGAATCCTAGGAGAGCAAACATGGGAAAAGAAGGTAGGTACTCTCTCTCTAAAGATTCTGGCTAACACTGGTGAGCCCTGCCCCTGGCAGCTTCCAGAAAGGAGAAGAGGATGGCTGGAGGGAGGAGCTGGAGAACTTTGTTCTGTTTTTTAACTAAATGATTCAGTTGCTCTCAGAGATGCCACATTAGACCACTAACCAAAAGATGCCCTGATCACGGTGAGTTCTCCTTTCTCTGTGTGTATAACAATTAAATATTTAACACCAGGCTCTTGTGTTTGAAGCTGCTCCTAAAACTCAGTTCTGGCATTTCGTCCTTCTCAGGAGGGTGAATTAAAGAAAAATTACTAGTGTGATTTTTTTCTTTTTCTATTTTTCACGGTACAGAAAGGCAACCCACCTGAACTGTGGAACAATAACTGATAAGCTGACACTCAGAAGCTAGGAAGGGGAAAACAGGCTTAAAAAGGGAATTCAGAGAGGAGACAAGAAAGGAACATCTAAGCATCTATGGTACAGCTTGCTTTCCATACATCTCCTCATTTTAGAACTCACCACAACCCCTGACATGGGTGAATTATATCAATTTTAAATATGGGAGAACTGAGGCTCAAACACAGTCAATAGCTTACCCACGGTCACAGAGCTACTAAGTGGCAAAGTCAAGTTAGAATTTGTAGCCTGGATAACAACCTTACATTAGGTCTTCAATGCCATAGTTAGTGCCTAGGGATGAACTACCTTAATAGTCAGCTAAAGCATGAAAGGATGAGTATGTTTTGCAAAAATGAAACTTGGGGGGTGGGGGTGGGGGATAAGGTCATTAGATCATTGTTCACTTTCATCCTTCACTCTTGCCTAATTGTTCTCTTTCCTAAGCAGAAGTGACTGTTAGTCAAATGGACCAAAAGAGAATTTCTTCTTCACAAGGTTGCTCAATTATTGCAGCTGGAGAGAAATGTATCCCTTTTTGTATACACAAATGGATGCATGCACACACATATATATACATATCAAAGAGTTTAAGAAGGGTAATCAGAAAGTATTTTCTCCTCCTCCTCCTCCTCCTCCTCCTCCTCCCCCCATTCCTCCATCTCTCATCAAAGTCAAATGCATCATCATCATTCCAGGACCAGCCTTAATTAAATAGATAAGGAATCTCCTTAACTGTCCATTTGGGCAAATGTTTCCCTTATCTCTGAAAAAGGACTTAGGCAGTTCTAAGAACCATAAGGGAAACAGATTTTTCCAAATCTTTGTCTTTCAAGCAGCACCAGGCAGATAAGACTTTTGAGACTCCTGATAAATGTATATAATCTCCTTCCTTCCTCCCTTCCTTCCTCCCTTCCTTCCTTCCTTCCTTCCTTCCTTCCTTCCTTCCTTCCTTCCTTCCTTCCTTCCTTCCGTCTCCCAGAAAATGTTTCCTGATTGCCTATGATGTGGCCAACACTGAACAAGGCCCTGGGGATGAAACTCTTATTAAAGTAGGGTGTACCTGTCAAATAGAGCTTTGTGACTGGTGGTGCAAATAGGCATTAATCAACTGATCCCACAAGTCATTGTGAGGTTACAACTATGTCAGGTGTACTGAAGCAGAGGTGCACAGGGCTTTGAGAGAAGGTCTGGTCAGGGAGGGCAAAGACAGCTTCCTGAAGAAGGGACACGTGGCTTGTAATCTAAAGGATAAACAGGAATCAACTTTTCAAAGTAGGTAAGGAACATATTTCAGGCAGGTAGGACAGCATATGCAATGGTCCTGTGGTGAGGGGGGTCATGGCAACTTGGAGGAAGTGAGCAGATGCCAGCATGGATGAAGAACAAATATGGTGGGGACATTTGTTGGAAGATGAGGCTGGAGAGATGAATAGGACTATAAAGGGACATGTAAGTTATTGTAAGAAGTTTTTCATGAAAACCTCAGAAGGGCTTTTGAGTAGGAGATAAGATGATCAGGTTTGTGTTTTTAAAACTTTATTTTTGTTTAGCTGTGAAGAATTGATTCTCTGGCAACAATTGTGTGTGGGGGGCATGAGGTAGAGTTAGGGGACACATATAAGTTCTCCTGCCCATCGTGTGCCCTGAATTTCTGTTGTCATTTAATTTCTATCATCCCAAGGGCATTGAAAACCCACATGCCTGGGTTTCGGGTTTGCTCCCTGTCCCCTGGTTGGATGCATGCAAAGGCAACCATCAATGTGACTCTCTCACCTCTCTCTCTCGCTCTCTCTCTCTCTCTCTCTCTCTCTCTCTCCCTCCCTCCCTCCCTCCCTCCTTCCACTCTGAAAAGCAACAGAAAAAATATCCTCTGGTGAGAATTAACAAATAATAATAATAAAGCAGGGTAATCTTTTAAAGTTGTGATTAGTTCTTTCCTTTACATGTACGAGAGTCATTTGCTTCTATTTTACTCTATGTGATTATTCTGCTTCAACACCAAAATGTAAGAAGTATGAGGGATGTTTAATAAAAAATGACTGTAGCAGATCAAAACCAGGCGATAAGAAATCAACTGGTTATCACAACACTTAGAAGAGAGGAGATAGCAAATATCTTTAGAAACAAGTAGATAAAATAATTCTGTGCATGAATTTGAGGATGGGAAAAAATTTGCTGTAGGAAACATCCGCTCCCAAAAGACACTGAGAAGTGACAGCAATTGAGGCAGAAAGGAAGGTAAAAAAAAAAAGAGAGAATGAGAAAACATGAAGGTTGCCGAGATGAATAGGACAATCTGCCCACATGTGTGTTATTCCTCTCATAAATTAACTTCACTGATGGGCTTAATTGTCTGAACAAATGGGATGAAGCTATTTTCAGACCAATTATTTTTTCTAATCACCAATTCCCTTACAGTGAGAGGAACTGCAGAAAAACCTGGATTTTCCAGGCTTCAACATTTTATTTAAATATTTACACATTCAAAGTACTTCTTGGGCCTTTAAAATATAAGGGTTCATGGCATTAGTGAGTTTAGGTTGCTGCAGTGGGTCCTTCAGGAAAGAATCCATCTCTCTGTGAACTTGCTGCCAGCAAAGCACTACTTCCTTTTATTCAGACTCTGTGTGTGTGTGTGTGTGTGTGTGTGTGTGTGTGTGTGTGCAATTTAATTTCTAGAGTTAAAAACTGGACTCTAGCATTAGAAAGTCTAGGTTCAATACTAGTACCATCATTGCCAACTAGCACAACCTTGGCCAAGTTACCTTTCCTCTCCAAACCTCAGTTGACTGTCTTGTAAAATGGGGATAATAGTACTTTCTACCTCATAGGGCTGGTTGTTGTGATAATTAAGTAAGGAAAAGCACTCAGAATCATGGCTATCATATAATGAGTTGCATCAATTATTGTGATAATATCAATTCTTCTTGTTATGAGTTAGTAGATGAAGTGATTTAGTTAAAGCACAGTAATACCTCCAGATATATTTGTCTTCGTGTGAGCTCCCTCAACTGTAGACCAAGATGAGGGTTTGAGTGCAGGTAGTTTAAGTGGAATGTGTAGAGATGACTAGGGAAACAAGACAATAATAGGGGGAGGGAAGGCTGCCAATACAAGCTGAGTTAAGTCAGCCATCGCACTGCATGACTGAAGCTAAATCCTACAGGGAATCCCCCCAAAATGCTTGCATATCACTTGAAAGTTGATAGAACTGGTGCATTCATACACACAGTAGCTTTACTAATTGATTGATGATGCTAAGTCCCCAGCATTTCCTGTCAACTGTCAATGGGCAGAGTAGCTTCATAGAAAAAAAACCTTAAGCAAAGAGATGCACATATTGGCAGCTGGGTGATGTCCGGAGCATTGAATGGACATGTGAAATTAATAATAACTCAAGGTCTTGAAGACAACAGCTTTCAGGACATAGTTCTGAACTATGGCGGTTGATTTCCTTGTAACCTTAAGATTTAACTAGCCTTGGAAATGACCACATCACAACCGTCACTTTGCAGGTATGTTGATCCAAAAGAGAATCATACCATTTTTTTCAAAAGCAGTGTGGGATAAAATATTGAATATAAGTGCCATTACAATGCAGCAAAATAGAAGTAATTGGGGGCTGAATATATGGATTTGGGTCTTGGCTATGTTGTTTCCTAGCTTAGGAGTTTTTAATCTTGTTGTGTTATCTTTTTGAGCCTCTCTACTTGTTACATTGGAAATAATATTTGCTATTCATGGATGTCAAAATGCTTTACAGTTATAAGGTATTCTTATAGTCATCGTTCCCAGATTACTAGAGTTGACCTTATTTTCGTGGGTGGGGGGCATTACTGATGGAAATGTTTGCAAAATACATATCCCAAAAAAGTATATTTTATAAAAATGATTGAATTATTTCTCAGAGCTCTTACACTGCAACAATCATGATTTCCAGGCTAATACTATATGTCATGCGATTTGCTTTCATTCTTCTCTCTCCCTCATGGTATGCTTGTCCTTTCTTATTCCTAATCGTTTCTATGGCAACTAAGTGACTAAGTTCATTAAATCAGTAACCCACAGTAATACCCAATACTAATCGAATAAATACCAGCTAGCTTGAGGGTATGCACCAATGTAAATTAACTTTGTGATAGCTATTTTCCTTGCTGTTCAGAAAGATGTTTTTTACTTAATTTCAGATTCTTTGTTATATTTAGATAGTTGAAGATTCCAATAATCTGACCAATTTATAAAAAGTAGTGGTAAACTATAAACATTTACTGTAGTATTAAAGAAGATATTCTATAAATTCCTCATTCATTCATTCATTCAATATCTTGTTCATTCATTTATTTATTCAACAAATATTGCCTCCCACATGTACACTGAAAATATAATAAAGAATCAGAAACTTATGTCACCATAAAGAAAAATATAATTTAGAAATGCAAAAAAGAAGGCAAAACTGATCAGTTATATTAATCATTATGCTCTATTAATATTTATGTCCTAAGGCAGTTGCAGATAAAGTGCTTTGAAATGTAGAGTTCAAGGAGAGAAAAAATATATCTATTTTGGGAGATCAAGAATGACTTTGGGCCCTGGCTGGTTTGGCTCAGTGGATAGAGCGTCAGCCTGCAGACCAAAGGTTCCCAGGTTCAATTCTGGTCAAGGGCTCATACCTCGGTTACAGGCTCTTCCCTGGCCCGGACCCTGGTCAGGGCTCCTGTGGTAGGTAGCCAGTTGATGCATTTGTCTCACATCTTTCTCTTCCACTCTCCCTAAACATCGATGGAAAAATATCCTCAGGTGAGAACTAACAACAACAACAAAAAAACAAAAAATAAAAATAAAAAATAATAAAGAATGACTTTTGGCAGAGGACTTGGATAGACATTTCTCCAAATAAGACATATAGATGATCAACAGACACATTAAAAGATGCTCAACATTACAAATTATAAGGGAAATATAAATCATAATGACATATCACCTCACACCTATTAGAATGAGTATTATTAAAAAGGCAACCAATAACAAGTGTTCAAGTGTTGGTGATGATAAGAGGAAAGGGAACCCTCATGCACTGTTGGTGGGAATGCAAATTGGTGCAGCCATTGTGGAAAAACAGTATGGAGTTACCTCACATAATTAAAAATAGAACCACCATAAATGAGCAATTTTACTTCTCTGGGAATTTATCTGAAGAAAACAAAAATACTAATTTGAAAAGATATATGTATCCCTATGTTCATTGCAGCATTGTTTACAATAGCCAAGACATGGAAGCAACATGCCTGGCTGGTGTGGCTCAGTGGTTGAGCATTGACCTGTGAACTAGGAGGTCATGGTTTGATTCCCTATTAGAGCATATACCCAGTATGTGAGCTCAATCGCCAGTGCAGGGCATGCAGGAGGCAGCCAATCAATGAATAAATCTTTCTCATCATTGATGTTTCTATCTCTCCCTTCCTCTCTAAAATCAATTTAAAAAAAAGATATGGAAGCAACCTAGGTGTCAATCAATAAATAAATGAATAAAGACAATGGGATTATATATATATATATGTGTGTGTGTATATATATACACACACATATATACTAGAGGCCCGGTGCATGAAATTCATGCACGGGGGTGGGGTGGTGGTGTCCCTCAGCCCAGCCTGCACCCTCTCCAATCTGGGACCTCTCGAGGGATGTCCCACTGGGATCGGGCCTAAACAGGCAGTCGGACATCCCTCTCACAATCCAGGACTGCTGGCTCCCAAATGCTCACCTGCCTGCCTTCCTGATTGCCCCTAACCACTTCTGCCTGCCAGCCTGATCACCCCCTAACCACTCCCATGCCAGCCTGATGGATGTCTAACTGCTCCCCTGCCAGCCTGTTTGCCTCCAACTTCCCTCCTCTGCCGGCCTGGTCACCCCTAACTGCTCTCCCCTGCAGGGTTGATCGCCTACAACTGCCCTCCCTTGCAGGCCTGGTCCCTCTCAACTGCCCTCCCTTGCAGGCCTGGTGCCTTCCAACTGCCCTCCCCTGCTGGCCATCTTGTGGTGGCCATCTTGTGTCCACATGGGGGCAGCCAACTTTGACCACATGGGGACAGCCATATTGTGTGTTGGAGTGATGGTCAATCTGCATATTACTTTTTTATTAGATAGGATAGAGGCCTGCATGGGTGGGGGCCAGCTGGTTTGCCCTGAAGGGTGTCCCGGATCAGGGTTCCCTTGGGGCGTGGGGCAGCCTGAGCAAGGGGCCTTTGGTGGTTTGCAGGCCAGCCACGCCCCCTGGCGACCCAAGTGGAGGCCCTGGTATCTGGAATTTATTTACCTTCTACAATTGAAACTTTGTAGCCTTAAGTGGAGGCCTGGGCTGGCCAGGGTGTGCAGAAAGCTTTGCTTCTTCCATTGCCAGGGGCAACTCTAGCCTCCCGCTCTTTCCAGCTCCGTGGCTGCTGCCATTTCTGTTTGGATTTGTTTACCTTATATAATTGAAATTTTGTAGCCTTGAGTGGAGGCCTAGGCCGGCAAGGGCAGGCGGAAAGCTTGGCTTCCTCCATTGCCTGGGAAACCCAAGTCTCCCTCCTGCTCTCTGTGGCTGTAGCCATCTTGGTTGGGTTTATTTGCATACTCGCTCTGATTGGCTGGTGGGCGTGGCTGGTGGGCATGGCTGGTGGGTGTAGCAGAGTGATGGTTAATTTGCATATTACTCTTTTATTAGGTAGGCTATCAATGTGATATATATATATATATATATATATATATATATATATGTAAAATCTCAGTAATATATAAAAAGAATAAAATCTCATTTGAAACAGTTGAAACAGCACGAATGGACCTACAGGATATTTTGCTAAGTGAAATAAGTCAGATGAAGACAAATACTGTATGATTTCACTTATGTGAAATATATATGTAAAAAAAAAAAAGCAAATTAACAAAACCAAGCAGAAACAGATACATAGACACAGCGAACAAGCTGATGGTTACCAGAGGGAAAGGGTTGGGGGGAGGGTGAAAAGGATAAAGAAAGAGGATTAAGAAGTACAAACTTATAGTTACAAAATAAATAAGACATGGGGATGTAATAAAGAGTATAGAGAATATAGTCAGTATTATCATAGTAACTTTGTATGAGGGCCAATGTTTGCTAGACTTATCATGGTGATCACTGCAAAAGGTACATAAATGTTGAATCATTGTGCTGGACACCTAAACTAATATAATATTGTATGTCATCTATACTTGAATTTGAAGAAAAAAAAAGAATGACAATGAAGGGATTGAGGTATTAAATGAGTCTTTGAGACTGAGTAGAATGTGGATTTGGGAAGGTAAAGGGAAAGGCTGTTACTGGTTTAAAATAAAAAACATGAATAAAGGCAGAGAGGCAACTCCTTGGGAGATATAGAACATGGAACCACAAGTGGGAAGTTTGACTTGAGGTAAATATATAAAGAAATCTATGGGAAATAATTTTCCTAAAGTAAGTGCGGCCTAAAGTTAGAAGGCATTGAATAACCAACTAATAACTGTGGACAATGAGAGGCACGAATGATTGTGAACAGGTGTGGATAGAGTAGGGGTCATGGCTATTCTTGGGATATTATTGTACTAGGTGCAGCAGGGATAGACTGGAGTAGAGGAGACGAATACATATGTTTTTCCATGTATAAGACGCCCCCCCCCCCTTTTCCAACCCAAAATTAAGAAATCAATATTTTAAATATTTTGCTGCTTTTCCTCTTAAGGCCTTCTTCTTTTTTGGCATCTTAAGGAGTTGTTCTTCCTGTTTTCTCCACTGTCTGATCATACACTCAGTGGGAGGAGGTTCAAATTGTCTCTCTGCAGCTCTATGTCCAAGCTCTTTTGCATAGCTGATTACATTCACTTTGAATTTTGCAGACTAAGATAATCGCTTACTGGTTTTTATCTTTTTATTTATTGACATCTTTATGGGTTCAGAACGCTCCAGTTCCTGTTGCATCTGCTCACTCTCCACCTCCACCTCCACCTCCACCTCCAATTATGGCATCAACTGACATCAGTAACAATAAGGCTTATGATTGGAGGAAGCCTGTTTGACAAGGTATGGTTAGCTATGCACCCACGGGGCTCCCTCCTTGGCTGACTTCAGTGTACAAGACACCCCTCGATTTTTAGCCTAATGATTTTAGGGAAAAAAATAGCATCTTATACATGGAAAAATGCAGTAAGTGTTAGGGAGAGAGGAAGAAAATGATGAGAGAAGAGTTACTGCCCACTGGGAAGAAGAAACATGAATAACATCTTCTAAGGAAAAGACAGAGGAAAGAAGAGGAAAAGTCTTGGGGCCTTGACAAAAACAGAGAGCCACTCTGGATCACTCAGCTCCACAAACCATTTCCTTCCCTTGGAAATGAACTTATTTATTATAAACTCATTCTGCTCTCCCTTTGTCTGTCATCAAAACATTAATGTCAAAATAATTGTTCCTTAGTCATCTCTCACCTTAGGAACAAGTGTATGAATCATAATTTATACTTTACAGCAAGAAAAAAGAAAGCCTAAGAAGTTCTAAAATTCACTTACTATTAAAAGTTCAGGTAGAAGCTAATATAATAACCCATGATATTAATGAAGAAAACAAATCTAAGAACAATAACAATAACAAAAACAACCTATGCATTTATTTAAGTTATAATAAGGTATTTGGCAAATAATAGGCACTAGATAAATGCATTATAGATGACTTAATAAATAAATAAATTAGGGAGTAAATAAATTAATGAAAGGACATGCATCAATAGGCAAATGAGCTATTGAAACAAAGTTCTAGATGTGACAGCAATGTTTCCTCAATTGTTTATATGCATATTTCTCAAGAATTTTTATATGCATAACAATCCTTAAACCATTCAAGTCAAGTCCAACCTTATTCAACAAAGTCACAATGACCCATGTGTTATGATGAGATAGTCAATCAACATACATTTGGCAACACTATGTGGCCATCAATGCATTAGATATAACGACATATAGGACTTTGATCAATCTGGGGAGATAACATATTGAAAAATAAGTATAAACAATTCCTAAGCAGTTCAATTGCCCTGTTGACAAAACTGCGTGGTAGAAAATATACCTCTCCTGCCACAACTTGTGGTGAGGGCTATGGGTCTGTGTGTGATCTGTCCCAACTAACACCATTGACAATTTTGTTGGAGATTTCCAAAGGCACAATGCCTTAAACAAGTACTTTTCAAAAGCGCATTTTATGGAACAAAATTCTCCTGGGATATTTCTCTCTGTAATATTAAAATAAATAAATAAAAGGATGTGGGATGGTGTCTATATCTCAGGACACACTAGCATGTCAAAGGAGTTGTGCACATGCGTTAAAAATAAATTAGACTGTTATTTAATACCAAATTTCTGAACACAAAACACTTATTAACAGCCAGCAGGAACCCCTTTGGGAAACACCACCTTCCATGATGCTAGGAGTTACAGACACATTGGCAAATTGTTGAGACAAAGAATGAACAGTAAGGTCGATTTTCACTTTCCTCTCTATTCCACGATGTATATAGATAGCTGTTCTATTTGTGCATGATTATCTCTGAGATTATTAAAAGCTTTTTTAAAAACTATATTTTTACTAGAGGCCCGGTGCACGAAATTCGTGCACGGGGCAGGGGGAGGGGTGTCTTTCAGCCCAACCTGTACCCTCTCCAATCTGGGTGTAGAGGGCCCCCTGGGAAGACACATGGACATTCTTTAGATTGCTGTTGACTAAGCCCAAGATATTTGACAGAGTCATGTCAGTTGCACCCCGCCCCAGGAGTGCGGAGGTGTTGTCAGTTCCTGGCTTACCTTTGTCTAGGTTCCGGAAGAGTGCTTTGAGATGTGGAACCAGTCTAGCACTGGAAAAGAGGAAATGAAATAGACCTGGGCCCTCCCAAGCTCCTTTAATCTTAAGTTTTCCGGTGAACCCCCCTTGTATATGGGAGTATAAATAAATGTGCTGCGTGGCTCAGGGGGTCGTCTGTCTCTCCAGCAGAAGAGGTCAGCGACCCACCCGGGACCCAGCTTGCATCTACTTCTGTGTCTCTTTATTTCTTTATTTCTCAATCCCCGGACGCCTCTATCAAGAACCAGTTTCATCTCTCTCCATGCTGGCCACGGAAAAGGGAGATCCCCGCCGCATCAGGCCCCCCGCATATTGACACCCAACGAGAGGCAAGAGGCAAGGGATCGCTCCTAGAAGTGTGCGCGCACCACAGACTTAAGGTAAGGAGTGGATTGTTGTAAAATTTGAATTAGCCGGGTGTAAAACATGGGTAATCCTCAAAAATGCCTTAAACTATGCTCTGTTAAGCGTAGTCAGATTCTTGATTTCTTTCTTAAGTTTTGTTGATGAAACCTGGGAAAAGGTTAGAAAGCAGTTGTGTGAATACCATTTGCACCTCTTCTGCCTCCTGCAGTGGAAGGGTGCAAGTCTAAAAGGAACTTCTCAGCAACTGCCAATAATTCTTTATCTTAATAAATCTTTTTCTTTCCTTAAAAAATAAAAAAAATAACAATAACAATAAAAATTGAAAAAATAAATAAGATAAAAACAGTAGATGCCAGACCATTACTGAAACTTCCCCCGAAGAAACAAGGAGGTGGGGGAAAGGCCACTTTGAGAGGCCTCATCTTCGCCATCTTTATTTATTTTCCAGCTAATGACTTAAAACTTTTACAAATTCATAAATGCATCTGGGGTTTCTGTACACATGTAAAGGGAAAAGGCCAGTTTAAAAACGAGTGCGCATAGTTTTGAGCTGAACTTGACTCTTTGCTGTGTACAGAATAAAAACCCGAGACTGTTTTGGCCTTAAAAATGGCGAAGATGAACCGGAGAAAGAAATACAGGCCAGTTTCCCAAGACATCTAAAGTAACTCTTGAAATTTCCCGCCAGAGGCAAGTAAATAGCAAGAAGGAAATAGTCAAGTTTACATATGAATGGCTGAGAGTTTGCTTCTTGACTTCCCCAGCAGGAAAATTGTGACCATTTTGAAATTTAGAGGCTGGTCCAGGCCTATCGGCTGGAAATTTAAAAGAACTTGGAAGTTTACTAAATCAAATGATAAATTTAAATGATCTAAATGTATTGAATTGTTATAATACTGAAATGTTGATCTGAGTATGCATTGCATGAAACCTAGAGGTCAGAATTGAAGCTCTTAATTGATTATGTCTTGTATTTATTCTTAGAAATATAAAGTGTTATTGTGTTATTAATCTAGGACATGCTAAAAATATTTGACTGGCCAGCTCTAAAAGTTTAAATTTGATATATTAAGATAATTATAAAAAAGTATTATAATCTTTAAATCATATATATATATATATATATATATATATATATATATATATATATATTTGATGGTTTTTTTACCATGTTAAAATTTCAAGGTCTTAACAGAGATGATTCTTGGAAAGCTCCAAGGGCCAGAATAATACAAGAAATGTATCCTCTCTTCTTAAAGGAAATCTTTTTAAAAAAAGATCTAATATACTTGAAATTGCATGGAAAGCCTTATCAAATAAAAATTAAAAAATATACTTTAAATGTTATGAAGGTTTTGGCACCAAAAATGGCAAAACGGAGTAACTAAATAATTGACAGCCAGTTTGAAATTGGATTGCCATGGCCTAGAGCAAAGGATATCCTTACATGAGATTATTCTACAATGTCATTATAATTTTTGATATTTTACAACAGCATATACCAAACAAACTTACAAACTAATTCTTTGAATGTTTGGCAGCAATTTAAAAAGGACATGAAAGGATTTAATCCCTTCCACTGTGTGGAAGGCCCCTTGGGAAGGCAATTGAGCATTCTATATTGGCCCTTTTTGCCAAGAGGGACCCTCCCACAGCTGTTGCCTGAGTTTTCAGTTCATGCTGAGGTTGAAGCCTCGTGATGGCTGGTACCACGGATCTGTCTCTCACACAATGGCGTGAGCTGGGCCCTCCATGGAGAAGAAACCTGGGTTCCCCAAGATATGTGATCAATGCCAGGGCCCCGCCAGCAGGCGAGGGGATCCCTAGGCAGGTGCTGGGCATGGAGGCCATAGGGGCATAGGCTACCAAGGAGACAAAACTGAACCTCACATCACCCTGCTTGGCCCCGGAGGATGGCTGGTTAGTCAAAGACGGGTAAGATTCCTCAAGGGAGGAACAACCTAAGACAGGCACAGTCGCAAGGGGCCATCAGGAGAGAATTTGGGGGTCAACAGAGGTGGGGCACAGAACCTCACCCCCCCCAACATTGCAGGGGCTTGAACACTCGCCCCTTCTGAGGGAGGTCTCCTGCCCCATGGCTGCTTCACGCTTCCCATGCCCAGCTCAGATCGGGACCCAGGCAACATACACAGACTTGGCCCAGCTCAGATTGGAAAGAGACCCAGATAACAGAGAGACATGGCCCAGCTTGGATTGGGACTCAGGCAACAGAGAGTTGGCCCATGGCAGCTGCCCTATGTCTAAATCCAGCCTAAATCCAGGAATGTTCAGGGCTTTATCAAGGATGCAAATAAACCTTTCCATTAACATTTACAGGATAAACTAAGATTGTTGTTAAGAGTATTAAAATTTTAACAGTAAAATAGTCAAATTATCAGATTAAATTGGCTAAATGAAATAATTGAATATTCAAGAAAATTTAATTGTACAAAAGGCTGTTCCTAAAGTATTAACTAAAATTTTTATTGGTAGTTCATTTCATGGTAAAATTACTTAACATGTAATGAACCTAAAAGTAGTCATATTTTTGTGCAAAAAAAAATTAAAACTTAAAGTGATCAAGACTGCATTATAAAAATTTTTCAAAAGCCTCCTAATAATTAAATCAAAAAAAGGGGGGGATAGTGGAAAAATATTATGTAAGGAAAAATATCCAGAAAAATTTTTACTTTGAAAACTAATTTTCATTTATAATATTAAGAGCAGGACACCTATGAAAAAACACACTTGGTATCAGAATAAGCCAAAGGAAAATCATTTTGGGCAAAAAATGAAAAAAATCCCAAGTCAAATTTATAGAAAAGATTCCTTTACTAACTTTTGGTCGAGAATATGTTTGTATATTTTCAGAAAACAACTCCAAGACCATGTGGATTCCTGCAACAGAGGAATTAACAGGAATGCTCCAGCCACGAAGACAAGAGGAGAAACAGTCCAGAGATGGAAGACGCTGACTATGCCTTGCCACACTAGCAGTCAGCAGCTGTGCATCACTGCAGGATGCCCAGGACCAAACCAGAGACGGTCGGGCCTGCATCGCCACCGTTTGTCCACCATCCAGATATCATTGCTGACATGTACACATGAGGAACTGCTGGACATTGAAATTGGGACTCAAACATTTTTCATTCTTATATGTTTATTTCTGGTCTGTAAATGCAAGATTTTTTAAAAAATTAAAAATGGGGGAGATGTAGAGGGCCCCCTGGGAAGACACATGGACATTCTTTAGATTGCTGTTGACTAAGCCCAAGATATTTGACAGAGTCATGTCAGTTGCACCCCCGCCCCAGGAGTGCGGAGGTGTTGTCATTTCCTGGCTTACCTTTGTCTAGGTTCCGGAAGAGGGCTTTGAGATGTGGAACCAGTCTAGCACCGGAAAAGAGGAAATGAAATAGACCTGGGCCCTCCCAAGCTCCTTTAATCTTAAGTTTTCCAGTGAACCCCCCTTGTATATGGGAGTATAAATAAATGTGCTGCGTGGCTCAGGGGGTCATCTGTCTCTCCAGCAGAAGAGGTCAGCAACCCACCTGGGACCCAGCTTGCATCTACTTCTGTGTCTCTTTATTTCTCAATCCCCGGACGCCTCTATCAAGAACCAGTTTCATCTCTTTCCATGCTGGCCACGAAAAAGGGAGATCCCCGCCGCATCAGGCCCCCGCATCTGGGACCCCTTGGGGGATGTCTGACTGCCTGTTTAGGCCCGATCCATGGGATCGGGCCTAAACAGGCAGTCAGACATCCCTTTCACAATCTAGGACTGCTGGTTCCCAACTACTCGCCTGCTTGCCTTCCTGATTGCTCCTAACCGCTCTGCCTGCCAGCCTGATCACCCCCTAACCACTCCCCTGCCAGCCCGATCGATGCCTAACTGCCCTCCCCTGACACCCCGGTCACCCCCAATGCCCTCCCTTGCATATTCCCTCTTTATTAGATAGGGTTTTTTCTTTAGCATATTGGACAGTCCTAACTGGTTTGGCTCAATGGATGGAGCACTGGCCTGCAGATTCAAGGGTCCTAGGTTCGATTCTGGTCAAGGGCATGTACCTTGGTTGGGGGCACATACCCAGTCGGGAGTTTGCAGGAGGCAGTTGATCGATGTTTCTTTCTCATAGATGTTTCTAGCTCTCTATCCCTTTCCCTTCCTCTCTGTAAAAAATCAATAAAATATATATTATAAAAAAAAGAAACATTTAAGATTCCTCCATATCTGCCTGGCTGGTGTGACTCAATGGTTGAGACCCCAGGCTGCCACTGCTGGAGGGGTTCTGGCCCTGGCCAGGCTGAGACCCCAGCCCAAGGCTGCTGCCTCAGCCCACCCAGATGACACCCCATCTCAGCCTGGCTGCGGATAGCCCGGTGGGTGCCTTCCCTGGCCTGAAGATCACGCATTGGGGGTGCACTGCGCTGCTGGCCTGGCCCCCAGTGCCAAGCCCCACAGCCCGCTTGCCCTGGATCACGCATGGCTCAGGGGCGGGTCACTTCCGGCCTGACACATCAACCAAAAGCCCCATGGCCTGCTTCGTCCCAGAGGGTGCGCAGCTCGGGGGGCAGGTCGCTCCCAGCCTGACACCCCGGCCAAAAGCCCCGCTGCCCGCTTCGCCCCGGAGGGCACGCGGCTGGGGGGGTGAGTCGCTGTCGGCTTGACACACCTGCCAAAAGCCCCACGGCCCACTTTGCCCCCGATCACACGGGGCTCGGAGGCGACCAGCCGGACACCCCGGACTGCCGCCACTGGGCAGGAATTGCTGTGTGTGGGGTGGGCGCCTCCCAGCTAGACACCCTGGACTGCCACTGCTGGGCAGACTTAGGGACTCCGCTGGGGCTCGGGGCTAAGAGGACTGGGCGCCGCCATCTTGTGGCCATGGGTGCAGCCATTTTGTCGTGGAGTGATGGTTAATTTGCATATTACCCTTTTATTAGATAGGATTGATTTCAGAAAGGAAGAGAGAGGGAGAGAGAGATAGAACATCAATGATGAGAGAGAATCATTGCTCAGCCACCTCTGCAAGCCCCCTACTGAGGATCAAGCCCCTAACCCAGGCATGTGCCTTTAACTGAAACTGAACCTGGGACACTTTATTCTGCAGGCCGATACGCTATCTGCTGAGCCAAATCAGCGAGGGCTATTAAAAGCTTTGATAAAAAAAATTTAAGCTGCAAAAATGAGAATGAGAGTAAATACAAAATATTGGAATAATGTCAGAGAGCCTAGGCTCTGGTCCTAATTTTAAAACTAACTACACCTTTGTAGCTGGCTTGACTTGGAATAAATTCTATCCCTATCCCTGTGACTTTGGGCAAGTCTATAATCTCGATGAGTCTCCACTTACTCTTCTGATAAATGGGGGCATAATAATAAATATCTTTCATGATTGCTACCAAGTTGAATGTAAAATGAAGCGAATACCACCTACTTGGAATGGCTATGCTAAGGATGATAATGTTGCATAAAAAGTACTCATCACAGCTGGAGCGTGGTAGCTATCCAGTAAAATTTAGCTGCAAGTATGACCACTTTAACATCCCTGAGCATCATTTTTCTTTATCAGTAACCTGGAGTTGACACAGGACCTACCCATTTCTCAGGGTAACCTCCATTCTTTCATTCACTCACTCATGCATTTTTCCTTCATTCATTAAAGGCTACTCTCTAAATATGTTGGGGTAAGCACATGACAGAGATGAATAAGGTGTATGCCTGGGATTCAGAGAGCACATCATCCAACAGAGAAGACAAATGTGTGATACTCACAGTAGAAATTGTTTAGGGCTACAAGAGAATTATGCAACAGATGCAATGGGAACACAATCAAAGGGGGGAAATTATTCCTGCCAGAAAGAGAGAAAAGGAAGTTGAGAATGTTTCAAAGAAAAAATAATCTTTGAATTGGACTTTGTAGACTAAGGAAGAGATCACAAGGCAAAGAAGTAATGTAATTAAAAATTGCTATCATTATTGAGCTCTTTAAATATGCCAGGCATGTGGCAAACTGTAAATTCAAGTGCAACCAGCGCTACTGTGGCGTCCCTATGTGAACCGTCATGATTAATCATCTATGAAAACAGAATAATTTCTTTACTTTTCTATGCATTTCCTAAGGCCTTGCCTTCATTAACATAATCTTTTAAAATTAGAGCTATCTTTAATATTTACATATATGCTATTTTAGTGTCTTTTCATTTTTTTAAATTACATTCCCTTTTAAACTATGCTATATACAATGTTCATATGTTGTTTTTTGCTCTTGTCTTTGGTTTTTGAGAAAGGAAGATGCCTTCTTGTGCCAGGTATGTCTAACAGTAAGTTAGCTCATGTCTTCCACTTCATTAAGATTGAAATTAGATTGGTTTCCTTGGAGTATTCCTTAGAGGGAATTAAAATTTTAAGGGAGTTCACATTCTCAAGTTCCCTTTTGATTCTCACTTCTTTAGTCTGCTGTATGTTAGTTCCCTGGACCGAGTCTGACCTCTGACTCACCTAATCTCGCCAGACTGCCTGTCCTTACCAGGAAGATTTTGAGGGTCATGGTGAAGGTCTCATAGTAAATAGCAAATAGCTTATCCAGGTATCAAGACATTCACCTCAACAAAGAGTCTTTTAAATACTATACTTACTGGCCTTAAGAGACAACTGTTTATAACTAATACTTTCCCATTTCTATTATAATTTGAGAGGCTGAAGACCCAATTTTCCACCTTACTCATGCATTTTTTTTGACAAATGTTTACTAAGGACTTACCCTGTGCCAGCTGTACTTCTTGTCACTGGTGAAATTTCAGGAACAAAGCAAATTATCTACTCTGAGATTTAGTTTGGTATTGTTTTGTGTGTGTGTGTGCGTGTGTGTTTCATTTGTACAAAGGTGAAAAAAAGAAATCGCTACCTTGAATTTTTTTTAAGGGTTAAATGAGATCTGTGGATAAAGCACACAATAAAGTGCCTGACACATACTAATAAGAATAATAATATTGCCCGGCTGGTGTGGTTCAGTTGTTGAGCAGCAACCCACGAATCAGGAAGTCATGGTTCGATTCCCAGTCACAATACATGCCTTGGTTTCTGGCTCAATCCTCAAAAAGGGATGTGCAGGAAGCAGCCAATCAATGATTCTCTCTCAATATTGATGTTTTTAGCTGTCTCTCCCTCTCCCTTGTGAAATCAATAAAAACATTTAAAAATAATAATAATATTACCACCAAAACCAACAATAACATTAAGGAGAAAGTTAGACTTGGAGAGAAACAGAGAAAAACATTCCTTACATTCAGCCAGTGGTGGTGGCAAGGTACTTGTGATTAAGAGACAGATATTAAACATGTAACTCCAAAAGTATTTTTATAGAATGTGTAAATACTAAGAAAACAAGGCATGGAGAAGTTGATTCATGTGAGAAAGCTACCTGAGAACAAATGGTACACAACCACAGAGATGTTCATGGTGCACATAACTATAATTATAAAATTCAACACGAAAGCCATGGCCAGTGTGGCTCCATGGATTGGGCATCATTCCATGCACCAGGAGGTTGCTGGTTTGATTCCTGATCAAGGGCACATGCCTGGGTCTTGGCTCAATCCCCAGTAGGGAGCGTGTAGGAGGCACCTGATGATACTGTACTCTCACATCGATGTTTCTCCCTCCCCTTCTCTTTCTCTCAAAAAAATAAATCAACTATTCTTTAAAAAAATTCAACAGAAAAGAATGCCCATTAAGATAATCTTTTATGCTTGCTAGACAATGATATACAAGTGTAGAGGGAGTTCCAAGATGGCGGCAGATTAGATGGAAGCTACACTGACACTCTCCCAAGACTAAACTGAAATTACAAGTAAAACATAGAAAAACCATCCTGAATAATCAACTGAGAATGATATACAAGTGTAGCTGTAAGAGAATTTAATCTTTTATTTTTTCTTTTGAAAAAAAAATTACTTTTGCTTCCTATGAAAAATATACTATTCATTATAAAAATGAGAAGTGCAATTAGCATGATGTGTATACACCTAAAGGCTCCAAGACATACAACCACATTTGAGTAGAGGCACTTGCCATGCAGTCACAGTCTTGGAATCTGGGACACAAGGTGTTAGAAATCTATGTGATGATGATTCCAAGATGTCAACCTATCAAATGATCCTCCCAAGGAAAGGCTTTGCCCATCTCCTTCAACAGCTTTTGGTGCCAATAGGAAGGACCACAATAACAACAATCAGCCCTCTGTTCTTCCTAGAAGCCATTTTCTTCTGGTCCATTTGCATGTTCTATGGAACTTGTACAACTAGAGAGGATTGACAGGCTGGGTCTCACTCTGGGCCCACATGTGCTTTTAGAATGAAATCTCTGCCCATAGGTGGGAGTTAAGAACAGAGCAGAGAAGTTGGTCGGTTGTTTGGCTGGATGAGAGACTTCTGTTGATATTCCTTAGCCAGGATCCTTCTTCCTGGCAGTTTAAGGGATAGAAGTGAGAAAGGGAGTTAGAAGGATCTGCTGTTTCACTACACAATGGAGGTGGCTGTAAAAATGTACCAGCATGCCTGTGAAAAGAGTCCTAGCATATAAACAAGACAGACCAGCAGAAGGTTTTCTCTTTAGTGTGATGAGTTGACTGGCACCCTAACATCCCCTCCCACCCCATAATTCTTTAATCACTTGGCTTCTCCCTCTTGATTTCTTTATCCCATTTCCCACCTCCACAGGCTCCCTTAGGAACCACTCTGAGGTCTGTTAGACCTTAGACAAGGGAACGTAAGGAGCCAAATTCAGTAACTTAGATGACTTACCAGTAAGTCTCTTTCACTTTCCTTCCACAGTGACCCAGTGTTCCAGCCGTAGGAAATAAATTTCTCTCCTATTTTTGGCTAAAGATTCCATTTTCTGTGATAGACGTGCAAGCCACAAATGCAACTAATGAATCTGTGGATCTGGTTAAAGTTTCAGGGCAAAATGTTAAATATGTCAATTGACTTATTTCTAAGCCGATCATTATAAATTATGTTACTAAAGTAATGAATTAAAAAAGAAATTATCCTCTATGCAAATAGATTTTAAAAGAAATATAAAGGAGCCAAGACTATCTGGGTCAGGAAAGAAAACTATTTCACATTTCTGTTCTCTCCAGGTGGTAAAACCTTTTCAAAGTAAGAAATGACCTCAGGGTAGAGATCAAAACAAGGATATGGCTGTAAGATCCTGTGTTAAGACCTCAGAAAGCCTTAAGGTGGTAGCTACCAGACACTTGAAATCTCAAAGATTTGGTTGCATCAAAAAATTTGTATGAATAATTTACCTGCTTGGATTAAAGGAGATAGTTCAAAGAGAAAAGAGGCCCATAGTCCAAAGTTTTCAAGCAGGAAGCAGGATAACTAAGCCACCACCGAGCTGTAAACATGGAATACTAATTACATTTCAGTAGGCAGAGCAGGAGTCCAGAGGTTAGGTTCAAGAGCCAAAGAGAAAAGGGAACTAAAGAATTACTTCCAGGAAGCAGAAGTTGCCCCTAAATGAATCTAACAATACAGTAGGTCCTCGGGTTACGTCGGAGATCCGTTCCTATGGCGCGAAGTAATGCGATTTTCGCCGTAAGTCAGAACCCACCTACATAAGCACCTACGTCACTCATATGGAGCACATGCACAGCAGTAATGAAGTGAAACAGTAAAAAAAAATTTAAAAGAAAGATAACAATTCCTGACTTTTACTTGTGGTAAATACAGTAAAAAATAAAAAAAATAAAGCACAGCCCTAACTGGTTTGGCTCAGTGGATAGAGCATCGGCCTGGGGACTGAAGAGTCCCAGGTTTGATTCTGGTCAAGGACATATACCTTGGTTGTGGACATATCCCTAGTACGGGATATGCAGGAGGCAGCTGATGGATGTTTCTCTCTCATCGATGTTTCTAACTCTCTATCCCTCTCCCTTCCTCTCTGTAAAAAATCAATAAAATATATTTTAAAAAAATAAAGCACATATTTACATATGTCGAAATGATGGAATTTTTTTATTATAAATAAACGGGAGATGGTGACGTAACCACGAAATGACGTACATCAAGTCCGACATAACCCGAGGACTGCCTGTATGTTCTTTCCCACAAATAAGAGGAAACAGGAGACTTTCAGGTATGATGCCACAGTTGGAACGAGACACTCATGCTACTGGGAGATGATCCTAAATGGGTACCTTACAATGGAGTTGATAATATTTGGCATGTGGGAGAAATGTGAATAATTTGTGTCCAGAGAGCCAGACATTTGCCAAATTTACTAGTAAATTGTGATGCTATAAAGTATGGCCATATTCTTCCACTCTTACTATATAAACCTCTTTGCAATACAACTTTGCCATTTCCCTCATCAGCATGTCAAGTCTACTTTTGCACCTCTTGCTTCTGGGCTGGCTTTTGGACTAGCTTTGACCAAAAGAAAGTGAGTGAAGCCATTCTACGCCATGGCCTCAAATGGCATTGTAGGTTCTTTCCCCTCATAACCTGAAACCAGCATGCTGTGAAAAAGTACAGAATGAAAAACCATGGGGGTGAAAGAGGTTGGTCACCGGGGCTATTCCAGACTTCCCATCTGACCCATCAGGTGACTGTGGCTGCATGAAATCCACAGAAAAACCACCGTTCAAACCACTGAATCATGAGAAATAAATAAATTGGGGGTTTTTAAAGCCACTAAGTTTGAGAGCTTAGTTTGGTGGTTTGTTATATGTCCACAGATCATTGAAACAACATGTGATGCATTATGAAAGTACTTAGCCTTCATCTATCTCTAATTCATCTGTGATAAGTTATAATATCAATTTTATCCTCTTTCCAGAGATACTGAGATAATTAAAGGGAAACCTGAGTATTTAAATACAGCTAAATAATAATTATTTATTTTATATTGCCTCTTATATCTTTCAAAATTAGTTTGCATCCAAGTAATAAAGTTAAACCATATTTTAAAACCTTCGCTACAAATTTATCAGAAGAAACATCTGAATCAATAGTAGTAAGGAAGTGGTAAGTAATTCAAGAGCCAGGTGAAGGAAGGGAGAAAGGAAGGGATAGAAGAAGAAAAAGAAAAGGAAAAAATTACCACAAACTATCAACCAAGCCAGAAGTATTCACTAAAATGAATTTAAAAATTATTATTTCTTTATACTAAAGTATAAAGTTTGGGGTGAATTAAACTTTGATGTCACAGAAGCACAGTATTGGAAATGTTTTAAAAGACATGGGGTTCAACTTCCTATACAAAATTTAAGCAAGTGAATATCTATGCTTATTTGAACATAGGAATGAATAATTTGCTTTCTCCCCAAGTAGAAATATATATTATCTCAAAACAGTTTAGTGCCACATATTTCTATTTTTGTTCTGAAACCTGATAGTGCACTCAGAAAAAGTCTCCCCAGAGATTCTCATATTTATCTAAATCAGAGTTTTCCAGATAACGGTCTCAAATTAGATTGGTCAGCATTTCCTGTGATGCTTGGTGAAAATGCACATCCCCAGTCCATTTACCTTGACCTACCTAATTTGCATCTTGAAGTGAGTATCTACATGTGAAATTTTAATTAGTGCCCTAGGTCATTCTTATGTATACCAACATCTGAGAATCTTACCTTACACTCTAACTCCTCTGAGAAAGGAACAAAAATCTAAGTTGATCTTGTATCCCTAGTCCTTGACATAGTGTCTGATACATAGAGGGAACCAGTAATTTTTTTCTGAAAAAAATGAGTGAATGAAAGAGTAAATGATGAATAAATGACACACATACAGTTCTAAGATTTGAATACTACCATCTGTTATCAGTCACTGCTTTAGTCAAGATATCCAGTTTAAATGGGGCCAAACCATATTCCATCTAAAACTGCCAGGCACAAACATGTCTGAAGCTTTATGCATTTGCCCTCACTCTCACTATGTTCACTGATTTTCCTTCTTGGATTCTGCCACCAGCCCTGCCTAACTGTAGTCAGAGAAATATTTAGGAACACAGACTAATATTCTGGACCCAGTTCCTGGCCAACACAAAATTATTGAGAGGTCTTTGCTTTGAATTTTTTACTGGTCTATTTCTTATTACTTATTATAATCTGAGTAGTTAGGCTTCTGTTCTGATAATTGAGATGTTAGTTAATATTTTGTCCTGAAAAAATGTCATGACTCCAGTCCTTGTATAAGGACTTGTCAATCTTTTACCAAAATCCTCAGATAGGACACCTGATCCCAACAGGTGTCGTGTTGACTTTCTGAGAACTGCTGCCTGACCCTGTGGTAGCCACCTTCCAAGAACCCCAATAGTGCCCACTCTTGGGTAAACCACTTCTGTGATTTACCCACTAACCCCCCTGAAGCCAATTGCTGGCTTGATTCCACTGTCTGTTTCTATTTCTTCAGAAAACCATGGCCCTAGCTCCTTCCACCATTCATAGGTCTGACTTCAAATTCTGGTCCCTTGTTGACTGAATTCTTTCCTTGGCACAGAATAATATTATCATATTCTAAACTGACTGCTTTATTCATTTCCAGTTCATGAAATAGAGAGCAATATGCCTTGAAAATAATGAAAGGCCAGGGAATCATTTCTCTAATTTGATTTGAGAACTGAGAGTTTAAACTAATTATATCCTATTTTCCCTTTCTAATTGAGCTTGGAATTTGGAGTCAACCAAAAATGGACTTGAAAACAGCTCTGTCTTTCACACCTACAAATTTACTTAACTCCTCTAAGTATCAGTTTCATCTATAAAATGGGGAAAATATTAACATCTCCTCATTGCACTATTATCTGATTCACTGGGATACGTGCTTTGCCCAGTTCCAGGTACAGAGTAAATGCCTGAAAAATGGTAGTATTATTGGGAGTGTCTGTGTGGTTCCTCTCCAGGGGGCTGTCATCTCACCTATGGCAACAGGGTGTTAGGAAACGGGGCGTTTTCCACCACCCTCTGTAATAATGTATGTGGATCATCTCTGGTGTATAGCTCCTCTTGCCTAAAAATAGAACACCTTCTGCTTTGTGTCAGGAACTATCATTATTCCATTAGCGGCTCTGCTGAAAGCCACAGACAGCTCAGCAGAAAGAACCACAGTGTCTGCAGCTTGCTCTCTGACCCCCTAAAGAACCACAAGGGCTAAGTTTCATTCCACAGACTACACATCCCTCACAGCTCTCCTTGTCTCTTACAGCTCCTACCACACTAATAAACAAATATCCATATATCACTCTTCTCTAAAGAATAGGAGATGACAGAAACCACCACGCTTATGATAATTGATCAATCAATTTATTCGTTGCCAGGAAGTGACTAATTACAAGAAGCTTACAAACATACTGAAAAACAATTTATGCTGGTTGGAAATTTGTGTTTTGATTTCTTCCAGGCAGACAGGAATTGGTAGTTTGCATACTGTTGAGTAAATACTAATATTTGGCCCTGATACAAAATTTAATTCAAAAGAGAGCCGCTACCATTTTTACCCCTAACTGTAAGGATCATGGATTTGGCTAAGAAAAGGAATAATTTAAGGCTTAATAATGGTGAATTAAAAATAATGATGATAAAAATGATTATAGCCTACATTTACTGAGTATTCATTATGTATCACCCATCATATTACCAGATTAACATGTACTAAAACATTTAATTTGGAGAAACCTTAAGGGGTAAGTATTTTAATCACACTTTATAGAAGAGGGAAACTGTGATGCTGAAAGTTTGAGTACCATGCCCAATGTCCCACAGCTCGTGAGTGACGGAGCCAGGAACTCAACACTGACAATCTAGCTCCCGATCCACAGAATGAGCTCCCATGATGCTCAACACTGGGATCAACAAACTTTTTCGTGAAGTGCCACATGGTAGCTATTTTAGGCTATATGAGCCATGATGTCTCTGTAGAAACCAGTCAGCCCCATTGGCAGAGTACAAAAGCAGCCACAGACAATAGGGAAATGAATGGGCTTGGCTGTGTTGCAATTAAATTTCACTTACAGAAGTAGGTACCCAGCCCGCCCCTGCGGGTTACAATGTGGGCACTGAGCTTCATTCCTCCAAGAGACCAGCAATCTCCTATCATAAATTTGACACTAAATGTGTTTCCTTTGACCCAGGAAAGCTGTGCCTCCCCACCCTCTTGCCAGACCTCTCCTTGGCCCCCCACTAACGGTGGGAGCCTGAAGGAAGAAGTTGCAATTTTACTTTGCTCCAAAAGAAGCAAGTAGAATATTAGCTCATGACCAGCAGCCTGGAAGAAGCTGGTCAGAGTGAATATACTTGATCGATCACCTCTCTGTTCACTCTTTTACATTTTCTGTAAACACAGAAAGGGAAAATAAAGTTGTTTTCAAACTGAAATTTTTATATGACCATCCCAACAGGAGAGTAGAAACAAACCTGAGAAACTCTTTCACCCCATTGCTGCCTACTGCACCAGAACTGCTGAATAATTAATTGATCACTATTTGTCACAGAGTACCGCTTCCTTACTAAGTAATTAGTCATTACTAAGCAGGCACTATCACGCAGACCACCTGGCTTCAAATGCTGGCTCTGGCACTTCCTAACTATATGACTTTGGGAAAATTAACTCATTTTTCTGTATCTCAGTTTATATATCTATAAAATCAGAATAATCATTAAGCTAATTTAGTTTGGTAAGGATTCAATGAGCTAATACAAGCATATGAAATGCTTAGAAAAACACCTGGTTCAAAATGAATACTTAATAAATGCTATTTTATTAAAAAAAACCTTGGAGAAATAATTTTTAATTTTATCATTTTTTGGTTAAGAAAATACTGACTGAGCACGTACTTTGGGCCTTTCTTGGGTGTTATTCTTAATAACACATAGTGTCAGCCCTCAATCTACTGGTCATTAAAATTTTGTCTTATTTCAAGGAGGTTTTAAGAAATGATACACAGGTTACACTAAAATATTCTAAGCATAGTTGCCTTAATTCTGTTTCCATTCTTCTTTTTTAAAAAATATATTTTATTGATTTTTTTACAGAGAGGAAGGGAGAGGGAGAGAGAGTCAGAAACATCGATGAGAGAGAAACATCAATCAGCTGCCTCCTGCACACCCCCTACTGGGGATGTGCCCGCAACCAAGGTACATGCCCTTGACCGGAATCGAACCTGGGACCCTTGAGTCCGCAGGCCAATGCTCTATCCACTGAGCCAAACCAGGTAGGGCTCCATTCTTCTTATATACCACAGACATCTGTCAAAAGCCTCAACATGTGTACTACCTAAATATATAATGAGGTGGAGGAATGACTAAAATATGTTGTATCTGGAGTGAAATCTATAAGATATATAAAAGCCCAGCAACCAGAACGGCGGAACGACCAGAACAACTGGTAGCTATGATGTGCACTGTGGCAGCCAACCAGCCTGATCTGGGCCCTGATTGCATGCTCCACCCCCCCCCCCACTCCCCAGCCAGTCCAGCCTGATGGAACCCCATTGGGGCAGGCCAGCCAGACCCCACCCATGCACGAATTTGTGCACCGAGCCTCTAGTATTTTTTATAAAAGCTAGTAGAGCAAATATTGGGGGACTAGAATACAAAATAATGATATTCTTGGACTGTAATAAAGTTCATGACATTGCAAAAATCTCATAACCCTCAATAGTTGAATTGTGTTATGAAATATTGAAAGTGAGATTCATAATTCCTAGGTGGAACTGGGATCTAGTGGTTGTTAAAAAAGGTTTTATCTGGGACAGTGGTTAGAAATTATGTGCTTTACAACAGATGCAACCTTGAGTAAGAACAATAATCTCAATGTCTATTTTCTCATCTACAAAATAAAAATTAAAATGATAATGGCTACTTCATTGCATTCTTATACAACATAAATGAGATCATGTACATAAACTTCCTAGCATGGGGCTAATTTAAAATAGCACTGATCATTATCCTATCCTCCCTAAGAGCTCAGAAAAAAACTCCTACCCAGAGGTTTTATCACAAAGGGGTATGTTCTATATTTATTATTCAAACCATTAAAAATCTTAAAGGAGGCATATTAGATTCCATTAGATACAATGGTGGCCTTGAAAACATGCAGCTCAGGTCTCCTGCTGTGGGGAGTATAATTGATTGACAGCCCTAGCAGCTGCCCTTCTGGATTTATCCCCGCATTCATGCCGAGGCCCCACTTCCCGTGGGCCGTTCCCAGTCACTGGCTGAGCACAATGGGAATGGTACTGTAGGGCCCTCCTATAAGACACAGCATTATTTTAACAAGTGCCTTCAGCTTCAGGACTCCCCATCAATCTCAATGCAATTTTGTTAGAACTGCCTCCAGCCTGAGATTCTTCCTCATCCTGTTCTCCCACACATGCACAGCAGTGCGAAGGCTCCCCTTCCTCCTCCGGCTTCCCCTCCCTTTTCATCCTTCGCAAAGAGTCCCCCCAACAAATGCCCTGCAGTGTAACCCCATGTTGGCCCCTGGTTCTTGGAGGACACAAACTGACACAGACACCCAGAAGGTATTGATAGAGATCCTGACCTTTTTGGATTTACCTGCCTCACCCTCACTCCTGGTTCTGTTTTTCAACCATGTTCTATTGATTATTCAATACAAACAAAGTCAGTTGGACACATGATATATAGCTTTTTCAAGCCACTGACCTCTAATTCCAAGCGACGATATTTTCTCCCTTCCACAAATCAGTGCTCCCACTACTTTTATCAGCAATACCACTTCCCCTCCTCCACACCCAACCCAGGCCACTGTGAACACCAGTGCTTCCCCTTGTTGTCCATTGCCCAGTGACTGCCAGGCTCCCTAGGAAGTCCCTTTTGAACTCATGGCCACCTTTCAAAATGGTTGGTATAAGTAAGGGCCCAGTCAGGATCTACTTGATTTCTTAATGGTACTTACTAAAATAAAGATCTAGAAAAACAAGTCCTTTCTTGTTAGATCTAAGGAGGGTCTTAGAAATTACCTTTTCCAGTGAAGGGATTCAAAAGTACAAGCTGGTAGTTACAAAACAGTCGCAGGGATGTAAAGTAGAGCCTAGAGAATATAGTCCATAATATTGTAACAATTATGTAAGGAGTCAGATGGGTACTGGAAATATCAGGGGGAACACTTTGTAAAGTATAGGATTGTCTAGCCACTCTGCTGTACACCTGAAACTAATAAAATATAATACTGAATGTAAACTGTAATTGAAAAATAATTTTTTTAAAAAGAAGATATTTTTTTCAATCTCGACTTTCTCCACACAAAAGAATATAAGGACGAAGATACCAAGTGACTTTCCCAAGGTCATACAAGGAATAGAGCACCGTGCTCCCAAAGAGAGAAGGAATATGGACAGCACATGTAGCAACTTTATGAAGAGCTCCAGCATCCACAACTCAGGCAAATAGCAAGAAGTTTGAAGACAACATGTGGAGACAGAGTTTTAAAGAAGGAAAAGATACATGCTTTTAAGGAGTTTCATATAGAGAAAAAGAATACTAATAAAACTAATTTAGAATAATGCCTTAGACAGTCAAGTGCATAAGAAATCAATTTTAGTAACCAAAGCTTTTTGCTTGGACATTTAGCTACAGTCTCAAATATAATGCTGAGTGTTCTGATAATCACCATCTGCAAATAAAGCCACATTGCCCTACCAGGTAAGGATGATACAATTTAAGTGAATAGACACTATTTTAAGGAGTTTGGCTTAGAGGAAAAAAAAAAAAAAACTAGGATTCAGAATAATGTCTTAGACAATCAAGTGCTTAAGAAATCAAGTTCAGTAATCAAAAGTTTTTGCTTGCACATTTAGCTACAGGCTCAAATATAATGCCAAGTGTTCTGATAATCACCATCTGCAAATAAAGCCACATGGCCCTACCATGTAAGGAAGATATAATTTAAGTGAATAGACATTATTTTATTCCTAACAATAAAAATGGGTCATTTATCCTCAATTTTTTTTTCCTCTAAATAGTGATGAATGCAAGTATTTTTTTGAGGGTGAGGGTGTGGGGTTCTTTTGTCTCTGTCATTTATAGTTCTTCAACATTAAGTATACACTATACCAAGAAATTTTCAACCCTGAGTATATGTTTCATTACTTAATGTTACATTTGTCATTTTCATCTCTGAGATCAATAATTTACAAATCTTAGCTTAATATTACACATAGCAATTAGTACAAATTTTTGAGTACACATTTCTCAATAATATATAAATACTGGTTTATTTATAAATTATGCACAGGTATTATACTAGTTGAACATATGCATATCATAATACATAAACCAAAATAGTACTTTACACAAGAATTAAATAATAAATACTAATGTAGAGTCTAATATATTTTTTTTGTTTTCTCCCTCATTTTGAATTTTTAGACCACTGGTCTATTTCATGAAAATAGAAATAAAAACCCTCTGTATTTCACCATAATAAAATTCTATTTCATTTTCTTCATATTTATATTTCTATCAGAATGCATTTGAATAATTTTTCCTGCTATTCCAGCTCTTGACAATTTTCTCCCAACATTTCTTTCCATCAAGGCTTACAAACAGGTGGGCAATGGGAAACCAAACCCACAAATACATTCTCTATAGCCCCAACGGTATTTCTTAAATATCTAAAATCTAAACAACATAGAAGGGGCAAGATGCCCGCTGATCTGCATGTTTCATACCACTCTTTTTAAAAATATGCTAGAGGCCTAGTGCAAGAAATTCATGCCTAGGGGGAGGGGGTCCTCTCAGCCCAGCCTGGACCCTCTCCAATCCGGGACCCCTCAGGGGATGTCTGATTGCAGGATGGGGCCAAAACTGGCAGTTGGACATCCCTTTCATAATCCGGGACCACTGGCTCCTAACTGCTCACCTACCTGACTGCCTGATCGCCCCTAACTGCCACCCCCTGCCAGCCTGGTCACCCCCAACTGCCCCCCCTGATGGCCTGGTTGCCCCTCACTGCCCCCCTCTGCCAGCCTGGTCTCTCCTCACTGCCCCCCTCTGCTGACCTGGTCACCCCTCACTGGCCCCCCTGCTGACCTGGTCACCCCACGCAGCCTGCTGGTCAGTCGTTTGGTCATCCCTCACTAACCACCCTGCCGGCCTGGTCGCCCATGCAGACTGCTGGTCAGTCGTTTGGTCATCCCTCGCTAAACCCCTGCCAGCCTTGTTGCCCCACGCAGCCTGCTGTTCGGTTGTTACGGTGAGGGTGTTGTGACCAATTTGCATATTATCCTTTTATTAGTATAGATTTTTATTGATTTTAGAGAGGAAGGGAGATGGAGAGATAGAAGCATCAATGATGAGAGAGAATCGTTGATTGGCTGCCTTCGATATGCCTTACACTAGGGATCAAGCCTGCAACCCAGGCATACCAGTATGTCCTGACTGGGAATCAAACCCTGACCTCTTGTTTCATAGGTCAACGCTCAACCACTGAGCCATGCAGGTTGGGCTCTTATTTTTTGTTTTGTTTTTTAAATCTCACTCTGTCCTGCTTCACTCATCTAAAATGGCCACAAATGCTTTGACACTCCTTTCAAGCAGAGGTGTGTTTTCATCTGCACTTGAACCTGGGTTAGCTCTGGATTTGCTCTGACTGATAGAATGCAATGGGAAATGATGCTGTATGTATAACTTAGGACACGTGCAGCTTCTATTTTCACACATTTTCTGTTAGATTTCAGGTGTCACTCTCTAGGAAACCCAGGTAAAATGGAGAGGCCACGTGGAGGAAAACCAATGCCCTCCAGTAGAAAAGTCAGGTGAGCGCCTAGCTGACAGCCATCTCTTATTGGTGAACTACCTGAATAAGTAATCTCACGTTTCAACTGTTTCCAGCCTCTGGACTACCACAGCTGCAGTTGGTACGTGATGAAGCAGAGAAAGAATACTATTGAGTGCAGCCTATGCACCGAATTTTGAGTGATAACAGATGCTTGTTATCATTTGAAGCCACCAAGTTTTGAGTTGTTCATTACACAGCAGTAAATAACCAAAACATACATTATCTTTAAATGGCATGTGAATTTGTGTACTTTGCCTAAGCAAACTTTTCATTCCACTCAAATTGGTCTATTAAAGGATTTTCAATCTGACTTCACATGTGCATTCGCCATGCCTTTGCTTGTGATACAGATTTTGTGCTTATTCATGTATGTAAATTCTAACCATCTCTCAAGGCAGAACTGGTTATATATTCTAGTTCCCATGTCCTAATTAAGTAATCATGGATGAATTGCTTAATCTCCTTAACCCTCTCCTTAGTTATAGAATATGCATAGTAATAGTAACTACCTCACAAGGTTGTTAGGAAGATTCGAACACATACTACATGTGAAGGGCTAACACAGTGTCTAGCCCACAATAAGTATTCAGTGAAGGCTCTTTATTATTGGAACACACTTTAATTAAAACCTATATAATTTTATTAACCAATGTCACCCCAATAAATTCAATAAAAGATTTTTAAAGTTCTTAAATAGTCTATTTTCTTCATCCATTCCATATTATATAGTGATTCATTTTCAGAATTCTGTTACCAAAGATGTGAGAGAATTCATATTTATCCTTTTAAACCTTGGCTCTGAATCGATCACTGAAGAAAGTTGCTGTCAAAGAGCTAAGAGTCATCCTTCAAAGTGGAAATACTTTGGTCAGGTTAAGCCCTGAAAACAATAGAAAGTCAATGGATATTTGTTGAATTAATGAATAAATGGACAAATGAGAAGGCACAACTGATGTTCACCAGAAAATGGGAAAAACAATCATTTCAGATGCTTTATTTTTATCATTTGTTGCCAACACCTTATATACCATTCACAAATTGGATTGCTTATTAACCAGACTTGTTATTTTGGATAAGCCCTCTGTTATGCCATCTTACAAAATGTATTATCCATAAATGTATATAAAGTAAAATAAAGGAGTTAAATTTCATCAAGTCCACTGTCTAAGAAATGTTTTTAGAACCCATGAAAGCCTCAGGGTTATTTAATGATGCTGCTATATAGCCTAAAAGCAGGCCTAGTAGATGCTGGTATTTAATGTCTTCCTAATTTTTGTCCTTCACTCTTACATTGCACTTCTCATTGAGTAAGAGTTCAAGCTACCCCATTGTCCTGGAAAATTAAGAACAGCAGAGGAGGTGACACTAGAGGGGAGAGACCAACACAGAGCCAAGTAGAGTGCCAAGACTACAGCTTAGAAATACAGAGATCTCCTACTTATGGATAGTAATTCACCTCTGAAACTCATATGCACTATGTGGGAGGAAAACCAGATAACACTTGGGAAGTCTTCCCATTATTTTATACAGGAAAAAAATATTTTCTGCCTCAACCCAAAACTCTCAACCTATTTCTAAATATGACTAAAACACACACACTCACACACATGCACACACAATACCTTTAAGGGAATTAACAAACTATCATCTTAGAGTATAATATACTCAGGCTATAGGTCTGTGATTATCAAATAATATAGTAATTTAAAAAAATACATTTTATGCAGCAACATTTCAATTTCATTGCAATCACTTTCTCATTTGCTTTGTTTACTTCCCCACAATAATCATGAATACTTCCTTGTGTTTGGGGGTCACAATGTACAATTAATTCTTGGCAAAAACTTGGCAACAATATGAAAGACATTCAGGACTGATTCCTAGTGGCCAAGGATGGCTCCCCTTGACGGTGACACTGTGATGCCTTTCTTAGCACCAGACACACCCACACTCTATGTCCTCTTTGTCACACTCATCGTAGTTTATACTTCTCAAAAAATTTATCATGATTTTGACATTATTTTAATTGTTTTTGCAATATAAATCAAGGCTTTTCTTAAACGTAATTTTTTGAAGTGTTGAATTGAACTCTAGAGATAAAAATATGAATTTTCTGATGCAAAGATAGGTTTGAAAATGTTATAATTGAGGGCACTATAAGCTCCATGAAGACTGAATATTAAACTCTAAAAGACATCATTCCATCAGGAAATATTAACTAAAGAGACACTCTATAGGGCATATCTGTACAACATTGCCTAGAGTTAGTTATTAAAAGATAACATCTATATTGAAAATATGTAAATTAATGTGGACTTTTTTTTTTTTGTCTTCCAGCATCAATTCACCCTTTTTTAGTAATAGTAATTTTATTTTATTTTGTGGAACCTCTCGTCACTTATTGTTAGTCTATGTGATTTGCGTGGAACTAATTATTCCTCTTGGACTCTGAACAGGCCAATCACAACATATTAAATCTATGGTCATGATTTATCTTCATGGACAGAGAGATAAATACATGACCCAAGCCAATGTAATGGTATTCAATTCCAGGCATGTGTGTGTTTGTTTGTTTCAGAGAGAGGAAAACATTGCAATTAAATGCGCCTTTTTTATTAGACTGCTAAAATATAAATATAAGGAGCCAGCAATATTTTAGGGTAATAGTTTGTCTAGGAATGGAGTCAACATAGAGAAATGCAAAGCAAAGACAAGGCATCACTTAAGTCCAGCTATTCCTAAAGTCAGTTACCCATGGAGATTTAGACTATCGTTTTTGTTTTGTTATCTAACTTAATTTAATTCATTTACTTTTCTGTTTTTACACAAGTCACACTGACTTGGAATATCAGGCAGGATATAGAACAAGATTGTAGTAACAAGTAAACCCAGTGGCTCAAGAGAACAAAGATTTATTTTTTACTCATACAGAAGTCTGACTTGGATCAGACGACTCTCTAAGAGTTCTCCATGCAATGACTCAGGGCCAGGCTGACTTAGCATGTGGCCTGCACAGTTGCCACCAGGGGGGAAGAGACACCTTGAGGTGACCCAGTGTTCTCCAATATTTTGGCCTAGATGTTACACGTGTCATCCAAAAAGTGTTTTGGGGTATTTGTAACTGAGTGTCCTGATTGATACAGAAATATGTCTCAAGTAAATTATAAATATTTCCTTTACATAATTTCTTACTGAAAAGAGGATTGATAAAAAAAAAAGGTATTAGGACAAAATGTGGTAAAGAAGGTGAAACTGAGTCTCTCTAGAATATGCCCAGTACAAAATACTGGATAATCCCTGGCTCCTGTGGCTCAATTGGTTGGGGCTTCATCCTCTACAACAAAAAAGTGGGTTTGATTCCTGGTCAGGGCACATACCCAGGTTGCAGGTTCAGGAAGAAACTGATTGATGTTTCTCTCTCACATGACGTTTCTCTCTCTCTCCCTCTCCTTCATAAATAATAAAGAAAAATCATCTCAGATGAGGATTGAAAAACATATATAAAGAAATAAAATACTGGATAAATGCCTAACACAACACATTTCATGGATGCACATTAGCACCATCGACAAATCACTTTTCAAAAATATTATTTGCCCAAACAACATAGCATTATGCATTAACCCAGACATCCAATAATCACCCTCTTTTAGTTCTCCATCTCAGTATCAATCACATTTTGTAGTTGAGAAATGACAATGGCAACGTGGGCTCAGCTGTGAGGTACAGGGTTGAGAGTTTTCATTCATCTCTATCAGCTCCATCATCAACTTTGTTGCCATTCTCAGCAGCACACCATGTTCCAGCCACCAAGCCTAGTATTATGTAGTTTAATCTTTTCAGCTCCATTTAACAACAAATCTTAGCGTCTTTCCTCCCTTTCCTGACTGATAATACTCAAACCCAGGCTCCTGGTTTGGGCCAATATCCTTCTTTTTGGTTCTCTTGATTTTAGGTCACTTCTCTCTGACCCTGCTGGTTCACCCTTGCCAGTCTAATTTTATAACAACACCTACAACATAGTCATTCACATCATTTCATTGATTTTCTAGTGGGTCCCTATTTTCTACCAAACGCAATGTTAGGTTCTCATTTTATTAATATGACCCTGTACTTTATCCACCAAAGCTAATGGTACATTATTTCAAATATTTATCTGTTTTTCTAGACAAGGGTGTCTCTAGTTCTTCAGAAGAAAGCTAGCTGGAAGAAAAAAATCTGTGATGAATGAATCCAAGTAAATACTCCCAGCAGTAGACTTGGATTCCAAGGTGGGTAATCATCAGTCTAAATGTTCAGAGATATGGTAAACTCATTTATTATATTTAAAGGGGTCTATACTATACATAAAGGTAGTATAGTAGAAGTCTCCAGGATAATGAATTACTAAAAAACAAACAAACAAACAAACAAACAAACAAAAACTCAACAACACATCTCGAATATAATCAGACCACATTGAATTGTACTCTTTAAATGAATGTTATACCTCAATAAAGCTATTATTAAAATAACTAGAGGCCCAGTGCCTAAACTGGCAGTCGGACATCCCTCTCACAATCTGGGACCACTGGCTTCTAACTGCTCACCTGCCTACCTGCCTGATCTTCCCTAACTGCTTCTGCCTGCTTGCCTGATTGCCCCTAACTGCCCATCCTTGCTGGCCTGATCTCACCCCTAACTGCTCTCCCCTGCCAGCCTGATGGCCCCCTAACTACCTCTGCCTGCCTGATTGCCCCTAACTGCCCTCCCCTGCTGGCCTGATCTCACCCCCAACAGGCCTCCCCTGCCAGCCTGATCTCGCCCCTAACTGCCCTCCCCTGCCAGCCTGATCTCACCCCCAACAGGCCTTCCCTGCCAGCCTGATCTTGCCCCCAAATGCCCTCCCCTGCCAGCCTGATCTTGCCCCCAACTACCCTCTCCTTCCAGCCTGATCACCCCTAACTGCCTCTGCCTCAGTCCCCACCACCATGGCTTTGTCCGGAAGGAAGTCAGATGTCCAGAAGATGGCTGGTTGACCCGGTCTAATTAGCATATTACCCTTTTATTAGTATAGATAGATTATATAGGATAGGATTGCTTAAATGGGGGGGGGGGGGTTTCATCAGGAAGAGATGCTCTTGGCAGACAAAAACATATAATCCTTATATCTGGACTGATAGCCAGCTGTATGCACTCACTATACTGCCAAACCAGTCATTAAAAAATTGAACCACTTTCTTACACCTTACACCAAACAGCTGTTGTCCTTAAAACCCCTCCTCAACCTGCCCCCCCCAGGTTCTGCCCTTATAGTTCACCCAGATTAGGTTCTGATTGGTTGGTTTCTATGCCAGTCAGCGTCAGAAGCTCCAACTCCTAGGCAGCTATTGGCTCCTCGCAGTTCATCCAGATTTGGTTCTGATTGGTCAGTTTCTATGCCAGTTAGTGTCAAAAGCTCCACCTACTAGGCAGCCATTGGCTCCTCACAATTCACCCAGATTTGGTTCTGATTGGTCGGTTTCTATGCCAGTCAGCATCTCCGGGCATATCTCCAGGCCTGATCAGAGAGTTGGGGCTGATCAGCAGCTGCCCCAGGCTGCTGGTGAGCGGGCTGGACTGCTGACCTCTTAGAGAGAGAGAGAGGCTTGGCTGTTGGCGAGGCGAGAGAGAGAGGCAAGGGCTGACCAGCTCTTGCCTCTCTCTTTCTCTCTGGGCCTCGCCAGCAGCCTGGGGTGGCTGCTAATGAGCACTGCCTCTCTCTCTCTCTGAGAGGTCAGCAGTTCAGCCCACTCGCCAGTCCCTGCCCACCTGAGCCTGCTGTGTGAGCAGCCTGGCGTTTGGTCATCCCTTCAGTTGTTTTGGATGTTACGAACTCTGGCTCTTTATATATAGAGAGATTATATCTTGCCCTATCTGGTTTCATTCAGTAGCTAGAGTGTCAGCCCATGGACTGAAGGGTCATGGGTTCAATTCCGGTCAAGGGCATGTACCTTGGTTGCAGACTTTATTCCCGGCCTTGGTCAGGGCATGTGCTGGAGGCAACCAATTGATGTCTCTCTCTCTGACTCTCCCCCTCTCTTCCACTCTCTCTCTAAAAAAAAAAAAAAAAATCAATGGAAAAAAATATCCTCGCGTGAAGATTAACAACAACAACAAAAATAATAATAATTACATCTCAATTAGGGTACAACCGTCAGAGTCAGATGTATGAACTATAGTAATATTTTTCACACTTTAATGTAGTGTCTCTAAAAGTTTTTTGTTTTGTTTTTTATTGAGATACTAGAGGCCCAGTGCACAAAAATTCGTGCACTTGGTGGGGAGGGTCCCTCAGCTCAGCCTGCACCTTCTCACAATCTGGGACCCATCAGGTAGGGTCCCTAGGCCTGGCCTGAGATCAGGGCCTATTGGGGCTTTCCTTCCCTGGGCTGCAGGCAGCTGGCCCCACTCCCACTGCTGCCACTGCTTGCCATCTGTGCAGTGTTGCCCCCCCTCCCCTGCCACCAGTGGCCTCCCTCTGCAGGCAACAGGCTGGAATGTGATGGCGTGGCTGGCCTGGGCCTCCCTCTTTCTTTGCTGGGGGGCAGGGCCAGCCCTGCCAGGGGCTGTCTGCCTACCTGATCGCCCCTAATCACTTGCCTACCTACTTGATCACCCCTAACCACTGGTCTGCCTACCTGATCACTCCTAACCACTCTGCCTGCCTACCTGATTGCCCCTAACTACTTGCCTGCCTACCTGATCACCCCTAACCACTTGCTTGGGGGCAGGGCCAGCCCACGAGGGGCAATCTGCCTACCTGATCTCCCCTAACCACTCTGCCTGCCTTCCTGATCACCCCTAACCACTTGCTTGGGGTGGGGCCAGACCAGCGAGGGGATGTCTGCCTACCTGATCACCCATAACCACCTGCCACCTACCTGATCACCCCTAACCGCTGGCCTGCCTACCTGATCACCCCTAACCACTGGCCTGCCTACCTGATCACCCCTAACCACTTGCCTGCCTACCTGATCACCCCTAACCGCTGGTCTGCCTACCTGATCATCCCTAACCACTTTGCCTGCCTGCCTGATTGCCCCTAACCACTTGCTTGGGGTTGGGGCCAGCCCTGCAAGGGGCTGTGATGGTCTGGTCTCTGTTCATTCCAGTCGTGACACCTCTGTCCTTTTATTATATAAGATAATTCATATACAGTGCTGTATAAGTTTAAGGTGTACAGCATAATGATTTGATTTACATACACTGTATAATGATTACCACAATAAGTTTAGTTAAAATCCATCATCTCATCTAGATAAAAAAAAAGAAAAAAAATATGTGTTTTTTTGTGTCTCAAAGTTTTATTAAATGTTTATTTACATGCCAAGTTCAAGGCCCTATATACATAGATTATGATTTCATAACTCTATAGTAGGATACTGATAATTGTACATTTATTAATCAGTCTAGGAGACACTATAAGTATCCCATGACCCATACTTTAAAATAATAATAATAATACCACTGGTCTACACAACAACCAGTCCTAGGAAGAGAAACTGACCATGGCTGGAGGATTTGTCAAAATACCAGTCAAATGTATTGGTCAGGAAAAAAATTCAAGATTTTATGAATGGGAATATACCAGTAATCAGAAATATAAGAAAGACTCATTTTATTCAGATTACCAAATGGCAGATACAGTGGTTAGGGCAGGATTGCAGTTCATTAACTCAAAAGTACTCCTGATCAGACCTGAGGGACTCTAATTATCAGGCTTTATATAAAGCTTAATACAGCAAGACTAGTGTAGGCCCCACTTACTCATGGGATAATTAAATGATCCTACGCTGTCCATTTTGGATTGAAGTGACAGGGCAACTGGGATAGGTAGCTACAGGTTGACAACCTCAGAGCTGGCACTTAGAGAAGGTTAGAAATATGAAGAGTGGCCAACAGTGCAAACACCCATACTCATTGCTGCTTCCCTACCTCAGGAACCTTTACTCACTCATACACCATCTCTGACTGGGTAGTGCCCAGAGTGACAGAGCATTGGATAAAGTGTATGCCTGTAAGATCGGTGCTGAATATCTACAAAGTGCTGACCAGCATAACCTGTGACTTCAATGATTTTAATCTAAGTCATCTTAAAAGTCACTATTCAATATATACATAAGATCTCATGCCTTCTGGCTATTTCTTATTCCTTCTTATCAGGGCTTTATGACAAGCATCATCAATTCTACACCATTTAGCTCTAAATTGTTTCCTTCCCTTCACTAATATATCATGTATTCATTTAGTAAACACTTATTGAACACTTTATCAGGCTAACATGGCAAGCACAAGTTCCTTATTCTCAAAGGGCTTTGAGTCCAATATAACAACACTTGACCCCAAATAAACAAGAAATATTTCAGTCAGTAACTGGACTGTATCTCCCAGCTGTGTCCACTTTAACATCCATCACAACAAAATTCAATGTTGTCTTTGAATACGTTTGCTGATTTTAAAACACATTTATTAAACCCTGGCTTTCTTATGAAAATATTTCAGGCACTGTGAGTTAGGTTATGCCTCAGGATGACCAGGGATTATAATCTCTAACACAGGGCATGCCAAGCTCTACAATTAGTTTGAATCTTTTCACAGAAATTAGAAGTTGGTTTTACATTTTAGAAGTTATCCATTACTCAAGCTTTTACTATCAAATAAACTGACTGGAGGGATTCCCAGATAGAGGAAATTGTAACGGTACCAGACAGGTTTTATAGAATCAGACTGAAAAAAATACCTAAGTGTCACCATTATCTACAATAAAGATGAGATTCAATTAAGGGGGGGGGGGGATGGGGTAGGAAATGGTTAAATGGGAGGAAAAGTAGTAGTGAATTAGTTATTTGACATGAACAGTCTAAACAAGACAGCTAGGAGATGGAATTTTTAACTTTTCAATCAACTTTCAGAAAAACAAGGTGCTAAATTGCCTGTCTCTGCTCATTACAAACAGAAAGTTAGGAGTTGGACTCACATTTATGTAAATGATTTATTCACCATCCTAGTATGTGTTACTATCAATCAATTTTAGCAGGTTTCATGGCATTCAATGGAGTACATGGTAGAGTCTTGGACAAGGTGTGTTTGATAAAAATCAGTGTTGATCTCTCTGGAGATCAACATTATATCATTATATTTGAATCTGGCCTTTCCCAGCAAAGGAAGAGAAGATTTAACTTCCTATACCTCCTATGAGCACTATGCTTATAGACTAAGACACTTCTGAAAGGTCTTTGGGCGATCAGCTGAAGGCAGCAGTTTTTATTTTCCAATACCCTTATATATTGAATTAAGAAGATTCAGAGTCTCAAATAATTGAATTATTTTGTCAAATGTCTACTTAACGATGATTTGGGCTATTATATCAACATAGTACATGAAATGAAACAAATTTAAGAAATAAGGCTCTTCAGGTCCTTTAAAACTGTTATGCAGACTTGGTGGATTTTCTTAGTCAATATGAAAGGAATATTTAAAATAATGTCACATAACTGTGTTTTGTTTAGGAGACTAAGTATAACTCTTTGCAGCGATGATTCACAATTCCTCCCCAAATTATAAGGGACTACAAATACCAAATATCATATGTTACCTATAATTATAATAATGTTTTGGATAAACGTCATGACTTATCTAAACCCAGTCTAAGTTCATGCTGAAACTCTAGCTAAAAAGGATTGCTGTAGGTCAGGGTCAAAGGAGTCTTTGGTTGCTTTCTGGTGCCCAGAATTTGCCTTGAAGAAAGAGAAGCATGATAGTTTTGCAAGGGCCTATGCATGAAAACGGGTCAGCTGACAGAGAAACTATGTATATCTAAGGAAACTGGAAGAAAAAAAGCTAGAATATGAGAAATGTATAATTCCATATGAAGGAGTGACTGTCAAACTGAAAAGTGAGGATCAACAGATACCCCAAACAGATTAAGACTGAGCCAATGTGTATATTGCCAGGAGAGGAGAGAGAAGCAAATTCTGCCTGGACACCCACTCTGCTTCTAATCTACTAGGAATAAAAAAAGCTACTATTGAGCAGCCAGTGGAGCAAACTGCTAAAGAGGTCGGAGCTGTCAAGAGCACTCGATCACAGTTACCATTCAACTGCACTGTCTTGCCCTTTGCTGCTTCAGCTTCTTCAGTAAACAGATACTATCCATGAAGATGGCCTATAAGAGGGGGAGGAATAAATTTAGAGCCTTGTGTCAGTTCAGGAAGCAAATACCATGACAGAATTGGAAGTGCAAGATATATTTAGTGCAGCAAGGCCAGTGCAAAATTAAAGTAAGAGGAAACAGGAGTAGGCAGGGACTGCCTTTACACTGGTGCAGGTCTGTGAGTGTTGCAAGAAGCTCTTACTGGGTAGGGAAAAGGGAAGGAAGGATAATGCAGTAGAAAGAGCCCGGTGTTGCACTGTAGCTCTGAGAAAGTCTCAGCCAGCTGAAAGAGGAGCTCAGGGAAGCCCTGCATTGCACATAAATAGCCAGAGTCTAGTCCTCCCTGTGCTCAGTCACTGGATAGAGGGATCATGGCCCTGGGGTGAACAAGCAGCGCATTCGCATTCCAATAACAATGTAGCTAGAGGCTATCAGCTCCTATTCTCATCCCAGGAGCTTCTCTCTTCTAATTGAACAGAACTCCATTGCTGCCACAGTCCACCCCTCACTCTATACAAAGCAACTTCACACAGTTTCAAAGCTGTTGCTATGTTTTCCCTTTGACCCTCTCTTCATAAAAGGAAACTTAAAATGGAGAGGTTAATAGGATGAACTACACCCTCTACTGATAGTCTTGAAATTGTACCTGGTGATCATCTCCCTCCTCTACATTCTAAGTTCCCTCTCCTCCAGTTATCACCTCTGCAGGTAGCTTTCCTGGTGGTACCTAAACCTTCATTCTTAATGGTCTGTTAGGGGCAGAAATAGAATAGTAGAGACTAGTTATAAGAAATATTAATCATGCTCTGTTAACCGTGATTGTTTTGTTCTGATTAAATAAAGCATATTCTGATCTGGCTGGGAGTTGTACACCCTGGGACCTGGGAGTTAACTTTGGAATGTGGTCCATTCTCTTCTGAGTACTCCCTATCATCATGGAAAGATTAACCACCTTGTTGCTGAAACAATGGAGTCCCAGAGGTGCCCGCACTTTGCAAACCCTCCCCGCTTTGCCTGTAGTCTTTAACCATTATACACATTTCTATTCCTTTTGCCTACTTCCCCATTTAATCTTTGTCCTTCTACCCAATACAAGCAGCTGGTTTATAGGGGATGCAGAGCAGATTTTCGTGGATGACCTGCTGCTCTCCCATACTGCCGGCATTACTGGAATAAATGCTCATATATGATTCAACTCTGTTTCTGCTTAATTGGCTCCAGTAGTGACAGGCACCTGGACCCATTGATTGCCTGGTTTCATAAGTCTCTCTGATCATTCACATCAACAGCAATGCCAGGCCCAACACCCCAGACATGGCTGTTGTAAGAAACATGCCTCTGATTCATCTTCATAGAACAGAAACAGCACGTGGCCAGGCAGTTACTAAATTTCCCCAGAGCAAACAGGATGTGGGGTGTGGGGAGAGGATATGAGAGCTGTGCCTGTTGTTGACAGCACATTTTCAAGGAAGATTCACCTAAACAAAAAGAAGTGGAGTCAGCTAGAAAGGTCTCAGTCCAATATTTTAATGGCCCAATGGGACACAGCAAGACCTAGGCCACATATTAGGAAACAGGTGACCAAATAGTACTCAGCCAATGAGGAACCAGAGGAGGGACTAAATAAATAGGCTATGTTCGGCACACCCACTATCAAGAGTATTACTAAAAGTCTCATTTTTGCCATGTTTCTGTTTCCCAGTCCGTCATTTGAAATTTGGACAGGTGAGCCATTTCTCACAGCTGTAGACCAACAAAGGGGTGACTTCTCCTTTGTAGAAGCAACAGCTTCCTCAGAGGCAGCGACTTCTATAGACACCTTAAAAGTTGCCCCTTCACTGTCCACATTGGCTCTGACATGTCCACTCTCACCAGTGCAGGTAGACTGGTTAGCAGCTGCTACTCTGACCCTCTGACTTAACTTTTTCAGACCTCCACTTCCTTACCTCCTCCTCCATTTGTCTAAAATCTAATTTCTAGAATAAACCCCCAGTTTCCACAAAATTTATAATGGCTGTTTGCTGACAGATAGAAAGCTGCCATAATTTTCATGACTGCAACAACATTCTTGACAGATTTGATACCTAACTATATTAAGAGCTAAATATGTAAAAAAGTATATAAAACTTAGGAATTTTTTTTTCTTTTGATATATAGATTTTATTATTGCTAACACATTGTTTAAAAGCTAAACATATTTTTAAAAAGTATTGAAAACTTAGGAACTTACTTTTTCTTTTGACATATAGGTTTTAGTATTGAGTATTTAATGCCTTTGAGTGCTCTGAAACTCTTAGAGATTTCTGAATAACAACAACAACAACAAAAACCTACTTCCTCTACATCCTTATGAGATAGATGAGAAAACTGATGTCAGGGATGCCCAGTATTTGCTTATAGTCCCTCAGAGTCATTGACTTCCCGTTCTGGTAGAAGTATATTTCTTAATATGTTCCCATAACTGATTACAGTAGGTCCTCGGGTTATGTTGGAGATCCGTTCCTACGGCGCAATGTAAAGCGATTTTCGCCATAAGTCGGAACCCACCTACACAAGCACCTACGTCACTCACATGGAGCACATAGACAGCAGTAATGAAGTGAAACAGTAAAAAAAAAATTAAAAGAAAGATTCTTGACCTTCACTTGTGGTAAATAAACAATAAAACACATAAAGCACATATGTACATACGTCGAAATGGCGGAACTTTTTTTTTTTTTAATAAATAAATGGGAGATGGCGACGTAACCATGAAACGAGGTGCATCAAGTCTGAAATAACCCAAGGACTGCCTGGTATAGGAAATGCAAACCATCTTAGCCAGTAGATGCATTCAATTCAGAATGTCCCTGCCTATGTTTTAAACAGCTTCCCTTTCTCATCCATGGTCCTTTTCCTTACTCTTTGCTTACTTTCTTTTTGACCCCCAAGCCACTATGGTCTGTGCCATGCAATGTGAATTGCATTGCTTTTGTTTTACCTAAATATATTCTTAAGAAATTTCCCCCTCCTTATTTTTGCCTTAATAAAATACACAATCTCGTAGTCATATCTGACATCCAGTGCATTGCTTATAGCATGCTCTATTAATAACATCCATTCTGTGTTATCTTTGCTTACAAGTTATTTCAATGATAATGGAATGGGGGAGAGGTGGTGAAGATTGGATTTTTCATGAATAAAACTATCAAATGAATGGAGCACTGAACTCTATTCAGGCAGAGGAAATACACTCCATTATAACAAGATGTCAGTGCATGGTGATGCGTTACCCATGGGAATATAATTGCTAGAAATGGAAGTTTCAGACACGCAAATTACCTGCAGGCAGCCCTTTTCTTAGGTCAGTGTTGGAAAGTTTTGGAAATGATGCATTGCTCCCTCTAAAGTCATTGGTAACACAGTGGTCTTCTCCACAATTAAATCTTGTCCAACCTGAGAAAGAAGATACGTTTCTTAAAACACCTCACCTATCTTCCCCTTTTTCCTTTGCCCAGGATATATTCTCAGGATAGTTCCTTTTTATTATAACTATATATTGGTAAATTCCATCATTTATTTTAACAGGTTTGTTAACTATAAATTTAGTTTTTCATTATTTATTTTGTCAACATTTTCTCACTATCTCCCATATGCCGGACTCGGTGGAAAATGTTGGGTGTGGAATGAAAGAAAGTCCATTAGACTCTAAATTTTGTGAGGCCAGGACCTCTTGTTCACCAATAACATAGTCTATGCCTTAAATTTACCTGATACAGGACAAGTGCTCAATAAATAAATGAGTTTTTAAATTGATTGATCAATTGATTGACTAACTGGCTATAAACAGTCTGGTGGAGATAATTGCATTATCTATAATCTTCACTATTAATGATAATAGTGATATTGATACTGAGTTGAGGAAGCTGACAGGGGAAAAGTCTAACTAATATTCCTATTTAGGAGTCCCACTATAGAGAGTGAGTTGGGTGCTGTGTTTGGACAACTGAAGAAAGACACCCACCTACAGCGAAACAGTGAAGGGGGAGGCCACTCCTGATCTCCGTCTAGAAGGGCAGGAGGAGGGAAGAATGTTCAAACGTAAAAGAACCCCAGACAAGTTGTACAAAATGCTACTTTCATTGAGACTCCCGAAAGCAAGAAAAAGAAGCTGGAATTCCTGAGAAGTGAATGGTGTTGCTAAAAACTTACAGGGAATTTATAGAATGGCAAGGAGGCCTTGCAGTCTGACTAACCAGCCTTGTTGGAATATATTAAGCTTTTTCCCAACAGATAGAATAAAAACAAACACTGGCCAGAGCCACCTAACCAAACAAACAAAACAAACACCACTTCATTTAGTTACCTATGTCCCTTCAGCCTTGTCAGGGAATCGGGGGTTGATTATAAAAGGAACTGGTAAAGATTTGTGTTCTGGCAAAAGAGACATAGAGAAACAGTAAGTTCATACTAATGGGCTGCTGTAGCATTTTGCATATTTATAATAATGTCTAAAACTACTGCTGGTAAATCATAAACATTCTAAATTCAGTTAGAATATCTAGATATCTAGAGTAGTAGGAAAAATATGAAACTTAAATCTAAAATTAAACCTATGAGTATAAACAATTCGACCAAGAGCCAGGTGTTGGATGCAAAATCAACTAAATTTTAGCGACTTCAGTGTTATTTTCGCTAGCAGAAATCATTTCAGGAGGCTGGAAGGCACAGCTTGCCATACCCAAGAGATTGTGCTTACATCCCAAACTTAGAACAGAGCCTTTCCTGGTTCTGCTGTTGGTATTTTAAGAAATATGACAGCCCCATCTGCCATCCATATGAGAAGTCACTCTTTCCAAGATGTCACTGAATTTATGCCTGCAACCCCAAACTAACAGGAAAAGGAAATATCATTCTCCTCCATCGTTTTCCAAGAAAGGTTTAATGTGCAATAGTCTAGCACTCTTTCCAAGAAGATAACCAAAGAATTTTTTCTACAAATACGAGTATATATGAAAGTATATCAATATCCAAAGAGTATAAAAGGTAAAAAAAAAAAAAGTAGCAATACCCACAATGATTATTTTTACCCTAAAATTTCCTTGCCAAACCTTCACTAATCACTCACATGCATTAAAGAATGTAAATCTAATCCTTACACTGACTCTAGGAGATCAGTTACAGCTACAATTATTTAGTTGCTGAAAAAAAATTCCTTAGAGCTGTTAAGATACTGGTTCAATCAGTCCACAAAGATAGCAAAGTTATGGAAATGGAATACAATCACACATTTTTCTGATGTCAACTTTTGTGCTCTTAACTATTCTGACATAGTGTCTCTATAATGACATTATTCCTTTGATTACAATCTTGGACAGTCCCTGTCTTCTGTAGCAAAGTTTCTCATTCTGCTACAAATTGGCTGTGGATAGAATTCTGAGTGTCTATAAACATGGATGAGAAAAAATTTACATCTTTATGTTCACAACCTCCAGTGCACTTAGCAGCTCCCTCATTTATGAATGTAAGCAAAACACGAGAGCAGCTCTAACTTTGTCGCTAATAGAAACCACAGATATTTTCATATCACTTTACAGTTACAAAATATCTCAAAACATTATTGTCATCACCACTTTTGTAATCATGTCAGTTGTTAGGCCTGCCACTGAATCTTGTCATTTAATGCATTAATAAAGGAGCAATACATATTATGACATCAATTTTAAAAATATTTTGGTTCAGTCGAAATGCCTTCCTTCAAAATCCCAATGGTCTTGTTTCATAGCACTTAAAAATATTATTCTGAGAAGGGGCTCATAAGCTTCAATAGACTGCCAAAGAGGTGCATGGAACACAAAAGTTTAAGAAACTCTGCTCCATAAAATATATCCAAGCTCTCTGATATGGCATCCAAAACTTTTCATAGAGCATACTAGACAAAGAACCTTTCCTGGCCCATGTTGAGCTCATCAGAACCTTTCTTAATAATTTTGGAGCTGGAATTCAGGATTGAGTCAGCGTCGCTCCAGGAACATAAATTTGAAGTTGTTGAGCTGTGGACTCTTTGGTGGCTGCGTTTCCCTTCTTGTGGCCAAAGTAGCCTATATGTGTTAGGGGAGGATAAAGTTAAATAAGTATACCCATAAATTTAAAAAAAAAAAAATCAGCAGGATGTGGTCACCTCTATCGCCTTACTGTTTCTCCCCAGGCTTAATTTAAAATTCTTCTAAGTGATTATCCTCCAGCTTTTGTCCTCTTCCATGTCCATCCTGTTTATCATTAAGCACACCAGGTTAATCTTCCTAAACAATGACTACATTCACATCACATCACTCCTCAAAATACTTCCCTGACTCCCCATTGTCTCCAAACCAAAGTTCAGATTCCTTCAATAAATTCACAGTCAAGAATTCCCATGTCATGGGCCCACCTTGCCTTTCCAACTGAATCTCTCAACTTCTGTTTCTCTGTCGTCCTGTGTGATAGCCAAATTGGGTCAATCACTGCTTCCTGTTAGTGGCGCTGTACTTTCCTTCCCCTGTGCTTCTAATTATACTCTTCCCTGTGCCTGGGATGCCTGCTTAATCCTCACAGATCTAAATCATAGTTACCTGTCAAGGTTCAGCACAAATGCAACCTTCCTCATCCAATCCTAATTCCTAATTCTTCCTAATATCAATAAAGTCTATTTCCTGAACTTTATTTATAATTCATGTATACCCTCCACTGACCATTTATCCTATTCTAATTATATAATTATTTAATAATACACTTTCTCCCATAATAGTAACAGAGTAATAGCAACTGAGCACTTATCCCATGCCAAACACTTTAACTGACCTGTCTTATTTAACTCTCACAATAATTCTGAATTAAAAACTATTATTGTGCCATTTTACACATGAATAAACTGAGGTACTAACAATTAGAATATCTTGCAAAGGGATGGCAAGACTAGCCTTCAAACCAGAAAGTTTGACTCAGCCATGCTCTGCTATTCAGCCATCTCAAATAGACTGTCAGCTCAGTGAAAACAGTTCTGAGTTGGGTACAACTTAGCCTACACAATGCCCAACAGTGCTCTGGGTAGACAACCTGTGCTCAATAAAGGTTTGGGTACATCATTTTTAGACATGTACCTAAGGATCACAGCGTTGGAGACAAAATGAAACTGAGAAAAATAATTTCTCCTTCTAAAAAAGCAAAATTTTATTCCTTTTTGGTGGTATTATTTATCATCTGTGAACCGAACTTTTAAAAATATAGTTGCTAAGCTAAGATTACTCAGTAAATGTTAGTGGTAGTTTTCTTTTTTCTTGCTGTTATTACTGCTCTTGTTACCACAGTGAGTTAGGAAGAAATGTTTAGGACTGCCATTGCACATCAGAGAATACTGAATGCTCAGCAGGTTGAACAATATGGTGAAGATTATGGTCTAGTTGGTTTCAAAGCCAGAACTGAAACCAGTGTTTTTTTCATTTTCAGCCTGGCTCAAACCCACAGACAGCTATCACCTAATCTCAGGAATCACATCTGCCTCTTTAACAAAGAGCAGAAATGAAATCCATTCATTACCGGCCTGTGACAGTAGCGTTCAGAAATTCAATTTCTATGATCATCTTTATTCATTTATTTAAAACAGACGTTGTAATGGGAAAAAAATTGAAGACAATTTCTGTGCTTAACTAGCCCCAGAAAATTCAAGATGTTATGCAACTTCAATTTTTAAAATAGCATTTTCTTCCACCTCAGAATCACACGCTTAGGAAAAATAACCAGCCTTTGTTTTGAAGTCCCCAGCTTTTGTCATTTCATGGCAAATTTTAAAATGCTTAAAGATAACATCTTTGATTCATTCTGGCTGGAAAGATGAAGCCAGTCTAATAACAAATGCTGGTGTTCCAACTTCAAAATATATATACTGCTAAGTCATTCCCTATTTATGATCCATCATCCTTTCAGAAGAAAAAAAAGTTCTGCATAGATGGACAGAAGGGGAAAATTCAATGTAACAGCTTTCTGCAATAGATATGCCTTCTCTGGAGACAACTCCAATTATTTTGACCGCAATAAGAAGTTAATTGTTAGTAGCCTTCCCTCTGGCAGCTTCCTTCAAGCTCAGTCCCCAAACAAGCTTGACTGCCTTCAAAGTGAATAGAGATTCTGGGCAGGAATGGGCAAACGTGAGTGCTCAAGCTGGAAGCAATGACCCAAGTGCACCATATTCCATAAACCTCGGATTTTCACTGTGACTCAAAACAGATGACAAATTACCCTTGATTTGAACTCAGCAGCTGTCTGCTCTCCCCACCTCATTCCCACTCACTCCGTGGCCCTCCTCTACCTTAATATAATCCTCTTCCAGTATATCCTCCCTCGGTTAATAACACCATGATCTACCCAATCATTGTGTCCTTTCATTACCCCTACAAAGACCTCTATTTGATTATGTTGGTCCCTCTCCGAATACCTGCCCAAATACTAAGGAATTAGGTCCTTTCTTGCTATTTGTTTTACTACTTCCCCACCAGATGTTGTTGTTCACCTTAACACTTTAATGTTTTGTCAATAGCAAAAATAACTATCCCCATTACTGTCTCATAATAAACTGGAGGGGATCAATTCCTTTATTCATTCATTTTTAATTTATCTTTATTGTTGAAAGTATTACAGATGTCCTCCTTCCCCTCACACCGCCCCCCTCCATAACCCCCTCCACCACACTCTCTGCCCCTCCCAAGGCCTTCACCACACTATGGTCTGAGTCCATGAGTTTTGCATATATGTATATAAATTCTTTGGTTAATCCCTTCCCACCCACCCACCCCCACATCCCTCTGAGAATCATCAGTCTGTTCCATACTTCCATGTCTCTAATCTATTTTGTTTGTCAATTTATTTTGTTCATTAAATTCCACATATAAGTAAGATCATGTGATATTTGTCTTTCTCTGACTGGCTTTTTAAAAACTTGCAAATACAAATCCATCAAAGTGTAGCAGGAGGAGGGGCAGGAGTAATGCACAGTCCTAGCAGTCCATGCATTGAAAAGACATGCTAGGAATCCATGGAAGGGAGCTGCTAATTAAGCAATACAATGCATGCAAACAGAGAAACTAATAGAGCATCATCAGATTCTAGGGAGGACAGAGATAATGCTGGGCCATAACCAGAAAAAAACCTTTTTGGAAAAAGCAGAATTGAAATTGGGCTCTAAGTGATCTGGAGAAATGAGTTAACTGGACATAATTTAGAAAGGGACTAACCACAAGTACAAAAGCAGTAGTTTAAAAGAAAAAACACAACAACAATCAATCTGACTAGGACAGAGGGTTTATTTGAGACAAATAAGATATTTGTCATCCAGAAATGTAGCATTTCACCTCTTTGAACTGATATCAAATAGCTTAGCATTCTGACCAAATGCTTTCATTCAGCTGTCAATCATTTCATTAACAATTTTTATGTTCTAAAAACCAATTTTTAAGAACTTTCAGGAATGAGCATCCAGGACTGATAATTTTGAACTGCCCCTATAGCTCCTTACTAAACACAGTATTTGAATTACTTTGATGAAAACAATTCTTCCTCATATTATATTTTAAAGACTGACCCTAACACTTTACACAACATTAAAGTCTTTGTAAATCTTTGATGTCATTGAAGCTCAATTTCTTACATTGGCATCTAGAAGATGCGGTAATTAGATAATGTTTTGGAACTTTCCATTAAAATGATGAGGAATTGTACCTGTCACCTTATTAGCTCCATAGATTCTCTCTGGGTTTATCAGATATTCTGAATTGAATTTTTTTATTTGTTTCTCATATAGATCAACTGTTAAGAGACCCTAGAAAAGGACTGTCTGGGTTTAAATCCTGTTTCAACTCCATACTGAGATATCTAACCTTAGGCAACTTTACTTCATTTGTTTCTGCAACTCTTTCCTCATCTGTAATATGGTGATGCTAATAATAGTACCTATCTTGTTTGTAGGGATTAAATCAACTAATGCTAATGTATGTGTTATTTACAATTACTTTCAGTTATGAGAACCAAAGACCCAGAGAAAGAAGTCCACGGGTGAGCAATCTGGTATGGTCACTCCATTGTATCAATGAACCAAGCTCTTTCTCTCGTTTCTGTTCTCATGGCCATTTGTCATTTCATTATCCCAGAGAACAGTTAAACCTGGAGACATCACATTTCAGAAGGAAGGGGCAAAGGAGAGTATTACTTATCTAGAAAGAATACTTCATACTAAACACCCTGTACGCAACACCCGCACTATCATCTCACCAACCAAAACTTACCACATGGTCTACACACAAAGGAGACTAGGGAAGGAGTAGAGAACAATTATTGCAATCCTTTCAGTTTTTTGTTGTTGTTGTTGTTAGTTTGTTTTTTTAAATCCTACCATCAACAGATTTTCTTATCTACAACTCATTGTCATAGAAGTAGAGTTATATACAAGCTCTATTTAGAATCCCAATTAGTTACATAATCATCAAATAAAGATTTCATGTGCCACTGGAATCACTGAAATTCTAGATCTATTTTCTGGGTCCAACTAATGCCTGTCTCATTTTCATTAAGGAAAATGTCAATGCTATTTTGCATTAATATGAGCCTAAAACCGTATTTTGCCTCATAGTGACCCACTGCAAGCATTACTTTGAAAAAAATTATGAAGAATAGTTATTTGGAAATCCAGATTTATTTATTGTCCTAAACTAAGAACTTTCCAGTTTATCCAATTACCATATGTCATGTTCATTCATAAGTTTAAACTGGAATGTCATAAGTTCTTAGCATGGTAAATAGCCACACAAAAAAGGCATGCTTTTAAAGGACCACCCTGCAATATGTCATCTGTTAACATTTTAAACAAACACAAAAGTCCATGCTTCCAATTTGTTTTTCTGCCCAATAAATTCATTACTTGGGATGTAAGTAATGTACCATTACTTCAATATCACTGACTCATATACTTAGTCACATAGTTCACATGATTAGAATAAAAACTTTCCAAAAGTGAATTGTTAGAAAGTTGACATCTTAAAGCAGCAAAATCACTTGTCATTCAATAAATAATATCTTCAGGAATTAAGGCACCTGATCTAGTTGAGAATAAACCTGCTCCAAAAAAAAAAAAAAAATACGTGGTTACTTTGCTATTTCTTTTCCTAGGAATAAAATGATTTTGCAGTACTATCTTGGACAAAAATTTGTGTTCATGTTCATCATGACTAGAAGTAACCAAAAATAGACTTTTATAACCATATGCTCCAAAAAAATAGTTATCAGAAAACTAACTACAATGAGGGTTGCGAATAGCTCAAGGACTTACTATGGATATGTTAGTGGCTGGTAGAAATAATTGTTTAAAATTGGGAAAAGGGTATTCAGAACTATAAATAGGACTAAAATGGGTGATAGACTATGGATATTTTTGTAAGGAAACTTTAGGAAATCTAAAGGAAGGCAAAGCAAACTGTATGTAAGCCAGGATTTGCAATCCTGAGTTGGTTGCTGAGAAAAAAATTATGTGCGTGTAAAAAGGCAGTAAAAAGGATTGATAAAACCAGCTCTTATGATGGTTTCTATTGTGTTCTTATGTACTCTATAAAGTACCTAATCCTGCAATTTGGAAAATAATTTTTTGGGGAAAAACAAACTTTATTGTACATGGTTATTTCTCCCTAGCTATTTTTGGCTAGAAACATGGGGGAAAAAAATACCTATTTTTTTCTTTGTCTGTGGTCATATCTAGTGGTTACTGGAACCACTAGTACTGGATACCAAAAACCAAGCATTAAGTTCTCAGGAATTTCACCAACTAGTTTTTTAAACACAGCTATTAAAAAATTACATTATACAAACTTATAATTAAAAAAGTATATTAAAAACAAAGGTAATAAATACCTAAACTGATCACTTCTTAATTATTTTTATTTATAATATTTTAGTATTAACTATGCTCTTGAGGTTATTTGCATCTATTTTGGATGTATAATGAAAATGTTATGTAATGATAGATTTTGTGCATCTATTCCCAATTCCATGTTCAGTGACATTACATGGGTAACTTGAAATTGGCCATGTTATAGAAACCATTAAATCAAGGGTTGATTTATTGTTTTGTTGTGTCTAGACTTAAAGGGATGGAAAATGTTAATAATTAAGATCACATTTAAAGTGGATCATGTTATAGCTCTTATATTATGAATTTATTCCCTCCAAATGAAAAAATATTCTTCCAGTATTCAAAAACTATTATTTAACTCAGCAAAAACAAATCACTGGCATGATTAAAGAATGAATAAAGTTGCAACCAACATCTTCATTGTTTCACTTTTATCTTACTCATTAATGTAAATGAAAACATCAATCAACATTTATGTTGAATCTACACTCATTTATCAGTATCATGAGTGACTCCTTTGTCAAATCTGAGAGTAATCAAGCATTTATATGTAGTCTAATTTTGTCAGATAGCTGTTGAATTTCAACCATAAGAAGATGGCTGAAAGAAGAGTTTTAAAAAATCAACAGAGCATTTGTTGAGAATCAATTGATTATGTGGAATTTATAATAAAGAATTTTGTTTATTTTATTATTTGTAAATGTGCTATGCTGTCTTTATATAATTAAAGTTTTTATAAATTTAAGTACACATACATATGCATGCTCTTCTATTAGACAGCCTGTTCATAAACATCTCCCATACCACACTGTCACTATCTAAGTTATAGAGCATACCTTTAAAAGTATGCTACTCTAATAACAGTATGGCTTTGTGCTCCAAGAATTTATTTATTTTAATTTTTAAAAATATGTTTTTATTGATTTTTAGATAGGGAGGGTGGGGAGGAGGATAGAGAGACAATAGAGAGATGGAAACATCAATGACAGAGGAACATCATTGATCGGCTGCCTCCTGCACACCCTTTACTGGGGATGGAGCCCACAACCCAGGCATGTTCCCTGACCGGGAATCAAACCATCAACCTCTTCGTTTCTGGATCGACGCTCAACCGCTGAGCTACACCAGCCAGGCTGGGGTCCAACAATTTAATCAATCTGTTCTTGAATCTATTATATTTTTAACCTGCATTTCCTTTTGCCCTTAGTAATCAGTTATTATGGTATAAACTGCTGCTTATCTCATATTGTTTGAAAATTTTAAGTATAGTATTTAAGAATTTGATGAATTTATGTTTGTCCTATTCATATCTTGCCCATTTGTGAGTCCATCTATCTCAATCACACAATTTCTTGGCTTCCATTATTTTAAAATGAAGATACCTCACCTAACTGAGTAGGCCTTTGTCGTTGCTCATTTCTGTTACTCAGAAATTCCCATATCAAAGCATGGTCTGAATCCACTTGATCAAAGTCATTCTCAGATCATCCACTAATACTTCCAAGATCTGTAATTTAGAAAACACATAGAAATTTATACCTTCAGAGGTATCAATAACAGAAGGCAAGTTCTATTCTCAACCCTGGGCCAGAGACTGAAAATGGCAAATGAATAAAAAGATCAAGATCCAAGCAGAAATGAGACCATATTGGGAATGAGAAGAGAAAATTATGAGAGTATTGAACATGATCAAGAAAGCATTCCCATGCCTGCAGATTAGCATTAATGATTTTCCAAACTGAGATGCATCCATAAGTAATTGGTTGGATATAGAAGGTTCTTTCATATAAATATTCATTGAAATATTGGTAACACCTAAAACACACCATGTCCAGTGCTCAGTGCTATGGCTATAACACTGAGCAAGACATACTTTGTGCCTGATACCAATGGGCCTACACTCTAAGGTTGGCAGGGATGAGGTTGTCATTTTTGCTTCCTAGGGAAACATTTATTTTCCTTTATTTTTGTAGTACTTGTTCTTTCCTTGGCCTTCTTCAGAGCTATACCATCCAAGACCATTCTGAGAAATACCTTGATTTCAAATAGTTCTACAAATGTATATCACTATATCTCACCAATTTAGTGTTGTCTTCATCCACTCCCTACTTATTCTTCTTTGATGCTTTCACCTTACTCTCTGACCACATATTTTGTTAATTTCCTACTCCTTCCCTCTATTTTAGCCATGCTGGCCTCTTTGCTATTCCTCAGACATGCTAGACACACTCCATATTTAGAGACTTTGCAGTAGATATTCCATATGCCTGAAAAGTTCGTTCTAGGAGATATTCACATGAGTAACTTTTCAGATCCTTTAAGTCTTAGTTTAATGTCACTTTCATAATAAGACCCATCTTGTCTATCTGTGATGGTTATTGTGTATCAGCTTGTCAAGACCTGGTGCCCAGCTCAAACACTTGCCTAACACCAGTCTAGATGTTTCTGTGAGGCACATTGTCACTGTAGTTAACCTTTACAATCAGTTGACTTTAAGTAAAGGAGGTTACCTTCGACAATATGAGTAGGATTCATCCAGTCAGTTGAAGGCCTTAAGAGCAAAAGCTGAGGTTTCCAGAAGACATTCTGCTTCAAGATTGGAACATTGATCCAATCTGAGTTTTCAGCCGGCTGGCCTGTCCTACAGATTTCATTACTTGCCAGTTTCAACAAACATGCAAGCCGATTCCTTAAAATATTTCCATCTCTCTGTCTCATATGTATATTTCATATATATGTATATGTCTCTCTATATACACATAAAGATTTAAAGGGATTTTAAGGGAATGTGTGTGTGTGTGTGTGTGTGTGTGTGTGTGTGTGTGTGTACAGAACCAATGGAAGAACCCTGACTGATAAACTACCCTATTTAAAGTTGTACTCCTTGGAACTTCCAATTCCCCTTATTTTTCTATACTCATTTTTCTCCATAGAATTCTTCACATTAAAACATACTCTTCAATTTACTTTTTTTTTTTTAGTTTATGATTTATTAACTATCTCCCATCCACACTAGAAAGAAATTCCAAAAAGGCAAAGAATTTGTGAGTTTTGTTCACTTATTTGTCCCAGTGAATAAAACCAACCAAATAATGCTTGACACATGGTAGGTACTGAATAAATATTTGTTGAATCTATTAATGAACTATGTCCTCCAAATACAATGTACAAGACAAAACTTAGGGTAATTATTTATATGATTTAAAAATAACTTTACTGCAATTATCTGAATATTTAGTAATATTAATATTAAAAACTCCTATGATTTACAGAGAAATTACACTATTTCATCTTCTATTTTTTTGCCCTTTTTTTCTTTATCTTATTTTCTTATGTGTGCATTACTTAAGGTCACAAGAACCCTCTGAAGTAGATGCCGTGATTATTCTTAGTTTTCCAATGAAGATACCAATTTACATAGTGATTAGATGACTTGCCCAAGCTCACAAAACTCACAAATGTCAGAATTTAGTGAGTGAACTAAAACTCATGTAGACCTTCTTATGGAGCCTATGCCCATTTTTAAATTTTTATTATTTTTTTTAATCTTCACCCAAGGATATTTTCCCATTGATTTTTAGAGAGAGTGGAAGAAAGAGGGAAAGACAGAGAGAAATATCGATGTGAGAGAAACACATCAATTGGTTGCTTCCTGCATGACCCCCGACCAGAGCCCAGGTCGGAGAGAAGCCTGTAACTGAGGTACGTGCCCTTGATCAGGATCAAACCCGGGACCCTTCGGTCCGCAGGCTGACGCTCTATCCACTGAGCCAAACTAGTTAGAGCTGGAGCCTATGCTCTTAATTATTCCAATACTGGAAATCATTTGAGGTATTAAATCTTTACATCAATTGTCCAAATTATTCCACATGACTGGAAAGACTAAAAAAGCTAAAACTGGCTAAGTTATTTTGTAAAGAGAACAGGGTTTTGCCCTAATGAAACCCATCTCAAATGCATACTTATCTAGTAATTTGTCTTGTTTTTATTCCAATCTAAAGAAAGACGGATTTTATTTTAGCAAGGCTTTTATCTTTCCACTCATATTTTTCTACTGTTTGAACAGTTCATCTGTAATTTAAAACTATGAACTATAAATCTTCCTAATAGCCATGCATATCTCCTCAGAAGAGCCTTCATACTGCCTGGGTTTTTATTATTACAATTTGTCAGACTGGTTGGCAATTGAGAGACTGGTTCTTATCTATCAGCCCTAATAGGTAGTGAATAATAAGCAATTTAAGCACATATTCATTGATCATATTTTCCCAGTTCTTTTCTGTAGTCAAACTCATGTGACTTTGAAATCAAGTGGCTTTATACACTTTCAGAAAATAACCAGAGAATGGGTGTGAAAAGAAGTGGCTTCTACTGAAGGTCTAATTCAAGAATATGGCCAGTATCATGAGGCTCCAAGCAATGTCTGTGTCTGAGGTAAAGTGATCAGCACGTATGGAAGAGTTCATGGTGGCTGCTGGGTTGTCTGCTTGAGCACACTTAAAAACTGTGAATGTGATTGAATTTTATCTCTAGGATATGTGTAGTTCAAAGGATATTCAAGCTACACCTCAAATAATGGCATTTTCTTCTTCTTTGATTATATTAAGATCAGGCTTTTTCTAATGAGGATCTAAATCTTCATTTCCTCATATAGGGAAATAGTCTTAAGGAAGGTACGAGCTCTAAATGATCACCTTAATCTACAAATATGCGGGTCTTAAATTCCAGTAAACAACTGTATTATTTTTATTGCAAATGATAAAATAGTAAACTGGCTTAGGCAAAAGATTAAAAAGTATTGTCTCACATAACTAAAAGGTTAATCTCAGCAACATCTGAATCCAAGTGTTCTCCATTTTTCAACATGGCTTTCTTTTCTATCGGCTTTATTCTCAGAAGATGTCTCACATTGTAATAGAAAGCTGGCCACCACTAGCTTCATAGTTCAGCAACTCCACTTGGGATGAGAGACAAAAAATGTTTTAATGCTTTCTTCTGAAAATTTTTTGATTATAAGTTTGGACTTAAGTTCCATTGACCTGGTTGGTTTTGCTTGTCCATCCTTCAACATATCCGTGAAGCTAGGGAGTTAGAATATTCTTAATGATCAAGACTGTGTCATACGCCCACCTTCAAAACAGGATTTGGGATAGACCAACACCACCAAAAAGCATAGGCTGAGAGTTGAGGAAGGGCATGTCTTTCCTCACCAGTCACTAAAATAGTGCACTATTCACTCCACCTTCTTAAAGAAACAGAATCTCAAAACATAACAGCAAACCACTAACTTTTACAATAGGGATACATTTCTGCTAATTTTAGTTTAGTTGTGTATTTTTCTTTTTCTGAGTGATGGCCTTGTAAGAAATAAAGGTCAGTGATGTGAGAATTCTGAACCTCAAGTCCCAGTTCTGGCTCAGCTATCCCCTAAAATAAATGAATTTCTACAAGTCTTACTGCTTATGATTCAAGTTCTAGAACCAGTATGGCTGAGATGAGATCTGTAACACTGACTAGACATTTGGCCTTGCATAATGCTAAGAGTTGAATTGTGTTCCCCAAAAAGATGCTGAAGTCCTAACCCTTGGTACCTGTGAATGTGACCCTATTTGGTAATAAAGTCTTTGCAGATGTAAACAAGTTGGATGAGGTCATTAAAATGGATCTTATTTATTCTAACACTAGAAGCCCGGTGCAATGAGGGGGGGCAAGGTCCCTCAGCCTGGCCTGCACCCTCTCGCAGTCCAGGACCCTTTGGGGGATGTCCCACCACCGCCGCTGTGCTCTCCAGCTGTGAGCCCAACTTCTGGCTGAGTGGCGCTCCCCCTGTGGGAGCACATTGACCACCAGGGGGCAGCTCCTGCATTGAGTGGCTTCCCCCTAGTGGTCAGTGTGTGTCATAGCACCTGGTTGTTCCACGGTTCAGTCAATTTGCATATGAGGGTTTTATTATATAAGATGACTGGTGTCCTTATAAGAAGGGAAAACAGAGACACAGAAACACAGAGAGAAGATTCCATGTGAAAACAGAGAGAATTTAGAGTGATGCATCTATAAGCCACGTTATGTCAAAGATTGACTGTTTCCAAAAGAAAGTAGGAAGAGGCAAGGAAGGATTCTTCCATAGAGTCCTCCCAGGGTATATGATTCTGCCAGTCCTTTGGTATCCAGATCTCTAGCCTCCAGAATTGTGAAAGACTATGTTTTTGTTGGTTTATGCCACCAGCATCTTGGTAATTTGTTACAGCAGCCCAAGAAAACTAATGCAGAGGCTACTGGCCACTCTTTCCCCTCTGCCAAAGTTCACTGGCAGTTATGTTGTTAAAGGTTTTACTGCTTGTCACTTCAAGGAAGTGGTCTGCTGTGGAGCATGGGTGAGAGAGTAACAAAATTATCACTCATGAAAGAAATGGGGGAGAAACCAAGATGGCGGCATAGGTAAACACCTAAACTGCTGCCTCGCACAACAATTTCAAAACTACAACTAAAAGACAAAACGGACATCATCCAGAACCACAGGAAGCCTGGCTGAGTGGAATTTCTACAACTAGAAGGAAAGAGAAAAGCACACTGAGACTCAGAGGAGCTGCAGGAGGCAGAGGTACTGAGACACACGCGCGGAGAGGAGTAGCAACTGAGTGCTCAGCTGGCTTTCTCAAGCAGGAGGGAGACAAAAGCTCCCGATTGTGCTGGACTCCAGTTCTGGGCGAGACTCTGGGGACCCAGACTCATACAGGGTGAAACTGGACTGTCAGGAGAGAGAAAAGCACACTGAGACTCAGAGAAACTGCGGAAGTAAAGGCAGAGGTACCGAGGTGCACGCGTGAAGAGGGCGGGCAACTGAGTACGTGGCTGGCTTTCTCAAGCAGGAGGGAGACAAAAGCTCCTGACTGCACTGAACTCCAGTTCTGGGTGAGACTCTGGGGACCCAGACTCATTCGGGGAGAAACTGGACTGTCTGGCAGCAGGTGGAACTCGAGGGCAGCTTTCTCTCAGAGGTGCTTGCAGTGATTACCATGGGACACTGAGACACAGGGGCCTATTATGGCAGGGCTGACGGGAAACCAATGCTGTCTGCTCCGCCCTGAGACTCTGCCCCATCCAAGCTGAGCACAGAGGCTTTTGCAAGTCCTATCTCATAAGGGTGTCTCCAGCACAGAAGTTCTCCCAGTGTAGACACAGCTGATCCTCATAGCCAAGTGGCCTGGAGGTCAGTTTCTACCAGTGATACCAACAACAATAAAGGCTTAACTACAACAAGACTGTGCACACAGCCCACAAAGGGGTGCACAAAGAGTGTCCACCTCAGGTAACTGGGGAGGCTGAGCCACTGGGCCCTATAGGACACCTAGCACACAAAGCCACTCTATCAACTCAGGGAAGCAGCCAAAATGCAGAGATAAAGAAACAGATCACAAATGAAAGAAATGGAGGAAAGCAAATGACTGGATATAGAGTTCAAAACCACAGTTATAAGGTTCTTCAAGAATTTTCTAGAAAAGGCCGATAAATTTAGTGAGACCCTTGAGGATATGAAAAAGGACCAACTAGAAACTAAGCATACACTGACTGAAATAAAAAAATATTATACAGAGATCTAACAGCAGACTAGAGGATCGCAAGAATCAAGTCAAAGATTTGAAATACAAAGAAGCAAAAAACACTCAACGGAAAAGCAAAAAGAAAAAGAATCCAAAAATATGAAGATAGTGTAAGGAGCCTCTGGGACAACTTCAAGCGTACCAACATCCAAATTATGGGGGTTCCAGAAGAAGAGAGAGAGCAAGATACTGAAAACCTATTTGAAGAAATAATGACCGAAAACTTCCCCCACCTGGTGAAAGAAATAGACTTAAAAGTCCAGGAAGCACAGAGAACCCCAAACAAAAGGAATCCTAAGAGGACCACACCAAGACACATCATAATTAAAATGCCAAGAGCAAAAGACAAAGAGAGAATATTAAAAGCAGCAAGAGAAAGACAGTTAGTTACCTACAAGGGAGCACCCATATGACTGTCAGCTGATTTCTCAACAGAAACTATGCAGGCCAGACAGGAGTGGCAAGAAATATTCAAAGTGATGAATAGCAAGAACCTACAACCAAGATTACTCTACCCAGCAAAGCTATCATTCAGAATTGAAGGGCAGATAAAGAGCTTCACAGATAAGAAAAAACTAAAGGAGTTCATCACCACCAAATCAGTATTATATGAAATGCTGAAAGGTATTCTTTAAGAAGAATAAGAAGAAAAAGGTAAAGATAAAAATTATGAACAACAAATACATATCTATCAACAAGTGAATCTAAAAATCAAGTGAATAAAAAAATCTGATGAACAGAATAAACTGGTGAATATAATAGAATCAGGGGCATAGAAAGGGAGTGGACTGACAACTCTTGGGGGGGAAAGTGGTGTGGGGGGTGTGGGAAGAGATTGGACAAAAATCGTACACTTATGGATGAGGATGGGGGCGGGGGGGTAAGGGCAGAGGGTGGGGTGGGAACTGGGTAGAGGGGAGCTATGGGGGAAAAAGAGGAACAATTGTAATAATCTGAACAATAAAGATTTATTAAATTTAAAAAAGAAAGAAAGAAATGGGAAGGCATTTTCTAAAGGCCACTCCCTGGGCTAAGTGTATTTCTGCTTAATTCATTAAATCTTCACCATGATGCTAGAAGATAACATTTTAAACCACTCTATTAAAATGAGAAAGCTACATCTCAGAAAGTTTAAGTCACACTTAAGCACACTGTCATCTGGCTAAAACAGGGCGAGCCAGGACTCAAACTGGATTCTGACACCAGAAAGTTCCAGGGAGCATTCAAGTTGTATTCATTCACAATTAATATTTTCCATTTTATTTCTTCAGTTTTTCAAGAGAATCTGTTATATCTCAGTATCGGGCATTAGTCTTTCTATATTCTCCTTTTATGTTTTATTAGTTTTATATTAAAATACTTATATATTTTTAGTAAATAAGTATGTGTGTGGTAAACATTTCATATATTTTTTATTAAAATTTCTTATTATACAGATGTATATGAATCTCTCTCTTCCTCTCTGACCCAACCACCGAGTTCTCTAGCCTAGAGAACTTGCCATGAATTCACACATTTATACATATGGATATCATTGCTTTTCTCCCAAATGGCAGCAGCATACACAGCTGGTTCTACAACTCTCTGTTGAGCTTTCTTAAACTCTGCTCTGAGCTAGTCATAGAAACCTTCCATCCCTTATAATGTTTCTCTCTTCCCTAAAATACTGTTGAACCACCCACATCATCACTCGTATTCTTCCTCTCTATGTCCTCTTTCCTAAGGCTAGCAACTTCAATGTTATTTTGTTCCATTCTACTATTGTTGAAGAAACACTCAAGTTAATTAGAATGTTCAGTAAACCAGAATGCCTCTCTACTCCCCGACTCTGGCAATACTTTCTCATAATCTAGGTAACCAAATTTTTACTGCTCTAGAAGAAAATGTTTTACAAATGGACTGTGGAGTTCAGGGATTTTTGTTTGTTTTGTTTTTGTAAACTATTTGCCCTGAGAGTACCTGGTGGAGATTGCTCTCAAAGGAAGCCCAGATCCTGTCATGGAAAATCCATTTGTCATTTTTCCTTCCTAAAATAAACTAATGTGTGTTGGTGCCAAATAGAGCAAAAAAAGATTAACTTTGTTTAAAGATTCAGGAAAGCAAAATTGTTATATGCTGTTTGACTTTTTAAAAACATTTATAGCAACTCACCTGACTCACATTTGCATCTTCAAAATCACAGAGAAAGTTCCTTGCTTACCTTTTTTCAACACCCTAGAGCCAAAGACAACTGGGAGTACTGCTTAACAAACTGGACTTAATACAACTTGTAGCGAGGGAAAATGCACACCATGAAAAATCATGGGACATCTCAAGGTTAGAAAGTTAGAAAACACAGATGTAGGCTTGTTTTGGTGATTTTAGGAAGAATACAAAGAGGTGGAGGTTTGCTTTGGATTGCATGCATCAAGAAAGAGGGGTAATTCTATGACTGGGTATCTTAATAAATCTTATCTAGAAGGACTAGACTGAGACTTACACTTTTTAAGTGAATAATGAAGTAGCAGCTATTCCTATGGGCCAGGATGAGAAAATGTTGGTCATTTTTGTGGTCTGGACAATGTTCGTGTTTTGTCTTGGTTCAGACACAATTACAGAGTGGTCTTGTTTTTGTCTTAAATTACAAAGATCACAGAGTGGCCTTGTCCGATGTTGATGTTCTGGGAAATTGTTTATGTTCCACAGAAGAATACCAAGCCTAACTAGCTGGGAGTGCTAGCCCAGCGGGCAGCAACCGTAAATCCTAGCTGACAGCACCAGGCCAGCTTCTGGATGGCAGGGGCTGCTTACCTCTGTCTCGTTCCTCCTCTTCTGACAAAGGGCAGGACATTAATCCACACTACCCACATCTTCACCGTGGTGGAAATTTTGCTGAGCAAGTTGTTCAGAGAATATGGTCTTCCAAGGGACGAGGGTTTGTCTCTCCTGCTCCTTTGGTTACAGGATGAGTGGCTGGACCCTCTGACGTGTCAAGGTCTATGCAGGATACATCAGCATACCTGCAACACAAGTTCATTATCAGAAACAGCCTGAAGCCAGGGGCCTAGCTTATAAAACCCCAGGGAATGAATCCAATGGGGTCTTTTTGAGAGAACCAAGAGATTTTTTTTTTAATTATTCTTGGTTTAGTCATGAGCTTATTTATTCGCCTTGCAAGAAGTACTTGTTATAGCATAAATACTTTCTTGGTTAGCTAAGAAAAAAATCAAGGAATATGTGATTGTCCATTAACAATGAATTTAGACTTGTTGGTTGGGCTTTCAGAGTAGCTGTTGTATGCAAGCAAAATTTTGGATGAAAGCAAAGTGCTAATGGTAATATTAATAGTAACTTTGTACTTATTTCATTGAATCCTCAGAGAAATTCTCCGAAGTGTTATTTATCTTCACTGGACCTCAGGTCTGTCTGATCCTACAGCATGCATCCCAGCTATTCTCTGTTGTCACCATGCTTCTGGAGTCAACTCCAACGATCCATTCCTTGAGTCATGTGCCTGGAAAACTGCCTTGTATAAACTAGTCTTCTCCCACTGCCTCTCTCTGTACCCACCTGCTGAAGCGCCACTGCTTTGAGAGTCCATGGGAAAAAATATATATCAAGAGCTCCAAGTACTGGGCAGTTTAGTGGAAGGCTGGATGAGAGATTGAGCGATGCCATATGATGACCTTCATTCCATAGCCATCATTTTGCCACCCCACTAACTGACAGAATAATATCCATTTAGAGGGGTGGCATGTATTAAAAGTCAAGACTTCAAACAATAATTCAGAAGGCAGACATTTGTCCTGTCTTTTTCTTCAATAAAAATGGCTACAGAGCTTTTGCATGGTTATTCATTTCACCCACTTTTTACAAGTTTTTACTTAGTTATTTTAAAATATATTTTTTATTGATTTCAAAGAGGAAGGGAGAGGGAGGGAGAGAGAGATAGAAACGTCAATGATGAAAAAGGATCATTGATCAGCTGCTTCCTGCACGCCCCCTACTGGAGGATCAAGCCTGCAATCCAGGCCTGTGCCTTTGACAGGAATCGAATCTGGGACTCTTCAGTCTGCAGGCTGACACTCTATCCATTGAGTCAAACCAGCTAGGGCTATTTATTTTTTATATTAGCGTTCTGTTTTAATTTTATTTTTCAATTACAGTTTATATTCAGTATCTTTAAATGAATTTATAGGGGTTAATAAAATTATACAGGTTTCAGGTATATAATTATATATATAACACATCATATGTATATTGTATTGTGTGTTTACCACCAAAGCCATTATTTCACCCACTTTTTAAAATGCTATTTTTAAAGCTTTGTTTAGTTAAAATGTTCCCACTTAAATGTAATAAACTGTCAAACTCCCAACACTGTACCATTCCATTTAACTTTGTGAAGTGAGCTGATGGATACCCCCAGCTAATTAGAAAGAGGACTCAAAGACCAGATCCCAATGACTCAGAAAACCCACCTCAACTATTTCTTGTAAGTTAATTATTGGTTTGGGAATGCACATCTATTTTGAGAGCTAAATTTCCCTTTCCTGGAATAAAACACAGATTTTTGCATCCATGGGTCTGATTAAACTTTTCTATTTATACCTATCAGATCCTCACCCAGATAAATCACATTCAAAACACAGAGTTCCATAAAGATTCTTGTTTTTTACCCTGATGATAGGTAGGATACTAAAAAGGTATATGTAAAAAATGTCTAGGAATTTAAATCATATTATGAATATTTCATTGCATGTAAAATTGTTCCATTATAGAGTTGCTTTAAAGCCAAGTGTTGTTTTGAAACTTTTTCGTTTATCTGTTCCAAAAATTCATATGCTCCTATCTCAAGTTTTCCCAAAGTAGGCAGGCCTATGCTGTCGAACACATTGCAATTCTGGGGTGGAAAATGTGCATTCTTACAACACTGCTTATGTAAATATCAAGTATGCTACTGTGTAATCTAGAGAAAATGCTATGCAGTGTAGTCATGCAAATGTATCAGAATTCAGGAGTTATTTTTATTCTTTGGAACTTTCAAAGAAATGGGTGGCATTAAGTGTAATTTCACAGAAACCCATGGCTGAACATAAAGCTCTAACAAATCTAGCATGAACATAATCTTTGCTCAAAATATTTTGAGCTCTATTAACTTATGTGTTCATCCTAATTTTATTTTTAAAATAATGCTCATTTCTAGGAAAATGAGATCCAAAAATCAGATCTGATCCATTCAAGATTAACTATGGCAAAGTATTTGTTTTGTTTTGTATATAATTCCATGCTGAGATGCATTTAGGCGAGGCAAGACAGGAAAGGAGGAGAAGGAAGAAAAAGAAGGATACATTTAAAAAAGAGGAGAGGGACAGAAGACAAGGAAAGTTGACACTGATCTAATAGAAAGTGGAATGAAAGACCAAAGAGGAATCAGAGTTTGTTCCACATCCAGCAGTTCGTGTGATTTCTAAATTTGGCAAACCTGAAATCATGTCTTCTCTCTACAGTGAAATCTCTTCACACTCTGAGGCTCCTCACAGAAAACCTTCTGGAAGGTAGGACTATTCATGCTTCACTCTCAAATGTTCCAAAAAACATTCTGCAAATTTAATTAGACCTTCCTACTCATGAAGATAGGTACAAAGGACTTTTAAAATGTCATTTAAGAGAAAAAGATGCTTAGGAGATCACCTCTGGAATGTGGCTGATGTCACAGTTTAGGGCAGTGCTCTTTTATGAAGCCTGATTCAAAACCCCATTCTCTCCACTAAGCATCCCTGACCACCTCAGTCTGAAATCACCCATATTTCTATGCTCCCATAAGCAATTTGTTCATATTTATTTCAACAAAATACAAATAACATCACACCTATGTATTCCTGAGTTACTTAAGGATCCATGTCTTGCAGCCTTATCGTTGGAGTTGAAAATCTGACCCTACCTCCTACTAGCCATGTGGTCTTGAGGAGAACACTTACCTATTGATTATCTGAGATATCATCAGTCATCTCAATTATAAAATGGAAACAATAATGCATATCTTGCATTGTTATTGTAGTATTAAAGTTTTTAAAATGTGTAATCCTCATAGAAGAGTCTCTAGCACATAGTAAGAGCAAAATGAGTGTTAGCTACCATCGTTACTACTATTATTATCATTCTAATAATAATTTTTATTATCTCTGCAATGGAACATATACTATATTACCTTTAAAATATTTTTACTAATTTAATCAGGACTATAATTCCCACAAATGGCAAGTATCACATGCTATCCTTTGTACCCACCCCTGTCACAGATCTTTGAGATTTAGATGTGCTCATCAAATCTGTGTTAAACAGTTGAAAAATAAACTTATTTAATGCTGACAATGCTAACTCTACAATGCTAACTCTACAATGCTAACTCTACCTACTAGTTTTACAGGTGTGAGTATGCAGAACACAGAGTTTATTCTTGTACTATTACTTATTAATTATGGCATTTTTCCATACAAACAACTGTAAACCTACTTTTGTACCACCTCGTATAGATTAAATTTCTTTGCCATGAATTATATATAGGCTCCTGGAGGTCAGGAACTTCATTCATTTCTGCTCACACACCACAGCACCTAGCATACTAGTATAGAAAATAATACATATTGTTGGGCTAAATAATTGAATGACTGCTAGAACGTATGCACCATAAATGGCAGTACTCGGTTTTGTTTACCATTGTATCCTTATCACTTCACACAGACCTGGGACAAAGTAGGCCTTCAGTACATCTAAATGAAAAGTCTATTTACTAATACTTGATGACTTTAAAGATTCCTTTGAGTAACCTCTGGGAATAGGCAAAATCCCTGAAAAAGAAAATAGTGTCCAAAATGCATATCACCCAATATCAAGTAAGGTTGAAAACATACAGGAAGTATGAAACCATATTTGGACAAAACGGACTGACATGATCATGCAGCAGAGTTATGAATGGCCTCAAATAAACTTCAATCCTACTTCTCCCAAGGTGACTTACTCCACTTGCAGGAAACGGCTACGAAGTTGCCTAGAGCAAGTCTCTTTCCCTAGTCTTCTGCTTTTGCAAAGGCCAAACACTAATCTATTTGTCTAGAATGATGGCTCATGTAGCTAAGGTTTTAGAAGAGACATAGTTTTAAAGCAAGATTAATATCCTCATCCAGCTTTTCTCTTCTCCAATATGAACACTGGGTTGAGCGCTAACAAATACCAGCCTCTGACCTCCCTTCTGAGATTTCCAAATCCACAAGCTCATGGTTCTCTCAAGCAGAAAATAACTTATTTTCTCGGTGCTGCTATCTTTCTCTTTCATTTAGGCTTTTCAGCTTCTTGAATAACATGCTGTATAATTGACCACAAAAGAGAAGGAGGCAGGGAACCATGTGCAGCCAGAAGCTTTGGGCTACATTGGACTAGTGATTGCAAGCAAATAGTTTCTGGGCAACATTGTGAGTCTTGTGGCCTTTGGGTAAGGAGTTAAGTTACTTGCCAAGTGGTTTTCAGTTGTGGAGGGAGAAAATAGAGTTTATGAACAAAATACTTTTAGAGGAATCTTGAGGACAAAGATGTTTTGACTTTTTCTCCCTCTATAACAGCAGAAAAGCAAGCAATCAGTTACCTTTCTGAGTAAGTCAAATATGCTGAGCATTGTGCTAAGTACATATCACTGTTACAGGGAGAAAATGAGCTTAAGACATGAACATGACCACTGCTAGCACCATAATGCACAGTAGAAATCATGCACATGGATACACACACACACACAAACATTCACACACAATGGTCTTATGGGTTAAAAACACAAATAAACACAAATAAGTAATTAGAAGTTATATTCCCACTTTAAAAAAATTATATGATTTTTCCTAGTTATTTATTCTCATTCTCTCCATGATAAGATGACATGTCCCTCCCCCATGGGCATCCAGCATGGTCATGTGTCTTGTTTTGACCAAAAAAATTGAAGCAATGAATGTCACTGCTGCATGTTCTACCATTGCTCTTTTTCCAATGCCATGAGCCCAGATAGGGATTCCTCTTTTGGCCTGGATCCTAGTGTGAAGAGGCCTTGAGCAAAGCCACAGCTCACATGAAATATTAGTGAGAAATAAAATCTCTTTCCGGAAGGCACTGAGATTTGGAAATACTTTGTTGCCGCAGCAAAACCTAATATAAACTGATTATACACATATCCTGATAGATCAAAATATCTCATACTCGATTCATTTTGTCCCAGCTCCTTCCCTACTTCACATATTTCTAAAGTTCTTCTCTGTTTATTATGTAAAGTCAAAATCTTAAGATGGAATTCAATCTTCCATAGGATGTAGACCCTTTAGCCTCATTTCCTGCCTTCCATTCCACCTATTACAGCCAAACTTATAGATCTACAATTCTTCCATTTCCCAAAAATATTTAACCTCTGTACTGGCTCATATGTTCCCTCTTTTTGGAATTCTATCCATCCCCAGCCTCTGCTTTGTCTATATCTGCAAGGTCATGTCTACTTCTTTGCAAGGCTCCACCCCTTTTACTCTTTCTCCCCTTAGCTTTCTCTGACCCACCCAAATAGTTACTCTCTTCCTATTTTTGTCATCAATGTAACATATTAAACCTCACTACAATTACTTTTTGACATTTTTGACACTAGTTACTCCTTGAGAGCAAACTATTATGCTATTTGAGTACCTAGTACACACTATGTCAATCTCAGAAGTTTCTACCTCTGAGATTTTTGCATCTTTTTCAGTATGACACCATCCTAACCCCATCAGTATGTTCTTTGTTTCATCTATAATGTAACACTGAAGAGCTCCAGGTTCTATTTGACACTTCTTCCCATCTTAATATAGGAAATAAGTTTTCTCATACTTCTCCTCAACCAATTGAGGCCAATTTTATTTCTGGCCAAATCATATTGCTTTTGTCCTTTTGTATTAGAAATACTCAAGATCCAGCTCAAGTATAAACTGGTTGTATGTCCCCGGTTGTGTCACTTACTCTTCTTTAGTTTCAGTTTCCTCATCTCTGAAATGAGAGTGGAGGGGGAGCGGGAATAATGCCATTTCTTTATCATTATAGCTATCAGAAACAAATCAGAGTAAATTAATTTACTTATAAATTTACAAACAAAAGAGAGGCTGGCTATTCAGATCTGGAACAAACTAAGAAAACTACAAGAAAAAATTTTAAATCTTCCTTTGTACCCTAAACTAGAATCTATAGAACAGGCTGTAAAATCAGATAGACCTGAGTTGGAATTTCAACTCTATGTTTTCTTGACTATCTGATCTTAGACAAGTTGTCTGACCCATGTGAGCTTCAATTTTCTCATGTACATAAAGAGGATACATTGCTTTATCCTATAGAATTTTTATAAAAATAAAGTCTCCACATCTCAGTTTCTTCTGGTTACTCACACCAAACTTTTCAAGTCATCTTTGATTTCTTTCCTTTTTATTCCACATCTTATTCCTAGAAATTCATCACATATCCTGAATGCAACAATTTCTCAAAACCTTCACTAGACCCATTAATCCTCACAAAAACCTTAAGTGTTAATAGTGATGATACTGATGATATTGATGATAAAGTTAACTCTTACTAGTTATTATCTGCCAATCACTTTCTAAGAAATTGAGCTATCTTATTTAATCCTTCTAATAGCATTACAAAGTAGATGCTAAGATTTGGTATTTTAACCCAGGGAGATTGGTTCCAGTACTCTACTGGGATGCTTACCTTCCAAATAAAAACAAGTACTTGGAACCCTTAAATGGGTTCACTGAAATTCAAACCAAGCTGCACTCTTTAAAAGAAATGCAGCCTTTAAAATCTGAAAATGTGAGTTTGAATTCCAGTTTCACTGTGTTCTATGTTACCCCATGCACCTTGTGATCTCTCATTCTGACATAGAATTTTTATTTTCATCTTAGATATTTGTAGGTGCCATGCCAATATCCATTTCTCCTTATCCATTCCTACCTGTACCTCTTATTTCTCAGCTACATGTATTAGAAAGACATTAACTGAACTCTGATCCAAGCACAGGTCTCTTTCTGTAGGAGAGCACTACCCACTAGAAGATGTGACCTCCAGTAGGAAATCATCACAGCTGTCAACCCTCAGCCTAGCAGGTAGCACGCTGAGGGAAAATTTCCCTAATTTCACATTTTTCTGCCTACCAGTTTCCTGTTGAATCCAAGTAGAAACCAATGGGCAAAAGAGACTATGACGGCAGCCCATGAAGATCAGCTTCCTGGTACAAAGCAGTATAGAACAAACTCATAGACGTAGACAACAGAATGGTTACCAGAGAGAGGGGGGGACCTAGTGGGTAAGGGATCAAATATATGGTGACGGAAGGAGACTAGGTTTCAGGTGGTGGGCACATATAAAGTATACAGATATATTATAAAGCTGCACACCTGAAATTTATATAACATGATTAACCAATGTTACCTCAATAACTTTAATTAAAAACAAATAGAGAGGGGTTTTTTTATGAAAAAGATCTAGAACACTTCAATTGTCAATATAAAGTCTCAATGCCTGGAATGCCAAACCTCCAAAAGGGGAAGACCAGCAGAAGTCGCAAGGGACCCCTCAGAGATGAACATCTGTATCTTAGCAGCTTGGGACATTATAAGTAAATACATTTTCTTTCAACTTAATAAAAGAGGGGATAGAAAGTAGAAGTGAAAATTGATTTATGTTCTAATGACAAAATAATCCTTTCAGTGCTATTAAATTTTTATTTCTCAGCCTTTGCATTTTTATCCTCAACAGTCTTCCCAACTTTGTATTTTGTCTGCTCACCTCAGTCAGTCCTTACTCTTATTTATTGACTTTTCCATCTTGACTAAATCATGTCTGGCCTGGCAGCTGCTGTTCACATAAAACTGGGGACTGTGCAAAGACTGCACTTCTAATAACTCCTCCTTGAAGAAAGTGCCCAGAGTTTCCATAATAGGTTTTCTTAATAAAAATAAGTCTCTTCAATTCTCCCCCTCACTTCGACTGTATGCTGCTGCCTGCATTTCCAATCAAGCCAACATGTAATACTGGCTTTCAAACCTACCCTTTAAAGTGTTTTCTGTCTGATACCAGGATCAGGCTTTAGTTTATCATATCAATAATTAAAGGGCTTTCAGCTTTTCATCCAGCCAACCCTGTGAATTACCATTTTTTTTTGACGAGGGAAGGGAAGTTTTACATTTGCCTTTGCTTGGGTTTCCTGGAACTGAAAGGACATTTGTATCTTTATATAAATCTCTTGCCACTATACCAGAAACAAAAGTGGTCCCAAATTTATTCTGGGACACCTCTGTTGTGTCCAAACTTTGTACCCCACAGATTCAGATCAGTCTAGGCTGGACTAGGAGTCTTCGGGGGAAGTTTTACACACTGATTCCTTCCACAGAATTGTCTTTAAATTTTAGAAGCTGAAATTTCAAGATCCACCTGTGGTTTCTCTAAAAAAGTATATAAAGTTGCAATCACTACATGGGGCAAGAACTTAGTATCTTCTAAAGAAATGGGAAAGAGGGAAGTAATGTTGCCTTTTGAGAGTTAAACCATACATATAATCAGTGCAAAAAATGCATCAGAGCAAAAGTATGCAGTCATCTTAGAGAGGCAAAACTGACTACTAAGAGAAAAAGTACAATGTCAACAACAGTAATAACATTAGCAACAAATTAGAAAAGAAAAAAAATTTTTGAGTGAGTGGGAGAGAGAGGGAAAGACAGAGAGAAATATCAATGTGAAAGAAACACATTCTCATGCACAAGCCCTGACCGAAGAGGAGCTTACAACTGGAATCGAACCCAGGACCCTTCGGTCCACAGGCCAATACTCTATCCACTGAGCCAAACCAGGTTGGGCAGAAAGTTTTTAAATCAATGCACCCTATGTGTCAAACACTACATAAAGCACTTGTCATAATTATTTTATTTAATTCTAACAAAAACTTATAAGGAAGATATCATCATGGTTCTCTTTTACTGATGAGAAAACAAAGGCATAGAGCCATTAAATGAGTTACTTTGCTCAAGATTCACACAGGTAGTAAATGGGAGTTGGAACTTAAACCTTTAGCACTACTACAGTCCATGTAACCAATCTAAGAGGAAGTGCAGACAATGGAAACTCTGGCAGACACATGCTGGTAGATTTGCACAAGGTAGCATGACCTTGTAAAACATACCCATTCTTCCTGGAAGGCACCTTCCTATAGTGGAAACAGACAGAGCAGCCTGCACTGGGTTGAAGTTATTAAATGTTGCATCACAGAGCTGACTGCTCTTCTCTAATTCCCTGAGACTTTCCTATAGGGAAATAACGTGTTCAGTCTATTGGCATTTTAATTATCTGCTGCAGACTCTTATGCATTATTAGAGTTGGTTTTATACACCTTCAGAAATGAGACACTAACTAGTTTGAATTTAAGGACCTGGGAAATGAGCATCTACTGTGTTTACCATCCTGGAGCAGGAAACAACTTCAATCACCCCTTCACTGAGAAAACGTTTCTTTCCTCTAATTCTAAGCACGTACGTTGAATGGACATTTCCAGATTTTTGCAGAACCAGTCTCCCTCGCCATAGTCAGCATCTGGCCCACTGTAGGCCTATCATAGTATCCAATCTACCCAGTCAAACTGCCAGTCCAGAGATGTGCACCTACTGCAAAAAGACAATCATAGCTTCTCCCTGGGACTGCTAAACTTGGGATTAGAGGGACAGAGCGCATTTCATGTTCTTTCCTTAAAAGACTTTAGAGCTATGGGCAATCACGGTCCCCATCCTGTGAGGAAAATCAGTCTAAAGAAATAAGTAAAACTGCACACAAAGAAAGCAGAGATGAAAGAATGAGATCAAGTTATCATGGAGGCAGTTGTTTCTTGCCCCAGCTGCACCACTACTCTACCCTCGGTTAAGTATCTAATTATCCTCCTTTTAGGCCAAGGTTAGTTCACATTTGGTTTCAACTAGGAGTACTAATATATCTGTTCATCCAAAGACCAAACATAGAGCGGTAAAGGCATGACCACCACCCTGCTGGGCACTCTGCCCACTGCACAAGGGTCCCCAGCCAAGAGGAGGAGCAGAGGCCGAAATCCAGTGTGCAACTTGGAATGAGGCAGCACCATCCAGAGGCAGTGACTTAAAAAAACACACACTAGCCAAAACCGGTTTGGCTCAGTGGATAGAGAGTCGGCCTGCGGACTCAAGGGTCCCAGGTTTGATTCCGGTCAAGGGCATGTACCTTGGTTGCGGGCACATCCCCAGTAGGGGGTGTGCAAGAGGCAGCTGATTGATGTTTCTCTCTCATCGATGTTTCTAACTCTCTATCCCTCTCTCTTCCTCTCTGTAAAAAATCAATAAAATATATTTTTTAAAAAACAAACACACACACACACACACACACACACACACACACACACACACACTAATTACAGGGCTAAAGTTGGTCCCAAGTGAAGTCATGAAAGTAAATGTTAACTTGTAAGTCTTTTTGTGAGCCAAGTATGCTGAGAATACCCAGATCTCATCCTATTTCTTCTCACTTAAAAGTCTATTCCCCTGAGTGTGCGATTGTGAGATGTCAACATCTGAGAATGATGTATCAGGAAACCCCCCAACTCACTCACACACACACACACACACACACACACACACACACACACACACACACAATTCTTTTGTTGCTATAGGAGAAAAATTAGCCAGTTTTCTTCATCAACAATCATGTAAAGAAAGTAAGTATATTCTAACATGATGAAATTTCTTACAGATATAAAATGTTTGACATACATTACAGATTCAGCTGATAATTCCTGGGTTAGATATGAGTTTCTTATAAGTTTCAGGAGACATAGTATGCATGGCAATACCTATGTCAAACTCCCATTGCAAGCCATGTGACCTGTGCAAATGCTCAGTCACTTGGATATGATATTAAATGTTTCTAAGCCCACAAGCTACACTTATCCTATTTCCTGGGTATCTTAAGGGTTCTGTTGTTGTCATTGTGCTGAGTAAGCCACCCATGTCATAACAGCCTATAACCACCAGCCACCAGCCTTCACCTCATCATAGCTATCTTTCATATTTCTCTTGACTATCATTAGGAAGCATAAAAAGATAAAAACTGGGCTGTTGGATTTTCCATTTACCCAGTGAGTCACTTTACCTCCAAGCCATACAGGGAATGGTAGAAAGAATGATGTTTTAAACATTGACTGCATTAACAAGCAACCAAATGGGGAAATAGGTCACAATTCTTATTATGCAGGCTTCTGAATGTCAGTCAAATCTCTTACCAAATATGGTCACTGAACTCCTGAAAATATAGCTGATGATATCAATTTACATTTCCATTCATTTGGACTAATTCACTGATCCTTTATTTAAGACACAGTATGATATAATGGCTAAAAGTACAGGCTTTCTGGTTGGGTAATGACCTTGGTAAAGTTACTGAAATTCTCTAGACCTCAGTTTCCACATTGGTAAAGTAATAATAATAGACTTATGATATAGAACTATGGTAAGTATGACAATACATATATAGTATCAAGAACCATTCCTAATACATGGCAAGGACTCAATAAGCATTAGTTCTTATTAGTTTATAAACATTTTATAAATATTTGTTAAGCTTTATCATATGCTGGGTATTATGTTAAGAAATAAATATGTTGAGCTGGTCTGGCTCAGTGGTTGAGCATAGATCCATGAAACAAGAGGTCATGGTTCGATTTCCAGACTGGGCACATGCCCGGTTGCCCAGGGGTTGAGAGGGAGCAGTGCGGGTGGGGGAGGGGGGAGGGGGAGGGGGAGGGGGGAGGGGAGGAAGGGAGGAAATCCCAGTAAGGGACATGCAGGAAGCAGCCAATCAATGATTCTCTTTCATCACTGATGTTTCTATTCCTCTCCCTTCCTCTCTATGAAATCAATAAAAACACATTTTTTTAAAAGAAAGAACAAAAGAAAATATAAAAATGAGTAAGACGATCTTGCTCTCAGAAATCCATATTATGTAGTGGGGTAAGAAAATACATAAATAGAATAAATTAAGCAGAATGAATTGTGTTAAATAGAATTTAAAAATCACATGCTAACATACTGTACATATTTCAGGAATCTGATTCTAACTGGGGCTTCAAAAAAGTCTTCTTATTCGGACTTCTCACCTTAGGTATGTGATAAAGAGTAGATGATTTAATTAAGATTAAATGTGGAATAGGAGAGAGATGAAAATTTCCATAGAAATCCTTGGTTAACTCCCTTTTTACAGATCCTAGACCATAGTAACTGTTCGACTAATCTTTGCTGAAGGAATAACATAAATATTATATATTCTTGCTAAGGTAAGTTTATAACACCTGAGCCCGCTCAATTAGTCTTCATTTGGATATTCATCAACCTGAACTCTCACAGTAAACCTACTTGCAAAAAGAGTCAGAGGGAACCAACCCTTGTCATTGTGCTAGAAACCCTGGTGTTTCTTTCTCTTATGCAATAATTATGTTTCCACACCAAAACAACACAAAACATCTCCTGGGTAATGAGACATTAAAATAAGAAGAAAAGAGAATTGCTCTGGAAATTCATACTAGTATTATTCCCCAGCTTCCTTGCCTTTGTCTCCATGACCATGATGCTGAGAAAATGTTCCCGCAATATTAGATGTTGTCACTGAAAGGAAACTGACAGTCTAATCACTTCCCATCCCATCCTCTAATTGTACAGATGAGGAAACAGAAGAGTCAAGCTATCCACCCAAGGCCACACAGCTCCACAGCTTGTGAGGAGCAGAACCAGCATTCAAACCAGATCTCTAGCCTCAGGGGACAGGCCCTTTCACCATGTGGTGCTCCATCCCTTGGAAAGGTCAGCTCCTTCATTTCTTCTTACATCTTGAGGTTTTCTTCGGCCTCCTAGAGTGCTGGTTTAACTGACTTAGGGATACCTCGAAGGCTTCTTTGAAGAGCCTTTCATTCAACGTCATAACTTCCCATGTAGAAGCAGAGCTGAAGAGCTGGATCCAGGAGCCGGCAGGAATGCTGAAGGAACAGGCATCATCCCTTGCATGGACCCAGCAGATGGAACCACTACATGCCTCCTGCTTGAGGCTAAGTGGACGGCGGGATAAGAACACTGGACACATGAAAGGCCTCATTTATAAAATGTTTCCCAGAGCAGCAGGAGAAAGGAATTGGAATCCACACTGTAAATGTTGTCATTCTTCTTGTGTAAAAAAAAAAAAATGTTGTTTCTAGTCCCAAATGGCCCTCAGCTAAATACAAAAACATATTGTAAAAGGTATTCAAAATCTTAGAATTATGTTCACTGATTAGATGGCTATCAGTATATTCCCTTTCCTATCTCAAAAATCTTGCACCTAGTCTCAGCTAATCCAGGTCAATCACATTTCAACTTAATAAACATTTTAATTATCACTTATATTTCCATTTCAATGCTTGTGAATTATCAGGTTTTTTGCTCCCCAACTCCATTGCACGTAGACCTATTCTAGAAACCTAAGACCAGAGGGAGCCTTGAGAAATGACCAGGCCAAGCCTGAAGTCTTCTAAGAAAGTCACTGGGGACTGGGAACGCATGTTATTTTCATGCAGATCTCTAGGATTAGAGACCCTTCAGTCAGGTAGGTGGCTTGGGTTTTATCACTCTGATAGCAGAATGGACCTTTATATTTCCACTTGAAACCACATTTTTTTTTTAAGTTTGTTGCACTTTATCCTGGTTTTCATTTATAAGAAAAACAACTAACTGCCAGAGGTCTACTCAGCCTCTAGGATTCTTCCCAACTTAAAGATTTCATGCCCCTATTACACTCAGCATCTCCCATATAAACTTGAAAAAAGTAATTACAGCTTCTCTAAGCTAAACCACTACTTTCATTACAATTCATTCATTTACTTAGGATATGCCCAATGCCAGATATTTTGAAGAGCTCTATGGAAATGAAGTTGAAAGAAAGTGTCTAAACGCTAGTTGCTCATGGTCTCAGTAAAGGGACCAACAAGTAAATGTGATAAGATCTGGGACAGAGATAAGCACAGGGTGTCATAGAAAGAACAGAGGCAAAGCAAAGAACTCACTGAGGTGTTACATTGCCAGGTAGACAATGGGTGACCAAAATGTCCAAAGGTGGCAACCAAAGGTTTGAGAGCAGAATGAATTCAGGTGTGAGGAATGGGTCAGGGAAAGTGATTCTCACCTAAGATTGTAAGATAGGTAGGTGCAGCATGACCAAAGACAGACAGAGGCAATCAGAATAAGAAAGAAGTATAAGGCCTTTATGATGATGAAGGCAAAAACCAAAAACCAGGCACATGCAGAAGTTGTGCCTGGATACTTGCCAAGCAGAGTACATTGAGATAAATCATGCCTTGGGCTTAAACTTAAGGCAAGGTGGAGGGGAAGGTGGCTCTATTTGTCAGGTTCCAGGAAGTAAAGCAGAGTCACACATGCTAGTTCAGTAGAGGGATTTTAATAGCATTAACAAGCTATAAAGTTCTAGAACAAACTGAACATCAACTAGGAGGTATGAGGCAACCCCAAGGATAACAATACCTGATTAGTATAATGATACCCTTGGATGTAAATATGAAGAAAATCATACAGGAGTAGATCTTACCAGAGTCTGGACCTGGGACCAAAAAGAGAGGCCTAACAGCAGGATCTGGAACCACAGAGGACACAGCACCTGGCAAAGATGTTATGGGAGCAAAGTACTGAAGGAAGGGACTCTGGCTCCTTCTTCTGATTCTCCAATCTCTCGCCAGGATTTTGATTGGCTGCACCTAGCAGGAAGCTGGCTAGCAAGTAAGTCTGAGAAATAACATTGATTGGCTCCCTGAGATTCAGAACAGGTCAGGGACAGGAAAGGAAATAACCAGAAAGCAAACAGGCAAATGACAGGCAGAGCAGATGAGAAATCAGAGGAGTGAAACCAGAATTCAAGGGCATGGACTTGAATATTGGACCAAAAAAGAAAACTCACTCAAAAACTAAGAGTGGTACAACAAGTGGCTAAAGATTCCTTCCTGTTGAAAAGGTTCACAATACATTTTACAACAGATACTCAAAATATGTCAGTTAATTGCAACATCCTTACCTTGATCCAAGAATGGCCAATGAAAGTGGGGTGATTGTCTTAAAGAAGAATAAATGCAATGTAAATGGCCTGGAGACTTCTACAGAGAGCTTAATGCAGAGATAGTTTTGTATTTTCAAGTTATGAGAGTAATAATAGCTACATTAATTGAGTGCCTAGTTTATAGTATATACTCTACTTGACATTTTGTGTTCCTAATAGTACAAGATAGCAGAATAACCACAATTTATTGTGAAAACTGAGACACTGAAAGATTAAGTGAACTGCCCAAGATGAGACAACTAATGACTTGGGAAGCTAGTATTGGAATTTCAGTCTGTTTAATTCCAAAACTTGTGTTAATAACACTAAACCATTCTAGCTCTGAGAACTATAATGATTGATCTCAAATTCATATACTGAGAAAGAGTACTTTTAATGGCTAACACATAGAAGCTGGAGCCAGATGGCTCAAATCCCAGCTCAGCCAGTTAATGATTGTATTACTTTGATATTATTTTCCTGCTGCTGCTGTAACAAATTACTGCCACAAATGTAGTGACTTAAAACAATAGAATTTTTTTATTTTATAGTTCTGGAGACCAGCAGTCAGAAATACATCCTACAAGGCTAAAATCAAGATGATGACATGGCTGGCCTCTTCAGGAAGCTCCCGGGGAGATTCTGTTCCTTGCCTCTTCCAGCTTCTTATGGCTAGCCTTGGCATTCTTTATCTTGTAGCTGCATCACTCCAATTACTGTTTCCATCATCACAGAGCCTCCTTCTTTCTGTGTCTGTGTCCCTGCATCCAAATTTCCCTCTTATAAGAGCACTAGTAGCCCTGTGCACGAATCCGTGTGCCAGTAGCTCACCAGTAGCTTGCTGCCGCCCTCCAGTAGCTCTCCGCCTGCTGCCCCACCCTCCTGGAGCTCTTCCCTCCCCCTGACCCTGCCCCCACTTATAGCTTGCTGCCCTGCCCCCTCCTGTAGCTCTCCACTGCCTGCTTGTAGCTTGCTGCCCCACCCTCCTGCTGATCCATAATCCAGTCGTTACTCGGTCAGTGAAGCATAACGACCATTTGCATATTACATTTTTATGATATAGGATTGGGCCCTAGCCGGTTTTGCTCAGTGGTTAGAATGTTGGCCCTTGGACTGAAGGTTTGTGGGTTCGATTCTGGTCAAGGGCATGGATTTTGGTTGCAGGCTTGGTCTGACTGGGGCCAAGTGCGGAAGGCACCAATCGATGTGCCTCTCTCACATTGATGTTTTTCTCTCTCTGTCGCTCCCCCTCCCTTCTACTCTCCCTAAAAATCAATGGGGGGGAAAATATCCTCAGGTGAGTATTATCAAAAAAACAAAAAACAAAAAAGAGCATCAGTTGTTGAATTTAGAATGCTTCTTAATCCAGTATGACCTCATTTTAATGAATCACATCTGTAACAATCCTATTTCCAAATAAGGTCATATTCTGAGGTTTTGGGTAGACATGAAATGTAGAGGGACACTGCTCAACCCAGTATAGTACTTGATAAATATTTAGTTGTCTGAATGAATTAGATCTGATCTTAAACTGACCAAGTGGTCTATTACTGTAGGCAGTATAGAAAAAATGAAGGCAGGATACTAGAGTGCCTAAGATTTGAGTGTGTGATGCTTGATGGGAGAAACCTACATTTGACCTTGGTTCATGGCAACAAACATAAAATCTACCTGGACTGAAATGAAGGGGCATGAGTCCCTTGTCTTCCCACACATAAACACAAACAAAAGTTTGAGAGGTTTAGCTGTTACTAATAAGAAAATTGTCAGTTTGTGCATAGGCTGTAAGTCATGAAAATAACATTAATTGGGGACATACATTTTTTAAAAGTATATATCCAACTCTAAAAGCCCACAGAAATTAAATAACAACACTGGAAAAACTGCAAAACAACCATTTAGTTCACTTTGGTGGAAGCAACATTATTCTATTGACCTAACCTTCTCTCTGTAATTATAAACTTGGAGAACTCCTTTACAATATAGATTTAACAATATAGACTCTAAAAATAGATCCTACATGCACACACCTATGATGACTAGTAATTGGTCATTGCTTTACCCATCTCAAGAGCCAAAGTGGGATGTATACCATCTTACCTAATAATAGACAAACATGTAAATTGACTGTACCTCCTCTACACCACCAGCCAATCAGGAGTGATATGCAAATTAATCCAACAAAGATGGCGGTTAATTTGCATACACAGGGGCTGAGTGATGGGGGCGGGACACTTGCATCATTGCCATGGCGACAACGCAGGCATTCTGCCCCACCCCAGTCTCTCAGGGCCTCTGGGAAGTGTTGGAAGGCGGGGCCAGAGCTGAAAGAGGCGGCTCCCAGAGCGGAAAGAGGCAGCTCCGGGCCTGAGCAGAAAGGGGCTGGGCCAGAGTGGAAAGGCGGTGCCGGCAGCCAGGGAAAGGAAAGCCCATTCTAGCACGAATCTTTGTGCATCGGGCTTCTACTATATTAATAAAACAACAACCAATGCAGATTGGCTAAAAATGGTCTTAATCAAAGATTGGGAGTAGAGTGGGGCCAATTGCCCTATTGTCCAGCTACCTATTACTTTTTTCTCTCTATGTGTGTGGCCTCTGTAGAAAATATAGTTAATATGCCATACCACAATAAAAATAATTACAATATAGATAATTTTCCACTTAGAAAATAACAACTTAATTTGCTTATTCTGTATTTAAAATTTTACCTCAAGAGGATTTAAAAAATCTAGTGAAAACAACTATCAATGGGCATTAATATTTACTTATTATTAGTGTTTTGGTAGGTAGCTCCCTTCTTACTCCTGTTTTGGTTCATATTTTTTTCCACAAAAATTCATTCTTATATGCAAATCGGTAACCAACATCAACCATCATCCCTTTTGCCATAGCATCTGGTGTACTCTAGTAGCCAAAAATATCTGCTTCAAAGGAGGGAGTTAAGTGTCCCTAATGCATGTAATTGCTCAATACAACCCTTAGTTATTAGAGGTAGAGAGGAATTGCTTCCTGACATGAATAAGTCATTAGTTTATACTGGACCTTAAATTCACAAATTAGCATCACCCCATAGTTCAGGGTACAGAAAGGGACTGGGATGGACCTACAACACAATTCTCCTGAAAGTGAAAGAGGAACGAGAACTGTATCCTTTTATCTGGGTTGCTTCTGCTGCTGAGGTGCAATTGCTACAGGCAGCCAGATCTTTCAGAAACAGCAGGCAGATTGCTCTGAGGTTTGGGACCAGCTCCTAAACACACACTCCTTCTCTGATTGAATATTACAGCAAGTTAGCATCCTCTGAGGCTACGTCAGCAGGCATTGTACATCTGACCACCTCAGCTTAGTGATCCCTGTTGTATTGCCAAAGACATTGGTTCAGTGGGGAGCTGAGGACCCAATGTGGGAGAAAGTGAGAGAGAGAGAGAGAGAAAGAGAGAGGACTGGATTCTCTCAGGGAAATGACATGAACTTATAATGTAACTAGAGGCCCTATGCATGAAATTCATGCAAGGGTCTCGGCCCTCGCAGCTCCAGCTTCTTCTGGAAGGTCATTCAGCTGTCTGGTCTAATTAGCATATTACACTTTTATTATTATAGACTAGAGGCCTGGTGCACAAATTTGTGCACGGGTGGGGTCCCTCAGCCTGGCCATGATCGAGGCCTATGGCGGCGGGGGGGACCAGCCAGCCAGTGGGAGGGACCGCGGGAGGTTGGCCAGCTGGGGGGAGGGGCCATGGGAGGTTGGCTGTGGGGGTGCACTGACCACAAGGGGGCAGCTCCTGCATTGAGTGTCTGCCCCCTGATGGTCAGTGCATGTCATAGCGACTGGTCAACCAGTTGTTTGGTCATAAAGGTTGCTTAGGCTTTTATATATAGAGACATATAGATATATCAGTGCATCTCCTGGATGAAAGAATAATTGGATATAAAGGGTTTTTTGAAGAAGTAAACCAGATCTATAATACAATTTTACAAAAAATAAAAATAGTATTTTATCATATCTTTTTCAGATTTGTATTCTGAACACTATGATACCCTCCGAGACAAACAAATTACTAACATCAGTGCAAAACTGCTCCTAAAAGCATTCTTTAAAGAAACTATCAGAAGAATTCATATCTGCACTAAAAGTATAAAGGAATTTTTCTTTGTGCTTCCAGTACTGTCAAGGGTATTTGTTTCCAAATCAATTCCTTTTGAAAGATGGTTAGATACTTAATAAATTGTGCCAATCCTTGTTCACTTCTCTCCAACTTCTGTCTCTGCTAAAACCTTATGCTTTGACACATGCATCCTACTAGATATATGTAACCAGTCTTCACATTAGTTTGCCATTATAAAAGATCCTTTCTTGCTCTGAAAGCAAATTACTCAAATAGCATTTGCCATCATGATACAGAACCATGGGTTGGGGACTTCTGTTTTATCTACTCCATGGGTTGGGAACTTCTGTTTTATCTACTTCTATTTTATCTACTGAATGCTTTCTCATTATCCTCCTTCTTATGCCTAAAATTGTTTGTGCAAAAATGGGCAACGTTAGAAGAGTCAATACTTCTACACTATTGATCCAAAGTTGAATGCCAATAAGATGCTTGGGCAATTAGACAATGAACAAAATAATATCAGGAAAAACTGAGACTTATATACGGCTTATCTTCACACTATCCCCATAATTAAAATTCCTCAGACTCTGAAGCCATTCAGGGTTCTCCACTCTAAAGTCCTACTTTATAATCCATTCTCTTGAACCTTGCTAAAAGAGAGTCAACCAATTTCATAAATTCATTTGTTTCATTGTTTGATGGGTAATGGTGAAATAATTTTTTTAATTCCCCAAGCAAGATCTCTCTCAATGTCTGGCCCCCTAATGTAATGAAAACTTGAATGATAGAGACTCAAACAGATGATTAGACATCTAATTTTCCTCAACTGTATCTTTTTCGGGCTTCTAGTCCTGAACTCTGGTACTGGAATCCAAGAAAACTGTATGACATAGGCAATGGCCATAGCCATTAAAACAAAACAAAACAACCACAAAAAAAGAAAACAACAACAACAAAAAAACACACAGAAATCAGCCTTTGTAGAAAATGGCTACTGTTCCAATATTAAGGGCTATTGTGTGCTTGAATTAGTTGTACATTTTAAAGAAAACACATCATTTTACTAGTTGCCTGTGTACTAGATTGAATAGTGTCACCCCCGAAATTTATGCTCACCCAGAACCCAAGAATTTGACCTTATTTCTTTTTGGAAATAGGGTCTTTATGCATGTAATTAAGTTACAATGAAATCATACTAGCTTGAAGTGGTTCTCAATCCAATGATTAGTGCCTTTGTGAAAGCAAAAAATAGAGACACACAGAGAAGGCCATGAGATGATAGAGGAAGAGATGGGAATGATGCACTTAAAGGCAAGAAGAAGCAAGGATTGCCTGCAATCAGCAGAAACCAGAAAAAAATCAAAGCAGGATCCTCCCCCAGAGCCTTCAGAGGGAGCATAGCATTTGCCATCATGATACAGAACCATGGGCTGGAGACACCTTGATTTTAAACTTCCAGCCTCCAGAGCTGTGAGAAAATACATTTCTGATTTTTTAAGCCACCTAGTGTATGGCACTTTGTTACAACAGCCTTTAGAAGTTAACAGAGCCTGTGATTATCTATCTCTCTACTCAGAGTAATCCTCTCCATTCAAATCATACTAGGAATCTAAAGATGGGGCTAATTTCATAGTTTTTCTAGTTAGGAAGAAACTAACTCCCAAAATTCCAGAGCCTCCGTTTGCTATATCTCTTTCCTCTCATTAAAGAATGTTTCGAAGACTGGCCATGTCTGGTCTCCTGAGAGATCAAGTCTGGAAATAATTCTGAAATAGAATCATTATAATAGTGCTGTTGTTTTATTATAAGACTAGAGGCCTGGTGCACAAAATTCATGCACAAGTAGGGTCCCTAGGACTGGCCAGCGATCATGTCCAATCGGGGCCTTCCAGCTGCCTGCCAGGGCCTTCCTTCATTCCGCACCACCCCCTGGTGGTCAGTGCACATCAGAGCAAGCAATAGAACTCCCGGTCTCCTGGTCAAACTCCTGCAGGGACACTGTGCATATTAGCCTTTTATATATATAGATTATCCTACAAAATACTGTTCTTTTAATTCACCCAACCCAAGAAAATAGAAACCCATCAGTGGACAGTCCCAGGTTCTCCAGCAGCTCAAAGCAGTAAAAGTAGGCAGTTTCTTTACCGGCAGTTCCCATAGTGGATGGGGTCCTCATTATAACAGTTTACAATAGCCTCTCCTCAAGGTAGGGGTTCCAATGACTGACAGCATCTAATAACAATAACTCCTCCTCTTAGCAAGGATGGTAACTCCCAGGTATAAAACAAGACCAGGCATCATACAATAATTCACGACCATTGTACCAACTAAATGCTGTTAGCAACCCTGAGTTAATATTATAATTAAAATTTCCTGAAAGATGCACAAAGTAAGACATTTATACAAAGGAAGCTCCAAGCCTTTTGCACCTTTTAATATATATATATATATATATTATTGATTTCAGAGAGGAACGGAGAGGGAGAGAGAGATAGAAACATCAATGATGAGAGAGAATCATTGATTGGTTGCCTCTTGCATGCCCCTACTGGGAATCGAGCCCACAACCCAGGTATGTGACCTTGACCAGAATCAAACCAGGGACCCTTCAGTCCCAGGCTGATGCTCTATCCACTGAGCCAAACTAGCTAGGGCTTTGTTGCTATTGTTCATACAGGTTGTGACTAGAGCCTGGAAGTGTTCATTTTCTAGAAAGTAATTAATAAAATAAATCACTCCCCAAACTACAGTCTACCTAAGGACTCAAAATCAGATTTCTCTAGCTCTTACATTTTAAATTAAATCCAGAATATCCACAGTACTATTACTAAGGTGATTTACTTTCCTTCCACAATACCATATTTGCTCCTGAGAAAACAAGGTTGGTATAATTCAGGCCACCAAACAGAGGTCATGTGAGGGTCACCAAACAAATATAAAAGTCCTTGAAAAGTACTAACTTTAGTTCCATGTATGATAGAAGCATTCTCCAAATAGCATATAAAGACAAATTATTGTGCTACTTAGTGAAACTTTTACTATAGAACTGCACACATTGAGCTCTTCTTACAGGTTCTTCTTGCATAAAAGTTGGCTCTAAAAAAAATGGACTTTATAACAAGTAAAATTGAATTTGACCTTAGGCAAGAGAAGGAAATCTACCCATTGTTACTAGAAGAAAGAATTAATATTCATCCTGTAGCTACTACATATCAGGAATTTCACAACAGCCTATGGCCATGGTCGGCAAACTGTGGCTCTCGAGCCACATGCGGTTTTTTGGCCCCTTGAGTTTGGCTCTTCCACAAAATACCATGGCCCAGGCGAGTCTATTTTGAAGAAGTGGCGTTAGAAGAAGTTTAAGTTTAAAAAATTTGGCTCTCGCCGAAACCGGTTTGGCTCAGTGGATAGAGCGTCAGCCTGCGGACTGAAGGGTCCCAGGTTCGATTCCGGTCAGGGGCATGTGCCTTGGTTGCGGGCACATCCCCAGTAGGGGGTGTGCGGGAGGCAGCTGGTCGATGTTTCTCTCTCATTGATGTTTCTAACTCTATCCCTCTCTCTTCCTCTCTGTAAAAAATCAATAAAATATAATTTTTTAAAAATTTGGCTCTCAAAAGAAATTTCAATGGTTGTACTGTTGATATTTGGCTCTGTTGACTAATGAGTTTGCCGACCACTAGCCTATGGTGTTTTGATTCAATGCAAACCACCCTTGCTATAGATATAAACTCTATTTTTAGATAAATTAATTGTGTCTCAGATTTGTCAGAAAGATGAGATCTTGGCATGCACCTATGGCTCCAAACTAAAATCTACTTCAAGGAATCAAGGAGACTGATTTAGTCAGCTCGGGATGCTCTATCAAAATACCATCAACTTAAACAATAGGGCTTAAAGAATAGACATTTATTTCTCACAGTTCTGGAGGCTGGGAGACCTAAGATTAGGCCAGTAGATTTTGTTCTTGGTGAGACCACTCTCCCTGGTTTGTAGATGGCAGCCTTCTCCTACATCATAGGAACATTGCAGCACTGTTCAGCATGTTCCAGACTATTTCTTTTATTTTTTAAGTATATATTTTATTTAAATATAGTTGGTATACAATGGTGCCTTAGTTATATTGGTTTTAGGTATATAATACAGTGGTTTGACATTTTTATACCTTACAATGTGACCACCCACTAGTTTTAGTAGTCTTCTGTCACCATGCAAACTTATCACAATATTATTGACTACTAGTGGCCTGGTGCACAAAATTCATGCACGGGGGCGGGGGGGGGGGGCAGTGTCCCTCAGCTCGGCCTGCACACTCTCCAATCTGGGACCCCTTGGGGGATGTCCAACTGTCAGACATCTCTCTCGCAATCTGGGACCTCTGGCTCCTAACTGCTCATCTGCCTGCCTGCCCGATTGCCCCTAACCACTCTGCCTGCTTGCCTGCTCGCCCCAAACTGCCCCCCGACTGGCCTTCTCACCCCAAACTGCCACCCCTTGCCAGCCTGCTTGCCCCAACTGCCCCCCGCCAGCCTGCTCGCCCCAAACTGATCCCCTGCCAGCCTGCTCACCCCCAGCTGGGCCCCCCTGCCAGCCTGCTTGCCCCCAACTGACCCTTCATCAGCCTGATCACCCCCAATTGCCCTCCCCTCCTGGCCTGATAGCCTCTAACCACCTCTGCCTCGGCCCCATCCCAATGGCTTTGTCTAGAAGGATGTCCAGAAGGTCTTCCAGAAGGTCTCCCGGTCTAATTAGCATATTCCCTTTTAATAGTATAGATAGAGGCCTGGTGCCCGGTTGGGGGCCGGTTGGTCTGCCCTGAAGGGGATCCCAAATCAGGGTGGGGGTCCCCTTGGGAGGTGGGGTGGGGCCGGCCTGGGCTAGGGGCTGGGGTGGTTTGCAGGCTGGCCACACCCTAATCGGGCTGGGGGTCCCCACTGGGGACATGGCTGGCCTGGGTGAGGGGCTGATGGCCGTTTGCAGGCCAGCCATGCCCCCATCAGGGTGAGGGTCCCCGCTGGGTGTGGGGCTAGCCTGGGCAAGAGGCTGAGGACAGTTTGCAGGCTGGCTATGCCCCCTTCAGAATGGGGGTCCCTGCTGGGGGACATGGCGGGCCTAGGCAAAGGGCTGAGGGCCATTTGGGGGTGGTTTGCAGGCCAGCCAAGCCCCAGCTTTGTCCAGAAGGACATCTGGAAGGTCTCCAGAAGGTCTCCTGGTCTAATTAGCATATTACTCTTTTATTAGTATAGATGTTCCCCTTCACCGTTTTCACCCATCACCCACCACCCCAACCACTAAGACTGTTTCTTAAATGACCTCCCCTGGAGAAGAATTTTGCTTAAGTCAGAGCACTCTCTACCTATGTAATCATTCGATATATTTCAATCATTCACAATACACAATATTATCCTTTCTAGTCTTGTTCAAATCTACTTTAATATTTTTAATGCTCTGTTCACTACTTATCCTTCTAAAATGCTTCAAAAGCAATACATATCTCCCTCTCCCTTTTTTCTACCACCTTGCTTTCTTCTTCCTTCCACTAAAGTTGCTTTAGTTTGCTGTTTCTTATTTGAAGACTGTTTTTCTGAATTTCCGTGCCAACATCATCCCTTTTCCCCAAGGGAAAGTTTGTACTTTTTCTTTTCTTTCCCCCAAATATGACTTTATTAGGGCCTTTGATTTGTTCCTTCTGCTTCTGCCCTGACAGAAGTAAGTGTCACTCTTTGGAAGCAATGGTCTTTGATCTCGACTGGGTCGGCTCTCTCAAACAACCTAATGAGATGTTGGGTTTTGGTTGAAAATAGAATAAAAAGCTGATGACTTAAAGGAAAAGTGAGATAATCAGAAAAAGGTTGCCTTATTCCTAGAGTAGTCGTCAATTAGTATTTATTCAATAACCTCTGGGTCATGAGATAAAACTAGATAAAATAAAAATCTGATGATCAGCTAACTGAATAATTAGAAATCTGTTTAAATGTACTTTAGAATAATCTACTCCAACATTACCTTTTTTTAAATCACCAAAGAGGTTAAATGACTGGCCTCGAATCACACAAGTAGTTAACCCCAGAACTGCCATGTAGGCTCGAATGTCTTCCAATAGCATTGTGTTCTGGGAGAATTTCAAGAGGTTTTTACAAAAAGAACTGGTAGTCAGAACAAGTTTGTAGGTTACAAAGGTAATCTCAAAGATTTGTGAAATAAGACCAGGGAAGAAACATCATCATCCCCTTTTTATATTTTATTGGTTAAAGCATGAATTCAAATCCCTGCTTCATTTACTAGGTGAATAATTTGTGACCTTGGGCAGATGACTTAGCCTGCATCTCAATATCCTTAATATAAAATAAATAACAATAACGTCAAAAACTAAATCAGACTAATAAATAAAGTAATGTGCCTATATTCTTTAGAGATTGCTTTGGCTGCATGTTTATAAAACTCAATTACAAAAATTTAACTAAATCAAAGATATTATTCCATAAATTCAAAGACTAGAGGTAGGCATTCTGGGGTCGGTACAGAGGCTCCAAAATGCCCCAGGATACTTCTATCTTCCTGCTTCTTAATGCTTTACATAAGCTTAAATGCTTGCATACTCCAGGCAGAAAACAGAAAGAGGAGGTAACAAGGGAGTGACAGGGCTTTGCAGAAATCCATAGCAGATTTCTGAGTCTAAATCTGTTGTCAGAACATGGTCACATGGCCATTCCTAGTTTCAAGAGAGGCTAAGAAATGTACTTTGTAAGCCAGGCACATAATTTAGAATTTTGTTATGACAGAAGAGTAGATATGGAAAAGACAATTGACCATGAGTGCTCCAACAATTAAAGTAGATAGCATAGCCTGGCCAGTATGGTTAAGTGGTTGAGCATTGACCTATGAACCAGGAGGTCACAGTTCAATTCCTGGTCAGGACACATGCTCAGGTTGTGGGCTCGATCGCCAGTGGGGGTGTGCAGGAGGCAGCTGATGGATGATTCTCTCTCATGATTGATGTTTCTATCTCTCTCTCCCTTCCTCTCTCTGAAATCAATAAAAACATATCTTAAGAAAAAGGAGTTTGCATAATGCCTGGCATATAATAAGTGCTTAGGAAATATGAAATATTATTTTGTTCTTATCCTATCTAATAAAAAAGTAATATGCAAATTGACCATCACTCTAACACACAAGATGGCTGCCCCCATGTGGTCAAAGATGTCTGCCCCCATGTGGACACAAGATAGCCAGCAGGGGAGGGCAGTTGGGAGGGACCAGGCCTGCAAGGGAGGGAAATTGGGGGCGATCAAGCCTGCAGGGGAGGGCAGTTTGGGGTGACCAGGCCAGCAGAGGAGGGAAGTTGGGGGCAACTGGGCCTGCAGGGAAGAGCAGTTGGAGGGGACCCAGGCCTGCAGGGGAAGGCAGTTGGGGGCAACAAGGCCAGCAGGGGAGGGCAGTTAAGGGTGACCAGGCCTGCAGGGGAGGTCAGTTAGGGGTGACCAGGCCTGCAGGAGAGGGCAGTTAGGGGCAATCAGGCTGGCAGGGGAGTGGTTACGGGGTGATCAGGCTGGCAGGCAGAAGCGGTGAGGGGCAATCAGGAAGGCAGGCAGGCGAGCAGTTGGGAGCCAGCAGTCCTGGATTGTGAGAGGGATGTCCCAGATTGGAGAGGGTGCAAGCTGGGCTGAGGGACACACCACTGTGCACGAATTTCATGCACCAAGCCTCTAGTTATGAATAAAGAAACTGAGGTTCTAAGAAAAATGGGAGCACCTAACATAGCCCAGCTGAGTTCTATGTATGTAGTGTTTATTTTATTCAATAATCACTACAACCCCATACTATCAATTTTGTTTGGCATGTTAATAATATTTTGACATAAAGAACATTAAGGCTTAGAATGAAAAATCTTGTCCAAGGGTCTGATAGGCAGGAAATTACTGAGTTGGGATTCAAATGCAAGTCCATCTGATTCTATAAGCCCACTTTTCTGACCCTTCTGCCATAATTTGACAACATTTTTTTTTTTGCATGAATGGTGACACCATAAACTCTGTACTATTTTCTAATATGATCTTTGTGGGGGCTTAAGTCAACTGTATCGGTCATACAGAGATGGGGAACATCTTTCCTGCCAAGGGCCATTCAGGTATTTATAAAATCATTCATGGGTTAGCCTGCTATATTTGGTCAAACATTTAATTAACTCATCCCTACTGACTTGGCAGGGCCATATCAAATTATTTCACCGGCCTTATACGGCCTGAGGGTTCCCCACCTTTGATAGAGCTGAGGCCATTCTAAGCTGTGAGATCTGAGTATAAGATTTTAGAAATATACTTAGGAGCAATGTGAGATAGAAAGCACAGGTATCAGATCCAAGGAAACATTCCTAACAGACATCTGATTCATTTGGAGCCTGTTGCACAGCTCACACTGCCCCCACACACTCAGTACCTTAGAACTGAACAATGCATTCCTACACCTCATTCCTGAGAGGACGGTCAGGGCTCTTACTGCCAACAGGAGATCAATAGAACTAAATACACTGCACAAATTAATCACATAACGGTCTTGTTGCTACATCTATACCACAGAACTCAGAGTGCTTCTGAGTTTCTGGAAGACCTTTACCAGGTAGGATTTCTCACTTCCTTCGCAGACGTGATGAGTACTTGGCTATACATTTTTAATCTCCATAAGACTCCCTCAGAAGGTCTGCAACATTAAACAGGTGGGAACTGTGCTCTAACACTCTATGGTAATTTATCCCGGACTATTACATAAAAGAGGTATTTTAGACCAAGTTAAATCAGTACCCCAAAAACCATCATTTGCAAAGTATTTGAATATGAAAGCTGACACATGATTCAAAGGGCTTAATAATATGGAAAAGTGTGAGGATATTCCCCAATAGCCTACAGATTTCAATAAATATAAAATATTCATGGTTTCAATAGATTCAGAATAAAAGTATTGAACAAAGAAACCAGAATGCAGTTCAGGTGTGTGAAAGGTCTTTTATAGGGCTCTTTTGAACTAGGAGAAAAACTGAAGTGGATGGTTATCTAAGGAGACCTTCACTAATATGGGCACAATAAGTCTTACAGCCTCTTGCTTGGGTGTTGATACTCCTATGTTTCCAATAACAGAAGCCTCCTTAAAATAGTTGAAATAATGGAGGATTTATTATATTTCTTATTTATTCAAAAACTACTTATTCAGACCTCCAATGTAAAAACACTATTCTACAGTGTTAGGAAAAGAGTGGTGAACCAAAGAGACAATGTATCTGTTGTCCTGTGGCGTGTTCTAGGGCAACCTGGAAATAAACAAATAAAATAAAAATCAAACATGTAAATCTCATTAGCACCCATTTAAGGTGCTAAATGCCATACAGCAGAGGTGATGACAGGTAAAGAGCATGACAACAGGAACTCTTAAGGGAAGACTTCTGCTACCTGATGACATTTAAGCTAAGACCAATATGGCAAGAGAAGTCAGCCATGTTAAGACCTGGAAAAGAATGTCCATGAACTCAAGAATAGAAAGTGCATAGACCAGAACCAAGAATTGAAAAGTTATCAGGGATTATAAAGCTATTGGGAACCAAAATAACCATTCTCTGGGGGCCAACCCACCCCTGATTCTGCTTCTCTCTGTGATCATCCTTAATACTTCTCCCTGCACACCAGTTTTGTCAGCACAACTTGGCAAAGGTTCATCCAGATCATTGATGAGTCACTATTTCACAAACGCAAATTTCAAAAAGAATATGTTTGGTCCACTTGGGCCCCCTGATTGCTCTTGAATCAGTTGGGCAGATTTCAAGCCTCTGTTCTTCATAAAGCAGGGTGAGAAGAGGATAAAGTTGGTTCTCTTAAAGGGGAGTATCAAGTTTAATAAAATGGATTGGCTGAGAGCATCCCATTCTTTAAATCTCTAATAGTTCACATAATTGCTTACTCATTCATCTAAATTAATATATGATCACGGAATTGACTATATCTATTACTCTGTATTTGGGTGCAGGGAATGGGGTGAGGAGAGGAGTGGTACAGAATTGGCACACAAATATACAAGCATAGGATCTATTAGGAAAGCTAAGTCATATATAGGGATACCAATAATATACAGATAAAGGTGCCAAAATAGGCACACAAATAGAGAACTAAGGTATTTTGTCACAGAGAGAAAGATACATACCTATGTCCATAAACTATATATTTTGTCCCATTTCTCATAGGAATGGTGGAATTAAAGTTCTAAGCCATTGGCAGGATTTTGAATCTACCACTGCCTTCCTATGACATCCTGAAAAGTTATTTCCATCAGAAAAGCAAGCATAGCAGGTGTGGTAAAGGGTTCTGTCAGGGAAAGTGTTTGGAGGCCAGAAGGCTAAGTGTTGTATCAATAATAAATGTATGAATACTCTATGGCTTGTGATTAAACCAGACTTTTCAAAGAGTCAATAGGGCAGGCTCTTCAGAAAGCCAATTATCTTTGCCAGGACACTACTGTGCTGGTAAAAATGGAGCAGAGTTTGTTCGTTTGTTTTTTAAATCCTCACCCGAGGATATGTTTATTGATTTTTTATTGTTTTAGGGAGAGAGATAGAGAGATACAGAAAGAGAGAGCGGGAAGAGAGAGAGAAACATCAATGTGAGAAAGAAACATTGAAACATTGATTAGCTGCCTCCCGTACACACCCCTATCAAACCCACAACTTAGGTATGTACCCTGACTGGGAATTGAACTTGCAACCTTTTGGTGTATGGGACGATGCCCCAACCAATTGAGCTGCTGGACCAGGGTGGAGCTGAGATTTTTTGATGGATTATACTGGTACAGCACTTTATATTTCCCCAAGTTGCATTCACATCCATGATCAAATTTGAGTCTAAAAACAAGCAATTGTATTAGGAGTTTGAGAATCAAAGCTTTGATGCTATTGATCATGGAGATAAGGTTTTTTAGCCTCATTTCTAGGTGAAAAATATCTGAGCTGATGTTTAAAAGTCTAGGATATGAATATTTTTTGGTCACTCTATATAGATGTAATAGAATGTTAAGTGTATTTTTAAAATATTCTTTTAAAGTTCTATAGAGGCCTCAACAGTCGAAGACAATACAATAGGCAGCAGGCCACATAATCAGGTTATGTTAAAAGATGATGATATTCGATATTTAATCCTTAGTTCATCAAGATCCTTGAGACTGAAGGTTCAGGTGTGGATGGAGAAGATTGAACAGTTTTTCTACTGTGCTGAGAGCAAATGCTATCAACCATCACTCTCAATGTGGGAAGGAGAGGAGTATTACTCTCTTATCTAAAGCTAAATGAGAAGAGTGTTAAGAGAACCATTTAAGAACTTGGCTGTGGCTTGAGTGGCCAGTAGTAGCAGAAAAGGGGGAAGAAAGAAGCTAAGAGAGATTTGTAAGGGAGATCTAAGAGAGGTCTAAGAGAGATCTTCTCTTGACCATACAGAGAAGATCCCACCTTCATAGCTGTATCTGCCATTGGAGAGGCTCCTATAAGGAGAAATCTTGAAGGCCCCAAAAAGGGGCCAATAAGAAAAAACCCCAGCTTTTGCACTACTAAACACAGGCATCAACAAAACCAGACTACGTTTTCTAAAACTCCTTGCCCCAGCCCACCAATAACTGATTCTAAAGGAGTCCCCTAATAGTAGCAAATGAACAGGAAAATAAAATGGAGAAGGAAGAAGGAAGAATCAACCAAATACCTCTTCCCTTTAGTGAAGGAGCTCAAGCTGGGGGAAGAGAAGCTTGGACTAGAGTAAGAAAGTTTTTGTTAGAATGGGTTGGAGTTATACTATCTAAGAATGACTGGAAGGGTCATGAGCTATGCCTGAGATTGCATTGAGGGAAACAGTTTGCTGTGGTTTTAAAATGTATCAAAAAATATTTGATACTCCTTCCTTTAAGTGATAGAGTTTCATTCCTTTCCTTTTGAATGTGAGCTATACTTAGTGACTTTCTTCTAAGGAATAGAATATGGCGGAAGTGACCATGGATAACTAGGTCATAAAAGGCAATGCAGCTTCCTCCTTGCTTTTTCTCTTGGATCAGCTGCTCTAGGGGAAGCCAGTTGCCATGCCATGAGGATATTCATACAGCCCCATGGAGTCCATGTGATAAAGGACTGAAAGCCTCTACCAAGAGATATATTGGTGACTTGAAGTGAGAGTCCCAGCCCCAGTCAAGCCTTCAGATAACTGAAGCCCTGACTCATACCTTGAGTGCAGCCTCATTAGAGTCCCTGTGCCAGAACCACATGGCTAATGGTTAAGCCATTCTCAGATTCCTTTCAGAAATTTTGTAGGATAACAAATGTTTGTCATTTTAAGCTGCTAAGTTTTTGTGTCATTTGCTATACAGAAAAGATAAATAATACAGAGTAGCATTAAATCCAGAAGAGCATTAAACAGAATAGAGATAAAGGAATGAAGTTGCTTCCTGATTGTACCCTATCAAGCCCAGCGCATCCAATAAATAAGTTACACAAAAAGCAGGTTTAATACGTAAGGATTTTGACTTTGGTTTACTAAATATCTTTCTCAGTTGTTGCAATAAGTTTTACAAGTAGGAGGTACTACGCTGTTTGCCAAATAATATGGGGAGGTCAATTCTAAATGAAGTTCAACATCCCAAATAATGGGATAGAAGGTGGTTTATCAGAGGTTAAAAGCGGTCCTTGGTTTCAGATTGAGTTGAATTTGGATACAGCCTTTCCCATTTACTAGCTGTGTGACTTGGAGAAGTAACTTAACTGTGGACTCTGCTTCAGTTTCCTTACCTATAAAACAGAATAATAAGGAACAACAATTGCGGTGGTAGGATGATAAATTTTGATATTCTGTACAAGAACCACAACCAGTTAAAGTTTAACACAACCCCTATTTTCCCCTCCCCATCCAATCATAGGACCAGGAGCCTAAGCATCACCTCTTCTCTCTGTGTTTTAAAAGTAACTGAAATGCCTACAAATGTGGAGGAGGCAATCTGGTAGGAGTGGAGCCATTGTTGCTTGAAGTTACATGACACATAGTATTTTGCATAAAATTGAAAAAACATCTTTCACCTATATAAAAAACACGGGGTAGGGTTGACTAAGATGATGGGAGGCTAAAGCACTTCCTCCACACATGCACACACACGCACAGACACGCACACACATACACTGAGCCCTCCTTTGGACCTGGCACTAATACCAAAAGGTATGAAATTTGCATAACACCAACTGGTACTAAATGTTCTTAGATTGGACTGTTTCTGAAAGTAGGGGTGGCAGGTCACAGGTGCAGAGAAGAGATAGGAGCCCAGCTTACAAGAGAGTTTAATACAAGAGGATCACAAACATGAAAGGGCAATACACATTTTTCTGTGTGTCTTCAATAGTTTAAAGTCTCACCCTCATTGGTCTTAATTGTGTCTCAGACTCATCCCTAAACCAACTACTGTAGTTGTTACATGACATATACAGTATACTTGGGCTCACAAGCTCACCTCTCAATGGCTGTGGGATCAGAACCACCCAAACCTGTATATTGAATACTGTAAGGGTAACATGTTTTCACTAAAGCAAAGTTGGATCTAGTACTGTCAAAGGGTAGGGGTGGGGAGTGGACATCAGGTACAAAAACTAAGGCTGACTCTACAGGTGACTTTTCCCAAAGATGCATCTGACTTGTATGCTTTTCATGGTTAAAAATAGACGAAGCTGGCTTCCTGAGCTTCCCCATGACCCCAGGACCCCTCATTAAGAAATGTTAGTCATAAAGTCTTGGGGAATCAATATCCTTGAGGAACTGAGACAGCACATAACTCATCCCCTTGGAAACTTTTCAAAAATATCACCTGGCTGATACAGAAGAGGATTTCTTTGCCTACTAGAAATTGGGGGGAGGGGGGAAGTCAGAGGGAAAATATCTGAGCTGCCTGACAATTACCCTCACTGTGCATCACTCACACTGCAATCACACCCACGCCCCTGTGCCAGCACTCCAAGCACAGGCACACACGCTCACAGAAACCTCACATACACCTACCACCTCAGAGTCAGCCCACCAGGCTGACAATCACTCTGGCAACTGGGTACAACCAAAGCCTTCTTCCCCCACAGTGCACCATTTCCTAGGTTACCAGCTCCCCAACCCAGAGGCGCTGCCGAGAGGGGAAGCAAATGTCCCACAGACATACGGCAAACCTAGCTACATAGAAAATAGGATCTCTGTAGATGAAGCAATCCTTCTACCAAACCTCCCCAGTGGACTGGCTGCAGGTGAGGATCCTGCCGCTGGTGATTCACTTCCATTCTCCTTTCTGAAGCTCAAGATGCCAGAGGCATTGCCCAGATTTCAATCGGTGACTCCTAAGCCAAGGGCCATGCTAGCTTGTGCCCGAGTTAGAAGGCAAAATGAGTGCAGGCATTACTGGGAGAGATGAGCAGTGTGTGAGGAGGAGGAGAATGAAGACAGTGCCAGGAATTCCAAAGAGCAGCCCTCCCCCAGAGAGCTGAGCGCCAGGCTCTGTGGGACGGGCAGGAGACAGAAATAGCATCTCCTGGATCCCATGGGGCTGGTAGTGGGTGGGCAGCTGGAAGCCTCTGTGACCCAGTTAGAAGAAAGCTTTCCGACGGCTGGAGCTGGCCGCATGTACAATGAATGTAATAGCAATGATGATGATATTATTTCCTCCACTGTAAAATGATGATAACAATATTTCATTTCTCCCTCAGGGTAGTGTTGTGAGGATTAAACCAAGAGTTCATTAAACATCCAGAGCTCATTGAGTAGTGCCTGACTTACAGTAAAAGTCCAATAAATATTAATTAATAATAATAATGAGAGGCAACATGGCATAATGAAAAAAAGCAGACTTAAGTTTAAAACCTAACCCTAACACTTATTTGTCCAACTCAACCTAGAATACCATCTCTGAGCTTCAGTTTACTTATTGATTTCATGGGGATATTTTTAAAATAATCTATATATATAAAAGCCCAGCGACAGTTACGCAGAACCAATCGCTATGACACGCACTGACCAACAGAGGGCATATTTTCAATGCAGGGGTTGCCCCCTGGTGGTCAGTGTGCTCCCACAGCAGGAGCGCCACTCAGCCAGAAGCTAGGCTCATGGCTGGCAAGCGCAGCGGCAGTGGCGGGAGCTTCTCCTGCCTCCAAGGCAACACTAAGGAGCAGTGAGCCAAGCAGTAAAGAGCGAGCAGGCAGGCGGTTAGGAGAGAGGGGTCCTGGATTGTGAGAGAGCACAGGTCAGGCTGAGGGACCCCTCCCCCATGCACGAATTTCATGCATTGGGCATGGCTATAGGGCCAAGCCTTGGACTGACCTGTGGCAGGGCCACAAAAAGTCCCAGCTTGGAGGGCAGAGCCATCATAGCATAATTAAGCTTGACCTTATAGTCCTCCCTTGTTCCTTCCTAGGTAACTAATGGGCTGTGGGAGGTGCAGTAAGTGCTGCCAACACAAGGTGAAACTCACAAGAACATTGTAAACATGTTGACCACTTCCCTTGTTTTGCTTTGTGTGCTCTGACTATAAAATAAAGCTTCAGCTTGCAGGCTGGGTCACTGTTTCCTCAGCCAGGCACAGTGATCTGACCTAGCCCCAGCTGTATTCTCTTGTCTGTCTTCTTTAATTCTTTACCACCCCTCCTCAGGCTCACCGAACCTGGCTGTGCTGGTGCGGCACAATATAATATATGTGAAATATCCTTTTCTGTGATGGATAAATGCAATTTTAGTATTAGCTAGCAAAATCATCATCATCATCATCATCATCATCATCATCATCATCTCATCTTCATCATCACCATCATTCACCTTTGTACTTTTTTCTTAAAAATACATTATATCTCACATTCCTTCATTCAATTCTGTAGAGTATATAGGCATTATCCTCATTTTCAGATTATAAAATTGGGGTCAGAAAGGTTAAATTACTTGTGTATAACCAAACAATGAGGAGGAGGCATTTGGGATACATGTGCCCCTTGGATTCTTGAGATGATGCTCACTGTATTTTGCCACAACACCTCCGAAGGACAGGTCCCATTCTAGACACTCTCCTGGGCTCGAAAATGATAAACACAAATGCATCCCAGGAAATCTTGCCAGCCAACCCTTATAGGTGACCTACAATCTATTTTAGGTCCTCATCTCTCCAAATATCACTTCTCTGCAAATGCATGCTTTCCAGCAAGGCCCAGTCTCCATCTAACACACATAGGTACCTTCTTATGCACCATTTGGAAGAAGGAATTTCTGCATAGCCTTCCAGAATTTTCCTCTTGCCTCCTCCACTCTCCTCCCAGTCTTAAAAAAGACTCCTTCAACCTCACAGCCAGCTGGATGAGTCATGGGGGAGGAGGCTAGCTTTCTTCATCTCCCCCAAACAAGGACTCATTTTATTTTGACTCTGGCATCCTGTGCACCTTTGTATTAGCAGAACTGGGAGATGGTCCTGGGAAGACCACAGCAGCAGGGACATGTGCCTCCATCCAAGCATCAGGAGGGTTCCAAACCCCTCCAGGTTCTAACGTCTCCCTCTCTCTCTTGAGGTAACATTCCACTTGGAATACAATCTAGATTATTCTACCATTCAAAAGTTCTTCATTTTTCTCAATAAGAATACTGCTCATTAAATGGTCCCTTGATATTGATGTGGGTGTCAAAATGTAGGTTTGTTTGATGAGTGCTCTAACACATAAGCATTTTTTTACAGCAAATGTTAAAAAATAAAATAAAATGCTTGGAAATTAACTAGTTATGTAGTTTAACTGTACAAGGCTGATAAGAAAGACCTAGCCTTAAAATAAAGTGTCAGATCTGACAAGATAAAGAAATTCAGAGAATTTCAAAGGCACACACGTGATATTAAGGCTTGATGTTGCTCATCTGACACATATAAAATGAGTCATATTGATCAGAAACTTTTATAGGAGAAATGAGGGGTAGAATCAAGCAGTGAAAGGTTGTTATTTGCTTAAATGCTGTGTGTTGCAAATCGGAAAGGTAGCACTCATTTTCAACAACATCCATTAGTCTCCTACCTAGCTCAAATTCTCTGACCAGAATTTATAAGTAAGAATGAACCTTTCAGCAGTCAGAAAAGTATAATTTTTAAAATGGTTTCAGAACCAACTCTTGACAATTTCTTTTTTCTGCTTGACTTACACCTTGATGTGAAAATCTCCTTACCCTCCAAATGAATCCCAAATTTGTGTTCTGTTTATGTTCCTGATTTCAGGCTAATGTTACTTGGTTAAGGAATGCCTCTGGCCATTAGAGCTGTGAGAAGTGAAGATTTATGTTTGTTTGACACATGAATAGGCACTTGTGGTTCAAGTTCCACCAGAAATTAGTCATTGTGACCATGGGCAACCCATTTTCACTCTCTAGGATACACTCATCTCATTCACAAGCAAAGGCCATTGAGCAGACAAGGAGTTGTCAGTTGAAGGATCTACAGAAATCTATAGAGATAAACACAGAAGGCTCTTGGGGAACACAGAGTCATGTATCTGGGTTTTAGGAGGCAGTCAGTGTCCAGCTTCAAAGGAGCAGCAGTTTTACTGATTTAACTTTATCAGCAGATGGAATTTTGAACTTCAATTATTCATTCATTCATTCATTCAGTAAACAATTCTTGGGAGTCTGCTATGCATAGGATATAGTCATATAGTCACAGGAATACAAACAAAGGCAAGAAAAACATCTCTACCCTTTTAGAGTGTATATTCTGATGGGAGAGACAAACAATAAACAGGTAAACTTTAAAGACATCATTTTAGGTAAGAATCAGTGCTATGAAAACAATAAAGATCTTCGTTGCCAGCCATATGGGGACTATGAAAAAACACAGCCCAGGCAAGTGCAGGCTCATTCCAAACTCTATGGTCTCCCATCCATAGGATATTAATAGATCTCTGAATGGAGACATAAACATGCTTAACACTAATGCTTCATGTGGAAGTAAAGAAATAAAGAAAATAAACAATAAACTGAAACCTGAATTTTGCTCAATAAGCCAAAGAGAAAGCTGAAGTTCTTCTACAGCAGATGCCAATATGGTGTGTACCCCTGCATTAAGCCAGGATTCTCAAAAGGAAGAAAATGCTCCCCAAAGAGTAAGACTAGCTGGCTCTAGGCAAGAAGCAAATACAAATATCCCCTAGAGCATCCCTAATTCATAGACTCAGGATTTCACATTTAAAGTTCAACCAAACATGATCTTTTGTTTACCTCAGTTAGAATTATAACTGCAGAATATAAAAAATACATGAAAAATTCAAAGAACTAAAAAGACAGACTAAACGAGAAGTAAGCAACAAAATACTATCAAAATGAGTCAGTTGGATGAAAAAGAAAAAAGACCAAAACCACTGCTAAAAACAAAAAGAATTGTGCTGAAATCTCTTTAAACATGTTTTTTCTAAAATATATCTTATTGATTTCTTTACAGAGAGGAAGAGAGAGGGATAGAGAGTTAGAAACATCGATGAGAGAGAGACATCGATCAGCTGCCTCCTGCACACCCCCCACTGAGGATGCGCCCGCAACCAAGGTACATGCCCTTGACCGGAATCGAACCTGGGACCCTTCAGTCCGCAGACCGATGCTCTATCCACTGAGCCAAATCGGTTTCGGCGTTTTTGTTTTTGTTTTAATTGAAAAGATAAAAAGGATTTACAGGGCCAAAATCTAAGCTAGCACTTCTCAACTTATAGTCATCCTATGCCAGGGATCCCAAGACACATTCAGATGGTCTATGAGGTCAGAAATATTTTAATTATAATACTGAAGTGTTATTTTTCTTTCCACTGGGTAGATATATATTTTTAATCCTCACCTGAGGATATGTTTTCATTGATTTGAGAGAGAGAGAGAGAGAGAGAGAGAGAGAGAGAGAGAGAGAGAGAAACATTGATGTGGGAGAGAAACATCACTCAGTTGCCTCACACACCCCGACTGGGATCCAAACTGCAACCCAGGTATGTGCCTAACAGGGAATCAAACCCACAACCTTTTGGTGTATGAGACAATGCTCAAATAAACTGAACCACCCAACCAGGGCTGGGTTGACATTTGTAATGTTGGTACCAAAAAAAATGGGGGTGGGGAGGGAGACGGGTAAAACCGCTGGTACCTTAGCCCAAATCAAGGCAGTAGCCTCAATAGTAGTCCACGTACTGGCATTCAAAAGCCAGTTCCACTTAAGAATACCTTTAAATGGGGGGAGGGGGGTGTTAGAGAGCAACCAAAGGACTTTGTATGCATGCATATTAGCATAACCAATGGACACAGACACTGGGGCTGAGGGGCTTGCCTGGAGTGGGAATGGCTGGGGATGGAGGGGTCAAGCGGGGGAGGGGGGGAAAGGAGACATATGTAAAACTTTAGACAATCCTCTCTAATAAAATGGTAATACGCAAATCAACCATCATTCCACTACATAAGCCACACCCACCAGCCAAGCCACGCCCACCAGCCAATCAGGGCAAGTATGCAAATTAACCCCATCCATGATGGCTACAGCCACAGAGAGCAAGGTTTCCCAGGTAACAGAGCAAGCCAAGCTTTCCATAGCCATTGCAGGCCTAAGCCTCCACTCAAGCTACAAAGTTTCAATTATAGAAGGTAAACAAATTCAAACAAATGGCGGCAGAATGGAGCTTGAGAGAGCAGGCCAGGGTTGCCGGCAGCAACAGGGGAAGCAAAGCTTTCCGCACACCCTGGCCAGGCTCACCCACTTAAGGCTACAAAGTTTCAATTGTAGAAGGTGAATTAACTGCCACAGAAATGGCTGCCGCCCCGGAGGGAGCAGTAGGCTTGGCTCTGCTCCAGGCTACAAAGTTTCAATTGTAAAAGGAAAATAAATTCCAGATACCAGGGCCTCCGCTTGGGTTGCCGAGGGGCGTGGCCGGCCTGCAAACCACCACAGGACCTTCGCTCAGGCCGCTCCATGACCCAAGGGAACCCCCACCTGATCCGGGACACCCTTCAGGGCAAACCAGCTGGCCCCCACCCGTGCACCAGGCCTCAACCCTATCTAATAAAAGAGTAATATACAGATTGATCATCACTGCAACACACAATATAGCTGCCCCCATGTGGTCAAAGATCCTGCCCCCATGTGGACACAAGATGGCCACTACAAGGTGGCCAGCAGGAGAGGGCAGTTGGGAGGCACCCGGCCTACAAGGGAGGGCAGTTGAGAGGGACCAAGCCTGCAAGGGAGGGCAGTTGGAGGTGATCAACCCTGCAGGAGAGGGCAGTTAGGGGTGACCAGGCTGGCAGAGGAGGGAAGTTGGAGGCAAACAGGCTGGCAGGGGAGCAGTTAAGCATCAACCAAGCTGGCAGCAGAGTGGTTAGGGGGTGATCAGGCTGGCAGGCAGAGCGGTTAGGGGCAATCAGGAAGGCAGGCAGGCAAGCAGTTGGGAGCAGCAGTCCTGGATTGTGAGAGGGATGTCCAACTGCCCGTTTAGGCCCGATCCCACCAGGATCGGGCCTAAACGGGCAGTTGGACATCCCTCCAGGAGTCCCAGATTGGAGAGGGTACAGGCTGGGCTGAGGGACAACCCCCCGCCGTGCACGAATTTCATGCACCAGGCTTCTAGTAAATAAATAAAAAAGAATACCTTTAAATGAATAATAAAAAAATAATAAAAGTTAAGATTTTGTGTGATGAAATGGGTGGAATGCATTAAGCATTTTTGATGCATACTAAAATATATGTTTGCTGAGAAGAAAAGCACAATGTATTATTTGAGCTATGAGCTCTACTAACTGCTTTTTTGATGGATCGCCATTTTTACTTGAAAGAACAGATAAACAATGACTATTTGGACTTGGGTGTTTTCCAAGATTTTCCTTGAAAATGAATGAAATGAGCCTGTCACTTCAAGGACAGCAACTAACAGTATTCGTTGCCAATGATTAAACCTGAGATTTAAGCAAAAACTAAAATTTTAGAAAACTTGTATCTGCTACCATGAGCTTGACAGCTTCCCTATACATAAAGATTTTTCTGATGATATCAGTGGTGGTATTAACAAATGCAATTTTAAAAATTTCATATACTTTATTTTTTGAGGGAAGTTTGGGATTTAGAGAGAAATTGAGTAGATAGTACAGAGAGTATTCATATACTCCCTCTATCCCCAAGAGTGCTCCTTATTATTAACATCTTGCATTATTGTGGCACATGGGTTAACTTGATGAACCAATATTGATACATTACTATGAGTTAAATTCCATAATAAATATTAAGGTTCACTCTGTGTATTGTAGAATTCTATGTGTTTGGACAAATGCATATTGACATGTACCCACATTACAGGATCATGCAGAATAGATTCACTGCTCTAAAAATCCTCTGTGCTTCATTTATTCATCCCTTTCTCTCTCACCCCCAAATTCATGCTCTTTTTATTCTCTCTTTAATTTTGCCTTTTCCAAAATTTCATTATAGCTAGAATCATATAGTATGTAGATATTTCATACTGGCTTCTTTCACTTAGCAATACGCATTTAAATTTTCTCCATATATTTTTGTGGCTTGATAGTTCATTTTTTATTACTATATATTACTCCATTGTCTGTATATACCAGAGTTTACGTATCCATTCATTTACTGAAGGACATCTTGGTTGCTTCCATTTTAGGAAATTATGAATAAAGCTGCTGTAAAGTCTTGTGTGCAGACTTTTGTGGGAATGTAAGTTTCAACTCATTTGGGTAAATATCTAGGAGTGCAATTGCTAGATTGCACGATAAGACGATGTTTTACTGTGTGAGAAACTGACAAACTCTTCCAAAGTGGTTGTATCATTTTTTATTCCTTCCTACATGGAATGAGAGTTCCTATTGCTCCACATCCTTGTCAGCATCTGGTGTGGTCAAATTTTTAGATTATAGTCATTCTACTAAGTATGTTGTGGTATCTCACTGCTTTAATTTGAAATTCCTTAATAACATATGATGTAGAGCATCTTTTCACAGGCTTATTTGTCATCTGTATATCTTCTTTACTGAAGTGGCTTTCAGATCTTCTGCCCATTTTATAATTGTTATTGTTGGTGTATTTTTATTTTATTTTATTTATTTTTTTGCTGAGTTTTAAGAGTCCTTTGTATATTTTGAATATAAATCCCTTACCATGTACGTGTTTTGCAAATATTTTCTCCTAGGCTGTGGGTAAGTCTTTTTGTTCTCTTAGTTGTATTTATTACAGAGCAGCAGTTTTATTTTTAATGAAGTCCAATATCAATTTTCTTTCAGGGATCGTGCTTATGTTGTCATATCTGAAACCTCATTGCAAACAGGAGGTTGCCTGGATTTCCTACTCTATTATTCCCTAGATATTTTATAATTTGGCATTTTACATTTTGGTCTATGATGCATTCTGACTTAATTTATGGAAAGGATATAAGGTCTGGGTCTAGACTTCTGTTTTAACATGTGGGTATCCAATTGTTCCAGCATCATTTGTTGAAAAGATTGTCCTTTCTACATTGAATTGCCTTTGTGAGAAATCAGTTAAGTGTTCTTGTATGGGTATATTCCTGGACCCACTACTCTGTTCCATTGATATATTTATTCATTACCTCCTATAATTAGCCCACCTTGATTACTATCTATAATAATAAAAGCATAATATGCTAATTAGACAGGACGTCCTTACGGACGTCCTTCTAGATGACCTTCTAGATGAAGCCGGCTGCTGGAGGGAAGCCCAGGTCCTGGGTGCTGGAGGGAAGCCTGGGTCCTAGTGCCAGAGGGAAGCCGGTGCTGGCAGCCGGGGAAAGGAAGGCCTACTCTTGCACATATTCCATGCATCGGGCCTCTAGTGGTTTTATAAAAAGTCTTAAAGTCAGGGCAAGTCAGCCCTCCAACTTTGTTCTTTTTCTTCAGCATTTTGTTGGTATTTGAGACTTTTGCCTTTCCATATACATGTAAATTATTCCTTTAGAATAAATTTATCTAAATCTACAAAATAACTTCCTAGGATTTTGATTGGGTTTGAATTGAATCTATAGATCAAGTTGGGGAGAATTAACATCTTAATAATCTTCCTATCCATAATACAAAATATCTCTCCATTTATGTAGACCTTCTTAATTCCTTTCATCCGATTTCTAGTTTTTCTCATACAGATTCTTTACATATTTTATTAATTTTATGCTTAAGTATTTGTTACCTTTCCTGGTGCTAATAAAAATGGCATTGTGTTTTTAATCCAAGTTCAAATTGTTCCATTTCTGGTGTATAGGAAAGCATTGACTTCTGCATATTAACCATATATCTTATAGCTTTACTATAATTGTTTACTAAACCCAGGAGTTTGGGTTGTTGATTTTGAGGGGTTTTAGCTGTTGTTTTATAGTTTGTCATTACTTGGGATTTTCTACATAGACAACTGTGAACAAAAACAATTTTATTTCTTCTTTCTAATCTGTCTACCTTTTATTCCCTTCTCTTTTCTCACTTCCTTAACTTGGATAACTCCCCAGTTATTTATAGAGCATGCTCCAAGAATGATGAAAAATTGACTATAATGTATTTTATTTCTTAATCAGAAGAGGTAAAAAAGAAGCGTTACTATAGTAACTTAATCTTTTGTGATATTGATTTACTTTTGATACAGCTAACTGGAAAAGTTTACAGTATATATGCAGCTACAATGGAAGTTAATCTTAAAGAGAAGGAATTCTCTGTATTAACTTACAATCCAAGAATAGGCCTTATATTTACCTAACATAGCATCCCAGGGTCTCCTATATGATCATACCCTCTGGTGACAAAATTAATGTCACCAAGACATTTAGCATAATGCACTGTGTTGGATTAAATGTAGAAATGGCTTATACCGGGAACTAATACATATGTTTGGCAGCAGTTTTATTCATATGGGAAGAAACAGCAACTGAAAAATATCAGTGTCAACTGGGTGACTATAACTATATCATGAGATCTCATTTCACAACACCAGAGGTAAAACCGCAGGAGGCTAATTCTGCAATCACAATTTAGGCAAAGCTCCAACAATGCAAAATGCTCAATTCCGTGTAAATAGGAATAGGAAACTCTGTGAGGGTTTGGAGAAAGAAAGGGGAGCATGAGCCATTATTTCACCTTATTATAGAATAAAAGGTTTTCTCTCCTGAAAATCAGGAGCAGTCATGGAAGTTGTAGTTACAGTGTAAAGAATGACTTCCCCTAGAAAATTCCTCCTCTTTTTATTCATGAACAGCAGAGCAGTCTTGTTCTGCCTTCCTTATTTCTGTTAATACCTTCCAGGTTACCTCAGTCAGCAGCATGGGCACTGAAGTATGAGAAACTAGTCTGGAAGGCCACTTAGCTGGGTGGTCTTGGGTAAGTTACCTAACTTTTCTAATCCTCTGTTTCTTCATTTGTAAAATTAGGAAAATGGGTTGATCTACTTCAAAGTAGTTCAAAGGATGAAATGAGCTAATAATGCTTGTAAAATGCATAGTATGGTACCTGGCACATAGTAAGATCTATATAATATTATTGTTGATATTATCCTATATAATAAAGAGGTAATATGCAAATTGACCATCACTCCAACACACAATATGGCCGCCCCCATGTGGTCAAAGATGGCCACCCCCATGTGGACACAAGATGGCTGCCACAAGATGGCTGGCAGAGGAGGGCAGTTGTGGGCAATCAGGCCTGCAAGGGAGGGCAGTTGGGGGGGACCAGGCATGCAGGGAAGGGCAGTTGGGGGGAACCAGGCCTGCAGGGGGAGGGCAGTTAGGGGTGACCAGGTAGGCAGGGCAGGGCAGTTAGGGGCAACCAGGTCTGCAGGGGAGGGCAGTTGGAGGCGACCAGGCCTGCAGGGGAAGACAGTTGGGGTGACCAGGCCTGCAGGGGAGGGCAGTTGTCAGTGACCAGGCCTGCAGGAGAGGGCAGTTGGGGGTGACCAGGCCTGCAGGAGAGGGCAGTTGGGGTGACCAGGCCAGTAGGGAGGCGAGTTGGGGGTGACCAGGCCAGCAGGGGAGAGCAGTTAAGGGCAACAAGGCTGGCAAAGGGAGGGCAGTTAGGGGTGACCAGGCTGGCAAAGGGAGGGCAGTTAGGAGCAAGTGGGCCAGAAAGGGAGCAGTTAGGCATCAATCAGGCTGGCAGGGGAGTGGTTAGGGGGTGATCAGGCTGGCAGGCAGAAGTGGTTAGGGGCAATCAGGCAGGCAGGCAGGCAAGCAGTTGGGAGCCAGCAGTCCTGGATTGTGAGAGGGATGTTCCAGATTGGAGAGGGTGCAGGCTGGGCTGAGGGACCCCCCCCCACCCCCTGTGCATGAATTTCATGCACCGGGCCTCTAGTTACTAATAATAATGTTCATGTGGCTTATAAGTCCCACTGGTGGTTTGTTGTTGTTGTTTTAATCAGTCACATCCTCCCTTTCTCTCTATCTCTACCTTTTTACAGACCTGGAGTGTCTATTACCTGGCCCACTCTGATAGCATCTATTCTATAGTCTTTCCCTCTGTTTTATTTTACACACAAATGCCAAGTTAATCTCTCTAAAGCACACCCTGTTTAAAACCTTTATTGGGGCCACAATATCTACAGAAAAGAGTTTACACTTTTTACTCTGGCACTCAGGGCTTCCATAATTTCACCATAACCTTCAGCTCTAAATGCTCTACCCTGCCATGTATTTAAGTTGCAGCCAGACAACAGGGCAGCCAAGCTCAGACTTGATTGAGCTTCACAGTTTCCCAGAATGGTCAGGAGGGAAGGCAGCCAGATGGGGAGTGTAAACTGCATCCAGAGGAGCATGCCAAGGTTTAAAACTACAGAAAAGAAGCCAGATCTGTAGTCAAGACCAAGGGCTAAATTGGGGATCAGGAATGATAAATAAGCCAAGAAGGTCTGTGGGTAATAAAAGCAGCCAGACTGAAATCAAAGAACAAAGACAGGGAAAGAGGTGAGTTTAAGACTTTTTATGTGACTACAGCTAGGACTGCCAAAATGTGCTTTCATTCAATTCTGTCTCTAGAATGTGAAGAGTCAGAGCAGTTCAAAATGTGACTTAAATAGGATTGGGAAAATTGCAATTGCATAAAAAATTATTACTGTAACATGTAGCAATGGGAACATTCAGAACAGTCCATTTTTGTAACATAAAACTGGAAAACATATATGTATGTAAAGTTACTAAGAGGAATATATTAAATGCTTAATATTGGTGATTGAATTTTACATTAATATATGCATATTTATATATGTAAATATGCAAATGTCTAATATATTTATGTATTATATATTTATATATGCTTACACATATGTATTATATATAACATATATTTATTGACTAAATATATATCTATGTATGTGTATATGCATGCACATTTAGATATATAGATATAGAATAGATATAGATGTAGATGTAGATGTAGATATAGATATGATATAGATATAGATATAGATATAGATATAGATATAGATATAGATATAGATATAGATATAGATATATAGATATATAGATATAGATATAGATATAGATATAGATATAGATATAGATATAGATATAGATATAGATATAGATATAGATATGTACTCGATATAGATAGACATGGATTTACCAAAAATATACATGTTTGAATGTTAACACTGGTTAAGAGTAGTATAGGATTACAGGCAATTCAATTTCTTTTTCCATGTATATAAGTGCCAATTTTGTGAAGGAGTCTGTATTAAGAAAAACAAAAACTGGGTAAACCAAATACCTGGGCCACATAATTAATCAGAAAGAAATTAGTAGTTGAAATTTCCAAATCTGCTGATTACATAACAGGATTTAAGAAGCAGACTCAGTTACATAAAGAACTCTAGCTTCTGAACAAGTATAATGATTCTTAAGTCAAACAGTAATAAATAAATGTGAGAAAATAAAAGACATTATCCCACCTACAAATTCAAATCCATACCTCATATGACTATTACCTCCTTTAGATATAGATACTCAATACATTTTAGAGCACTTTTTCAGACATAGATGCATTAGGTTACAAAGAGAAATTTCAAAGCAGAAATAGATAAAATACAGATATTCTTGTGAATAATATGAGGTCTAATATACTATATAGAACACTTAATTGCTTGTGATTTTAAAAATTTTTTAAGCCAAATAACATGTTATATGACATATTAAGAACTTCTGACTATTTTTGAAGACTAATTAAAAATATTTACAAAAGATACTAAATTCTCTACTATGATTGAGCAGTATCACCATCTTCTAACAGATAAAGGAGCCAAACCAAAACAAAAAACAATGTGCATGGTGAGGAGGGGGAAGAAAGGGAGGTAAGAAAGAAAGTAAAGAAAAAAATAGAGTTTTTAAGAGTAGAGATTCATTTTTAGACAAAGAAAGGTATTTTTCTTCCTTCTTTATATTTTTTGTACATAGCACTATCCACAAAATCCACTGTTAATATGACATCAGGGATTAATTAAACATATAACACCAAGAACTCATTAGAAGTATTTAATATATTTTAAAGCAAAAATTAAAATTTAAAAACTCAAAATTTTAGAACATGGGAAAAGCATGTGTAAGAGATATTGTACCCAAATATGAATTTTTGCATTGTAACTTGCTAAATCAAAATAGAGAATGTACAATTAAAAAATGGTCTGAAAAAAGTGGGAAAGAAAGGAGAGAGAACTCATTAGAATGGATTGATCGGGTTTGGACTCTGGTGAATTGCCAAACAAAAGAAAAGCAAGCAAGAACCAAGTCCCACATTCCATTTAAAATGATTTATTATTTATTAAAGGATTCTAGATATAGCTTAACCTTCTCTGACTTTTTTTTTTTTTTTTTTTGGTCCCTGCCTTGAATCCAAAATTGCTCTGATAGATGGATCAAAAGCTATACTGTTTCTGGGCAGTTTTACTTCTATCTCTATGTACTGGGCTATCATTCTGTTTTATTACTCCTACTGTTTATTGCTCCTTTCAGTAATAATCCTTATTGAATTACAGCAATACCCATGGTACCTTCCAGAGCACAGAGAACTGGGTGTGTTTCCCATATCCTCTAAACGATAAAAAAAAGGCCTGGCATTAAGACCAGACTGGAGCTATCCATGCTGTAAAAGTGCCATGTGGGCTCCCTAAAGTGGACGTTCCCTCCATAAATAAAAACGACAAGCAAAACTTTCTGGTTTTCTGCAAGACGACCTCCTATTGATCCTTGCACACATTCCGCCCATTCTCATCTCGCCCCTGACCACCAAAGCCCACACCTCCCTCATATGGCTTTGAACTCATGTGGTATCTGTTCCATCCATTTGGCACTTCCCTCATATGGCCTTGTATTGATATTTATTTTTTCCTATGAACGTATTTTGCTATTCTATCTGGACTAGTGCCATCAGCAAGAAACAGGATTTGTTAAGCAGCTTTCTATACCAGGCTCTGCTTAAGTGGTTCTGGGGATGAGAGTCATGACTTTATCTATCAGGTCAGGCCTAACACTATCCAGAAAGGTTCTTTAAGTTATGACTTTATAAATACCAAAAAGAAAAAAAGAATAGTAGCTTGGTCAGTAATTCAGCAAGTGTTTATTGAACACTTACTATGTACCAGGTGTTGTTGACATGAAAGATATAGAAGACACAGACCATGCCCTGAAGGAGCTCAGACTATTGAGAAGGGAGTCACATAAGGGTTATAGTATAGGATATAATAACAGGGCTTCCTGACACCAGCCTTAGAGGATTTTACTATATACTGTGACATAAAATGTATGCAGGGAGGTCATACGTTAGAATCCCAGAGTCTTCTCAATAAAGGGCTATTGAAAAGTAAACCCTTAAGCCACAAGGATCTCATATTGAGTGGCCCTCCCCATTGCTGAATCTCTTGTTTGGCCCCCATGTTGTTCTCATCCCATAACAAGCCACGTAGGAGTGTTGCTTTCTTATATTAAGGGCATTATTGAAATTGCAGCAGGGATTTTTGTTCTCCATCAAAGATTTCCAAAGTTCAGATTTAAAATATAGAAGCATTTGCCCATGTATCATGTCTCTGGTTGCAATGGTCAGATTTTCTCTTTGTGTAGGGCTAGGTCTCCCCATCTCTCCCTGAGCGGGTTGTGAACCTCAGATTTATCCTGAAGTTGCCCCAATGGGGGAGGGGGGTTAGTGATGCAGTTGTAGAGTGACTTCATAAGTGTCCTGGCTGCATAAATAAATAAATAAATAAATAAATAATAAATAAATAAATAAATAGTTCTCCAATTGGCTAGAAAAATAAGTACTAAAACAAATTCCTTTGTAATACTGGTTTATTTTATCTTACCGAGCCCTCCCCCAATGCAGCCATTTGGGGGTATTTAGGCTCTTTAGAGATGGAATGATGGGAAAGCTTTATTTTAAACTTCTTTCAAATAACCCACTTTCACCACACCCCCAGCACCTAGTATAGTGCATAGTCCACACTTAATAAATATTTGATTTACTGATTCTTAATTGTTTTTATGGCAGTTTTCATGAGTCTTTAATGAAAGTTTTCATCGTACAAAAACCTATTTTTATGCCCATCATCATCAAGTCCAGGCCTGTACTGGCCCATACGGCAGGCACTGGCCACATGTGACTAGTGAACACTTAATGTCATTAGTTCAAGTGGAAATATGCTAGACACACCAACTTTCACAAACTGGGTACAAAGAACATAAAATATCTCGTGAAAAAATGTTTACATTGGTTACATATTATATGAGAATATTTTGGGTTAAAGTAAAAAATTAACTGTACTTTTTTATTTTTACTGTTTTCCAAACATCCTTAGTAGAAAGTTGAAAACTACATGTGTGGTTCACATTATTTCTCTACTGGACATGTCTGGTCCAGACAAAATGAGATTACCTTTATTTAAAATTCAAGTAATTTGTTCATTTTTCACAGTAAGGCCCAAAAGAAAAGAATCCAGATGGGACCCATCTGAAGCAGAGCTCAGTCAATATATCAACATGATACAAGATCTGGGGAAACTATTGCGGTGAAGACTGGGACCAATTAGGAAGAGACTTGGAGCTGAACTGCAGAGTTTCCATGAGGACTTCTTACATCTCGGCTGCCATAGCTTTAGTCGGTATCTTAACATCCTGACTCAGAGCCCAACGGAAAATTGTGGTAGGATACACAGTCCTGATGGCAGCGAGAAACATTGGGGCTTACTGCAGACGTGGGAGTTGAGACTGTTTGTTGAGAATGACCTTAAGTTACAATCACAAGAAATAAAACCTATTCAGTGAAGCAAAGTTAGAGGTAAACCAAGTAGGTGAATACAAATGAAAGCTCTCAACAGTTTCAGATCAGCTAGAAGATAGTCATCAAGCCTATAAAAGCATTTAGATTTCACTTCCCTGTTTCATTAATTCATATTTTTAATATTAACATTTGCCATATTTTCCATTGAAAATTACCTATTTGATAAAGAATTTTCTGTAGGGGGGCAATGGTAAGATATGTACAAATATAATACCTTAATTTAAAAAAAAGAATTTTCTGGGGCAAAGAGGAAAAATAATCCCTTCTTTAACTTAATAAAATATTTTGATAAATATGACAATTCATCATTTCTGTTAAACCATTACCCTCTCTTTCTTTTTTTGTTGTTGTGAATCCTCAGCCGAGGATATTTTTTCCATTCATTTTTAGAGAGAGTGAGAGGGAGAGACAGACAGAAACATCCACGTGAGAGAGAGATACAACAATTGGTTGCCTCCTGTAAACCCCAACCAGGGCCAGGGAACCTGCAACCGAGGTATGTGCCCTTAACCAGAATCAAACTTGGGACCCTTTAGTCCAAGAGCCAATGCTCTATCCACTGAGCCAAACCAGCTAGAGCTCTTTCTTAACTAGGGCTCTTTCTTAACTAGGGCTCTTTCTTAACTTTGTTCATTGCACAGGTCATCTTATAAAAGGTAGTACTTTACCTTTGAGAACTTTCTAAAGTCTTGCTAATTAGTTTCCAGAGTTGCATGGACCAATCACTTTAAAATCTCTGGCACTGTTTTGTCATCTGTACAATAAGTGTAGCAATGGATTCTATGTTTATATTACTCAGCCATCAAATAGTAAGTTATAGTCTCCTAATAAAAAAAGAGGGGGAAATAACATGGATATTTAAAAGAATTTGTGTTTGAAAGTTAATCCTGATATGAACACTGCCACTTTCTGACTTAGGAAAGTTACCTAACCTCTCTGAGCCTTGGCTTCCTTTTTAAAAAAATGTAATAGTTATATATATCCTGCAAGATCCCTGGAGGATCGATTGAGACCATTTATATGATCTTAATACAGAACCTAACCAGTAAAAGGCACTCAAACCAAAGTAGCTGTTATTTAGAACTCATGTACTCAACAATGAGGCTGATATTCTGATATGCGTGTATACATACATATAGATAACAGATCAGTATTAATTAGATATCGAGATAGATTAAATGATACTATTCCTAACACCAGTTAACTCACGGAAGAGAATTGCTAATATGTCTAGTCTCAATGGCATTTTTTTCTCTTTCACTTAAATATAAATAAATTCATTGTAAAACATCGTAGGTTAAATGGAACTTTGTGCATAATGCTAGATTTTCTTAAGTGAATTTAACAACTGGGAAGCACGAAGGTAGGTAACTATAAGAAGCTGCCAAGAAAAATGTTCACATTCCCTCTGCAGGATTCTGGACAATGCCCTAGGGGCTTAATCACAAGGAACAACAACAGCCTGTAATTATTGGAATCGAGAGTCTAGGTCAGTGGTCGGCAAACTCATTAGTCAACAGAGCGGCAAACCGCGGCTCACGAGCTGTAGTTTGCCAACCACTGCCCTAGAGGAACAAAAATCTCCACCTGGTTAAAACTTTCAAGAGTCACAGAGTTAATCACCTGAACATCTCCTGGGCTTTCCGAATTAACCAGAAAGAGGTTTCAGTATCACCCCTAGTCTTAACGGAGAAAATCACCTCTCTCATGAATACATTTATTATTGTTTCTTAATAGAAAAAAAAGAAATAAGGGAAGAATAAAAGGAAGGAAGCAAGGAAGGATGGAAAATAAAAACTAATCAAAGATTCCTTTGCTGGGTCTCTATTCAGACATTTCCTTTTGTCTTCTTCCTTCACTATGTTCATCAATAACAGTTTAGTGCACCTTAACCAGAATTTGTGCTTTCCCAGTAACGTTTGAGTTTTAAAAATAGGTCATTGTTGTTGTTTTTCAAAGGCAGTTAACTTGTAAATAAATTTTAAAAAATAATAATTAAAAATCCAGCTGCCATGGTTTTGCTTTATCCTGTACCGATTTTTATAAATATGTCCTTTATTAAACTTTCTTTAAATTAACCTGTTTTGAATATACATGTATTTCTTGCTGATATCCTGACCAATCCATGGACTAAATAACCAGCTTTTATATTCTACCTTAAAAGTCTCAATCTGTCACCAATCCTACACCAATGGCCCAGCTGAGGCCCACTGGACCATTGCAAAAATTACCCAACTAGTCTCCCTGGCAAACCTTTCCAGTGAGTCCTAGACCCAACAGCCTGAGTAATCTTTTCAAAAGACAAATTTGATATTATTTTCCTCTTTAAAGCCTTTAATTTATACCTTTTGACCACCTTCTTCCAGTTATAAGATAAATAGGTACTGGGGAAGTAATGTACATGATTATGTTTAACACTGTCACATGACATATTTGAAAGTTGCTAAGAGTTCACATCACAAAGAAACTTTTTTTTATAACTATATGAGATAGATTACCTTATTGTGGTAATAATTTCACAATATATGTATGTCAATTCATTTTGCAGAACTTTAAACTTATACAAGGCTGTATATCAATTATAAAGATTCTTAGACACTACAACAAAGCCTTTAGTGACATCCTATCTCCTTCAAGTTGAAGTCCATGTCTCTTGCTTACAAGGCCATACACCTGCCCCTTCATCTCCTTTCCACTTCTCTGCCCTCTTTCTGAACCTTCCACACACTTCTGAAACAGCATTCTAAAGGGTAAGCCTCAATGTTCCAGCCCTTAGCAGGTTGTGGGACAGGATAAGGGTAACATTTGGACTCTATCATGACTGAAAGAACTCTATCTTAGAGGCCTGATTATGACTCCTTGCTCTCAATAAAATTCTGTAGTTGAAATTAACCCAACCACATCCTTAAAGGAAAGAATGTATGACAATAACATCCTTTTTCATTTACGTTCTGCAAAATAGTTGTTTTGTTCATTAAATGATAAACTAGAATTTTTGCACAAGTATTATTTTATAGACCCTTTGGGTGGTCCACTGACCATGGAAAACATCTTATGACTACTCCCATCAACCACCACCAGATGATGATATTGGGACAACTGACCTCATCCTCATTCCCAAGACCGACACCTACCCCAAGGCCCCTACATAAACCACCCACAAGAACCCCCCAAGGAGCTCGACTTCTCTTTTCTGGTCAATTCCCTTGTGCACAAGCTCTTTTCAATAAACTATCTGCTTGGTCTTATACTGAGTTCAGTGCTCATTTCTATGACATTGAGACTCAAGAATCTGACATTTAAAGTCCAGTAACAGTTGCTGTTTGTGTCATGTGTGTTGATATCCTAATGACCAAAACAAGCCACAGGATCAAGCCCAGAGTCAATTTATGAGGGGACTATCCAAGGAAATGGTTATTGGTGTGCATAATTAACTGAGTATTATTGATGTAACTAGAGGCCTGGTGCACGAAATTCATGCATAGGTAGGGTCCCTAGGCCCAGACAGCAATCAGGGCTGATCTGTGGGGTGAACGGCAGGGCAATCAGGGGGCCCCCACTGGCACCCGCCTTGGCCGGCCTGGCCCCGCCCACTCGCCAGCCCCACCCCCCACCACCACCACCAGTCGCCTCCCTCTGCGGGGCAACCGGCGGGGTGATCGGGGGGGGGGGGGGTCCTGCTGGCACCTGCCTTGGCCAGCCTGGAGCCTGCAGGCTGGGGGCAGCTCCTGCATTGAGCGTCTTCCCCCTGGTCGTCAGTGCGCATCATAGTGACCAGTAGTTCCGCCGGTCATTATGCTGTTCGGTCGATTTGAATATTAGGCTTTTATTATATAGGACAAGCGACCATAATGACCAAAAGAATGAACAGAAATCTACCTATCTGTCTATCTATCTATCTATCATCTATCTATCTATCTATCTATCTATCTATCTATCTACCTATGCCTCCCAACCAAAGTAAGTCAGATCATACTAAAATAGAGATATCAACCACCATTAGCTACAGGATTTTACATTAACTTTATTCACTATCAAAAATAAGTCTACTTAATGAAAACTATTACCTGCACTGCAATCAGCACGGAAAAGAAAATTATATTATTCAAAGGTCTTTTCAATCCTAGATAAGGTGCTAACTAACTTGGCAATGGGAGGGTGCCTGATGGTTTAAATCCAGAAACTGTGACTACTGCCCCTAAGAATGGTAGGTTATGTGTTCCAATAAAATAATGACTTCCTTTGTCTTACTTGAAATACAAAGGACACATTTATCCCTAAATAATGTAGAGTAAGATAGCAAAGGGGCAAACAAGACATATTTCTAAACAAACTTTAAACAATGACTAGCAAATGTTATAAGCAAAATTACAGAGTATTTATTGGGAGGGGTAAATTAATATTGAATACCTTGCTTAGTAAAACATTGGTTAGAATTTTTAGTACCATCTGTTTTTGTGAGAAGAAAAATATATTACTGAGTAATGCCAGAGTCTCAAGCTGAAGGAGATAATGACTATGAAAGAGAAACTCAGTCCAAGTAGGGTAAAGTTTGTGAATAAGATTCTCTTTACTCCTCTACAAAACTCTGAAGATCAAACAGCTCCTGCAACCACTTCTCTTCTCTGAATCAAGGTTAGTCAAATAGTGAGACATTCTGCCTCTGGGGTGATCTAGATGCAGTAAGTAAATGGAACACAGGATTTTCCCCCATGGGAAGGGACAGTGTGCTCTGGTTTGGAAAGCAGAGTGCACTGGTTGTAGGAGAGGGAGCGTGTGGTAGATGGGAGTTAGTTTTCCATCAAAGACTCATGCTCCCTTCAGTTGTACATAGTCATTGCCAAGAAAGGGCTGGAAGATGCAACACTACATTTTTCAACCTACTCTGCATCCCTGTAGGGTAATGTGATGGACAACTGGTCAATTCAATGGCAGTGGAAGTGATGTGTACTACTTCCAGACCTAGCCAATAAAAAAAAATGCCATGTGATTTTTTTCACATCCTGTAATATAATGATTTATAATGAGAAATATATTTTTGGTCTTCAACCCCATTCCTGGCACAGTGATCCTTAAACCTTTGGAATTACCTGTGATAAAAGCAATAAAGTTGTATTTTGTTATGTTAATGAAGCAACTTTTGCAAAGTCCTTAGGCTTGGGACTGGTGACCAGGAAGTCAACCATGTGATTAGAGGATTGGAACTTTCAGTAACTCTTTCCCCCAACCTCCAATCTCTGGAAAGGGGATTGAATCAAGACCAATGGCCAATGATTTAATCAACCATCACTTGGTAATGAAGCTTCCAGAAAAACCCAGGAGAGGGTTTAGAAAGCAGAGTGCCTGGGGAGAACATGGAAGCCCATGCTGTTTCCCCTTACCTTGCCTTATACATCTCTTCTCTCTGGCTGTTCCTGAGTTAGATCTTTGGAAAAGAAACCAGTGACCTAGTGAGTAAATGGGTTTCCTGATTTCTGTGATCTGCTCTAGCAAATTAATCCAACCCAGGAAGGGGATCATGGAGTCCTCTGATCTACAGCCTGTCAGTCAGAAGCACAAGTAACAACCTGGTCTTGCTGATGATGTCTGAACTCCAGGGTGTGGCTCTTTGAAACTTTAATATAGCCAGTGGGTGAGAAGCACAGGTAATGAACAACCGTGGCTTGTGATTGGCATCTGAAGTGTTGGGGTTAGGAGGCAGTCTTATAGGCCTGAACCCTTAACCTGTTGAATCTGACTCTGTCCTCAGGTAGATAGTGTCAAAAGTGTGTTGAATTGAGTTGCATTCTTGCTTATGTTGAAGAACAGCTTGTTGTTAGTGTGAGAACTCCCCCGTAAAAATTGAATTTGGTCTCAGGAATCCAAAATACATCCTTGTCCCCTAATTGTGCTGACTCATTGAACCTCAGGACAACCTTGGAAGCTATGCTGTAATGATGGCATACCTCCATCAGCTTAGGGCCCTGAATGACAACATAGAACAAAACACCAACCTATCCTCCTCAAACACTACCCCCACTGGGATTTATGTGAGCAAAGTAAACTTTGTGTTAAACCACTGAAATTTTTCATTTTATTTGTTTTAACAGATGGCATTACCTTAAAAAATATGTGGAGATCTCAGGAAATTTAGCCTCACTGGAATTCTGATGTCAAGTGAATTAGATTAAGTGAGTTGGTAAATAGAAGAGCTGGGGGGAAATGGATGTGCAGTGACAGGGATCAAAGCCAAAAGCAATGTCTTTGGAGCCAGACAAATCTGGATTTGAATTCAAGATTCACAACTTATAAATAAGTAGAGTGACTGCCATGAAGTGACATTCTTCATTAATTCCTACTATTGCCAGATAGCATTTTAAGCACTGGGGATATTGCAGCAAATGGAATAGAAAATTCCCTATCATTTTGTTTATATTCTTGTCAGGGAGGTGGATAATACACAGGGAAAAAAAAAAAAGTACGGTACAATGTCAGGTAGTTATAGGCTCTATGAAAAATAATGAAGAACAAGGAGATAGAAGGGCAGGGTACATTAGGTAGAATCATATTCAGAGAGGGCTTCTCTAAATAGGTGACATATGTTAGAAATGTGCATGAAGTGAGGGGGTGAGCCTAGCTGCTATTGAGAGAACAGAGTTTCAGGTGTAGGAAAACTTAAGTACAAAAGACCCAGAAAATGACATAAGCTTAGCATATCAAGAAACAGCAAGGAAGCCAGCATGACTGGAATCAAATATATAAGATAGGAAAAGTAGTAGGAAATGAGGTTAGCGAGGTATGCGATGCTAAGATCATATAGTACTTTGCCTTAGTTCGGGTCTCCTGGAAGCAGAACCTAAAACAAGAATTGGTGTGAAATTGATTTATTAAGAGAGTCCTCTCAAGAGAATGATAGGAATTAAGCAGTATAGGCTAAGAGGAAACAAAATAAAACAAAGCAAAAATGTGAGCTCTGCTTTGGCTAGAGACTAGTCTCAGTCCAACGCCACAGGGAGCTCTGGAGAACTTTGTAGCAAGAAGAATGGCCTTTTGTTCCCTCATGTCATCAGTCACTTACCAAAAGGCAGCTCCTCCTGTGTAACCAAGGGCAGTGCTCAGGAGAAATGGGCAGCTCTGAGCCATTAGCAGCCATGGCAAGTTAGGAACATTGGCCTGGTAAGTGATACATTAATAGCATCCACCACTTTCCACCCTTGAACCTCACATATCCACATGAACTTCGGTCCATCCAGACAATATTTGTCCAGGATTCTGGTTGGTCACAATTTCAAGAAAAGTTTATATGAGGAGGGTTAGTACTGCTGCTGTTGGTCCTGTGGCTGTAACTGATATTATCACCTCCCTCCTTCATCACCCATTCTAGATTCCCTGCTGGCTCTCTAGCTCTTTCACTGGACTGCTAGGTTGCCTGGCAGAGTGGACCTCATCTATGTGGGTTCTGTGTGTTTTATGAGAACTTAGCTGCTGCACCTACAGATCCAATTAAAACTGTGCATAAGACTAACAAGAAATGCCCCAGCACATCAACTAATGGCCAAAATTATGTAGCAACAATCGTATCTCCTTGTGATGATCAAGGTCAATCACCCCTGCCCATGTCCTCATTCTTTGCCTGCTGACCTACAAGCACAAAGTATCCAAAGAAACCTGATGGCAGTTTAGTATTGTGTCCCCTGAAAGTATCCTTCTTCTCTGGGACCCAAGATCCAAGTCAGAGAATAAATACCTTAAGCTCTTGCCCGGCCAGTGTGGCTCAATAGTTGAGCATCAACCCATGAAACAGGAGGTCACTGGTTCAGTTCCCGGTTAGGGCACATGCCCAGGTTGTGGGCTCAATCCCCAGTAGGGGGCATCAGGAGGCAGCCAATCAATGTTCTGCTCTCACATCACATCCATGTTTTTATCTCGCTCTTCCTTCTCCCTCTCCCTTCTTCTTTCTCTAAAATCCAATAAAAACATATTTTTTTTAAAAAAGTATTTTAGGCTCTTAAGGCCTCATACATATTATTCAGTCTCTGTCACTATTGCTTTTTTTATATATATAACCTTACTAGAGGCCTGCTGCACGGATTCGTGTGCCGGTGGGGTTCCCTCACCCTGGCCTGTGGGGATGGGGCTGAAACTGGCTCTCTGACATCCCCCGTGAGGTCCCAGATTGCAAGAGGCCCCTCCTCTCTGGTTCTGGGTGCATCACCCGAGAACCGCAGTTGCCAAGTCACGGCAGCTCTGCAGCCCCTGCATTGAGCATCTTCCCCCTGGTGGTCATTGCACCTCATAGCTACCAGTCAGATAGTCAAATGCTCACATGGTTGCTTAGGCTTTTATATAGATAGATAAAACATAAAAACTGCCCAGCCAGTGTGGCTCGGTGGTTGAGCGCCAGCCTATGAACCTGGAGGTCACGGTTCAATTCCCAATCAGGGAACATGCCCAGATTATGGGCTTGATCCTCAGTGGTGGGCATACATGAGGCAGCCGATCAATGATTCTCTCCCATCATTGATATTTCTCTCTCTTCCCCTCCCTTCCTCTATATGAAAAAAATAAAATGTAAAAACTATTCTCAGCTCATCAGGCTATGGTAAAAACAGGTTGTGGGCAGGATTTGCTCCATTGGCCTGGTTTGCTGACCCCTGCTCTAGACCTATCAAGCCTAAAGTTGTGGGGACAGGAAATAGAAATTACCTTGATGGGTCACTGGGAGTGACCAAAAGCACGGTCACCCCTACTTTTATCCCTAGGTCCTTTGATCCATATGCACTACCTACTGGAGACACATTAATAACACCCTGATGAGAAGGAGCACCTGCTGTTGGCTCTATACATAGCCCCTGACTCTGCCAGTGTAGTTTCCTCATTCATAATCCACTGTGTGAACACTGGGGTCCTGCAGTGATCAGGAGCAGATGCTGGCTGATGTCAACTGGCCAAGTCATTTCATTCACTTGATTACTTGGTGCCTCTTTTGCAGTCATTCTTCTCTGGTGGCATTCAAATGCAATACAAAGACAGTCATATTTTGAATTTGCCCTTCGAATTTGACAATATAAAATAGCTACAGTTTCTTCTGAGTGATCAGGCTCCTCCATTCCTGTTGTTAGACATTTAGAGGAAGATGAGGGGATGAAGACCAGGTGAGAAATTTCAACTCATCAAACTCAAGTGCCAGAGTGTCGCTCTTCTGTATTTTCCTTACCTTCCACCTGCCCCTCCCTTAGTTCCCCTTCCTCCCACCGTGTTGTCAGATAAAAATACAGGATGCCCAGTAAAATCTGACTTTTAGATAAGCAAGTAATTTTCGTATGTGTGTGCCCCACTCAATACTTGTGACACACATCTACAAAAATATGACTTGTTGTTCAGCTGAAATTCTCACTTAACTAGGCATTCTGTACTTTTATTTGCTAAATCTGGCATCCAAAGACCACCACTGCTGCTGCCCTATGTCATGCCGTAATGCACATTGTCTTTATTGCAGTTCTCTTAGTCATACTTCAAACTCTCTTAAATACTTGTGGTTTCCTAAGCACACTTTCATATCCCTCTACCTCTGCCTGCTGCTATTTCCTCAGCCTCAAGTCCCCTTCCCCATACACTTCTATATAGAAGAAATCCAATTCATTCATGAAAGCCCAGCTCAACTGTCTGTGAAACCCTTCCAAAGTCTTCCTGTCAAATTCAATTGCTTTTTTACCTTTGTTCCCATAGCATTATTTACCTTTGGGGTAATACATACTTCATTCAGCCTTACATTTTCATTAGTTGTTTGTATGCCTTTCTTTTCCATTGTAGTCTCAAGCTCCCAACACCTCTGTTTTTTTATTAGCTCATCAAAACCAAGCAAGCACAGTACTTGGATATAAAAAATAAAGAACGTTTTCCTGTTTCAATTGGATTAGACCACAATGTGTCGATCTAATCCAGCCACAGACTAAATGTGAAGCATGGTTCTGCCAATAACGATTAGCATCAATTGTAAAAGTGACAGTCACTTTGGTTGTGTTTTGCTCTGGCAGACAGCTTTAGAGACAGTCTAAAATCCATGGCCAGAGCAGGTGCAAGTGAGAAGAGCCAATGTTAAACGGGTTTTTAAAAGTCGTGATAATTCCATAACCCAGGGAAGACTATTATTGATATAGATCTGATTCTAACCAGAGATATTTTTATCTGTGTGTACATAAGCTTTCTATGTAATTGACATCATCCTATATTAAGTTATATATTTGAGCAATTTCACTTAATTGTATACATAAGCATTTACCTGTGTCTTTAGAAGATTTTTAAAAGCATTTTAGTAGTTTATTAAAATATTCTAACAGATAGATGTATAATTGGAAGTTTTTGGGGGGCAGACATTTATTTTAATAGTATTATTGAAGAATAATTGACAAATATATGCAGTAAGCTGCACATATTTAAAGTGTTTAGTTTGGTCAGTTTGACACATGTATGTACCTGTAAAACCATCACCACCATCAGGATAGTGGCCCTAACCAAAGCTCCCAAAAGTGTCCTCCTGCCCTTCTGTAACCTCTCCCCGACATTGCTAATCCCTAGGCAACCACGGATTTGCTGTCTGTCATGGAAATTTGTTTGTATTTTTTTAAATGTTATATAAATGAAACCATACAGTATAAATATTTTTGTCAGAATACTTACACTCACCATTATTATTTTGAGATTTATCCATATTGTTGCTTATAATCAAGAGTTTATTTCTGTTTATCACTACGTAATATTCTATTGTGTGGATATACCGCATAGATATTTTGGTTGTTTGCTGTTTGGGGCTAAAGAAATAAAATTATTATGAATGTTCTTCTTTGAGTCTTTGTATTGACATGTGCTTTTCCTTCTGTTGAAAAAATTCCTAAGAATAGATAGAGTGACTGAATCATATGATGTATATATGTTTAACTTTTGAAGAAACCATCAAACTGTTTAAAAAAAAAGATAGTGATGAAAAACCCTATCATATAACTCAACATTTAAAAGTGCAACCATTAATAGAACAAAATGGCATGGGAAACACACAGTGAAGGGTACGATTATTTCATAGTCACCAGCAAAACCCATCACACCTCATTTTAGAAACAGTGTTAGTGAGGGAAGGTCCTGGGTTTGTCCTCTCCCCTGATGAAACCAGCTTGTCCCTGCTACATGGTCTTTGATCTTGCTTAGCTTTTAATCAGTCATGTTAGATACGCCTCCCAATTCTAGGAAGCACTGCTGGGAAAATGTTAACCAATAATAACAGGTTATAAGCAGCATTAAACAAAGATATGAGCACATCTCTGGACAGGTTAAAACAAAAAGCACCAGTCTTAGAATATAAAAACGTGGGGCGGAGTCCCATCTCTACCACTTCCTAACTCGATAACCATAACTGTGGCCGACCTACCGAAGGTCCATGAACTTTAGTTCCCTCATGTAAAGTTCATCAGTTTTTCTAGGGATCAAGCATCATGACCTTTAAGTAAAAATAGTGCATGCAAGACATTTAAAAAAATAGAAAATAGTTATATTTACAGATTAAATTAATCTATAACAAAAGGTTTTATCATCAAAGTCATCAATCTCAGCCCCTTGGCCCTAGTAATAGTATTTTGATAACTGTGCTCATTACCAAAATTTTCACAACCAAGTAAACTGGTGGGAAGAATGTTTTTTCCAGCATCTGTCCATGGGGCGGTTGGACAGTGAGTATAATCAACTGCCACCTTGTGGGTTTAATAGCCTCACTCCTGACTTTGAGAACATGACCTACGCTAATCTGCACTCCTATTAGCAACTCCCTGGAGCTGGGATGGACATAGGTGCCAGCTCTGGAGAGAGGAGCCTGGTGCTTTTGCCTCCAGCAGCTGCCTGGAGTTTCAGGCCTCAGGCTCTTTGATAGCAAATGACAGGCCTCCAGCTCTGGAGGAAAAGGGAGAAAGAAAAAGGATTCCTTCTTCATTTGTCTAGTAGTGGTAACAGACAGAGGAATGCAGGGGCAGGGGGAGGGGAGAGAGAGAAAGAGAGAGAGAGATTATTTTTCCTCCTGGCTGGAAAGAGTTTCTCACAACTTTAATCAGCAGAATGCTTTTTTTCACCGAGAGACTTGTGCAACAATAAACGCATCCAACCACTCAGGTTCAAATTTGGCCATTTCTTTGGTGTAAAATTGCTTTGCGGGTTGAAAAAGGCAGGTAGGGAATAGATTTTTATGGCAGAAAGTACACTGGGGACTAGCCCTACATCTGCTATTATGCTCTTTTAAAAATTCTGATAATCTACAGTAAGTATTGTTGCACAGATTGGATCTAGCCCCACGCCAGCCCCAGAGCCAAGGTGCCTTATATAGCCTGCAGGCTCAATAAATAATTTGTACAAATGAACAAAAATGAAATAAATAAGCATCACCTAAGAGGGAAAAAAATTAAAGACATATAAGACTCTCTTCTCTCTGGAGGAGACTTTCTCTCTGGAGAAACACCTGGTGTTTCAAATACTGGGACCTGTCTCTCTATCTAATAAGCTTACCCTCCTTTAAAGTGCAAACCAATCACATACTGGGCATCAAGTTAGTGACTTTTAATTCTATTCACTTTTAAATGGCCTACTCAAATAGGTGAAATAACTTCCACATGATTATAAAAACAATGAATATCCTAAAACAAAAATATAACTGGATCAAGACACATTAAAATACAAGCATTAAGTGTCTCTCTACAGCCATTGGCTTGTGACCCTCTTCTTTCCAACACACAGATAGACTGAATGGGGCAACACAGATGTGGCATGCCCACTTGTTTGTGTGAAAGAAGTATTCCAGCATTCATCCCATCAAAATGAGTACAACCTTGTCTCTTTAGCTTAAGTGCCCTGCACTAAATGCCTCTCATTTCTTTATTTTATCCTATCAATCCTTATTATCGATTACAGTTTCAGACCCTGCATTCTGCCTTTGGGGTAAGAAAAAATGGATAGAGAAACATAACAGCAGTCTGTTGAGGGCAAGCAAAATGATAAAAACAAATAAAAAAGTCCCTGAGGGCAGATATCATGATTCCCTGGGCTTTGTATCCCAGTGTCTAGCTCAGTGTCTGGCATGTGTATCATAAATTTTGATGGAAAGAAATGCTTCCTAACAAAGATACATACAAGTGCACTGGGCCACAGAAGAGATTTAGGGTCAGTTTCAAAGAAGCTGAGGCCTAAAGGATGGGTAAGCAGGTAGATGAAGAGCAAAAGGACATGCCAAGGAGTAGCGGCAGGTGTAAAGGCAGGAGGAATGAGAGCTTGGTGCCTGGCGGGCCCAGAGGGTAGAAAGTAAGTGGGTGTGGCTTGTGTGTTGGTATCGGCTGTGTTTGTAGTAGTAGCAGGACATGAGCAAGAGAGGGGTAGTAGGAGACATAATCAGGGGCCTTGACATTGTTTTAAGAAGTTTGGACTATCATATAGCTTAGGTTAAACCACAATTTCTTTGGGGCTAATGCCTCTATAAAAGGTCACTTTTTGCACAACAGTGCTATGCACAGAAGGAAATCATCTCACAACCATCGCTGTCACTATCTCCATCATCACCCTCATCTGACATTCCCTGAGTTCTTAGCAAGTGCCAGAGCAAATACGATTTTTAACCAACTTTGACTTCAAGTTTTATGCCTCATATACTCTGCCTCTCTTTATAAACATCTGTTGATTTATTGGATTTATATATTTTCTCTCCCCCTCCATCCCCCCAGAATTGTTGCATTTGATGATCAATTTAACTCTAGCTTACTACGGTCCATTTTCTTTTCTTTTAAGCTAATAGTGTGATGAGGTGGGCACTGTGAACAGAACATGGCAATAAGTCAGCCTAGTCACTGACCTTCCGGGACAGGTCTGAGCTTCATCCCACCTCCACCTCCATCACTCATCATAGACACTTATTCTGAAAAATCAGAAAGGGCAGCAGTCTGACCTTAGTGCGTTTCACCACCTTTAATCAGCCTTCTCTTCGCTTTACCTTCCCCCCAAATGACAGATATCATTAAAACCTCCATAAAACTTTTTAGCAGTTAACTAAGTCCCAATCTCCATGGGAAGAATAAATGGAGACACATTTTTTAAACATATAAACTGAATCTTCCGAGGTACAGCGTTGGAGGTTGCCATGGAAACCTTTCTCTCTCCTTCCTACTGTTTTTGGCGAGTTTTTCCTTAAACAAAACAGGAAAAAAAAATTAATGCCCTCATTAGCCCCATCTCCATTTCCAGCAGAACCAGAGCATTCTCCCAAATGTCTTATGGCCCAAGTCACAAGCGCACAATATACTGAACACTGAGAAAAGTATGTACTTTAGTTCCCCAATATTAAGAATTGAGGACTGAATTCCTTCACTCATCCATTCAATGCGTCTAATCTAGAACTCTCTCTTTCTAAAGGTTTAATCTAGGCCCTTTGTGAATACAGATTTGCAAAAAGGCCCTCATTTAAAGGAGTCAACCATCTAGTGGGAGAGTGAAAAAAAATGAGTACACGGCTAGGACTTAAGGCAGCATATGAGAGAAGTTTAAATGCTACAAGGTTCACAGGAAAAAGCAATCTTACCTGGCTAGAGCCAGCAGGTAAGGCTTCTGGAAGTGCATTTCAAATGATTCCTGAAAGTTGACTAAGAATTTCAGGGCTGGAAGTCAGGTTTAATTATACTGGGTCTTCTGTGTCAGGCTTAGCTTTAACTTAGCAGAAAAGGAGTTTATGAGTCATGGTGTGATATGATATATGATGTGATATATCTGGATCATAATTCTGAAAGGGTAGTAAACTACTGAATTGGGAGAGATCCTGAAGGCTTGGGTAGGATTGAAAGGAGAAAAACAGGGAATTTAGAAGGATCAACCACTATGGGGACATGATAGTGTTTCATTTCCTATATATCAACCTGGAGGTAGAACAAATTCTTTCCCCCCCAAATTAACTGACAGGATAGAAAAAAATCACAGAAACATTTCTTGTAGCAGTGCTAATTGAAATCCTAGCCAAGGATGGAACTAAACCTTTTCTGAAGCATAATGAAAGAGTTTTAGGAAGAGAGGTTCTTTCTTGATAAATAATGGCTAAACTTTTCTATATGTAAACTAGCCAGATTCCTCATTTTCTTTGATCATACATTTTATATCACATTTATTTCATTTCAAAAGTGACTCTTAGGGATGCTTAAAGCCTGCTCTCCCTACATGGTCGTTTCATTGAGGCAAAGGGCAGAAATTCATTTGTCTGGAACCCATTAATTCCTGGCACTTAGCAAGTACCAGCAAACATTTGTGCATTATGGCAGAAATGCTTCTTGAACATTCAGCTAAGATGCTGACCTGAAAGTAATATTAAAGGTCTCCCCCAACCTTCCCCCCTCCAAAATCAAATCATCCTCTGGCCCCTGTGAACTCCTAAAAGTTAACCCAAGAGCTATGACTTGGATTATGTCTGAGGTTCAGTGGTTCCTAGCCTAAAATTGAAGTATTTTTTAATCAGAGAATAGTAGATTTTCTTTTTGTCACCTGAGGATATTTTTTCCATTGATTTTTTTTCTAGGGGGAGGGATGGAAGGGAGGGAGGAAGGAGAGAGGAGGAGGAGGAGGAGAGAGAGAGAGAGAGAGAGAGAGAGAGAGAGAGAGAGACAGAGAGAGAGAGAGAGAGAGAGAGAGAGAGAGAGAGAGAGAGAGAGAGAGAAACATTGAGAGACACATCAATTGATTTTGATAAGGTGGGGATCCTGTAATCCATGTCCATGCCCTTGACTGGGAATCAAACCCACGACCCCTTGGTCCTCAGACTGACACTCTAACCACTAAGCAAGACTGGCCAGGGCAAAAATAGATTTTCAAGAGCAAATTTTTGATATATTTAAAGCCTAATTGAGGTTCTCCATTTGCATATGGCAAAACTAGAAATTTTCTTGCTTTTCACTGGATATAATTATCTCATAGTGGTCACACTGCTTATATCTCATGCTGACCAGGAACTTTATCTGGCAGCTATTTAAGTCCCTGGTTAATTAAAAATGGGAAAACAAAGTAATTATTACTTAATATATGCAGTTGGCTTGATAGCGAGATCTTTTAGAACAGTGACTCCATGAGGACATAAGAATAAAAATGAAATGATCTTTAGGTATGAAAATCTGGGAACCAGATAATTCTTGTGACAGTTCAACTAAGTGCCTATTGCCTCCATTATCATATTAAGAAGAATTCATCTTTCCCAGGCACTGGGACAGAGACCTGGAGCAGATAAGCTTTGCTTAAAAAGGGGTGTTGGGGAGTGGGAATAACTACAGCACAACTTGATATAAGGAAGGTAGGAGTATCTGGGGCATTGGGTTCCTGAGCAGCAAAGCAAACTTGGACTCTTTCAACTTGATCTTAAACTGGCCTTGGTCTAAAGCAAGTACTTATATATCATTAAAATAGCAACAATACCAAGCACGGCACATAAATGGTTGTTACTGACAAATTATGTCAGAAGAAATCTCAGAATTATTCTGCCATGATGGTTTGTGTCACAGCTTAATAGAAAGGTCCAGTGAATTTCCAAATCAAGCTGAAATATCCATCAAGTCTAATAAATTCTGATGCAGGACTTAAAATCAGGAAATAATGGATTCTAATGGTTGCCGATTTACTGTGTGACCTTAGGCAAGTCATTTAACCTCTCTGTGCTTCAGCCACTCCTCTTATAAAATGAATGCAGTTCATTCTAGTCTCTGAATCACAGGATGCAGTGGAGAAAATTTATTCATGGCTATTCTGAGTTCTGCGCAAGATATTTAGATTCTTCTGGCTCCAAAAGCTAATAGCTTTTTGCCTTGGGGTATTTATCTTAATTGATATTTCTCCAGCTTTGCTAATACCAGGGAGGCCAGTTCTGTCTAGACTTCTTCAGGGCCATTTCATGTTGCTGTTACCGAGCAAAATTATTAAGGCGAATTCACGGTATAATAGCATTACCTTTCAACCACAACATTAGAAATCACACCAGTTTCCTTAAATTTATACTGTCATTTTCTTTCAAAGAGCTCTAAGCCCTTTTAGCTCATTTTGACCTCACAACATCCCAAAGAGAGACTCGTACTAAAATCTCCAATCCCCATTATAAAAGGAGAAACTTAGATTCCGAGATAAATAAGTGGTTCAGGGAGATTAAATGAATTTCTAGTAGAAATGAGATTAGGACATATATCTCTTGTCTTTCTACCCCATAAGAACAGCTTGCTTGGTAGATTCAACTGAGAGACACAGAAAGGTGTATCACTCACAAACTAGGTCTCTTATAAGCTTCCTAACGCATCTAATATTTGCCCTGATCCTATCCTTAAGCTACTACTGGAGCCAACAGTAATTGAGTTTGTGCCTCTTGCTGAGGCAGGAGAGTAAGAAGCTAGGAAAATTCCTTGGCAAGTGGAATGGGGAAACTAGCTGATTCAAACTGGCCTCCAGCACCCTGACTCACTTGCCTCCTTCTCCCTTGCACATCCACTCCCTTAAGCACTAAGACAATGAGGTTCTGATCAGCATCAAATAATCTTAGGAACAGAGCCTTGGGTTTGTTGACGACAAAGACAGAGTTTTAGTCAAACTAGAGATAACATCTAGGCCTCAGCTGTAGTTTCAGCCCCAGGCCCAGAGAAGCCCCAAAACCAGAGGAAGCAATGCTATGGCTGATGTCAGGACCAGATGCAATGACTAATGACCCCCCCTGTCCTAATGCCAACCAATAAGTAGAGACTGACCTTGAAATGACATACCTGGAAAGCTGATGAATATTCTATTGAGATACTCACCTGTGACCTCTCCTAAAATTTCTGCCTTTAGAAAACAGATAAAAACTCTTAAAGCCCTGGCCAGTGGTTAGAGCATCAACCCACACACCAGTGAAAGGTCTCAGGTTCAATTCCTGGTCAAGGGCACATACCTGGGTTGCAGTTTTGACCCCAGTCTGGGTGGGGGGCATGGAACTGGCTGGTGTGGCTTAGCAGTTGAGTGTTGACCTAAGAACTAGGAGGTCACAGTTAGATTCCTGGTCAGGGCACATGCCCAGTTTGTGGGCTCAATCCCCAGTGTGGGGCATGCAGGAGGCAAGTGATCAATGATTCTCTCTCGATGTTTCTATCTCTCTATCTCTCTCCCTTCCTCTCTCTCAAAAAGAAAATCAATAAAAACCTAAATAAATAAACAAATCTATATATATAAAAGCCTAAGCGACCCAACAACTGGAACAACTGGTCACTATAACACGCACTGACCACCAGGGGGCAGATGCTTAATGCAGGAGCTGCCCCCTGGTGGTCAGTGCACTCCCACACCCAACTTCCTGCAGCCGGCCAACCTCCCATGGTCCCTCCCCCTGGTGGCTGCCCAGATTGGCCCTATCAGGACAGGGAGAGACAGCCCCGGTGCCCCTATTGGCCCTGATCTCTGGCCAGGCCGAGGCACCCCACCCATGCACAAATTCATGCATCAGGCCTCTAGTAAATAAATAAAATGGGAAAAATATCCTCAGGTGAGGAAAAACATACCTTTAAGGCAAAAGGACCCTGTACACATATACACACCTGCACCCTCCCTCCTTCTTGCCTCAGGCACATATATTTCCTTTTCTTCCCCTAAGCTCTAAAGGTTCTCAGGCCCAGGTTCTTATGCTGAGCTAACTCCCAAGCCTGTCTCCAAGAGCCCTTCTTTTGCCTCTGTAACTTGTTTCCTGAGTCCACACAGCCCAGCTGGCTCACTTCTTCTGCCACTATGACTTTCTTTCAAAAGGGCCAAGGCAGCCAGGCCTACACTCCACTCTTCCTCACATTTCCAAAGCCCAAGGCAGCTCCACCTAGGCTCACTCACTCCTGTTGTTATGATCTTGCCTCTTCTATCTTAAGCACTTCCTTTGTTCCACTTTAATAAATGCACTCTCAAAATCACCTAGAGTCATTTTCTGAAATCTTCCCTACAGAGTCAAGACCGAGAGCCTATGTCACCTCTAACAGTGCCAAACATTTACAACTCATGTAATTCTCACAACAGTCCTAGAGATGTGAGAAATGACATGTAGCAAGGTTAAATAAATTCCCTTGAGGCCAGACATCTAGTGGGATAGGCATTAAAGGTCCTTATTAAAGGGCAAATATGTGTCTAGGTAAGTTGACCTGTATTGGGAGTGGTAGGGTGGTTTGCAGGAGAAGGGTGAAAACTCTGAAGTCAAGTAGATCTGAGTTCAAAACCTAACTCAGCAGTTCATGAATCGTGAAACCTGTGGTATGCTACAGGTCAAAGCAAAATGCGAACTGAATCATGTTACTCCCTGCCTGGACCATTTCCTGGTGTCCCATTGCTTGAGGTCCCTGCATGTTTCAACGTCCGTGTCTCTTCAGCTTCCTGTCCCATCAGTGTCCTCTTTGCTCCCTGGGTCAGAGCATACACCTCCACCTTTCAGTTTTTCAAACAGGCCGTGATCCCTCTTCTACCTCAGAGCCATTTCACTTCCTGTTCCCTTTTACCAAAATGTATCCTCCACTCCACCTCTCACCTTGCATCAACAGGTGAGCACCCTGCTATATATCGGGGACCTTTACCTTGGTCAAAATTTTGTTATTGCACAACTCTGTATGGCACACATTATTTTTCATGCATTTTAGACAAGGATACATATGAAGTACTGTGATAGGGAATGATCATGGGACAGGGGCTACTTTACATGATCTCTTCTTGGAACCTGGGACCCCCTGCAGAATATGAAGAAGTTTCATCCATATGCAAAGATCTGGAGGAGAAAACTGCAGCTGGAGAGGATTACAAATGCCAAATGTGTAATTGAGTAAGGCATTTGATGTGATCAAGATACTGAGGGACGAGATCAGGGATGTTTTTTATGGGGGTTGGAGAAGGACAGTAAAATGAGAAGGCATTTATTTAGTCTGTTAAAGAGAAAACCACAGGCCCAAAATGGCGTCACTTATGCTTAAAGCCCATGATCCCAAACCTAGATTGAATACCTGACCTAACTGCTGTTTCAACCTTTCCTAGAACTATAATCTTGCTCAATCAGTCTGGAATTTTCTGGTCAGGCACCAGTAAGGTAACCTGTCACATGGGCCCTCTCTATTCCCCTTACCCACCATAGAAAGAAGAGGTACTCTGCTTGATAAAAAAAAACCCTTGAGGTTCCCTTTCCTGGGGTGGGGGGTAGGGGTGGGGGATGGGTTGGTCTAAAAATCCTGTTTTCTTTGGTTAATAGCTCCCTTGCCCCACCCTTCTTCCTACAAAAACCTTCCAATTAGTACAACCCTGGAGCACTCTTCTAGTTGCTGGGTGGGATGCTGCCCGGTTCAGGAATTTCTTAACAGAGCCAATTAGATCTTCAAATTTACTGTATTGCATTTTGGGTTTTAACAAGTCATTCAACACTTTTTCTGAGCACCAACCATTTGCTAGGCTGAAGATAAATGAATGACAAAGACAGAAGCCCCTGCCGCCCTGGGGTTGACACTCCAGGAAAAGTTTGGAGCAACACAGGCAGGCTTCAATCCTTTGGGGTTTTTATAAGGCATAGACAAAAGTTTGGAGTTTATTCTAATTGGAGTATAACGCCGGTGAGTAACTTGAATGATGAATATTTTAACAGCTCACCCTGGTCTCCTGTGTGTGATGACAGCCAGAAACTTCCAGAATTATGGTTGTTGTTGTTTTGATAATTATCAATAATAGATATCCTGGGTCTCTCTTGCTTATATTTTTGAAGACAGGAATCTTGTCAACCCAGTGACAACAATTTCAAACCACTAGAGGGAATCGTTTACAAAAGGACACCAACGGAGCACGGTCTTCTTTGCTCTCAGAGCAATTTCCTCCGAATAATTTCTAAGCTAAAACTAATTATCATATTAGCCAATAATGCTTTCAAGGCAGAAGCCCCCTGAGGTAAGTTGGGAGAAACAGTGCCCATCTGTAAATACAGAGATAATTTGTAATCAATTGTATCTCCCCAAGCTTTTACAATCCCTTTCTAAACACAGACTACTTTAGAAAGTGAGGAATAAACAAATTCTGATTCTTTCATGCAAGGAAACAGGCAGCTTTCATGTCCTCTTGCAAGAAAATGGACTAATTCCCTGCCTCCTTTGCCTTTGGGAAATAATGCTTCTCTCCTGGAAGAATATGGGTTTGGACTGTAAAGTCCTTATTCGTATCCCAATTTCGTATTATCTGTTGAACTTGGGTGCCTTAACTTCTCAAAAATGAGGAATTGGAAACCCATTTAAACAAAAACGTGTACATGAATGTGCATAGCAGCACCATTCACAATATCCAAAGAGTGAAAAATCACCCAAATATCCATTAGATGATGAATGGACAAACAAAATGTGATATAGCCATGTCATGGAATATTAGTTAGCTGTGAAAAAGAAATGAAGTATTGAGACATAGTATACCTTGGATGAAACTCAAAAATATTATGCTAATTGAAGGAAAGCAGACACAAAAGGCCATATGTTATATTTTTTAATGTATATGAAATATCCAAAATTAATAAACACTTAGAGACAGAAAGCAGAATAGTGGATCCCAAGCTGGGGAATGGCTAAGGAATCACAGCTTAATGGGTACAGGGTTGCCTTTCTGGGTGATGAAATGTTTGGGTATGAGATAGGGATAATGATTGTGTAGCCTTGTGAACATACTAAATGTCATTGATTTGTATTCTTTAAAATATATAATTCTGTGATGTGAATTTTCTTTTCATTTTTTATTTTTTTAAACATATTTTATTGATTTTTTTTACAGAAAGGTAGGGAGAGGGATAGAGAGCTAGAAACATCGATGAGAGTCCATCAGGTACATGCCCTTGACTGGAATCGAACCTGGGATCTTTCAATCCATAGGCTGATGCTCTATCCACTGAGCCAAACCGTTAGGGCCCATTTTCTCTTTTTAGAAGTGTTTATGTAGAAAAGCAAACGTGCAGATATAAACATGTACCTTTCTCACTAACTTTTAAATACTATCAATCGTTATTAATCTCTGATTTTCTTTGGGTTTATCAGGTATTTTCTGTCAGTTCCATTTGAAGATTCAGTGCATCTTGGTTTCAGATGTTCCTGCAAGCACTTTTTCCTTTTTTTTTTTTTTTAATTTCTTTATTGATTAAGGTGTCACATATTTGTCCTCATCCCCCCATTCCCATCCCACACCCCTCCCCACAGATGCCCCAACCCCCTGTTGACCTTAACCATTGGTTAGGCTCGTATGCATGCACACAAGTCCTTTGGTTGATCTCTCCACCCTCCCCCCACCCTCCTCTACCCTGCCTCTGAGGCCCGACAGTCCAATCGATGCCTCCTTGTTTCTGGTTCTGTTCTTGTTCATCGGTCTATGTTGTTCATCATTTCCCCTAGATGAGCAAGATCATGTGTCACTAGAGATATACTTATAAGAACTGAATGTGAGACGAGCAATAATAGTTATGCTGACAGGCAAATGAATCAGTCTGTAGTGAGTTTCTTTCTGGACCAACAGTTCTTTTGAGACCCAATATCAATGACCACCAGTTCCTTATGTGTACATGTCGGCACTGACCCCTCAGCTCTGGATGGTGGACAAATGGTGGTAATGCAGGTCCGACTCCCTCTGGTTTGGTCTCGGCCGGAACCAGGGGCATGGCTTCACCCGGACTCAGGGGCGCGTGGCCTCACCTGGACCCAGGGGGCGCGTGGCCTCACCTAGACCCAGGTGCGCGCGGCCTCACCCGGACCCGGGACCCAGCCTCACCCGGATCCAGGGGCACACGGCCTCACCCGGACCCGGGATCCAGCTTCACCCAGACCCAGGGGTGCGTGGCCTCACCTGGACCCAGGGGCGCATGGCCTCTCCCAGATCCAGGGTCACGTGGCCTCACCCGGACCCGGGACCCAGCGGGGCTTCATCTTCTTGATCCCAATTCCTGTTGGTCAATTCCCTCTCAGCAATTCCTTCAGCCATTTTCTCAGAGCTCCAGGGCGGCTGCCGCAGAACTCGTTGGGCGGCGGGCTCGGCGAAGCTCCGGTGTGCCCGGTGCGCGGTGACGGGCTGGTCCAGGGTCACTGTATCGGCCCTTGGGTCTGCAGCGGTGGCCAGTCGCCGAGCGTGCGCACCTGGCCGCTTCCGGGGCGTTGAGATTCTTGAAGGACTCGGAGGTCAGCAAGCGCGGAGTCTCCCACCCCATGTCTCCCAGGGGCTCGTCTGTCCATGCTCAGCAGCGAGTGGAGCCGTCCCCTCAGCCGGAGACCGCCAGGGGAACTGCGCCAAGCACGTTCCAGGCCACCATTGTGTCGCCTGAGCCGTAGTTCTTAAAGTGTGATCTTTGGCTCACCGGCATCAGCATCATCCTGCATACCCCTCTCTTTTATTCTAGTTGTAGAGCATCTGCTCAGCCAGCCCTCCGGTGGTTCTGGATGGTGTCTGCTCTGTTTTCCCATTGTAGTTTCAAAATTGTTGTGGTAGGCAACAATCAGGCGTCCGCCCTATGCCTCCATCTTGGTCCTCCTTTGTGTAGTTAAGTCTTGATTGTTGTTGGTGTCACTGGGAGGAATTGTCCTCCAGGCCAATTGGCCATGAGGACCCTCTGTGTCTATAAAGGAAGAGTTGCTGTGCAGGAGACACATTTATGGGCCGGGTCTTAGTGCAGCAAGGCTTTGGCGCTCACTGAGTCTGCCTCTTGAATGTATCCCTTATGCGAGTGGTTGAAATCTGGTGTCATCTCACACCGACCACTAGATGCCCTCGTTTCTGGGTCTCCAATGGAGTGTAGGTCAGCTACTGCCTGAGGCCACTCAGCAGGAGTTACAGCAAAAACTGCAGTTTCCTCCTCCTGTCTGAGCGGCCCTGGAGCAGTCGACTAGAACCGCAGTTCATCTGGTCAAGCTGCCACAGGGCAGGCCACCCACATGCAAAAGCCGCTGCTTGGAGCCCGGGTGGGCCTGCAAAACATGCGGGGCGGGTCTGCAAAATGTGCGGGGTGGGTCCCAGGGCGGGGCGGGGGGGCGGGGTCTCAGGGCGCCACCAGGCCATGGTGTGGCGAACCGAAATGGCTGCAAGTCTGCTTTTTCTGCTTTCCACATTTCTAAGACCCCTCGTCCCACACTCCAGCGCAGCAAACACTGATTGCTGGGCGCACCTCTGCAAGGAAGTTACTCCCACTCTCCGACACGAAGGCCGAGAGTCCAGCCTCTCCCCGCAGGTGTCTGGGTCTCCCACGAGTCCCCAGAAGCTGGATTTCAGGGTGATGGGGAGCTAATCTCCCCTAGGGTTGGAAAAAAGCCGCACGTCCCTTCCCCCGCCACCAGCCCGACCCACGTGCCTCCGCACCTCATCCCCTCCGAGTTTGCTCTTTCCTCTTCCCTCTTAGCTGTAAATCCACCATTCAGCCAGCTCTCCTGTGGTTCTGGGTGGCAGACGCTCTGTCCGCCAGTTGTATTTTTGAAATTGCTGTGCGCAGCGCAGTTCATTTGTTTAACTTTGCCGCCTTCTTGGTTCTCCTCTCTCAAAATGGCTAAAGGACTTGAATGTAAGACGGGAAATCCTAAAAATCCTCCAAGTCGGTGTCGGCGGCCACCAGGGCCCCGAGGATCTCACTGGGCAGCTCGGCCAGGTCAGTGACGCGGATGGGCCCGTCCTGCAGAAAGATGGTCTCTTCCTTCACCCCAGTTGAAATCTTATATCTGTGATGTGAATTTTGCCTCACTTTTATTTTTTTTTAATATATTTCATTGATTTTTTTTTACAGAGAGGAAGGGAGAGGGATAGAGAGTGAGAAACATCAATGAGAGAGAAACATCTATCAGCTGCCTCCCGCACACCTCCTACCGGAGATGTGCCCCTCGACCAAGGTACATGCATGCCCTTGACTGGAATCGAACCTGGGACCTTTCAGTCTGCAGGCTGACGCTCTATCCACTGAGCCAAACCAGTCAGGGCTTACCTCACTTAAAAAAAAAAAAAAAGTGGGGAGTTCCAGGAGCCTTCCCCAATTTTAATAGTTATAGCCTAAATTTGGCACAAAAGTTAGGTTTGGAAACTGATTCACTGTCACCTAGAGTAACTCATGGCCCTTTCAAATATAGCCTTATCTATGCATACAAAAAACCTTCACTTTGATATTTTCTATTCAATAAAGCCAGCCACACACTCCCTAATCTTCTCTCACCAATGCACATATATGTCACCTCCCTTATCTAGGTCCATACTTAACTTCTCAATCACAGTTAGTATATGACCCTGTACTCATGTGTCCACGTGATTTTGTCACTTTTTTCTCATAACACAATTTAAGTGATCTTTGTTTCTACCTGAAGGATGCCACACACACAAAAAAAGTGCTTCCACTTTCTTCTCCTCCCAGACTCAGAGCAGTCACCATTAATTGATCACAGTGCATGTTCCTGCAGAGACAAGCAATTGCCTCTGAATCTTTCTCAAAACAGCCTTTTACATAACTGCTGAAATAACGCACAAAATGAAATCTGTTTATCACCCACAGTCTTCTCTCCTGACTTATTTTGTTAGCCCCATGTCTCCATCTTATTCTATTTATGCAGAATAAAACGAACATTCTATACCACATCTAATCTGATATATGTGGTTGCCTGGACAGGCTCCATTAAAAAAAATTGTTTGACAACACCTCTGTTATATGCTCAAAATATATTGCTAGGCACAGAACTGTAATACTCTCAACAAAAACAATTAAAAAAAGGGAGGGGGGTGTTCTATGGAAAGTAATCTCACAGGGTGATCGGATAATAAATTTCTAACGGGGCAGGTCATGGTGGGTAGTCATGCCCCAGGCCTATAACTTCTTTAGTGAAGGTTTGAAGCCAGCCCTATCCATTGTTCTTGTGCACCTAGGATGATGAGCCTTTGAAATACCACAATATTCTCAAAGGGGGTACTAAGCCTCAGGAGAGCACATAATCTTGATAACTGTCCTGTAATCCAATCCCCACCTTGCTTTAGCCCACCTCCATGTACATTCCCTACTTAATTTCAAACACATACAAGAAGCTGAAATTGTTCTTCTCTGGAGCATTTGAGATCTTGCTCCCCAGCATATGTCATCAGTTTGGCTCAAATAAACTCATACAAATTCTCTATAGATTTCGATGTTTTTTTACATCAACAGACCCCATTCAAATTAATTCCTGAGAATATCCAAAATTAGGCGGCAACTCCAAAATAGGTCTTTTCCTGTTTTGCAGGAAAATATATCAACTTCTCCATGCTAGGCCTCTCCCTAAAATGTCCTATGTCTAAAAGATAAAACAGTCCCTCGTATCATTGCACTTTCCAGACTTATTAAATGGGATCATCTTTAGGACCTATTGTTCCCTAGACAGTCCTCTGGGGGAATAAAGTAAAATAGCTCTACTCCAGTGGATTATTATGGTGTGTTAATCTGTCATCAGGATGCATTACCAGTAATTCTTTCAATACATTAGTGACTACACGGAGGTTTACTAAAGGTCAGTCACTTCATCAAGTGAGTTTCCAATGGACAGGATCACTTAAAATTATAGAACAAAGAGTCCAGAGCAAATTCATTAATGGATTTTATTCTCAAGATAGTCCCACCCATGGTTCCTAGAACACTTAACTAATTCTGTGCTGGAATTCCAGACACTTGCAGACTCACATTTCTTCAGCACTCAACTCCTATCCCCTGTACACACACACACACACACACACACACACACACACACACACACACAAACACACAAACTTTTGTGTCTATTTCTGGATGGTTTTTACCTTGAAGTCTCTTTATTTCATAAAGCCTCTTATATTCCGTATTCCATTAGTCTTTTCACATTACACAGCATGAAGTGGGAGAACCAGGACTGTGATGAGGTGATCCAAAAAGCGGAACAGATTCCAAAGTTGCTTTCTAGAACCCCTGGACCTATGACAGAGATTTGTTCCCAGCTCAAAGGGTCTCTTTAAGAATATAATGTTTTCTTTATACAATTTTGTTTGTTTCTGTGATTCAATCTAGTGTTTATGTGTATACAGTTTAAAAATAGATACATGGGAGTGGATTCCAAATAACTTTAGCTGGAAAACTGCCCTTTAGAAGTCAGAGATATTTGCCTCGGGTCATGATGGAGTAACTGGTACAGAACTCGCCCTCTTGCCGAACACAGCTAGAAAACCAGACAAAATGCACAAGAAAGGCAGGGCCGTGAGCATGAACAGAAGGAAAATAGCTGAATCCTAGAACCATCTAGGCTTTCTGCCTGGTAGCACTTTCTGGTCCATGGATCAAGGAAGAGAAATTCAGAAAGATCTCCACATTCTCACTGAGTAGAGGAAAATAGAAAGCAGAGTTGGGGGGTAGGGGTGGGGGCGGAGATGGCTGGAATGAATAGTACTGAGTACCAGAAAAGAGAGCACTTCACAAAGCAAGACCTACAGAGAGCTTCACAGAAATTCCCTAGAAAATCTGGCGTAATGCTAAGCACTCCTGCTTAGGCTGATCCTCCATGATGCTGGGCAAAGAACAATAACTTGAGGAGTACAGGATTGGCACAGAATGGGATGACATTGGCGTTTCCAGCAGCCAGAGGAGAGTCCTCACTGAACACACAGGGCACATAGTGAAGACTCGGGACAGCTCAAATCTTATAATTATGACTAAAGCATCTTCAGAATAATCTTTCTACACCTGCCATACCCAAGATGAACAATTAGCCTTGAAAGAATAAAACTGATTAGCAAGTAACTTATTTGAGGCAATAGTGCCTGAAAATTTTCAATATTTGTTGAAAATTAGAAACCCACAGTTGCAAGGCTCTCAATGAACACCAAGGAAAATAAACCACTGATAAAGAAAAATCTTAAAAGCAGCTACAGAAAAAGAAACTAGATACAGGGGGCATCAATAAGAATGGTTGTGTCCGACTGGCGTGGCTCAGTGGTTGAATGTCAACCTATGAACCAGGAGATCATGGTTTGATTCCCAGTCAGGGCACATAGCCGGGTTGCAGGCTCTATCCCCAGTGTGGGGTGTGCAGGAGACAGCCAATTAATGATTCTCTCTCATCACTGATGTTTCTTTCTCTCTCTCACTCTCCCTTCCTCCCTGAAATCAATTAAATTATATTTAAAAAAGTTTGACATCACATCAGAAAAAACTGCAAACTATAATACATTTAAATATAATATAATTAATATAATCTATATAAAAGCCTAAGTGACTATTATGACCAGTTGACCGAGCGACCAGTTGACTGGTTGCTATGACACACACTGACCACTAGGGGCAGATGTTCAATGCTGGAGTTGCCCCCTGGTGGTCAGTGTGCTCCCACAGCCAACCCCCTGTGGCCAGCCAACCTCCCATGGTCCCTCCTCCAGCGAGACAGCCCCAATCTGCCGATCACCAGCCAGGCTAAGGGGGCCCCTCCCATGCACAAATTCGTGCACCAGGCCTCTAGTATAATATATAAATGATATATATAATTATATCAGGCAAAAATATCCTTCAAAATAAAAGTGAAATAAAGACTTTGATAGGTAGATGGAAGGCGAGAAAATTCGTCAGCAGATTAGCACTGTAAAAAAAGTCAAAGAAAATCTTTCATCAGAAGCAGAAGGAAATAATACCAAATAGAAACTGAAATCTATAAAAAGTAAGATATAGTGACCAAAATGATAAACATGTAACTAAATAAAAGAACTATTTATAAGTATGATATAATCCCAATAATGATCCCAGCAAGTTGTTTTTTTTTTTAGGAATTGGCATGGCAATCCTAAAATCTATATGAAAATGTAAAGAACCTGGACTAGCCAAACTAATTTTGAAAAGTAACAAAGTTCTATAACAAAGTTACATAACAAGAACTATACTCCTTAATTTCAAAACAATATAAAGCTACAATAATCAAGAGAGTGTGAGGTTGGTGAAAAGATAGGAATCTAGGTGACGATAAAAATACAGAATCCAAAAAATAGACTCATGCAAACATGGTTAAGGTTGGTGTTAGAGAACTGGATATCTATGGGGGAAGGGGGAGGAGGGACTTGACTTTGATCTAAATACAAAAACTATATTATAAAATATATAGAAAAAAAAACATATGGAAAAATCTTACTGCCCAGGGGCAGGCAAAAATTTCCCAAGAAATAAAATGAATTACCCAGAATATATATATATATATATATATATATATATATATATATATTAGTCTTTTTTTTTTTTAATCCTCACCTGAGGACTTGTTCATTGATTTTTAGAGAGAGGGAAAGAGAGAGAGAGAGAGAGAGAGAGAGAGAGAGAGAGAGATAAACATCAATGTGAGATGAGAGAGAACCATCCATCGTACACACCCTAACCTGACTGGGGATGGAACCCACAACCAAGGTATGTGCCCTGACTGGAAATCAAATCCCTGACCTTTCAGTGTATGGGATGATGTCCAACCAACTAAGCCACACAGGCCAGGGCCAAAGTAGATCTCTTTAAAATTAAATGCCTTTGCTCCTTAAAAGATACCTTTCAGAACATAAACAACCCCAAACTGGAGAAAATATTTACAATGCATATATATAAACAAGAGATGTAAACCAAATACACAGAGAACTCTTACCACTCCATATTAAGAAAACAAATAATCCAATAAAAAATGGACAAAAGATTTGAAAAGGCCTTTCATATGGCTTGATATACCAATGGCCATTAATCTCATAAAAAGATGCTCAATATCATTAGTCATCAGGGAAATACAAATTAAAACTACAATAAGATAACTCTGCATACCCACTAGGATGATTGAAAATAAAATATATCAAGTCCTGGGGAGAATTTGGAGCAGCTTCAATTGGTGAGAATATTAGATGATAAAAAAAAAAAAAAACAACTACTTTAGAAAACAGTTTAGCAATTTTGTACAGGGTTAAACCTATAATTACCATTTAAACCAGCTATTACACTATTTACCCAAGAAAAATAAAATAAAAATACTTCCACATTAAGACTTTTACACAAATATTCATTACAACTTTATTCATAATAGCTAAAAACTGGAAACACTAATGCCCATGACTAATTGAGTGGATAAATACATTGTGGTATGTCCATACAATAATTTATTCCTCACCCATTAAAAAATACCGATACATGCAACAACTTGAATTAGTCTAAAAAAAAAGCCAGCTACAAAAAGTGTATCCTGTTTGATTTCATTTATAAGAAATTCTAGAATAGGTAAATTTCATCTGCAGTGATTGAAGAGTGAAGCATGTTTTCTGAAGCCAGGGATGGTAGGGATTAACTGCAAAGGGTATGAGGAAAGTTTTGAAAGTAATGGAAATGTTCTCTACCATGATTATGGTGAGATGCTGGTTATATAGGGGTGTGTATTTGTAAAAACCCACAAACTGTATACTTAAAATAGACGCATTTTACTGAACATAAAAATATATAGATATTAGTATTAAGTAAAATATTGCTTAATCTTTTGTGGAACCACAATATATAAACATATAAAAGCAGAGATTCAATATCTGATAAGGGATAAAGTCTTACAGATGCACTTACTGGAATTTCTCCTTTTACAGTGAACTTTAAGAAACCTTAAGGGATCATGAGGATCCAATTGACTACAAAATGAAAACCCACCCTCCACAGTATCTTATTTAAAGAATGGCCATAAAGAAATTTAACTATATATTTGTTTTATCGTTTCCATATTTCTCTTCAATTTGAATAATAGCCTATATTATCTAATCATAATGTACTTAACAGAAGAATAAGTTTCAAGAAGACAATGTTAGAAAGATTACTTTCTGAAAGTATATGGAGTGATGCTAAAGATCAAGGTATCTGCCTGCAGTGTTTTCCCAACAAGTGAAATCTGAGCTGTGTTAGTCTTGGCATCCAAGGCAAGCAAGGCAAGGGCTACTTACAGAGAAGGATATACTTGTGATGGAAAGTCTTTCATTTAAGGGTGAGTGAAACCTGGAACATTTTCCTGGCTTCTTTCACAATTGAATTGTACCAATGTCTGGCCTTCACATTTAATAAAAAATGTAGTTTTGTGTCTTTCCACTTATTTTGGATTGAGCAAGAGACAAGTTCAAATAAACTTGACACAGGCCAAAGCAAGGAGAGTCGTGCCAAGATTTTCAAAAGATGCAGAAGTTCACTAATGTCGGTACTATTTGGCTTTTATCTGTCGGTTGCCAGAACTAAAAATTCCATTGATGAGTAAACTCTTTGTACCTACTGTTGGGATAAATTAATATTTATTTATTTCCATCACAATTCCTCTGTTAGAAGCACTTAATTGCAAGGAAAAATGATATTTAAAATAAATATCAACCATGATGGAAATATAGCAAATATACAAATAATATGTGACTCAAAAATTTAAACATATATTTCCTTTCAAGCTGAAAGTATTTTCTAAGTGAAATATATTGTTCATTAAATCTACCAAGTATTTCCAAATCATTTGTTGATTTTTATAAAATGTGCTTTTGATTGGCACAACTTTCACTAGCTAAGTAATGTCCTTGTCTGAGCCATAATTCATTGTGATGAACCACATAAACTCTTCTAGCAACTTCTCCAATTATTTGATAGTTATTCTATGAGTTGTAGTCTTCATAAGTAGGGAATTTTAGTAAACCCACCATTATCTCATAGTTGCTCTCTGAACCTTAGTCCACTGCTCTCTGCAGCCGCAGGAGTCTACGCTGAAAGTAAGGAGATGAAGGAAAGGAAGGGCTCATTGAGGGAGAGGCCCCATGAGTAGGTGGGTTGGTAACATAGTATAAACACTGCCTGGCCCTGCCCTGTAAGGACAAGTAGGTGAACTCTGGTGACACTAATCCTTGTGTTAGGCCATCTCCTATAAGATGGCCCCAGCAGTGTAAGAGTACCTGCCCCCCACCCAGCCAGCCTCAGTGGATATTGAACCAAAGAGCAGAAGCATGGAAAGGAGATGATGTTTTGAACTCCAGCACCTTCTACTCCTATGTCCAGTGCAAATCAGGATCAGGAAACCTAACCTTCAAGACTGAATTTTAACTGTTGCTGCTGACTAAGAACCACTCATTGCCTTCCCTCTGCTTATCTTGAGCTCATTATTTATTCCTAATACGTACCTGTACTCCTGTCTGACCAGATCAGTCTGCCTACCAGTGCTATTTCCTTCCCCTGAGTTTTTACTGTACTCACTGTTCTTAGCACCTGTCTGACCCTTATTGTATGTACAAGCCCCTGAAGCCTTCATTTTTTATACTCTTAAAACTTGCACTAGCTATATTTCTATTTTCCTCATTAATTTAGAAATTAAATATAATCTTGGACACAGGTTCATTTTACATTTGTATGAGAGTCTTGATTTTACCTTTCTAAAAACATCCTTTAACATGATATTATTAAACCCAATCTACATCAGTGCTGTCTCACCATGAAAGCTTCTCTTCTCTCAGTGCTTGGACCTGCCACTTGGGTGAGAAACACACAGTGGGGCAGAAGCTGAGGGCATAGTGGCCTCTTCAATACTTGCCCATCTTCTTCCTCTATTTCTCCCCCTCATCCAGCAAAACTCCTCTGGCTTCTCCAGAAGTGGAGTAGGCAAGGGAGACTGTAGGGTCAGGAGAAGCTTTACTGACTGATATAGTGACATAAGCATTGAGGCCCTCAGAGTTGGTCAACTGGAAGCTTGTTTTATATCTAGGCATTTGGGGGTCCTCAGAGATCCCCTGACTGCAGCTTCTTTGATGTAGGTAACATCTTCTCTTCAGTCCTCAAGTGGTCCACCCTCCTGTGGGGCCTCCTATCCCTTCAAGTGTTCCTGTTGGGTGGTGTGCCTTTGGAGAAGCCACTCCTCCTGCCTTCTTTTGGGAGTTTACCTCTGCACACATCCATTTCCCACAAAGCTCTAGAAATTCAGGTCTACCTCTTTCTCTGCTGCTGCAGACCACTTCAGGCGGGAGTTACATGCCAGGCCTGGCATCATAAAAATCCCAAAGGACACAGCCAGGTTCTCTAAATGATTCTCTTAAAGAGCCCTTCAGCTGGCTTCAGGATTAGGAAGGCCTATCCCTCACTCCTTCACAACAGGATGCAGGAATCACTCAGTATACTTACAAGTCTCTCTCAAAATAGTCACATTCTGGCTGCTCTAAAGAACTCTTAGTTTTCTAAGAGAATATTATGTACACTGGACTTAATATGGGAAATAAGATAATCCTGAGAGGGATTATTATTTTTTTACCACCCTATTGACTATCCTATATTGATGGTCTAAACACTTCAATGGTGGTATTTAACAATTAGCATCTATTCTTCTCATCTATGAGAACTCAGCTAAAACTCCAAGTCAAGACCATTTTAGCACTCTTTCATGCATGCATAAACACACACTGTTTGTTTTTAAAATAATGGGTATTCTACATATGGTTCTGCAACCTGTTCTTTTCACTTAACATGCCTTGTATGTCTTTACATATTTTATATTTCTCTTGGTCAATAAATTTAGATATAACATAGTACTATAATGATTTGTGGATATCAACATACATATACCTCTCTAACCCATATATTTAAAAAGTCATTAGAAATTCTGCAGACTTCAGGAGGGCTTTTCATTTTTCATAAGTGTAATAAATGTCATCGGTGTGATTAAAAGCTCAGCTATTAACTGTGAATGTCATAATTATCATATGAGCGACAGGAGAAAAAGTTGTAAAAGGTTGAATTAAGACAACTGAGCATCTAGGACATAGTGAGCCACCCTGTGCAGAAAATGTGGACCAAGGAGCAAAGCTGTGGATTTCAAAAATAATACCTAGACAGTGCACATTCTAAACTGCAATAAAATGGAATGGAGAAATAGTGGTTACTACTCTCAAGCCACAATGCCAAATGTTTTGTGTATATTATATCATTTAATCCTTCCACCAATCAGTCGTATTCTTGGATCTCATCTTCTCTTGTTCGCCTCCTCATTGCATAGCCCCAGCCAAACCAACATGTTCAGGTCTTTGCATAGTGCTAATCCCTCTATCTGGCATGCTCTTCCTAGAGAGATGCAAGGCTCCAATTCTTACTTCATTTGTGTATTTGGTCATTGTCACCTTTATAAGGCTCTGTATACAATAGCACTTCTGGCCTCATAGCACTCACTGGTCCTTTACTTAATCTTTTCCAGGCAATTTATGACTATCAGGGGGAAATACAGATTTCCCCCTGTATTTTCTTAGGATAAGAAAAAAATGATAAAGTTTTTGTTAAAACTGATCAATTCCTGGTGGTCCTGCGTGACCTCTACTGGGAAGTCCCACTTTCTAGAGTGTTCCAATTGACCTCAGAGAGGCTGGGGTCCACATCCAGGAGAGTAATAGTAGCCTCGGCTTTATTTTTTAAATTCTTTGAGGGCATGCACACACATTAGAATGGAGTCCAGGGACCTACTTTAGGCTGGGTAATCAATGGATGCCAAATCATCAATTACAAAATCTATAAAAGTTGGTTAAAACACAGAAGACCCAGTGTAAAGCAATTTAAATGTTAGACATTAATTATCTCATATGTTAAGAGCTCTGGAGATAGAGAAATTCTAGGGCTGGTGAAATGGCTCTGCAATACCATCAAGGGCCAGGGTTCCTCTAATTTATTGCTCTGCCATCCACAACAAGACTCCGCATGTTTGATTTTTTCCCCTCAGGTTTGTCCTATTCGTGCTCACAAAATTACTGCCAAACCTCTGGGGCTCACATCCTTGTAAGTTTTGCCTCAAATACCTTTTATCGTTGTACAATTTTGTTGGCTGAAATATGTAAAAATCAGGTTTGGTTAGCAAGGAAAAATGGTGGGAATGGCTGCTGGATAATAAGACCTGCTATAACCAATGTGCAGGATTGTATCCTTATCACCAAGTTGTTTTCAATGCTTAAGGATCTAGAGCATCTAATCTTTGTAGACAAAGGATAAGGATATGAAAATGAGATGATTTTTCATGTAGGTAAGATGATTAAGGCCATAGAGATGCATTTCAAACAGAAGCATAATTCCTCTTTCAAAATGGTACAGAATGTATGAAACTGAAACTCTAGTAAAATATAGAAATTTTTTTCTGAATCTATATGGCAATATATTGTAATTAATTGGGTTAATTTATTGAAAGCCACAGAAAAATGAATTCGGTGTCAGAAAGAGAAAATTTAGTTTATTGGATTAATACTTTTAGTCTTGGCTAATTTTTATTATATTAAATAGAGGGCTATCCTGAGTAATAAAAGGATGCTACAATCAGGTTAGAGCACTAACATAAGGTTTTAAATGAGGTCCTGTCTACTCTGGCCTGGTAGCTCCATTGGTTACAGCATTGCCCCAATATGCCAAGGTTGTAAGTATATACCCAGTCAGGGCATATACAAGAATAAACCAATGCATGCATAAATAAGTGGAACAACAAATCAATGTTCCTCTCTCTCTCTTCTCTCTCTCTCTCTCTCTCTCTCAAAATTAACAAATTTTAAAAAGTTTAAATGAGGTCCTATCTAAAATTAACTTGGAAGTATATAATTTTTGTCTCTTGTTCAAACCTAGCCATTTCCCCTCAAGACTGAGATTTTGTTTCCACAACAGCCCCCAAAAGTAATTTGTATAATTTACATACTTGTACACTATCCAGAAAAACTCACTTTTTCAGTGGAAATTATCCCCTCATTTTCAGGATTTAATGGGGCATATTAAAGGAAAATGTAGATTCATAGAAATTTTAAGGACTCTTCCTCTGAAGCTTCCACAGAGAAGTTTACTTGGTTAAGTAAAGGGACTTTTAATTATCTTCAAAGACATAAAACAGTCACTCAGCTCCACAGCAGGGAGAAATGCCTTCCCCCACACACACACACAAAAAAAAGTCTACATAACATTTCAACTCTTGAGAACCTTTCAAAAATACAGAGTGTGACATTAGGAAAATGTGAGCCCTGTTCTACATTAAAACAGTTCATATGCCAAAAATCTGCACACACAAAAGGTAACAGCTCAATTTAAATTTCTACTCATGTTTCAATATAGTTGCTCTATTATGGCCCCAAATATTCCAACAACTATTATGCAATTGGTATAGAAAGCAATATGGCCTTTATGCAAACTGTTTATTGATAATGGCAAATAAGAAAAAAAGAAAGACTCATTTTAAGAACTATGAAAAGTGTCATTGTTTTATACTGATATCGATTTGTGTCACATTTTAGAGTGTATCAGTTAGAGTCCAGTTACAAAAATAGAAACCATTCTAGGCATCTTAAAAAATCAATTATAATACAGGGGACCAATTACACGGATGCTGGAAGACTTAAAACATAAAAAGATAAAGATAACTATAGAAAACAGCTATTACTGCCTTGGATCAGGAGAGAAAAGAGCAGATTTGGAGTTATCAGAATCTAGCGTTTTGAAAGAGGATCCTCATACAGCTGGGGCTCAGACTTCTGAGGAGGGGACACTGCCCAGGCTGTCACCACCTCGGGAGCTCAGGGGAGAAGCTTATGGGATAGAGTCTTTTTTTTTTCCTCTCTAACCCCTTCACTTTTCTCTCCCACCCTTTCTCTTCCTTTCTCTCTTATCATATTCATTATATCCCATAAAATACCTTGGAAAGATTAATTCCAATATGAATCTTTTTTTTTAAATTGATTAGAGAGAGAGAGAGAGAGAGAGAGAGAGAGAGAGAGAGAGAGAGAGAGAGATTTATGTGAGAGAGAAACACTGATCAGACTCGACAACCACCCAGATCAAACCTGACAGCCTCCCTGACACTCCAACCAACTGAGCCACACCGGCCAGAGTCCCAATCTGAAATATTTAGTATACATCAATTTTTAAAATCAAGTTCATTTATTTCATTAAAACTTCCCTCTTTGAGAACGTCCAGCATGGAATCAATCAAACTGAGGTCCTGATCTTTCTATTTCCAACCCACGCTTTCCCTTCACACACACACAAATCTGCTCCACTCTGTTCCCCTTTCAGAAATTGATAATTCCATTCCTTCCATTGCTCAGGCCAAGAAACTTGGAATTATTCTTGACTCCTCTTTTTCTCTTATACTCTGCATCAACTCCACTAGCCACTAGCTTCACATCTATCTTCAAAATATAGCCCGAGTCAAGACCTTATCATCATTTTCATTGCAACATCCAAACCACCATCACTGTGTTTGGGATTACTCCAGTAATTAGGTTGTTTGCCTGGTTTCCTCCTTGCCCTCATGCGGCAGAGCGAGCCCTCTAAGATGTGGGGCAGATGACAACTCTCCTCGGCTCAAAACCCATCTCTTTCGCTCAGTGTAAAGGTCAGACTACAATGCCCACAGCCCTGCACTCTCTGGCTTTTCTTGCCCTGCAGATCCTGTTCACTCTCCTCCTCACTCCTTCTACTCCACCACAGAGAACATTTGTTATTTCTCAGACCCATGCTCCCACCTCACCTCCAGGGCTGTTCATTTGCTTCCTTTAGCTATAAGAATCATCCTCTCCTAAATATCTGGGTTCCTTACTCTTCTGCCTTCTTTAGTGTTTGCTCAGATGTCACCTCCTCATGGAGCCCTCACCTGATCGCACTATTAAAATTATAGTTTTATTTTTTTAAGAACTCATCTATGTTTTGAGTAATAACCATTTTCTGCATGTATGTATATTAGTCATTATCTGTGTTCCCCTCCCCTTATGATATCTATTATTCTGTACAGAAAACTTTTAATCTTTTTTAAATCAAATCTGTCAATGTTTGTTTGTTGTTGTTTTTTCCTTTTTTTTCCTTTATTTTTTAAGGTATTACATCTGTGTCCTTATCCCCCCATTTTCCCTCCACCTCCCACTCATGCCTCACCCCCCTGGTGTCTGTGTCCATTGGTTAGGCTTATTTATATGCATGCATACAAGTCCTGCATGAATGCATGGACTGGTTGATCTCTCTCCCTTACCCCCACCCTCCCTTACCTTCCCTCTGAGGCTTGACGGTCTGATTGATGCTTCTCTGGCTCTGGATCTGTTTTTGTTCATCAGTTTATGTTGTTCATTATATTCCACAAATGAGTGAGATCATCTGATATTTATCTTTCTCTGACTGGCTTATTTCGTTTAGCATAATGCTCTCCAGTTCCATCCATGCTGCTGCAAATAGTAAGAACTGAACTTCTTGTACTTATAATCACATTCTTCTCCCCCCCCCCAGAAGACTTATCACTGATAAATATACTATATATGCTACTTTTTAAATTTATTTTCTGAGTTTACTCACTAAAATGTTGGCTTTGTTACAGCAGGGAATTTTAAATGATTTTTTTTTTCATCAGTGCTATTAAAAGTACCTAAAGAGTATCTGGAAAATTTACAATTGTTGAATGTATTAATCAGTGAGCAAATAAATAGGTAGAAATAAACATTTCTATAGTTCTGTTTTCATTTCAAACAATTCAAGAATATGCTATTGTCCAGTCTTTTAATTTCACCTTTATTGCCCAACCTCCAACAACTCCATTTTTTATTTATAAAATCATTGCTAGTTTAGATGTACCTCTGTGTTTACTTTTTTATGTATATTTTATCACACATATTATTTTATGTCTGCATGTTCAGTTAACTCAAACAATGCAGGGGTTAGGGGCATCTACCACCACTCCACAGTTGAAAGTCCACGTATATCTTGACTTCCCCAAAACTTAACTACAGTCACCCCTAGGTATCCATACACAGGGTATTTGTTCCAGGATACCAAAATACTTCCACTCAGTCCCTTATATAAAATGACCTAGAACAATTCATATCGTGGGCCCTTGGCATATGGAAGAAAATTCAACTATAGATCTGAAGATGAAATCCAGAGATATGAAGATCCAACTGTATATTTATTGAAAAAAATCTGCATATAAGTTGACCTATGCAGTTCAAACACATATTCAAGGGGCAACTGTATTTTACTCAATAGTCATTCTTGTTTATCTTATTTTATTTTAGTCCTCACCCAAGGATATGTGTATTGATTTTAGAAAGAACAGGAGAGAAAGAAAGAGGGAGAGAGGGAGAGGAGAGAGAGGAATCAATGTGGGAGAGAAACATCTATCAGATGCCTCCCATAGTACTCGCCCCAACCAGGAATAGAACCCACAACCTAGGTATGTGCCTTGACCGGAATTTTACCCATAGACTTTCAGTGCACAGGAGGAGGCTCCAACCAACTGAATCACGCACACCAGGTTCAACAGTTATTCTTTTATCTCAAACCTTCTTTCTGAGGTCAGTTTCCTTCTTTTTAAAGTATATCTCATTTAAATGTTGTCTATTATGTAAAACTCTTACCTCAAAGAGTTTTCCTGTGTGTTTTATGAAGTTCTTACTGGCAAAAAGTAGGCACTCAATAAATATTAGTTTCCCAATCTCTGAAAATGAAACAATAGAGATAATATGTGTATTATAGAAGGGAAAGAAAAAATATATAATAGATGTGCCTTTTCAAAATATAACAGATTATGTTCTGGTTTGTAAGTGCATTTTATTTCTAAAATTTCATTCAAACAGGATTGCTTGGTCTCATTATTTAATGGTTCATGTGTATTTAACAAATTATTTCTAATTAATCCTATGTACTTTGAGCCAAATAATTAAAATTAAAGTAGCTGAAAGGAGCTCTAGCTACACAAAACTGAAAAATTTCATTTTGAGAATCGCAAATTTTATAGCAGAAAAGAGAAGTTGTTGAGTTTCCTTATAGAAGTCTGCTAAACTTAAAGGATGCCATGAAAATTGCCCCATAATAGAATTTCATTTTTAATACATAACAATTTATAGAACATTTTATTATATTAGTCACTATGCTTTGTAAAGAAGTAGGAAAGTAAAAAGTGCTATTAATTAAATAATAGAATGTATGATTTTGGAATTATACGTTGTCAGAAAATATACCACACAGTTGTAAGTACTTTGCACATTATGGCAGACAGGTTCCATAGAAGTCACCATTCTGAAAGTGCAGATTTTTCGTTAAATTATTCCCAGTATAGCTAACACTATTCAGAAAGAGTCATGATGGATATAGTAATCAAGTTGAGTTCATTCTTCTACCATGACTTTAAATGTTCTGTAAAATAATTGATACCAAATTCCTCATTTTAGTTTTATTGCCTTGAGTATTACATTTTTTATTTGACTCTAACACAATACTTAATCTTCAATATTCAATGTCAAAAAACGCAAACATGAAGAATGGAATACTTACACCAGACTCATGAAGAAAAAGAAAAAGAGAGCCCATGTAAAATCAGAAATGCAAGAGGATAGGTTACAACTGACACCACAGAAATACAAAGGATCATTAAAGAATACTGTGAGCAATTATATGCCAACAAAGAAGACAATATAGAAAAAAAAAATGGATGAATTTCTAGAAACAAACAACCTTCCAAAACTAAACCAGAAAGAAATGGAAAATCTAAAGAGACCAATTACTAACAATGAAATTGAAGCAGTAATATAAATTTAAAAAAAAAAACAACTCCCAACAAACAAAAATCCAGGACCAGCCAGCTGCAGAGGTGAATTCTACCAAACAGTTAAAGAAGAACTAATACATATCCTTCTCAAACTGTTCCAAAAAGTTGCAAAGAAAGAAACACCTCCAAACTCATTCTATAAAGCCAGCATTATTCTGATACCAAAACCAGACAAAGACACTACAAAAAAAAAGGGAGTGGGTGGGAATTACAAGCCAATATCCCTGATGGACATAGATGCAAAAATTCTCAACAAAGTACTAGAGCATACATGTTGAATTAGAGCAGTTGGGGGAGAATCTGCTCTGACAAATCATTTTATTATTTTTTTAATTACAGAGAATTATATAAATGAAGTTCTGAAAAATATCCTGCAGAGTGACAATCTTTAACCGCAACCCACACCTGTCTAAACCTATCTGATAGGCATAAACTGCAACCCCCATGTGAGTGGCCATCTGTCTCATTGCAAAGAAATACAGATATTAGCCAGAAGACAAAAGCCATTCCCCAAAGAAGGGATCTGACTCCTCCCAGATTTAATAATGTGTAAACGTCCCAAGCTGTAATTTTACCAGTGCTGGGTTGTGGTGATTTCTTATAAAGGTGGAGTGTGTTTCCTTGGAGGATGTTTTCATAGACGGTGATTCCGTGACTGGTTGCTTCTTAAACTAGTGCCATGCATCATTTTTATGAACCCGCGGGGTTTAAAATAGAGTGTTGCACCCTCTACTTGCCAAAAATAAAACAGACTTGTTATTTGTATTGGTGAAAAGTAAATCTACTGAATTCTAAATCCAACGTATAGGACTAAAAATAACTCAAAGTGCATTTCTGCTCAAATAGGCAATTAAAATTGGTACAAAGACAACTCTTTCAAACAATGCATTTACTATACCAATTCTGAATAACCATACATTCATGGACATATGCAGGCTTCTAATACTAATTTTCCCAAGGTACGAAGACAAAAATTCTCAAACATACTTATATTATAAGCAGTTGAATTCTGTGTACCAATATCCCATTCAAGGTCTGCATAAATTTAGATTTTTGATGAGGGAGTCAGAATGTTACCCAATATAAATTGATTTGATTTCACAGGAGAAAAAAAATAACTTTTATAAATTGACTTAGTATACCCATTGACAAGACAATAGCAATTTAAGTTGGATTCCAGGTGCCCTGACAAGGAACAAAATGGAATTTTTAGGGAAGGCATGTTTCCTTAAACTTATTATAATATGTGTTTCTCTATTTTAAATTATACTGTAATAAACTGCAAGCATTTCTGGGGGAAAATATTGCAACTATAAGCAAATAGCCACTTCATGTAATCTATGTTGATAGGTAATCTTTACATATCTCAACAGAAAGAATTCGGTGTTTTTTTGTTGTTGTTTTATAGTTGAAATAAAGTTAATGGAAAAATCTAAGCCCTCCAACCAAAGGAAATTTGTGGAGAAAAATGAACCTTTCTTTTCTTTTAAAAAAATCAAAAAGTAAAACTTTTTTTTTTTTTCAGTTCTTCACTTAAACACATGGGCAATTCCTTAGGAACAGATTATCAGATTCATAGGATTATTTCATCTTTCATTTTTTTCAAAAATATAAATTATTGTCTGTATCTTTGTGTGGAAGAGCTGAATATTGCAACCAACACAGTCTTTATTTAATAGCAAATACCCCTTCATCCATTTGATGTACGAGGGAAGGGTTGAATTTCTCTAGTCAATATCAATCTTGGCTTTTATTACCAGATACAAGAGTTGTATCAAAAGTCCAAATACAGGGCTTTGGCATTAGGATGTTCCCTTTACATCTAGCAAGGGTGAAAGTTGCATTAGGATAAACTTTGACTTTTCAGAGAACTGAGAAAAAAATAATTCATTTACTCAGCCAGTCTCTATCAAAACTTCTTTCATAGATGTTAAAGAAACTCTCTCAGCATTAACAAATGACTGTAAGAACTGAATTAATTAAAGGGAATGAACCTAGGCCTAAATTCACAGGTGATTAATTCATTGAGGGCCTACTTTTGGCAAAATTTCAAAGTAGGCATGTGTTTTCTTTTTAGTAGAAAGGCAGCTTAATATCATAGAAACAATATTGGTATTTGCTATGGACTGATTTGTGTGTTCCCCAAATTCATGTGTTAATGCCCCAACCCACAATGTGATAGTATGTGGAAATGGAGCCTTTGGGAGATAATTTGGTCAGGAGTATAGAACCCTCATAATGGATCTAGTGCCATATAAGAAGAGACACAGATATATAAGATGGCCAACTCTAAGCCAGGACAGGGTCCTTGCCAGGAACTAAATTAGTTGATGCCTTGATATTGGATTTCCTAATTTCAGAACTATGAGAAATAAATACCTGTATAAGTTACACAGTTTAGGGTATTTTATTAAAACAACCTGAGTACACTAATATAGTATTGGGCCCAAAATTATTTTAATTCAAATTGCAACAAGGCTTCTTAATAGCTTCACAAATAAGCAAGTTAATTCATCTCTCTGAAACTTAATTTCTTCATGTTAAAATGAAATGAGTATTTTTCAATGTTTAAATGAGAGTATATATGAAACTACTTAGCAAAATACTTGTTGCCTACTAGGTGATCAGCAAATTTTAGTTTTCCTCCCTTGCTTGACATTTTCAACCTCTCTCATTATACCTCTATTTAGAAGACTCCTTCCTATCTTTATTCATTCTGTCTTTATTCAAGAGACAATACAATCAATTGCTGATGGCATAACAATTTTTAGTAAAATTATATGTTATATGTTCTAGGTAACATATTTACTTTTTAATAGCAGCCTCTGAAACAATGGCTAAAACACAAAACAATGGTGGACATTTTAAAAATGGGTCAGTGTTAAAATATTTGGGGGGTAGTTGGACCTTTGAACATCTCATAGGTTTTACAATGTGGATGGTGGTTTTATTGCAAGTACATGGAGAAAAGCCATTGAGTGCAAAACATAGAAATGAAGCAGTCATTTGGATCATTCATGATTTGATCATTGATTTTCTCTCCATGCCTAATGGTAATGAAAGCTCCATAAGATGAAAGACCTCATCTGTATTATTCACTGCTCCATTACCCAGTGCCTTGAGTTTTGCCCAGAATCACAGCTGAAATCACTTAAGATTTTATTACCAAAGTTGGATATAAAAATGTACAAACTTGGGGAGAAATATATAAATCCTATCCTAAACATGACCCCGAATTCTTCCTTCACAAAATACACACAGACACTGCTGTGTTCTATAGGACCTTACATGAACTAACCATGACAATATCTCTGACTCATGTTGCATTGCTCTCCCTCTCATTTACTGTATTCCAGCTACCAGTCTTCTGATTGTCCTTCAAGCACATCAGGCACATTCACTTTTAATGCCTCTACACTTACTCCTCTTACATGTTGGATGTCGATAAGTGCTATGGAAACAAAATCAGGGTAAGGCAATCAGAAGTAGAGGATTACAATTTTGATCACTGGAAAGGTGACATGTAAGCAAAAATTTGATAGAGATGAGAAAATAGTCATTCCGATGTCTGAAGGATGAACATTCCAGGCAGGGGAATCAACCAGCATAAAGCCCTGAGCCTGGAGTATAAACACTAAAGGAAGTAAAATAGAGATAAGGGGCAATGGGAAGTCTGGGCAACATGGGGATTCAAAACAGATTTCCAACTGAGGATTAATGTGATATAATTCACTACTTGAAGAAATTAACCTGGGCGTTGTGATCAGAATTTATGAATGTTTCTCAACTGCCACTATTGATATTCTTGGGAGAATAATTCCTTGTTGGGGGTTGTCCTGTGCATTTTAGACTTTAACAGCATCCCTGCCTCTACTTACTAGATATCAGTAGCAAACACCCCCTACTGTCCCAACCGAAGGTATCTCCAAATACTGTCAAATGTTCGAAGGTGGGGCAAAATCATTCCTAGTTAAGAATCACCACTGTAGGAGAAAAGAGTGGAGGTTCAAATGTCCCCCTACAAAGAATGACTCCCTTGTCTGCTCAATCTAAAGCAGCAACCTCCTGCCCCCGGCACCCTCCATCACAGCACCCTGCTTTGTTTTCTAAACAGCACATATCAGACTCTGAGAAATTATCCTAGCTATTCATTGATCTACTTTGTTTATTGTTTTTCTCTCCCTGCCTAATGGTAATGTAAGCTCCATAAGATTAAGGACCTCATCTGCTTTATTCACTGCTCTATTACCCAGTGCCTTGAGTTTGCCGAGAATCACAGCTGAAACCACTTAAGATTTTACATTATTTTTCTATTGCCTGAGCAAGCCATGTACACACACTCTTCCACAAATATAGAATGCTATGATTCCATGATGAAAATAGAAAGAGATGTGGATTGCATTCTGATGGCTCATAAAAGAGTATCAAACAAAATTGGGGCAAACTCTACTTGCTTGGGGTGGGGAACAGGGGGAAGAAGGTAGCAAATATCAGTCAGCATGATGATCAGTTTGGCCCACATTTTTACCCTCCAGTTATTTTTTTAAATAAAATTTATATTCCATGGAGAGTTTCTTTGAGTACCTGAATAATATTCTATTACTGAGTAATATTTTATGTTCTATTCCACATTCAGATGTTTGTAATCTTTGTGTTCACCTTGCCTTTTATAGATCAAGGCTAAACTTAGAGATCTCTGGGTTCAGAACAGTAAGGCTGGAGGCAGGATGCCGGCCCTGCAAAAATCCATATAAAAGGAACACTCAGTTCTTGATTATCCAGTGAAGTGCCTCAGTACATCAGGTCACCCCAGGCAAGACTCTTGAACAGTATATTATAGACTCTCTATGCTTTACTTCAAGCTTCACAATAATGCTATGGTAACTCCAGAGAATACCAGTAACAAACTAGAAATAAGAATCTTGGGTTTTACTATCAATCTCTTTTCACAAGAATCATAAGAGGTTGAGAAATGAGAACCTGCTTGTTCCAGGTATTAAGTGAAGCACTGAGCAAAACTGAAGGTCTTATGTAGTCTAGTCAGGGAACTATGGGTTAATTATATAATTAAACATTCTGAGCAGTGCTATAAGGGGAAAGTAGGATGCTATGAAGTTTATTATGTAGGCTAAATCTAATTTCAGAAAAATCAGAAAAGACCTCCCTGAGTAAATAACATTTGAAGTGAAATCTATAAGTTGGACAGGAGCTAAAAGGTCAGGATGGGGGTTCCAGAAAGAGAAGTAGTCCCATTCTAGAGAAATAAGGGAACTTCATCTGTTCTCTATAAATAAAAAATATTTTAGTGTTTGTCATATGATCTTAATCAGTTCACTTACTGATTTTTTCAAATGAAGAATCTGGACAAAGCTTTAAACAGGATTAGCTTTACCTTTATTAAAAGCTATTAAGTGCTAACAGGATCCCTGGAACAAGGAGATAGAAACTCAGTAGACATTTGTAAGATAAGGGAATTAATAAATGAATCCTTTTATCTCCTGGTCTCTTGTGGTTAATGCGAAAAGAAGTTGGTAGTAATATCATAGATTCTTATTCCTACTCTATTACTAGGCACTTGAGGCCTCTCCGGAATTAGCATGGTTATATTTTGAGCTTGAACTCAAGCAGAGAGAGTCTACAATACAGTGGTGCTTTTCCTCAAGGGTCCCACCTCACTTGACCTGCTGTTTTAAGGTACTGCCTATAGACAGCAGGTATGTCTTTTATATGAATTTCTGCACTACCAACATCCTTCCTTCTACTTTTCTAAATCCAGATACAATATTCATAGATTTAGCCTTGATTTGTGAAAGATAAGGTGGACACAACAATTGCAAACAATCTCAATACAGAATGAAATGTGAAATGTTACCGAGCAATTGAATAAAGATAAGAATTGTGTTTTTGGAGATTAACTTTACAAGATATAAAAATAAATAAATTTGAATTAGGGAAAAACTGGGTTGGCGGGGACAGGAAAAAAAGGGGTCTACTGGAATAAACCACAGAGAGATAAGGATAACTGAACCTTAGAAAGTGGGCCTAAATACAGGGGAAGGGATAAATTTTAGTAAAACTGAAGAACTAGAATCAATATAACAGAACAACTGATTGGCTAAGATGAAGGAAGATTGCAGATGTATATTTTAATTACATCAACTTGCTCTTTATGTGGTTAAAAAATTAGATCAGGTTTTTAAAATCTGCTTTTCACCATTCCTCCTAAAACCTCCCTTCACAGAAGTAGAAGGATTATTGAGGGGAAGTTGTCTGGTTGTTCTCTTGAATCAAATTAATTTTCTTCATCCCCCATATGCCAATCGTTACCCAGCCTGTTCTAAATTTTGATCTGGTGCATTATTGATGAGCTCTTAAAAAGATTAGAACAAAGATCTCCCACTCTCTTTCTGGAAGAAAAAAAAACTTTCTGAAAAAAGAACTGGCAATTTTGACTAACATCAACCACCTAACAAATGTGTTAATCATAATTGCGACAGATTTTTTTTTTTGCAAAATCTAATATTAATTTATTGGATGAGTGTCTTTGAGGACCTACTGTGTGTAGAGCATTATGTCAAAAACCTGATTTATTTGACATTTGATTAGATTTGTAGTAGCATTCCATGACTGGCATGTTGTGAAAAAGAAACAATTTGCCCTTACCTAATCTTAGTTCTAAAGATGTTTCTTACTAGCACCTAAAACTGAGCAAGTCTAAATTCCTTTCAGAAAAGAATCTTACAGTTCAGCACATCTCTCTGTTGGGGTACAAGGGATTTTCATTTCTCAATATTGTTTTTTATTTTTAGTTATTTCTTGGTAGAGTGTAGTGTGGTTGTTGTTTGTCTGTTTTTGTTAAGCCTCACCCAAGGATAATTTTCCATTGATTTTTAGGGAGAGTGGAAGAGAAAGGGAAAGACAGAGAGAAACATCCATGTGAGAGAAACAAATCGATTGGTTGTCTCCTGCATGAGCCTCGACCAGGGCCCAGGCCAGGAAGAGCCTGCAACTAAGGTACATGCCCTTGACTGGAATCAAACCTGAGACCCTTTGCTCTGCAGGCTGACACTCTATCCACTGAGCCAAACCAGCTAGGGTGAGGGTGTTCATTTTTTAATTAAACTCTCTATGCCTGAATTTGAACACTTGGATTTAGAATTGAAGTTCTGTATTGCCAACATAACAAATTGAACAAGTAACTCTGATTTGGAAGTGTACAAGATGTAATCCAGACTGTTTTCATGTACCATATCTGCTAACTGACAGGCATGACCAGTCAAACTGCAGGGGGAACAATGTTTATGTTTGTAGAAATAATCTTAACTGAGTTCAAAAAGGTAAACATCAATTTCCTTCAAAACTATTTTTCTTGTGAGGGGGTGGTGGGGGATAAAGGGAACCAAATATATGGTGACAAAAGTTGGTTTGACTTTGAGTGTTGGATACACAATGCAATATATAGATCATGTGTCATAGAAATGTACACTTGAAATTCATATCATCCTATTACATTTAAAACATTATTTTTCTAGATGTAGTGAAGGATTTTTAATTATTGTATTTTTAACACATTGATGACAGTTTAAAGTTTACTGCTTATAGTAGAACATTAAAAAAAAACACTATAAAACAAGGAAGAAGAAGAAGGAAGGAGGAGGAGGAGGAGGAGGAGGAGGAGGAGGAGGAGGAGGAGGAGGAGGAGGAGGAGGAGGAGAAGGAGAAGGAGAAGGAGAAGGAGAAGGAGAAGGAGAAGGAGAAGGAGAAGGAGAAGGAGAAGGAGAAGGAGAAGGAGAAGGAGAAGGAGAAGGAGGAGAAGGAGAGGAGGAGGAGAAGGAGAGGAGGAGGAGAAGGAGGAGAAGAAGAAGAAGGGAAATAAGAGTACATTCACTATCACAGTACTCAGAGGGAATTACTGTTTTGTGTTCTTTCAAATCTATTTTTAATGATAGATTTTTTTTTCTCCAAACTAAAATATAATCATATTATACACGCTGCTTTGTAACCTGCTTATTTTCCTAAATAAAACACTCATGTCAGGAAGTATTCTACAACATACATTTTAGTGATTAAGTATTATTTAGAAATTATATATAATTGTATACACTGTGATTTCTGCAATCAATCCCCAAGACTTTGGTACATTGTTTCTAAAATATACGTTATAATAAATATATTTGTCCTTATGTACTTGCAATTCATTTAAATGTTTTCTTAATATAGCTAGAAGACATTGTCCATATCTTAGGAGCCTTTAACCTGTTTCCAACTATTGCTACCTGCATCTTTATGGCTGAATGCTTTTTGCATTACTGCAGAAGTCATTCAGCCCAAGTCCACAGCAGGCTGGAATTCCAGGGAATTAACACTTCCAGAAGCAACTCTCTACTAGTGGCTCTCCAGAGCTGGTGTAGAAGTACCCCAACTCCTCCCTTCATCTTTTCTTGGCTAGTTCATAAATGACTTGCATTTGAATTTTTCTTTCTTTTTAAACTGAGAATGCTTCTGTGTAGATCTATCTAAACATGAGAATAGAGTCCAAGAAATGAGACTGCTAGTTAAAAAGAAAGTATACTCTGCCCAGTCAGTGTGGCTCAGTGGTGGAGCATCAACCTATGTGGTTTATCACAGTGCGATTCCTGGTCAGGGCATATGCCCGGGTTGTGGGCTTGATCCCCAGTAGGGGGTATGCAGGAGGCAGCTGATCAATGATTCTCTCTCATCATTGATGCTTCTGTCTCTCTCTCCCTCTCCCTTCCTCTCTGAAATCAATAAAAATATACTTTAAAAAAAGAAAAATATATTTTAAGATTTTTGATATTCATTACTAAGATGCCCTCTTACATTATTCTCACACAATCTAGCCAAGAGGTGAATATATCATTTTTAAATGCCAATTTTGATAGGTAACATAGAAACTTAAGTTTATTTTATTATTAATAAGACTGTTTATCTTTTCATAGATGTTAAGAATATTAACTCTTTTTTTAAGATACATTTTTAAATGAGCTAGTTTGGATTTTTTGCAATCACATAGCATCAACCTTGCAACCAGCTAAAGGAGTACTGTTAATTCTTCATGTAGGCTGTGTCTTGCACATTGTAGGAAATACACATGTGTTTACAGATAAATCTTTATTAATAAATGGATTTCTTGGGGGGGGGGGCTGCTACTGTAGTTCGGTTCTACTGTTAGAGTTTTAGAAAACACACCTGCTAAATACTGAATTCTCTGTTTGAAACAAGACCTTGTGTTCTCATTACTCGGACACATGGATGCATTCATTATCTAACTCTGAATTATATAATCTCTCTGCATTTCTACAGTCTCATCAAAGGACCACTATTATCAAGTCACATTTCAAATACCAATAGACATTCCTAGGAATAAATTAGCTTTTTATTCTCTCTAACAATTCAGCCATTCTGGCTAATTTTGTGATCCCTAACCCTGATTAAGACAATTTCAGACGTTATGGCTTTGTAAAAGCATTTCTACTGATGTATCACATTATCACCTCTGGGAACTTTAAAAGGTTTCTGACACACATATGTCACTGGATGCAACAAGTCTGAGTTGTGTGAATATCCTCATTTATGGAGCTGGCCTGCCTTTGACTTGCTATTTCTGCATCAATGACTCTGATTGGCCAGGCCTATTGTTTAGACCATTTACTGTATTACTGCTCATCCACTTGCCTCTTTTAACTGTCACAATAATTTCTAAATCTTGGCCAACTGCCTCCCCACTTGGGGCCAACATTCTTCACCATAAAACATGCAACCAATTAAGCGTCAACAATTGGCAGCACAGATAAGTCAAAGGACTTGTAGATTTATCTGCTCATCCTGGACCTTGCCTCACAGCTCCCTGAACTCTTCTCCATCAGGGGCTGTTTGTTGTACACAGGCTTAGTTATCTTATCATTGACAGTGCCTTAAGGCTCAGAAGGAAGCACACCTTTCAGAGCTGTATGGGAATACACATCCATCCTCCCACCTACCCGTGATGTTCAACCTCAATGGAAGCCCAGTAGGTCAGAAGGGGAAGCTTCTGTCCCATTTGGCACCTGCAGGACTAACCAGTAACATAAAGCTGATGATATACTAGTATTCTCGCAACTGCTAAATACGCATGACTACCCAGAGATTGTGCTAAGCATTTTCCAAGTGTCATCTCGTCTAATTCTCACAATCATATGAGGTACATACTATTATTACTTTCAATGTATAAGTGAATGAACTGAGGCATAGTGAATCAGGCCCTCACTCAAAGCCATGTAGCCAAAGAGCTGGGTTCCACAGTTGTACCGAGACAGTCTGAATATAGAGTCTGTGCTCTTCAATATTATGATAAATATATAATAATTAAAATTAAAAGGAAAACAACAAATTGGGAGACACTATTTTCAATATATATAACATGGAATTATCATCCTTAGAATATAAAGAGATAGAAAGGCTGGGAAGAGGAAATTTATGACAGAATTATAAAAGTTAATAAGCATATAAAATGTCTACTTAAATACATAAAGAGACTTTAATATATATTTATATATAAAGTTTTACCAATCACATTAGCAATTTTTTAAATAAAACAATAATGTATAATGTTGGCGAGAGTGTAAGGATAATTTCCACATTCATAATCTGTGATAATAAAAAGCATTTCTCATTTTTGTAAAAGACTTGGCTTAGATATTGCCTATTCTTTTGCTCCAGCAATTTTACAACTAAGACATCTATGTCAAGGAAATAATTGTGGATGTGTACTGAGATTTATCTACAGGGATAATCATTGCAACATTGCTTATAATAATGAAAAACTAAAAACAACCTAAGTATCAAAAATTAAATGTCATTACAATTTAAAACATCCATATCATAGAATACTATCCATCATTCATAATATGATGTGGTGGAAGAACAGTAATGATATAGAAATGTTTAGAATAAGGGTTAAGTAAAAAAGCTTGCAAAATGTATACAGTATAAACTTGTATTTTAGATGCATGTGGAAGGATATGTACCAATATGTAGTGATAGCTGGAGAGAACTGTGGATGATTTATTTTCTTATTTGTGTCTTTCCCATTACCTCAATATTCTGCAATAGCATTTATTATTTTTATACCTGGATAATTCTATTAAAATCAATTAGAAAGCAAGCCTCTTTTGCCCCAATTATAAAATGGACCAATTACATGTTTCTCACAGGAGAGGCAATATGGCTTCTGTAGAGGGAGAGTGGAGCAAGTTATTTATGTCTCAGTTATCTGTAGGAAGTCATCCAGCTCTTGCTTTGGGGTAGGACAACCCTCCATCTGGGACAGCTAATTAGTGATGATAGCTGCAATCTGCAACTTCGCTGTTTTGCTTAAGTGAGAATCGGCTCTTTTCTTGGTAGAGTGCCAGCTTGCTTTAGGAACTATACCCTTCAAGTTAATATTAAACACACACACACACACACACACACACACACACACGCACACGCACACGCACACGCACACACACACACAACAAACCTCAGGGCTTTGAATTTAAACTGAAGTCTCATTTATTAATCAAGTTATCAAATAAGATAAAGAAGGAAGGAAGGGAGGTAGGGAGGGAGGCAGGGAGGGAGGAAGGGTATAGAAAACTCATTTTAATTTAATTCTCAGATCACAAAATGTAAGTATGGGGATAAATTTTCAAGGATTTTTAGTTCAACTTCTTCATCAAACAGATGACAAAACTTAAATCCCAGCAAGTGGGGGAAATACTGGTGTTATGGCAAGATACAGATTCAGGTAACAAGGAAGCAAATGCAGAAGGGGCCACTTAGAAAAACTTGTTTCAATTCTGGGTTTATTTTGCAGTCTTTATAATTCACTGCTAGGAGGCCTGGAAGAGTCCCAATAGCATAATATGGTTGTCCTAATGACCAAAGCCATCTTTAAATGTTTTATTTTCATCTGTGAAGTTAGTATCTAAAAAGGCAAGACCTGCTCCATCTTGAAATTTGTCCTTTGATGAAATTCATACACACAGCTCAGTGAAACTCAATATTGATTTGCCAGATTTCTTGAAACTGAAAACCTCAGATTTGAAAAAGAAAATCAACATGGAAGATGAAATGCAACTCCAAAGAAAATCGAGGTTGAAATGCCTTTTTGTCATGTGCTAAAGATTAGAATCAAAAGAAGAAGAAACCCACCCACAGAACTCTGTGTACACCTCCAGACTTCCAGGCAGCCTGTTACATAAAGGGAAGCAGCAGAAAGGACTTAGAACTTGCCGTCTGTTGGACCTACTTGGAAATCCTCCTCGAGCAGGTGGCATTCCTGAACCCCAGCTTCCCTTATGTATAAAAATGAGGACAACAATTCTTATGTTATGAGATAGTTATAAAAATTAAATATGTGAATGCATGTATCTAACACATCATAGGCACTAAATAAATATGTCCTTCCTTCCTTCTAGTCTCCACCTAGTGGTTCAGATTCCACCTGAGACCCATTATGCCCCACACTGAGAACCTATCCTCTTCTCCAGGTCAATCATCTCATTTCAAACATTATTCACCCTTCATGTTCTGCAGCCTGCCTACCTCCCATGGTACACTGCACTATGTACCCTGTAAATACACTATAATTTTTCAATCCCCATCCTAAAGTGTGACCACAAACACTAGCCTAAATATTCAAGTATAATTGTTCCTAAAAAGGAAAGATTAAGATTTATTTTTAATATAATGTTTTTGATCAGTGCAGCCTCAGATCAACGGTGGTGGTGGTGGTGGTGGTGGTGGTGGTGGTGATGGTGTGTCCACTGAGTCATACTGATTCATTCAGACAAAAACCTCTAAGACTTTTTAATGCATGATAATAGCTAATATTTATTGAGCACTCTTTCTGTACCAGACATTGTTCTTAGCCTTCTACATGAAGTACTAATTTAATTATCAAAGCGGTCTAGAGTGGCCATTGTCATTATTCTCCCCATTTTATGGATGAGAAGACTAACAAGGAGAGACACTCTGTTCCCATTTACTAACTTAAAGAGTTAGACTCTCGGCCTGTGCAATCTGACACTGGAATCACTATGCCTTCTCAGTGATAATAGGTATTTAAAATGTCACATAAAGATCCCTCATATTCCCTTAGGAAAGAGAAAAAAATTCCTGCTCCTGATATGATATATGTGCAGGCCAATCCATAAACCCTCATATGATGAAACAGAACCCCCAAGGTTCACATAACAGAGTCAAAAAATAGGAAACACGTTATATAATGACTGAAGCCAGGCATACCTAGAAATAGGGGGGGACTTAGACCAAGGTGGCTGTGTCTCGTCCATCAAAGGCAGCAAGACTAGACCTTGAGCCCTTCAAGCCCAGGTTCCTTGGAATGAGCCAATAAACAAAGGAGGAAGAATCTGAACAGGCAGGTTCTCCAAGGTTCCAAAACTCAAATTCAGCCTCAGCAGCCCACTCTCTTTGGTTTTATCACATAATGGGCTGCTCCATTAAAGAAATGGTTTTTCTGTTTTGAAAACCATCAGTAGAAACAGTATTTAGTTAGGGTCTCAGGCACCAGTGACTTCATATGATTATCTTGTGACCTTTGGTCAGGCCAAGCACTTTCTCTGAACATTAACCTCAATTCAGACTTGCAGGATTATTATGAGGAACAAATATGACATTTAAGAGAAGCACTTTTAACTTACTAATAAGTATAACAATGTTTGGCATATTAAAAACACTAGAGAGCTGTGCCAATATGAGTGATTTTCATGACTCATCGACAAGAATACTTATGACCCTTGGTTACTCATGAGAGACAGTAATGTTTTAAAAGAATGAAATGTTGAGTCAGAATCAGTTGGAATCAAATACTAACTGACTACTGGGTGTGATGACTGGGAAAGTTACTTCAGCTTCCTAAGCCTTTGTCCCATACCTGCAAACAGGAACAGCAGGGTGGTCATGAAGACTTACTTCAATGAAATTATGACTCCATATGCTTTCATGCTTTGAACAGGGCACAAGACAGTCTATAAACGGAAGCACTTATGACCTGTTAATATTCTTGTCAATTTGTATCTCTCAAGTTTGCTACCTGCCTTGTGAGGGAGGCTCAAGGGAAAAAACAGACTTGAGGCACACTCCTTTCTACAGGAGTGAATCCTGAGCACCCCCATCTGATCTTCCTTTGCCAACAGGCATAAATATTCTGTAATTGCTTTGAAGTGTACTGGTAACAACATGGCCAACTGTTCACTGTGATGACTCAGGCGTTGCTCTGAAACAGAACGGGTGTGAGCAACGGGAGGCTGTAAAGCTCTCAAGTCTGAGTCACTGCGATGGCCACAGCCTCCCAGCTCCAATGTTCACAAGTGCCTTGACAACTCCACCACTTGGCCCAAGGACACCTGGATACTCCTTACTCATTGAGACAATGCAACTCACCCAGGACCTGCTACACACTCTCCCGCCTCCTGATAGTCTAGTTACTTTATACCAGGATCAGCTCAAATGCCGCCTCTTTCCAGATGATCCTTGTCAGTACAAATGACTCTCTTTTAATCCCCACCCAAAGCATTGCAAGCCCATCAATTTATTTTATGCACACCTGTAATTTTAAGGTGGCCATTTTGACTTGGTCTCAAGAAAACTGTTTTAGGTACTAAGTTTGTTGACAGCAAACATGTTATTTTATTCATTCTTGATCCCCTCAAAGTGTAATGTATGCAGTGAATGTTTAACATACAATAAAGTTAAACGAAAGCATAAAATACATATAATTCTTCAATCCAGGACTTACAATGATATATGACCTCACATGACACGTAAAGATTTCGAATGTTCATAATAAATTTAATCATGTTTTAATTTTAAAAATTCAGTATTTTAAGTAAAAGCTGAATCTTAAACTGATAAGATTGTTGAATTTTTACTGAGTACTATAAAAGAAAAGTGATCAGAAATAGTTTAATTGAGCTTATTTTATTTATTTTCTCCATTTAAAAGGAGCTGACATTTAAAAAAATAAGCTGACAAAGCTACAGGTTTCTAAATCAGTAATTGGCAGGGGGGTAGACAAGGAGTTCTGGCTTCTGAATGTTAATGGTGTTACTACTTGAAGTGTTTCCTGTCAGCACAAATTTAAAGTAACTAAAATTAGCTTGTTAACCCTTCCAACAGCAGTTCCAGCTCTCAGTGTCCCTGACTTTGTCAGTAATAACATTCTATCTGCCCAATGGCTCCAAACTTTGGAGTCAAGTACAGTGAAAAAGAGAAAGCACCACATAGATATATAATCTAGTGTATTTTTACCTACGAACATTTAGCAATTCCCATCAAAATTTTGTTCAAGGTGTTTCTCCTCTCATTTATCTCTTCCTGTCCATATTCCTGGACACAGACTCCCCCTCCCCCTCAAGCAATGGCTCACACCTGGATTACAGCAGAGCTCTCCTGTCAGCCTCCTTGACTTTCAAGCTCCCTTGATCCAATCTATTTTAAGAGTAGCTTCAAGCATTTTCTTCCTTAAATAGCACTTTCATAATGTTGCTCCTGTACTTAAAGACCTTTTATGGTTTGTGAGTTCTTACAACTTCACAGCTACTCTCCTCCCCAATGCTGCATAGGCGCCTTATTTTCCACTTGCTTCTCTGGATAGATGAGCTCCTGACCCATTTCTCTAACACACGAGCTCCCAGGAACCAAGTGAGCTCTGCACCAAGCACTGTGCAACTTGCTGCTTGAATGAGAGGCCACTGATTGAGGATGTCGCGATAAACCATGGAAGATAGAACACTATTAGACTATGCAAACTCTACACAATGTAGAATTGTGATGCTTAATTATGAACAAGCACAAAGACAGTCTTCCCTATGACCTTTTTCAGATCCCCAAGAAGAAATGAATTTCTCCTCTTGTTATAAAGTTGTTATGTATATACAGATATGTAAGATGAGGATATAAAGTGCAATGAGGGTATAAAATAGAAGGCTATAAAAGGGGATTGAACAGGAGGGAAGAAAATTATGCCAAGATGGCGGAGTTCTCCATGATCTATAGGAAGCACAGAGCCGTTCACTTTCCAGCTTTCACCCAGTCCTTCACTCATTGTTTCCTTGCCCAGTCTACTCAGCCATCAATGGTTAACTCAAGTCCCAACATTGTGAGTGAGAAGATGGCTTAATTTGTATTTCCCCAGTCACAGATCCTGAGACAAAGATTCCAATGAAAGCAGTTTATTAATGCTAAGATCTCAACAACATTCTAGAAGGGCGTATCCTAATATATAAAAAGCTAGGGGTCATCACGACCTAAACGACCGGACAGACCACCGAACAGCAGACTGGCAGGGGGAGGGGGCTGTGGGTTCACGTCCAAAACGACCAAACAAACGGTCACCAGGCGGTGCATGGAGGTGGGGCGCCTCATGCATGGTGGGAGGTGGGAGGTGGGAGGCAGGAGACGGGAGGAGGGAGGCGGGGCATCAGTCTGGGTCCTGCCTCCCACCAGCGCGGTGGGAGTCAGTCTGGGGAAACTTTCTCAGACTTGCTTGGTGCTGTGACTGGATGTATCTGAGTTCACAGCAGGCTCTGCGGAGGTTCCTGGTGGTTGATGGTGCAGAGCCGGAGTGCGGGCATGTGGGTGTGTGCATGAGCGTGGACCCGAGCAACACACACTCACATGCCCGCACCCACACAGGGCCCTCGGCCGCGTCACCCATCCCTCCCTGGACTTCACCCTCCAGCCCGGATACTCCTGGTCCTGTGCCCGGTGGCCTGTCCCTGCCTAAGGTTTCTCAGTAACACAGCATGCAGGATTTGGGGGTCAGGACTGGGAGCAACAGTGCGGTCTCCCCACCACCCGCTGTTCCCACCTGCCTGCCTGAGGAAGGGGAAAGGGAAGGGCACTGGGGCTCTTACCACTCAGGGCTGGCAGGCACGCAGCCAGAGGTGGAGAGACCCAGCTGCCCCGCCCCGCAGCCTGCCCAGAGCTTGCCCCACCCTATGTGCCCCACCCCAGCCCCAGAGCACAGGGGGTGTGCGCCCCTCCCCCAGCTGGGAGGGTCCCCGCTGCACTTCCACTTCCTTGGGAAACTTTGCTTTCCCAGCTCTGAGCCATAGGGGCACCGGATCCCTTTCCTTCCTTCAAAAGTGCCCTGAAAAGCACACAGACACCTATGCCGGGAAGCAGTTGCTCAAGTTCAGCAGGAGTTTGCGATTTGCCAAAGGCACGTTGAACAGTTTTCTCTTACCCCATTTGTGGGAGTGTAATCTGATTTAAAACCAATGGACTAAACAAACAGAAGCACTTTCTTGAAAGTCAATTTGGAAATGTGGATCAAAATTTAAGTGAATTAGCTTTGGGCCAGGAGTTCCATTTTCTGTGAATGTGTCCCAAGTAAACAGTCAAATAAGCAGTTATGTTTACTGTAGTTGTTGATGCCAGGGGAAACCGGAAACAACCTGCCCCACAATAAAGGGTTAGTGAAGTAAACCATAGCAATGTCAAACAGTCAGGGATAACACTGTAGCCATTAAAAATTATGTCTGTACATCCAATTCATTGACATGAAAAGAAGGCCATAGCCAAATATTAAGTGGAGGGCAGGGGAAGCTCAGAAGAGTGCATGTATATGTATATATATGTATATTTTACATGTCAGGGAAATAATAGTTTTAAAAACAGGGATTCTTCCTGAGCTCTGCAATTGTAAGTGTTAACAAATTGTGTTTCAGGTGTGACAAGTGTCCTTTGGTGTTCCATACACACAGACATCCTTGCCTGTGGGACAGCCTGAACCTTTGCCACACCCGCCCCTCTCTGCTGTGGCAACAGCCCAATCAGACATTCCCTTTTATAGGGCTGGTTTCCTTTTCTCCTTTGCCCAGACCACACCTTTCCAACAAAAGAATATTAACCAAGCAATCCTAACAACAAGTTTTGTTGCTAACTGCAACTTATGCCCTTTTATGCAAATGTTGTTGCTTTCAAGCCTACCAGGTTGTATTTCAAAACTTTTATTTTTCTGCAACTTGACCATTTTTTATTCACTTAAAATATTCTGTAGTATTTTAAATACATATAGAAAAGTAGAGAATAATATAACAAATACTTATCTATACTAATAAAAGGATAATATGCTAATTAGACCAGACATCTTCTGGACATCCTTCTGGAAAAAGCCATGGTGGCGGGGACCGAGGCAGAGGTGGTTAGGGGCGACCAGGCCAGCAGGGGAGGGCAGATAGGGGTGACCAGGGCGGCTAGGGAGGGCAGTTAGGGGTGACCAGGCTGGCAGGGGAGGGCAGTTAGTGGGGGATGACCAAGCAGGCAGATAGGGGAGCAGTTAGGAGCCAGCAGTCCCAGATTACAAGAGGGATCCCGGAATGAAGAGGGTACAGGCTGGGCTGAGGGGACCCCCCCCATGCACGAATTTTGTGCACCAGGCCTCTAGTATTATATAAGGAAAGAAATTATATATAAAGGGTACATTATCAAGTAAACTACCCCTATGGGTAATCAGAGCTTAATCCCAGAGGTCAAATCCTAGAAAAATAGTATAGAACACACACCTCAGAGTTATCCCATTTGAGGAGCAAGCTGTCACTCATTGGTTGAAGCTTAGGAGTTTTCATTCTTTAGCCTTTCCAATTTTCCTTGCATTAGAGCAGAGCAACTTTCCTAGTTCAAAATCATCAGTAAAGAGATATTATCGCAGGTAATAAGAAATCTTCTCTTGGAGCCCTGACTTGGTGAGGCCAGGAGGATCTGACCCAGTACCATCAAAGCCCTCTACACAAATCTCCTATGAACTCTAATGATGGGGTTACCTCTGTCTCTTGTTATGTATGTGCTTTTGAGGAGGTAAGTTTTATGAGTCTCAGTTTCTTCATCTTTAAAATGAGGGATGAGTATTATTGGTGATTTTTCCACTTTTTTAAATAGCAGAGCCATTGATCCTCAGAGAAAATCTGGCATAGAATCCTAATTTGTACAAGGAAAAGCAGAATTGGGCAGATTGAAGTACTGGCAGGAGTCTCGAATGAGAGACATCTTCTTGGGTACCTATAGTTTCCAGAGACCATACCACACTTCTGCATTGTGTGTGTGTGTGCGTGTGTGTGTGTGTGTGTGTGCGTGTGTGTGTGTGTGTGTGTGTAATTTCATATACAAATTTTTATTTAGTTATATATAACATTAAATTTTTAAAATATATAAACTTATATATAGCTGCCTATTTAGATTATATACTGTGATAGGCAAAATGCCTCAAATATCTCTATGCTCTAATCCCTGGAAACTTAATATGTTAGATTGTATAACAAAAGTCAATTAAGATTGAAGATGGGATTAAGATTGCTAATCAGCTTATTTTAAATATAAGAAGATTATCCTGTATTATCTTATCTGAGCAGGCCCAACCTAATTGCATAATTCCTTAAAATTAGATGAGAATTTCTTTTCAGGGAGATGCTATATAAGAATTTGACCCTCCTTTGCTAGCTTTGAAGATAGGAGGATGATAGCAGCCAAGAGCCAGGGAATGTGGGCAGCCTCTAGAAGTAGAAAAATACAATGGATTCTCCCCTAGTTTATCTACAAAGGAATGCAGCCCTGTGGGCAACTTGATTTTAACCCAGTGAGATGTGTTTGGAGTTCTGACCTACAAAACTTAAGATAATATATTTATACTAGTGGCCTGGTGAACAATTTCATGCACATTTAAAGGAAGTTAATTAGAAGAAATATTTTGATATTGCTATTCACCCTTTCTCTATAATAGAAGTGTCCACCAAATTCACAATCGACAATGACAGATGGAAACACATGCATGTGATTGGCGCCAGCAAGAGCTTTATATGTATTGCACATGCATGAGTCAACTTAACCTTTTATAGATATAGAATAAACTTACTTAATTAGACCTGCTTTCTGATTTAGCTAAGTTTTTCCCAGCCCAGTGAAGCACCCCAACTTCTCTTTCAGGTAATTGATAGCAACACAGCAGTAAATATCAACATGAAGCAGATTATTATAGTAGACCATGCAGGGAGAACAAAGGGTAAAATATTTACCTATAGCAGTGTTTGACTATATTCTGCACAGTGAGAAAACTTGAAGTCATTTTCAAGGTCCACCATTTCTTACTTCTTTTCAGTTATGTTATGCCTACCACCTTCCTGTCCAGAGAAAAGATTTTAAAAGGTATAATTATTGTAAGCAGTTAGTCAGCTTTGGAAAAGAAGTCAGAACCAGGAATAAAACCTGGTAGACAACCTCATCTAGTGATTAAGGGTATGGACTTCGGAGGTGAAAGATCTGAGATTAAAAATCAGAATTATAGCCATGGCTGGGTAGCTCAGAGCATCGTCTTGATACACCAAAGTATGGGGTTTGATCGCTGGTCAGGGCACATGCAAGAAACAACCAGTGAATGTATAAATAAGCGGAACAAATTGATGTTTCACTCTGTCTGTGTATGTGTGTGTGTATACTAGAGGCCCGGTGCATGGGGGGCCCTCAGCCTGGCCTGCACCCTCTCGCAGTCTGGGACACCTTGGAGGATGTCCACCTGCTGGCAGGCGGACATCCCCCAAGGGGTCCTTAGCACTGCCACGGAGGTGGGAGAGGCTCCTGCCACCATTGTTGCGCTCACCAGCCCTAAGCCCGGCTTCTGGCTGAGCAGTGTTCCCCCTGTGGGAGCGCACTGACCACCAGGGGACAGCTCCTGGGTTGAGTGTCTGCCCCCTAGTGGTCATTGCACATCATAGTGACCGGTTGTTCTGCCCTTCAGTTGATTTGCATATTAGGGTTTTATTATATAGGAGATATATATATATATATATATATATATATATATATATAATCAGAACTACATAATAGATATATGGCAGTTAAGTTTCTTAAACCTCTACATCTCTTCTATAAACCAAAACAATGGCACAGGGTATGGTAGGGTCCATATAAGTTATAGTTTATGTAAAACCCTCAGCACAGTGCCTAGATCACTATAGGTACTCAATAATAGTGACAACTAGAATGATGAAGCTAAATTTTGCAGTCATATACATAGTATGTTACTTGATGCCATATGTGCAGATAAAATCATGAAGGAACAATTATTGGGGGGGGGGAGTGGAGTGGGGGAAAAAAACCCAGAACCTTTGGGAATACCTATATTCTGGATATGTTCGATTATATTTTGCATAAATGGCCATAACATTTTTATTACTCCATCAAGAATTAGAGTCTATTTCCCTTTTTCTTTAACCTGAGTGGGACTTTGTGATCAATTAAACAAATATAACACATGAGGATGTATAACTTCTAAGAAAGGTCATGAAAGGTTTGCCCTCTATCCTGAGACATGTATCTTTGACTCACTGAGCTGCAAAATCAAAGGTCTGGCAGGGGGGAGGGTGGGGGTAAGGGGGAGAGATCAACCAAAGGACTTGTATGCATGCATATAAGCCTAACCAATGGACACAGACATCAGGGGGGTGAGGGCATAAGGGGGGGGGGGGTAGGGGGGGTAAGGGGGACTAAGGACACATATGTAACACCGTAATCAATAAAGAAATTTTTAAAAAAGAAAAAAAAAAAGACCACATGAGCATATTTGTATGACATAACCAATAGTTTTCTTTGTTATGTACACAAATAAAGCCCTCTATGATGGAACTAGTAAAAAAAATAAAAAAGGTCTGGCTGGTCTGAAGGCAGTGTTTCAAAGTTTGGTAACACCATTGCCTCTGCAATGTGGAAAATAAGGAAATGTACTAACCGAATGAGCTAGGTAAGTGAGATTTCCAGACAAAGCATTGAAGTTGCTGCCTGCCTTCTTGCTGCTTATAGCAAAGTTGCAAGAGGAAAAAAAGAACCTAAGGAAAGAATTGCTAAATAGAAAGAAGCAAGAAGCAAGGACTTACTGAGTAAATAGAACACTTTCCTACCAAGCTTCTCTGGAGAAAGAACAATTCTAAAATTAGTAATGTCTTTGTATATTTAAAAAGTCTAGCATACAATTAGGAGACATGGTCTAAAGGCAAAGCAGGAGTATGACTATAAAAACCTATGTTAAGAAAAATTTAAGGTGATGCCTCAAACAGACAAATGACCTAAGAATGTTGTCACCTCTCACAGATTCTTTCTATTACACAATAGGGTTTCCAAGAATCTGAAGTGTATTGTCTCACAACAATCTCAAAAGAAGTTCAAGGTGGCACAGGGATTGCCCTGAAGAAATTCTGGGTGTAACTTTTGTCTAATATAATGCACTAGAGATTGATGCAGTTAAAAAACACACACAAAGTTTTTAAAAGAATTGTTTTACCTTGGACTAAAAAGGACAGAGTCCCATATACTCTTGAGCTTCCACTAGCAGGAAATAGACTGAAAGAACTATTGAGCTGCAAACAAACACAGACTACATTTCACAGAAAAGGCAAGAGTTGCATAAAATCATTCCCAGATAGTACAACTAAACCTTAATCAACTACTTGGCAATATATCCCCAGCTATTTTTTCAGAATTGCTATGGACCAAAGACTGCTATGCTGCTTACTTCCCCCTTTCTGAATTGGAGTGTCTACTATAGTTATTCTGGGTCTGTCCCACAGTTATATGTTGGTTGTGGGGGAAGACACAGATAGTTTGTCATTTTAGTTTACAGGTCTTAGGTCAAGAAGGAAGATAGTCAAGAAGCTACACACAAGGAAGCACACCGAAGAGACTCATCCACACCTAAACCTGGCTTATGTGCTGAGATCCTGGCCCCTCAAGCATGAGCCAAATGCCAAAATGGAGTGAAATTTGGGGGAAGGTAGTCTTAGGGATAGGTTGAATTTGTTTTGCATGTATTATCAGGACCAGGGTACTGTAGTAAAATTTATCTTCCCAGTGTAGCCATAAAAATATTTCTGGTTTTACATGCTCTTTCAGAATCTTATCTCACCCTCATTGAGAGTGGAGTTTATTTCTCCTCTCCTTGAACCCGAGCAGGCCTCTGTGACTTGTCCCAATGAATAAAATGTTTCACAAGTGATAGTGCATGACTTTGAGGCTACATCATAAAAAGTTATTTCTCTCTCTCTCAGAAATGTATCTTTGAAGCCCTGAGACACCAGGTAAAAAGTATGGTTACCCTGAAGCTGCTGCACTTAAAAAACTATGAAAAGAGACTCCATAGATGCCCAAGGATCCACAGCTGCTGCAGCCACCATCTAGTAGCATCTCCCCCTCCTCCCAGGAGCCAGACCTGAGTGAATAAGCCTTCAAACAATTCCAGTGCTGCATTCCTGATTGTAATCGTGTGACAGAACCTAAGTGAGAACCACCGAGTTGAGCCAGTCAACCTCCACGGATAAAAATGCAACATTTCTTGTTTTAAACCAAGAAGTTCGGAGGCGGTGTGTTATGCAATGATGGGTAACCAGAACACAGAGTTTTTCTGAAACCAGGAGGAAGTGGTGCAGTCACATAATTGGGCAGAACTAATATGTAGAGCCTCGTGGAAGCCAAAGGAAGAAATTTAAGAAAGAGAAAGGACACGTCATTAGTGGAGGCTGCAGAGAGGAAAAGCAGAATGAGAACAGAAGAAGGTTCACTAGAAATTAAATGCATTTGTCAACTCCTGTCTAGAACGTAAAACTGAATAGCCTCCAATGCAAAAACAGTATCAAATACAGTCATCCCTCAGTGTTCGAGGGGGGTTGGTTCCAGGACCCCCACATATACCAAATTCTGCAGATGCTCAAGTCCCTTATATAAAATGACATAGTATTTGCATATAATCTGCATGAAATCCTCTCATATATTTTTTTAAATGTTTAGACTATTTATGTTACCTAATACAATGTAAACGCTGTATAAATAGTTGTTATACTTGTATTATTTAGAGAATAATGACCAAAATAAGTCTGTACACATTCAGTACAGACACAGCAATTGTAAGCCTACCTACATGGAACACATTGGCAACAACAAAACTTTTTTAAAAAATATTTTTGATCTGTGGTTGGTTGAACACACAGACGCAGAACCTGCAAACATGCAGGACCTGTGGTCTGGGAAGCATCAGCACATGTTCCCTCTACCTGGATCATCTTGTCCCTCATCAAGTCCTTCTTCTCCAAGCCCATCCAAAAATCTAGGATGGAAAGGAAAGCAGCCCTCCTTAGATATCAGTTAAGAGCAAGGAACAATGTAGGTGCTTTAATTTCTAGTAATAATAATAATAATAAGTCCATTAAGTGAGTGCCAATCCCATGTTACTGATGATTAATATAAGATTTAGAAAAATTAAATACTTTGAAAATAGACATACAGCTAGTAAGTGGTGGACCCACTATCAGGCGTCCTCAAACTACGGCCCGCAGGCCACATGCGGGTGTTTTTGCCGGGTTTTGTTTTGTTTTGTTTTTACTTCAAAATAACATATGTGCAGTGTGCATAGGAATTTGTTCATAGTTTTTTTTTTTAAACTATAGTCCGGCCCTCCAACCATCTGAGGGACAGTGAACTGGCCCCCTGTTCAAAAAGTTTGAGGACCCCTGCACTATATTAACCTAATCCTGTGTGAGTCCGATAGTCAAAATGGAGATAACTATGGTCAGTCCTTTATGAGCAAATCTAGTCCAACAGAGACTAAAACGGGTTCTGATGATTTAAGCGCTGGTCCTCTCTGAACCCTTCCCTCCTCCATCTGGCATCCTCCAGATGGTTGGAGAGTGATCTGTGGCCATCAGTTCTTCTCTCTCCCCACCAAAGCCAATTCATGTATTGCTTTCCCATAATACCGCCGACTCCGAGAGAACTGCCTTCTGTAGGCATAAATTAAACCTGCTCTACAACAGCACCAGGAAGCCAAGCTCAAAATTCTAAAAATGAACTACAAAAAGTGTGTGTTGAATAGAGGAACTGGGTTCCAGATTGTGTCCTGTTTACAAAGGCACATATTGTGCTGATAGTAAAAGCAAGTAAGTTCTACCTTCATTATGGCTTAAAATGAATGCCACCCACCCACACCCACACCCTACCCACACTCACACCCCATCAGAGCAATTAAATCTTAAATTCACCTTGCTCTGAACTACACAGACAAATAAAATTCTGTGCACATATTTTTGTGGTTTATATATCAACTTCACAAATTGCTTTACCAATTGAAATGAAAGGACTAGCTCACATACATATGCATTCTGGGCATCTGAGTTTTAATTCAAGAGACAAATGCATTCTCATAGTGACCATAGGAAACCACTCAGAAGAAACAGGTGTCACTTGTTACCAGAAGCCAGTGCTTTGAACTGCACTCTAGAAAATTCTAGGGTCATTAAGACTCTAATAGCTATTCAAAAAGAATAAGGTTTTGTGGTCAAATAATTTAGGAAAACATAGCAGCTCATTCTTTTTATTTTTTTGGAAATCCACACTACCCACTAGCCTGTGAAGATGTAAGAAATCCTGTAAGGTATGAACCTGTTTAACTGTTTAAAACATAATTTCCTAAATTTATTTTACCATAGGCCCTTATTTTTATACAATATCCACTATATTTCTTATAGATCATTGTTCAAGCAATACATTAGGGCGAACACCATTCTTATTTGTTTGCATGCAATTCTTATTTAGATCAACCCGTGACCCCCAGTGGATGCCTGAAACCATGAATAGTACTGAGTCCTATATATGCTATGTTTTTTCCTATCCATATATACTTATGATAAAGATTATTTATAAATTAGGCACAGTAAGAGATTAATACCAATAACTAATAACAAAATAGAACAATTATAACAATTCTCTCTCTCTCTCTCTCCTCTCCACCCGCCCCCCTCCACCAAGATGTCTACTAAGTGACTACAGGACAGCTTCATGGATATGCTGTATTAAGTGGATGATTCACATCCTGAGTAGAATGTAAAGGGGTAGCATGAGCTTGCATTATGCTACTCAGAACCACACACAATATAAAACTTATGATTTGTTTATTTCCGGAAATTTTCATTTAATATTTTTGGACCACAGTTGACCACAGGAAACTGAAACCATGGAAAGTAAAATCGGATATAAGGAGGGTTGTAGTTATTTCAGGGGGGATAGTAGCTATTCATATGCTACTAGCATATGTGATAAAAAGATTATGGGCTTCAGAGTCAACATGGTCTGACTAAACTTCTATTTCTATACTTATTAGCAGAATGAGTGCTTTTTAACACTTGTTTGAAGCAAGGTATTTAATTTCCATGTGTCTCAGTTCCTTTGTATGTAAAATAGAGATAAAAATATCTCCTTTGTAGGAGGGTTATGAGAATTAAATCAGGTATAGTATGTAAAATGCCTGACATTATCTTCTTCAATCCTCACAACTCCCACAGAATCCAGCATAGTCCTGAGCTCATACTAATCCCTCAGTGAATATTTATTGATTGTTTTGAGCCACTCACAATTGTAGAGACGAGCTATAGACAGAATTGTAACCCCTCCCCCCAAAAAAATTCATATGTCAAAGTCCTAAGCCCCAATATGAAATCATTCAACTTTGGAATACATAATTAAACAAAAAGAGGTGAAGAATGCAGAAAGTGTCTACACCTGGATAGTATTCAGATAGGAGCCTTCAACTCAAAGTCATAAAATAAGCAAGTAAGATCCATTAGGTAATCCAGTGGGCATCAAGCAGAGAAATAGAACAAATATTGCTGATTTTTTTTTTTCTAGAACAACTCTGGTTAATTTAAAAGCAAAACTTGGAAAGACACTAAAGAAATAATGCATTCCACCCACTAAATGGCAACCCATCAACTATCAAAATTGAGGGAAAGTTTTAACTATTAAGATGAATAATGTACACCAAAGAGAAAAGGAGGTATTAGCGATATATACAAGGTTAGCAATATTAATATTTGTATTGTTCAATTATATACTTTTTTTGTTTTGTTTGTTTTGTTAATCTTCACCCTATGATATTTTTCCATTTATTTTTTTAGAGAGTGAAAGAGAAAGGAAGAGACAGAGAAAAACATCAATGTGTGAGAGACACATCAATTGGTTGCCTCCACATGTGCCCTAACCAGGGTCGGGGTTTGAGCCTGAAACCCAGGTACATGCCCTTGACTGGAATCAAACCTGGGACCCTTCAATCTGCAGGACAATGCTCTATTCACTGAGCCAAACCAGCCAGGACTCTACTGTACAATTATAATCTGGATATAACAAGAGAAGTTGGAAAAATAGTTTCTGTTTTACTATCACTAGCTGCATAATTTTGAACCCAAATTCTTCCAAGTCCAAGATTTCTAATAATAGAGCTCAAAATGGCTTATTTTAGTGGGACTTTGGAGATAAGTTGTCCCTTTCCATTACTCCTTTTCTGTGGTCTGAATGTTTGTGCCCCCCCACCCAAATTCATATGTTAAATCCTAACACCCATTGTTCCTAAAGAACTAGATCAAAGGCAAAACAAATAAGATCTAAAAGAGGGACAGTCAAAATCATATTCCTTCAACCAATGTCCCTGAACTATTATATTGATGGCAGGCTCTGTTCTAGCAAAGTATGTTTCCTTCCTACCTAGTATGTTTCCTTCCTACCTAGTTCTGTAAACATGGCAGTTATTTGAACTTTTTATGTCTCAGTCCTGAGACTAATCATTGGGCTCAATTCTGACCAATCATTTTATATTCTTCAATCTTCATCAGGAATTTAGGGGGCAGAAAAAATTAATAGTTAACATAATTCTTTGAAGTAAAAAGGATACAGTTTCAAATCCTGTTTCTGTTACTAGCTTTGTAATTTTTGAGCAAGTAACTGAATCTTTCTAAGCCCCAATTTCCTTAAACCAGGGTGCTGTTATGTTATGTTATGTTATGTTATGTTATGTTATGTTATGTTATGTTATGTTATACTAGAGGCCTGGTGCACAAAATTCATGCACTCGGTGGGGGATCCTTCAGCCCAACCTGCGTCCTCTCGCAGTCCGGGAGCCCTGGGGGATGTCCGACTGACAAATTCAGACATCCGTAGCACTGCCACAGAGGCGAGAGAGGCTCCCACCACCACTGCACTCACCAGCCATTAAGCTCAGATTTTGGCTGAGCAATGCTCCCCCTGTGGGAGTGCACTGACCACCAGGGGGCAACTCCTGCATTGAGCAGGATTGGGCTGAAACCGGCTCTCCAACATCCCCCGAGAGGTCCCAGATTGTGAGAGGGTGCAGCCCAGGCCAAGGGACCCCACCAGTGTACAATCGGGGCTGGGGAGGGATGCAGGAGGTTGGCCAGCTGGGGAGGGACCATGAGAGGGCTCTAGGGTACGCCTGACCCATATTGCTCAGTCCAGATAGGCCAGACCCCAGCAGCAAGCTAATCTACCGGTTGGAGCATCTGCCCCCTGGTGATCAGTGCAGGTCATAGCAAGCAGTTGAGAGGTCTTAGCATATCATTAGCATATTACACTTTGATCGGTTGAATGGATGGACCAGACACTTAGCATATTAGGCTTTTATTATATAGGATTATATTATATTATTGAGAGGAATAATGAACCGATATCTATAACTTAGTCTAGTACTGAGGCATAGTAATAACTCTGCACATTAGTTGATGTGATGCTGGTGATAATGATTTCAATATAGCAGTTGGCACACCTTATCTTTTGTACATTGACATAAAGAACTCATAGAACAGAACCCCTCTGGTCATCCCAATGCTCAGTGTCTATAATTAATTAAGAGGAGAGCTGTGTTGGTGCCCAATATTATCCTGTATAGTTCCTACTGTGATAAACATTCAAAGACAATAATTATACCCCTAGCTGGTTTGGTTCAGTGAATAGAGCACTGGCCTGTGGACCCAAGGGTCATGGGTTCCATTCCAGTCAAGGGCATGTACCTTGGTTGCAGATTCTTCCCCAGCAGGAGCCTTGCAGGGCATGTGCAAGAGGCAACCAATTGATGTGTTTCTCTCACATCTATGTTTCTCTCTGTCTTTCCCTCTTTATAAAAAATCAATGGAAAAATATCCTCCGGTGAGGATTAATTAAAAAAAGAAGAGATAGTAATCATAAATAAAACCTACTTTATATACATATCCATACGGAGTTTTATGAGCTAAAAAATTCATTAAAATATTGTGATATATAAAATATGTAAGATGCAAATCACTACTGCAAGAGAGTTAAATTAAGTTAAAAAATCATATATATATATATATATATATATATATATATATATATATTATTGGCTGAAGTTTTCCCCAATTGACACTCCCTCCCCCTGCAGCTATTCCCACCCGGGCAAGCCCCCACCGCCCCAGTATCTGTGTCCATTGGTTATGCTAATAACATTACATTTTTAATGTGAAGATGCTTAATACACTCCACAGGGAAAGAGATAAAATTGTGTGTTTTTCATGTAAGTGTACTTAAGTATTCCAGAGAATTTCATCACCAGGAAGTTAGAAATATGTCTAAGTAACATAGAACAACTGGTATTCTCTCTGAGCACAATTGGAAAAGGGACAAATAATCACCAAATGAGGACAAATCTTTGGTGTTTCTATAAGTAGATTGAAAAATGAGATTTCTCAGAATTTTAGGCATATAATTCAAATAAAATCAATCTATATGACAAAGAAGTCTTGAAAATAAAGCCAGACAGAAAGTGGGACATTCTTGACAATTTGTGAAACTATTGACTGTCCCTGTAGCATCTCAAGTTGAGTGGTAGCAATCTTTAGAGACAATGGAGTTATGTGTTTAGAGATTAAGCTCCCTATGCCTTATCAAATATTGAGTCACAAATGTGATATAATATACTACTAAAGACACTTAAATTTCCTATGTCTCTTGGGAGACAATGAAACAACAAAATAAAAAGTTATAACCATTTTAAAGGTTGGTCAGAACTATTATATATTTTTAAATATTAATGTATAATGAGACTCTATTTCCACAATCAAAACCCAGTTTTCCATTATGCTCACATCCTTTGGATTTGTCTGAAATAGGTTCATCTAATATGTATTTTGAAAATACAGAATCACTGAAGTTGTTGTTCAGAAAATAAATATATGTTTTCCTAGCGGTTTATGGAAGGAAATAAACCCTGGAACAGAATCATATTTCAGGATTTAGCAGACAGAAAGCTGATTTTCAGGTGGAGTGTATGTGAGGGGTCGGGGAAAGGGGGAGGTTACAAGGTTGACTTCTCATAATTCAGAACAGTAAGAGTGAATGTCATTCTCTGTTCTAAGCATCAGTACATGTACTGTATAAGTATGACACCCATCATCTCACTGTCACCATTGGAAGATTGTAGGAGTATTTGGAAAAAAAATGCAGCTCATGAGAGCAGGTGTCATATATAACAATACACTCACTGTTGGACTGGTCTCTTGGGCAATATCACTTTTCTCTTTTTCCATTTTCTTCAGCAGCATTTGTTTTGGTTTATCTGTGTTTCTTCTTGCATATAAATAATTCAGTGCTTAATACTGGGCAAATGTAAATTATAGGATTAAAAGGTAATCCTATTTAATGATTTATATATGTACAAAAAATGGTGTTATCATTCAATCTCCCTCAGGAAGTACAATGTGCAATCCAAATGCATTGGGAATAAATCTAGCCTGAATTTTCAATTTCATTTCAGTCTTAAGAGAACCAGATACGTGACACGTTGCTCTCCATTTTTTATATTTCCTTTCAACTCTTGTAAAACATGCCATTTTCTAAATACAACAAAAACAATGACAACATCAATAACTATCACTTTAAGTCAGTGAGATTTTTTTAAATATATTTTTATTGATTTCAGAGAGGAAGGGAGAGGAAGAGAGAGAGAGAAATATCAATGATGAGAATCATTGATTGGCTGCCTTCTGCGCCCCCCCCCCCCCCGACTGGGGATCGAGCCTGCAACCCTTACTAGGAATTGAACCATGACCTCCTGGTTCATAGGTCAATGCTCAACCACAGAGCCACATCAGCTGGGCTAGACACACATTTTTAACGAGCATTAAATGTGTAAGGCACTGTAGGAAATCTCAAGAATTATACTGCTAGGTTTCTATTCCCAGGAAATATAGTAACAAAAATAGATGGAAATAACAGTTCCTTTCTAGAGCCTGCAAGTTCCTCAGGTATGCGTTTCCAAGTGATTCTCATACTCTAATAGAAATTTTTTGTGTTTCTATTGTCATTGAACCTCATTTACAGTTACCTCTTTTCTCCTCTTCTATAGCCCCAACTGATTCTTGGTATATGTATGCCTATGTGTGTTTATGTGTGTATATATATATATATATGTGTGTATGTATGTGTGTGTGTGTGTGTGTAGGTGGGTCTGTCTGTGTGTACATATATACATAAACACTTACAAACATACATCAACATACACACACACACACATATATATATATATATTTATATATATATATATATATATGTTTATATGTATACTAGAGGCCTGGTGCATGAATTCGTGCACGGGTGGGGTCCAGCTGGCTGGGGGGAGGAGATATGAAAGGTTGGTGGGCTGGCCCCACCCCCAGTTGGGGTGGGGGTGGGGGGCTGATCAGGGAGAGGGCTGGCTAGGGGGAGGGGCCATGGGAGGTTGGCCAGCCAACCCCACCCCGATCGGGCCGGTTGGCTGGTTGCAGTGTGCATAATAGCAACCAGACATTCTGGTCATTCCTGTCATTCTGGTCACTTGGCTTTTTTATATATAGATACACAGAAGTACACACATACAGAAAGAGAGGGAAGGGAGAGAGAAAGAATGAGGAGAGAGATTGCTTGGGAATGACATCTACTGCCCTCTCTAATTGCTACTCTTCTGCTGTCTTCCTTCATTTGAAAAGTGAATAACATACTAAAAAATGTTCTCAAAAATTTCATATATTCCTCAATCTAGTGTACTGTTTCCAATCTCACCATACTTCTCTTTCAAGTTTCACCAATAACTTTCTTATTACAGAATCCTAGAGTCCAGTGGCTTTCTCAGACTTCTTTGCCAAGAAGCTTCTGCTATATATGACAATGCTAGTTAGCCCATTGTTTTGAAATGTCAACCCTTGGTGTCTATACAACAAGCATTCTGATTCCTACTCTTCACCTCAGCCGGTTCCTCCAGGCATCTCTCTACTTTCTTCTTTTACATCTAAACTGTGGAGTTCCCCAAGATTCTACACATTATCCTATCCCCTTTATCATCTTGCCCTGGAAAAGCCAGTTTATCTATGACCTTCTAAATTATTCCTCCACTTACGCCCTTTGACTTGAACCTTAAAACTTTTTTTGAATGTTTTTATTGATTCTTAGAGAGAGGGAGAGAGAGAGAAACATCGATGAGAGAGACACATCATGGGCTGCCTCCTGCACGCCCCCAACCAGGGACCGAACCCACAACCTGGGCATGTGCCCTGACTGGGAATCAAACTCAGGACCTCTTGGTCCATTGTATGATGCTCAGTCCACTGAGCTATACCAGCCAGGCAAGCCTTAAAACTTCTTTTTCCAGAAACCTATGTATGTTTTCACTCACATGTCTTGTTTTCATAAAAAACTCATCATTTTCAAAATCCAATTCATTAGTTTTCTCTGCCACACTCCCCAAAATTCATCTCTGTAAATATTTCATGGACTCAATTATTTGTCCAGGAAATTAGGCTCAATATCCCAGATTCATCTATGATTTACCTATTGTTTGGTTTTTCAACAGGATATCCATGAACTTCCGCTAAATTTTCCCTGACAATACCCTCACCCAGATTCTCATCATGTCATGGTTTGATTACTTCAATGGCCTTCACTTAGTTTCTCTGATTTCGGTTTTTCTTACAAAATGTTGGAAGACCAACCTTTAATAATATAATGCCTTGAAAACTATACACCCTATTTTTAAAATAAAATTGTTATTGGAGCCCTGGCTTGGTGGCTCAGTTGGTTGGAGCATCATCCCATGCACCAGGGATAATGAGTCTTAAATCAACTACCAGCATCATGTCACATGGGTCATTTAAAAAAGGGAACTTAAACCTGGTTCTCTGGCTGTGCCACCCTCGAGCCCAGAAAGTCTTTCACTGGCAGAAAGTCCCCAGATCCTGAGAAATTATGCACTCACAAATCAGCAGAAGATAATGTGGCCTACTTTGACCTTCCCAGACCTTACTTGATAGAGTCGTATTTCTAATGTTGTTTTAATATACTTTGATGAATTGAATTAATTGTTCAGTTATCCCAGTACTAACCTCTTTTTTTAAACCAGATTTTATCTAGTGTCTCTATTTCCTGTTACCCAGTGGCTATTACGCCCGAGGAAAGGGGACACCAAGGCGTCAAGGCTGTTACAGGCAAGTTGATGCCCCCACTTTGCCAACAGACTGCAGTGCTGGACTACACACCCTGTTACTCCACTGGAGAAAATCTCTGGGTTTGATATAATGCCAAATCTTTCCACGACATCAATGCCTCCTTTTTTGACCTTTTTCTTCCTACATTTGAAGAATATTCTATATTATTCTAAAGAAAGGTATATTATTAAAAAAAATAGCATACATAGTATAAAATTCTAGAAAACTTAAAGCTGGCTATGGAAGCCCCAGCCATTCTGATTTGGAGAAACACTATAAACTAAAAATCCCTTTCCCAACATCCTTCCCTCTCATAAATATATGACTCTTCTCTAATTGCCACATCATTTTTATATTTTTGAATAAATCTTCATCCAAAATTATTTTTTAAAATACATAAGCACCTGCTATGAGAAAGGTCCTTGTAAGTCCCAGTGAGAGATTCAGATCTGAGCATGGGCTCTGCCTGTGAAGAGCTTCAGATAAAAATAGAGCAAAGGAGCAGGAGCCACAAAGCTTATATTTTAGAATTCTGTTTCGTTGTTGATTGAATGTCCCAAATGGAAGAACTACACACAAGGTAGCTGCTGGGGAAAACAGAGAAGTTAAGTCAATTTTACCAGCCCTATAAACAATAAAATAATATACTCAGTACCAACCAAGAGCAGACTAAATGTATTCCATTACATTCTCCTGCAGAATTTCCATTAAAGGTACAAGAGAAAATGTCTCTATCCACAAAGGAATCTGTAAGCAAAAGAAGAACATAGTACCTTCGCATGGAACACAGGGTCTTAAAATATCTGACCCCAACATCTGTGATTTTATAAAGCAGGAGAATGTTGTAGACAGGAGAATTCCTGCTGAAGATAAGAAAAAGAGACAGAACACTCTTCACTCCCACCGTGTGGGGGGACTGCTGTTAGGGGTCAGGAGTCTTCTACTGCAGCGATCCAATGCCTGCTGGGCCTCTATGGCTGACTCATTATTCACAGCCATAATGGACTAAATTTACTATGAATGCAGCAGAAGGAAAAGGGAGAAAAGGAGTTCTTAGATTTTTTATTGAATTAGTTGGGGTGGCACTGGTTAACAAGATTATATAAGTTTTGGATGTAAAGTCTATAATACATCATCTTGTCTATTATATTGTGTGTTCACCACTTCAAGTCAAGTTTCCTTCTATCACCATTTATGCCCCACTCCCCACTCCCTTTAGCTCTGGTAATCACCATACTGTTGTCTGTGTCTATGAGTTGGGTTTCTTTGGTTGTTGTTTTGTTTTTGCTTACTTCTTTCATCTTTTTCTCCCAGGAAATAATTTAAAATAACTCAAATCCTATATAATAAAAGCCTAATATGCTAAGTGTCTGGTCATCCGTTCAACCAAAGGAAGTGTAATATGCTAATGATATGCTAAGGTTACTCAATTGCTCACTATGATGTGCACTGACCACTAAGGGGCAGACAGTTGACCAGTCGCTATGATGGGCATTGACTACCAGGGGGCAGACGCTGTGATCAGTAGGTTAGCTTGCTGCTGGGGTCCGGCTGATCGGGACTGAGTGAGATGGGCTGGACACATCCTGGAGCCCTCCTGCAGTCCCTCCCTGGCTGGCCAACCTCCCACATCCCTCCCCAACCCCAATTGTGCACTGGTGGGGTCCCTCAGCCTGGCCTGTGCCCTCTTGCAATCTGGGAACCCCTCAGGCGATGTCAGAGAGCCAGTTTTGGCCTGATCCCACAGGCCAGGCCGAGGGACCCCACTGGTGCATGAATTCATGCACTGGGCCTCTAGTATTAAATAATAGTCTTGGTGATCTAAATTGCAATACATCTATATAATAGACTCTGATGTGATATTATAAATCATGTTGTAGAACATGTATTCTCAATGAGGGCTTAAAATTGTTGTTTTGCAGGGGTGAAGAAAGTCTTGCTGTGTGTATGTACAAAGCACAGATATACAAACAATACATAAACAGATATGCGCTATATCTGTGATATTAAAAGTTCATTGGGGGATATTCAGGAAAAAAAGAATCTCTTATAAAGCTCCTTTGCAGGATAATCATGAACAAAAAATGTTGAGAAATACTATTATAGAAAAACATTTACTGACAAAGAAAATATTCCTTATAAATAATTATAATAACTACAGTAACTATTGTTGCTATTATTACAATAGTAGTTAATCAAGTGGGTCCAGTGTTATGTGCTTTACATAAACAACACGGTTTAATTATCAGAAAGTACTTATGAAATGAATGTTATTACTCCCATTTTACAAATGAGGAAATGGAAATTTAGAATGGCTATTATTTTACCAGATGAGAAAAAAAATGAGGGTCAAAATTATTATGAAATTTAGTCAATGTAACACAACAGTAAAAGATTCAGACCCAGGTCTAGATTTGTCTGAATCTAGTCTATGTACTCTTAACTATTATGCAGGTTTCCAAATGGTGTAATTATGTACAAGCACTTACACGCGCACGTGTGCGCACGCGCGCGCGCACATACACACACACACACACACACACACACACACACAGGAACAGAAGAACACAAATAAAGTTATAAAAGAAAATCCTTGGAAGTGGAAATGCTTAAAATTCTCTGGCTTTTCTTTGTTACCAAATTTTCTGCACAGAGCATGTATAACTTTTAATAATAAAAAATAAACAGAAAATGCTATATAAATAATAAACCTTACCCTCAAGGAACATTCAGATAATTAGGAGGGGGAAGGAAGACATGGAAGCAAATAGTTGTGATACTAGTGGAATTAAGCTGAGTTCACTCACTCACTCCCCGTACCCGGATTCCTTAGGCAAGTTCCCCAAACTTTCTTTGAGTCTCAGCTAGCAAATAGAATGAGGATACCTATGAAGATGAATGTGAAAAGTGTCATAAGAGAAGTAAAAAATAAGCCCCTTCCCTCTGCAGCCTCACTCCCAAGGCCTAAATGCAGCTGGTACCAAGGCTTCAGAGACAGCCTCCCAGGGAGAGCACTGGGGACATGAAAGTAACCTTGAATCCCAAGCTGGGGAGTCCAGACTAAATCTGGCAAATGTGTTCTTGAATAATCTAATGATAGTGAGCTCCATTTCCTTCTTTCCTTTCCTTTTCTTATCTTCCCTTTGAACCCTCCACTTGTAGGAGATTTTTAAAGTTAACCTCGGGGTTCATATTAATTGAATCTTTCCTTTATTGCTTGCTGTAAAGATGGCTAGCGATGTCTCCTGTGTTGAAGGACTTATTAGCAGGGAAAATGGCACATTTTGCAGCCTGCCAGCAGAATTCAAAGCAGCCTGGCACCTGCTTTGTTCGATTAATAAGCAAGTAAGGGTTTTATGTGAACACACGTCCCCCCTTCCCCTCTCCTCATCCACCTTGAACAAGCCTCAGAGCCAGACGGCTCTGTTCTATCTCCTGGGAAAGGCTTCCTCCCAAAGTCATCCTTCTCTGGACCTCCACTTGTTGTGGCCCTTCTTGGGCAGATGGTGTCTGGAAGGCATGATTGATAAACATGTTTAAATATAGAAGGCAATCTTTTCTGTTTGCCAAGCAATTACTCAACATCACAGATAGGCCTGCCATGAACCAACAAAATAGCTATAGTTTATGATTGAACACGTTGAAGAAATGGAAAATTATTAGGAAACCATCAAATGTCAGGGTGACAGCAGAGTCTGGAAAACATTTACCAGTCACCATTCACCAGCAAAGCTACCAACACATAGCAGGGCTGAAAGTCACCTTGCCTCCTCCACTCACTGTATATTCACAGTTTGGCTGGAATCATCTCCTTTTAAGAAAAATGGCTCTACTAAGGACTTACTAGTATTTTAAACTAGCCCAGCTACGTCTTTTTATCAGAACCTAATTTTATTCTTCCCCACACCTGACCTGAATGAGTATAATGATCATGCGTGTCATCATGTCTTTGACATTGCATGTGTCAGGTGTTGTGTTAAGCTCTTAACATACATGGTATTGTTGAATGCCCACACACTGGTGGGTTCTGTTATCTCTCCTACAGTAACTGTGGAAGTTAAAGCTCAGGAAGGTTAAATTGTTTAAGATTACACAGTTTATAAGTGCTAGAGGCAGAATGCATGCTGAGGACTGTCTGACTCCAACTTTTGTGCTTGATCCGCAGGACTAAGCTGTCCCTCCATTCACCATAATCAGCTCAACTCATTGCAGGGTTCCCCAAGACCTCCTCATCACAAATAGTCAGCCCGACCCTATCACCTTCTCTCACTGGAAGTTGTGGCTGCATGACAAAAATAATACATATTGGAGAGGATCTTCTCAGGCATAGCAATTTTGGAAGAATAAATTATGGTCACTGCATATTATTATTAAAAGAAAAGGGTAGACTGACTCATTTAATATGGAATAAAAAATGTCTAACAAAGGAGATCAAAACCAGAAGTATGAGTTTTGATGTGGACTAAGTTAGCTGCAATCTAACCACCATGATAGTCATGTGTTTATGCTCATAGTATTAGCTTTAAAAAGAGGAAAGACATGCCTAGAGTATGAAAAAGAGTCAGGTTCAAATCAACTAGAAAAAATGTTAATATCCCATTCTCGACTGTCTTTTCTTCTTGGGGATCTATATTAGTGGAGCAGTGCTGGGTACATTTCTCAGAGTTAGTGTAGGAAATAAGTATAATCATAGTAAAGAGGTGAGGGTCCACCAGGGAGCAACAGAATTTTCATGAGATAAAAAAAAATCCTGCTGTGCAATACAGTTTTTAAAAAGTTAAAGGATGACATATGTATGTGTGTAAGTACCTACATATTTATGTTATAAACACAGGAGATGGAAATACAAATGAAACCCTATATCTCCATTTGACTTTATAACCAAAGACGTCACAGTACAAGGTTCTCCCATCACCGGCTTCTCCTTTAGGCTTATCTGCACCATCACCACTAAGAAACACGAAATTTCACAACACGCTGCTCCCTTCATAATTTCATATCTAGAGAAAAGGATATGAAGATCACTTATAAATCGATAGTCCTATTAACAATAGCTAACATTTATTCAACACTTAGTGTGTATCTTTCAGTAGGCTAAATGTTTGATATCATCAATTATAAACACAATAGGTCTATGATATACTATTTACTGAACAAAGCAAAGCACAAAACTGTATATGTTGCATGAACACAACTGTGAAAATGAAAGAAAAGAAAGAAAGAAAAACTTGAATGGAAATACACAAAGATGCTATCACTTGCCTTGGAGTGGTAGGATTTGCATTGGAATTTTTAAAAATATATATTTTTTCATTGATTTCAGAGAGGAAGGGAGAGAGAGCTAAAAACATCAGGATGAGAGAGGATCATTGATCAGCTGCCTCCTGCAGTCCCCACACTGGGGATTGAGCCTGAAACCCGGTCATGTGCCCAACTGGAATTGAACCATGACTTTCTGGTTCATAGATCAAGACTCAACCACTGAGTCACACCAGCCAGGCTGTATTAGGATATTTCTGATCCTTTATAGTGTTTTAATACTTTCAACATTTTCAAAAATGTTATTTCAGATTTTACATATAAAACATAACTCATATAAAAAGCATTCTATACCCGACAATCTTTATTCAAAAATCTTCCCAGTCTTCCATTTTTCATTATTGTGCTGTTATATAATTTGTTTAATCTTTCCTCTTCTACATCAGACAACCTCTATCACATCACCAAACCTTTTTTATCCCCATAACAGTGACATATGCATATATGCACATGTAATTCATACAAAGAATTTTGTAAGGCTAACAGTGTACATAGACTAAAATAATTATAGTGGTATTTTGGAGGTAGATAGATATGATAGACATAGATAAAGCATTACTTCCACTTTGACCCTGAGAGTGTAGCTATATAATACGAGTAAATATACAACTGAATAAGTTATATAGCATCTTGAAAGTCAAACATTGAAAGTAGATTATTGTATATCTAAGGTATTGCTTTAGTACTGACTTGTCCTTACGTGAAATTCTTTGCTTAGATTATTTTGAGCAATCTAAGAATATTCATGCAATTTGTTTTGCTTGGGGCAAAGCTAAGAATGTGCACTTCCCAAAGTCTGTCAGCCTCCCCACTAGCACACACTTCTCTAACTCACTTCTGTTTGCCAGAGAGACCCATTCACTCTGCAAAACACAAGGAAATGCTCAGGGATATGAGAACAAATAAATGAGCTAATATAACTCTCAGGTTTAAGGAGGACTGGGAATTCCATGGCAGCTGAACTCCAGCCTTTCAGAGCACACAGTGAAAAAGGATATATTTGTCAGCAAAGAAGCCCAATCTGCCTAAGTCTAATGATTCCTCTACTGACCAAACAGATCAAGCACAATTTTGGGTTATTTCAACAACCCATCTACACAGGTAAACATTTTCTGCAGACCGTGGCTCTTTCTGGCTATTGTGCAGCAATGCTGAAGTAATATCGATATGAATCAAACAATAAAGCAATACTGTGCTTGTGTACTCAGTTGCCTCGCTGTTGAAGGAGACTGAGACAGTTTGAAGAGCCTAAATATGCTATGCCAAAAAAATCATGTTTTCCTTTAGGAGATGCTGGCTTTCTGGTGCTATTTTTAGCAGCAAAATCTCTCTCTCTCTCTCTCTCTCTCTCTCTCTCTCTCTCTCTCTCTCTCTCGTTTGTTTGTTTGCCCTACTCTATAGAGATTCACACACGAAACCCCAATTTATAAAACATATAACTAGAGCATTTCTGGCTGACAGGTGGGGCCCAGCCATGCTAAGTATACCTTCCTCTCAGGCACTTTCCTGCAACCCAAGGATGCATGCAAGAGAGACTCTCCCACTTTTGAAGAACTGGAAGAAGAAGAGAAAAAGAAAAGACTGATAATGTCCATGTCTCTGTCTATCTTGAACTGCCATATGAAATCCATTGGCCACAAAAAATATTCTGTAGGAAAACTACTGGTGTTTATCTTTTGAGTGTCTTGCCGCCTCTATTTCCTCAACCACCCTCCCTCCCACCTCCTTCATCTTACTCACCTTATCCCCAAAGTAGGCACCCCTGCCACCTTAGCTAATCAGAGCTCCCCAGCCCTATCCCTCACTCCTTACATCCTCTCAGCAGCATGCCCTCCCACTGGAACAAATAATGGCATAGCCCTTGCTGTGAACATTGTGATTTTGCTACCCAATCTCCATTCGCAGCTTTTCCCTGATAGTGTTTCCTTTCCCTCCGTGTTGGCAGCCTTGATGGTCAGTTAATCAATGTGCCTTGTTCCAGCTAGTCCAGGTGGCGGGCTTCTGCCCCAAGATGGGGACATCTGGTCGTGGTCTCTCCCCAGGGATTCTGAATCTAGAGCAACAGATCTCAAAGATAGAGGTGGAACTGGTTCTTCCTGGTGACGGCATCCTGACAAGACCACACAGTAGTTCCTGTCATTTAGATCCCTGGTCCAGTCCTGGTTCCTGCACTCCTGTACCTTGTATCCCAGCTTTGCCCTTTAATTTGGTGAGTTACTCCTTCTGATAAATTCCTTTTTTGCTTAAGTTAGATGGAGGCTGTTGCTTACATCCAAAGAATCCTAAATGCTTTTATATAACAGTTTCAGATTCATTATTTAACTTGGCCCCCAGAAATAAAACTCCTTTTGAGCCAAATAGGAAAATACTATCAATCCCATTTTATAGGGAAAGAAATACAGGTTTGTATTATTTATCTTTATTGTCCAAAGTGTTATAGTCAGAACAATGCAGCCCCACAATTCTTCTGACTCCAACATGTCCTCTGTCTTGTGCCATGCTGACTCTTGCCTAGAGAAGCACCGACATTCTGGATCTAGCCCTGCCACAGAAATGTGCTTTTTTATGTCTCAATCCCTCAGAGCCTCCATTAGTTAATTCAAAAAGCCAAGCCCCATGGAATAAAAGACTGATAGAGGATTTATGTGTTTTCCTTCTCAGGGTCACTGATCTAAATATCGTCAGGTATTCTGTACAGAGCATCTACACTCAGCCATTATCTGAGTTCAATCTGATGGTTAACCTTATATGTAACCCAAACTCTTACAAAGAAAAAAAATGTTAATACTTTGGAAAATTAATAATAAGCCACTTGGATTACAACAGAAAGGGGAGAAAATAAGATCATTAAATTTCCAAGCTTCAGGAGGGAACTAAATGACCCAGGACATAAATTTCTCCTTTGCATCTGGAATCAGCAAGAGATAAATTGTTATTGTCTTACCACATTTATTAGAGCTACTTGCAAAATATAGTGAATTGAATCACAGAAATAATCCCAGGATCTTTGCACACACACACACACACACACACACACACACACACACACACACACACACCTAGACATCCAAGGACCTCTGGTTCAGGATGATGAATAGTTTTGTTTTGTTTTAAAGAGGACTTTTTAAAAAAGGCTGAACTCTAGTTTCAACAATATATCTAGAATTGCTGCCCCTTTACCAATGAAAGAAGGAACTTCCCTCCCTCCACTCCCCTTTCATTCATATTTTCACACTTCAGGTTGTCCCATTGACCACAGAGGAGAGGAGATCAAATAACACAGTAAAGTCAGAAGACCAAACCTGGAGTCCACATTCCACCATTAATTTAGCATGACTTTGGGCAAACTGTTAGTCCTTTCTGAGCCCATGTTCAATTCCATTTAAAATGGATAAAATAATATTACCTACCCTTCAAACTCATGAAGATTTTCCAATGACCATTGATGTAGATAAAAGATAAAGTTGTATAGGGAATTTGGGTATCATCTGATAGAGACTGGCTAGCCACTCAGATCTATGAAATACTTTCCTTAGCTTTATAGAGTAGACTAAAAGATCTGGTTTATTAGTATACTGAGGCTCTATCTGTCAGGGGTGGCCTCATGTTATCTACCTTGTAAAACCAGAATGCCCTGTTACTATTTCACATGAATAAATATGACTGGCCCTCAAATCACTTTAACCTTTCTCTATGCTTGGTGAATCTATTTATATTAATTCAATATGGGCCTGTATTCAAATGAAGTCACACTTACATTCATACAGAATGTGCCAATGGCTCTGCATTCCCATCTGTTCTACTCTTTGAGCAATAGTTCAAATATATTCTACAAATATCTTTCCCCAAAGACCTATAAGAATCTCCAAGCATGCTCATGTGTCCAAGAGCCATTGCTTGTCTCCTGCTTCTTGCCTGAAGAAAGGAACACAGCCCTTAAGATTGAACTTGAGCTCTTTCCAGCAGCTGCCAAGCCATGGGCATCTCTCGGGATAACTGGCACAAGTGCCACAAGACTAGGGGCAAGAGAAAGCCCCATTGCAAGATGCACTGTGCCTTGAAACTGGACATGGGCAACTTCTCCTGGAGCTACAAGTATTTTACGTGCAAAACAAAGATTACCGATGTTGTCTACAATGCATGTAACAGCAAAGTCCTACTAGGCACTTCCCCTGTGTTGCAAAAAGGGGGACGGAGCTGACTGCAGAGGAGGAAGAGTTTTAAACAAAAAAAATGATCAAAGTAAATTCAGAAGAAATATGATGAAAGGAAAAAGAATGCCAAAAGCAGTTTTCTCAAGGAGCAGTTTCAGCAGGAAAGCTTGTGTGCATCGCTCCAAGACCAGGCCAGTGTGGCCAAGCAGATGGCTCTGTGTAGGAGAAAAATCATGGCCCTGTAAGGCAAATAAATCCTCCTTCCTCCTATCTTAGCTCAGGTAATAAAGGTGTTTATTCTAAAAAAAAAAAAAAAAAAGATTGAACTGACACCCATTAAAACTAGCATTTATATTTGCTGGCCAACAGTTCTGTTAGTTTTAATTAACAACATTGTCAGTGTATGGTGGTGAAGTTGGGCTTCCACCCCCCACCATGATGTTGCATACATTTCCACATTGCTTTTGAGCAGAGAGCTTGACGGATTCCCCAGGAAAGATACTGCCATGATGGGTGGTGGAGGAATAATGCTGTTAGCTTTCAGCTCCACTCAGTCAGCAGTACCACAGAAAAACTGACTGATGCCTAAGAGTTTCCATGTTCTGGTGAAGTTCTTTCAATTCAAACATATTTGATTTTTTTCCCACCACAACATATCCAAGGTGTCCAGGTGGATGTGTAAAAATGGTTCCAGGTTCAATCATCCTGGGCATGAATCAGAACTTCCTCTCCTCCAAAGCTTAGCCACTGATGAGATAAAGGCACCTTGGGTCAGGATTCTTTATGCTTCAATTGAGTTGCCCTTCAAGCACCTCTTTGCTCTTCCCCACAATCTGGCCTTTATCAAGGTCATCCTAATCCATCAGACGTATTTCAGTATCTTTGAATCTTAAAGAAAAGGAGTCAAGACCAATCTATTTTCCACATAGAAGTGCTTCTTGCTCATGAAATTATATGTAAATAAATTCAAGCCAGAGCGATGCTGCCCAACTTCACTTGCAGCATCCAAGCTGCAAGAGTTCAGAGATATTTGAGAAAACAGTTAAAGCCATCCTCTCCACCAACAAATTTAAGCCTTCTCCCTTCCCCTCGCTCCCCCTCCTCTCTCTCTCTCTCTCTCTCTCTCTCTCTCTCTCTCTCTCTCTCTCTCTCTCAGCTATCATCTACAGAAAGCAGTTCAAAAAACTGTAGTGCTAATGAAAATGTACCAAATAAAAATCTAGACTGAAAAATAGGATAGGAAATATATAGAGACATCAAATGAACAAGCAGGCTACATAATGAGCTGTTTGATGGAGCTTGGAAATTTAATGAGCAACTTGAAAAGTCATTTAATATTTTGTTAGGAAGGAACTTAAAGATCAGTTAGTCTAACCCCTTCAACTTTCTAGCTGAGAAAATGGAGATCCAGATTGATGAACTGACTTGCCTGAGGTCACACTGCTCCTCTGAGACAAATTTTGGACTAGGGTTTTTCCATGATACCCTATGACCTATGATTCCTCTATATGTATTATTTGCTTGAAAACTTGTTATTTTGCTAAGAGACAAAAGAGGTGGAGCCTTTTTCATCAAACCAATCAAATCTTATTCATCATGATCTGACTCCTTGACTGAGAATACCCAAGGGGAAAAGTACAGAACTCATTCCATCCCTACAGCATTCAACTGCTCCTTGCAGCCTTCACAAGTAATGATAGCAGCACTACTAATAATTATCATGCACTGACTGCTTCCCACTCATCAGGAACCATGCCAAATACTTTAGAGTGATTGGTTTTCTCATAATAAAAAACACATTGGAAATACATTTAAAGAACCTAGGTAACGTGTTCAAGGTCATTTGAATACTAAGCAGCATATTAGGATTGAGGTCTGGGAAGGTTGGCAATACTCTGAAGGGAGAAGCATACTGAAGCCAGTTGTTTGAGGTATTAAACTGTTAAATAACATTTTAAATATTCTTTAGACCACTCATACCTGTTTTGCTCTATTCCATGTCTCTGGTCTACACCTTCCTTCTACCCATCTACACTGTACACTGCTATCATATTCACCTTCCTTTGTGCCACACTCTCTCTCCATAACCTTCTATGGCTCCCCACAGTCTATTTAATACCTTGGTGTGTAAGACCTCCATAATCTAGCCCCAGTCTACCTTCCTAATATTAAATCCCACTTCTTCTCTATCAAATCCTGGCTCTTGTCAAACTAGGTAACCTTCTATCCTCAATATCCATCTTGCAATTTATCCCTCACTCTTCAACACTTTCTGAGTGCCTACATGTGCCTGACATTGTGTTAAACCCTGGGAACAGAAACACCAAAAGCACCACCAGCCCTGGACCAGGGGCTGGATGGAGGTGGGTAAAGGGGGTGGGCGGGGAAATGGGAACATCTGCAATAGTGTCAACAATAAAAAATAAAGTTTAAAAAAGCTCATAGTATTTTTCCCTGGCAGAATAATTTTTTTTCAAATGTTGATAGTGTAATAGGCAGAGAGACATGCAAACAAGTGATTACAGTCAAGGAAAATGATTGCCATAACTCAAGCTGGTCAGAGTGCAGTGGGAACCAAGAAGAGCTCTGAGCTTTCAGGTTATAAGTGTGGATTTTTTTGTGGGTTGTCTTTTTTGTTTTGTTTTGTTTTGTTTTGCCTTATTTGCATCCACAACCCATACTTGCATCTTCATATAACTATATCCCATAGCATCAAGTTCCAATGCCACTTTCTTCATGAGGGCATGCCTCATAACGATGTATATGTCTCTTTCCCCTTTTTTTGTGAATGTCCCTTCCCCAAATATGTAGTGAAAGTTCCTGATAAAAAATAAAATAAATAAAATAAAAAGAATGTCCTACAATTAATGAGGTAAAAACAAAAGTTTCTAATAAATGAAATACATATACGTTTTACTTTTTGTTTTAAAACCTCAAATGTTCATGCTTAGAAAAGCCAAAAATAAGTTTGCCAACATTCTGAAGGTAGTTACAAGGGCCCCAGTGGTTTCAGGCTATTACTTCTCTCTCCATACTCAGCTATGATTAGGATCTTTTATGGGCTCACAAAATGGAATGAGAAGTGGAGGGATGGTAGAAGATTTCCTGGTGTGAATAGCTAAAAGAGAAAAAAGTAATAAAAAGTGTGTGTGTGATGTGACAGCAACACTGCCCAGAGTGAAATAAGCTAGACTGTGGCAATGAAAGGTACACAGAACAAAGGCACATGGGGAGGGCCCTGAGATAGAGCTAGGCGTGTACTGAAGAAATGCAAAACGAAGTAGTTCCCAAGACCGGCCACTAGGCGTCCCAGCCTACTCAGTCTCCCAGGACCACCTCTAGGAGACAAGCTGATTAGGAGGCTGCCTCTGGCCAGCCAGTCAGATTGCAGAAATCTGAATACATTTTAGGCTTGGGCTTCTGGCCATAGGAGCCTTATCCAATTCATTTCATGTTCCACAGTGTCTAGCACGCTCTTGGGCACACAGTAGGTACTCAGACATATTTGCTGAATACAAACAGCCACTTAGACGGTTATAAAGAGCAAATCTAAACTACTTCATAATAAACAGTTTTCCAGATCTTTTCTTTGACATGCTATATGGTAGTGCTTCGGGGTGACTCATCGTCCCAATCAATGAAGCAATACATCTCTGGAATGTCTAGCCTGCAGCACACCCAAGAAATTTGTTCATATCTTTCCTCTACTCCTTTATATAGAAAAGGGAGTTAAAGATGTTAACTACAAAGTTGAATGAAGCAACAAGCTAAGAGGTGGAATGTTCCAAACGTGTTCCTGGACTTGAACAACTTCCAAGGTTTAACAGCCACTCTAGTCTGGGCTCAGCACACTGACAAGCAATTATTGCTCAAGAGCTCTGAGTGACGAGAAGGCCACAGTGAAACCACTGCGGGCAGCCTTTTGATCTCCTATTCACTCTGTATTTATTGGCCCCAATGGCTCTCTATCCTAAGCCATGAAAACACTTTGTAAAAGAGAATATGATCCTGGAGAATTAACTGGACTCTTCCCTGCGCCCAGATAGTAAATCATGAGACTGGATGGCCGATAGCTAACTAACCCTACTACCAAATTGCCAGTCCTGGTCAGAGGCTATGATGCAAAGAACAGCACTTTCATACCTCAAATAACAGCCAGACAGAGAAACAGACTTTTAGGACTATAAAGAGCCCTACAATCATTCAAGGCCAGTGGTTTTCAAGTGGTTTTAGTCATAGAGTCCTTGCTTCAAATAAAAACTGTTCAGAACTTTAGTGTAACTGAGGAAGAAAAAGTTACTCCCAGGGGGAGGGAATGGCAGGCAGTGGAGGCAGAATCTCTAGAGCTTCAGAAAACAGTGTTTGAACACAATCACTCTGGGCCACCCCTGATTTTACATATATGAGGTGTCTGAGAAGAAATTATTTTACTTCTACTTTATAGATGAGGATACTGGAACACAGTTTATATCTTTTTGTCAAGATTATGCAGCTCATTCACAGTCTCTTAGGAAAACAGATGGTACAGGCAAATTCGGATAATTTAAAGAGGAGTTAATAAAGCAACAATTTACAAAGGTGTGGGCAGGGTTTCCAAAATAAATAAGGGTAGTGTGATACCCTGGAGTTGGTCATTCGGGCCTGAGTAAGGAGTTAGTTACATGAACTTAAAGAGATGTAATCTATAGTTGAAAGACACAGCCAACCGTAGGCAACCCTACAAGGGGGAAAATAGAGGAAGACATATACAATCCCATTCTCCTCCTCCTTCCAGATCTCCTGCCAGGGCTGCCACTGGCTGAACAAACTGGAAGTCAAACAGAGAGTCTATCCATCTATAATAATAAAAGCATAATATGCTAATTAGACCGGACAGCTGAACAACCTTCTGGACGTCATTCCAGACGTCCTTCTGGATGAAGCCACTGTGGCAGGAGCCGAGGCAGAGGCAGTTAGGGGTGATCAGGCAGGCAGGCAGGTGAGCAGTAAGGGGTGATCAGGCAGGCAGGCAGGCAGAGTTATTAGGGGTGATCAGGCAGGGAGGCAAGCAGTTAGGGGCAATCAGGCAGGCAGGCAGGCAAGCAGTTAAGAGCCAGCGGTCCCAGATTGCAAGAGGGATGTCCGACTTCCGGTTTAGGCCCAATCCCGCAGGGGTCCTGGATTCTAAGAGGGTGCAGGCCGGGCTGAGGAAATACCACCACCACCCCCGTGCATGAATTTCGTGTACTGGGCCTCTAGTGTATTTCATATAGATCGGCCTCCTGGAACAAATAGAGAACAGCAGAAAGTGGACACAAAGGGGTAAAATGAAGGCATATGCCTTGGTCAGCCAGGGCCAGACACGCAATTATCCAGATATATAATGGCAAAATCTATATTCTTGATCACAAGAACTGTTTGGTGACAAAATCATATTGAATATTATTTCCTCTCCATTACTCCACAAATGATGGCTTGTCTCCTATTATAAACTAGAGGCCCGATGCATGAAATTCATGCAAGAGTAGGCCTTCCTTCCCCCAGCTGCCGGCACCGGCTTCCCTCTGGCACCCAGGACCTGGGCTTCCCTCACAGCCCCGGCTTTATCCAGAAGGTTGTCAGAAGGATGTCTGGAAGGATGTCCAGTCTAATTAGCAAATTATGCTTTTATTATTATAGATGATTTTAGATTACTGAGAATGAGGAGATTAAAAATGGCAGCAGGGTAAGTGGATGCTGCACAGACATGCTCCCAGGAACAAACTGGTATTACAACTAAAATACAGAAAAACTTCCTGAATAATCAATGGAAAACTTGCAGGAAAGAACCCTGATACCCGAGGATGGAAAGTGGAGACCGCATAGAGGCTGGCAGGAGGGGCAGAGGTGCGAAAGGGCTTTCCGGGTGCCCACAAATAGCAACTGAAGTCCCAGAGAGATATCTCAGCTGTGGGGGTGTTGCCACAGAGAACTCTGGGATCTAATCCCCAAGCTGGGTCCCCCAGCAGAGAGCACCAAAACTGAGGAGGGTACCCACATAACATCTGGCTGTGAAAAGCCGCAGGGCACTGTCTGCCAGAGAGTAACAGTTGAAAATTCAGGCACCCTCTGAAAGGGCCAATGCACAAAATTCCCTGTGGAGCCCACCACCTTGTGCTCTGGTGGAGGGAGGGTGAAGTGGACTCAAGCTGTAAGAGCAGAAACCAGGACTGGGGACTTGGGAGATAGAGCTCAGAAGGCAGACACCCCAAGTTTCCTGGGCTGAGTCATTCCCTCATTCAGCTGAAGACATCTTTCCCATATAGACATCTGCCTTGCCTGGAGGGAAGACAGTCGACACACCCTATTGGCAAACACTTAAAAGATTAAAAATAACAATTAGCTTCCAGGCAGAAACAACTGTCCCACCCTGTTGAAAAAAAAAACTCTTGCCACAACTAAGGACCATTGCCTGGGGCAATTAAAGTCAGAATCCTATCAGTCTGTAGGCAGAGGCTTTGAGCCTTTGCCTGATCTAATTAGTCAGAAATAGCCTTTAACACTGTCCTGCACTAGAGATTGAGAGGTGTAGAGGATCTACCTAATACATAATCACAAACCTAAACAGAAAGCCAAAATGAGGAGACAAAGAAACAACCCCCAAATGAAAGAACTAGCAAATTCTCCAGAAAAAGAGATAAATGAAGCAGAGATAAGAAATTTATCTGAAATAGAGTTCAGAGTAATGATGGTAAAAATGCTCAACAGCATGAAAAAATATATAGTAACTATGAAAAAAGAACAGTCTGATGTGGTACATCTACACAATGGAATACTATGCTGCTATAAAAAAAAAAGAAGGAACTCTTGCCGAAACCGGTTTGGCTCAGTGGATAGAGCGGCGGCCTGTGGACTCAAGGGTCCCAGGTTTGATTCCGGCCAAGGGCATGTACCTTGGTTGCAGGCACATCCCCAGTAGGGGGTGTGCAAGAGGCAGCTGATCGATGTTTCTCTCTCATCGATGTTTCTAACTCTCTATCCCTCTCTCTTCCTCTCTAAAAAATCAATAAAATATATTTTTTTAAAAAAAGAAGGAACTCTTACCATTTGCTATCGCATGGATGGACATGGAGAGCATTATGCTAAGTGAAATAAGCCAGTCAGAGAAAAATAAATATCAGATGATCTCACTCATTTGTGGAATATAATGAACAACATCAACTGATGAACAAAAATAGAGCCAGAGGAAAAAATTATTTTAGAATATAATGGAAGTAATCCTGTTATTTGCAGATTTTTAATATTTCCTACAACTTTAGTGATAGTATAGTATGTTAGTACAGTTTTGGTAATATTATTATATTTAAAATATTTTTCTTGAAATATTAATGTTTATTGCATGTAACATTTTATTTAAAATTGTTTTTCTTGAAATATTAATGTTTATTGCATGTAAGTGGCTAATTATTTTGTATCTACAATCTGGTAATAGATTTATTTTATATATTGTAAAAAAATCAAATAAAAAAATAAATAAGAATTAAGAAAGAAGGAAATAAAATACACTGGCTGACTGTCATTAAAAATTCAAAGGAACTTCAAAAAATAAAAAAATAAAAACTACTGAGAATGGTGCTTCAGAATATTCAGCAATATTTATAAGTTCTCAGACAACTTTAATCATGTACTCTTAATACAAATATAGATTACTATAGTTGTCTTAATGTACTTTATAATATTAAAGTGAGAGTTCGTGTTTTCATAAATACTTAACTATCACATTTCCATTCACACTGCTGTGTGTCAGTTCATCTTCATTACATGAAATATTTAACATACTAAAGAATGTTTGGCAGGCACAGGAGATCACACTTGCTCAGTCTATGCCTGTAGTAGACTATTTGAACCATCACTATTGGACAATGGTTCTTTCTTGCTGAGAACAGATAGCAACTTTGGATCCTTCTCAGCATAAGCAACAATTTCCAAATGACCAGTGAGCACATAATAATAAGCCCATATTTATTCCTTTAGTGAAGAAGAAAGATACAGGAGTACCAAAAAAAAAAAAAAGTCTGTAAGAATCTAAGAACACAACCTGAATGCCCCAGCACATTGAGTGCCATTTTCAAAGACCTCTCTCCAAAGTGAGCTTCTTTTAGAGCAGGTAAGATACAATAAATACATGTTGAAACAAAATACCTCTTTGCTCTAGAGAACAAATCTATCCTTAGTTACATTTGAGAATATACCACAGCATGAGGTAAATAGTTTTAAATTGTTATAAAATGAATATAATTTCACAATGAAAAACATTTATAAAAATCTGTTGGGTGGACAGTTGAACGTTCTCTTAAGGTCACGCAGAGACTTATTCTGCAGGAAACCTGTGGGAACTATTTTGATCCAAGAAGTTATTCTTCCTTCCAACAAAGAAGGCAAAAAAAGATGTGAACAGAGATGAAAGAAAGAAGAGGGCAGGGGGAAATGAGTGAGTATGGACTTGGCTCAGAAAACAAAAAATAATGTAAAGTTTCTATGAAATACAGCACAGAAACAGACATCCTTTCTTTCTTATACCCCACTTTATTAAATCAGGGATATTTAGAAATCATTCAATGTCTTTTCATGAAACTTGCAAAATAAAAAACTCCTTACCATGATCAACAAGACCCCATATGGTCAACCCACTGTCTAATTCTCCCATTTAGGTCCTTGCCACTCTCCTGTTCTACACTCTAATCCCAATGGTCTACTTCTAGTTCCTTGAATATTCCAAGCTCTTTTCTACGTCAGGACCTCTGGGCATTACTCCCACGCATCTTGGGATGCTCCCACCCATTCTACTTTGTGACTTGCTCCTACCCATTCCTTGGAAATCAGCTTAAATAAAGACCTTCTCTGAAAACTTTATTTAAAGTAGGTCCCTTCTGTAACTCTAACTCTGTTTCTTTTGCTTGCTTTTTCTTTGAACTTTATAGTTACACTAGGGGCCCAGTACACAAAATTCGTGCACTGGGGAGGGGTCCCTCAGCCCAGCCTGCCCCCTCTCACATATTGGGAGCCCTCAGGGGATGTCCTACTGATGGCTTAGGCCCGCTCCCCATTGGGAGCAGACCTAAGCCCCAGTCTGGCCTCCCTTTGTGGGAGGCGACCGGGCTGATCAGGGAAAGGCACCAGCCCCATCACCCCGCTGCTGCAGCCACTGCCAGTCACCACAGCCGCCAAGGTATTTTCATCAACACAGACTCCAGTCCCTTAACCATGAAAAAATTACAACTTTCTTTAAGCATTTTCAAGATGTGTCTTTCATAGGATATGACATTTCTTTCTTTCTTTTTCTTTTTATCCTCACCTGAGGATATGTTTTCATTGATTTTTCCCCTTCCCTCTGATCACAGGCTCAGCCCCTACCCAAGCCTAAAGCCTCTGCCCCAGGCTTTAGGCTCGGGAAGGGGGACCCCAGCACCTCCAATTGCAGGCTTGGCCCCTTTCTAAGCCTAAAGCCTCTGCCCCAGGCTTTAGGCTTGGAAAGGGGGCGCGGCCCCCTGCCCCTGGGATCACAGGCTGGGAGTGACCTGGATGCCGAGGAGGTTCCTGGGACCCAGGTATGTATGCAAATTAACCACCATCTTTGTTGGGTTAATTTGCATACTCACTCTGATTGGCTGTGTGCATAGCGGAGGTACAGTCAATTTACATGTTTCTCTATTATTAGGTGAGACCAGAGGCCTGGTGCATGAATTCGTTGCACGGTTGGGGTCCCTCAGGGTGGCCTGTGGAGATCGGGACCCAGCCTCGCAGCCCCACAGCCCCACCTGGCACCCAGCCTTGGTCTGGCGCCGCCCCCTCACCTGCTCCACCATCCCACCTGTGGAGCAATTGGTCAGGACCGCCCCTCCCCCCCACCCAGCTCCCTCAGTGCCTGGGAGCTGGGCAGCAGCCCTGGCCCCTGCCGCCACTGCTGGTCGCCGTCTGTGGGGCGATCGGGCCTCCGCTCGCACCTGCCTTGGCATGGCACCACCCGCTCACCTGCTCCACCAGCGTTCCTGCTCTCGTCGGGGCCTATCGGGGCTGGCAGCACCTCCACTGCCGCCCGCTGCCAGTACCATGTCACCGACGCCCGCCATGTTCTGCGCCTCCCCCTGGTGGTCAGTGCATGTCGTAGGGAGCAGTCAAACACCTGGTCTCCCATTTTGAACAACTGCCTGAGGGGAAAATTTGCATATTAGGCTTTTATTATATAAGGATCTCTTTTGTTTATAATCCTATTTGTCTGTTCTTTGTTTGGTTCCTGCACTAGGATACAATTCCTATAAGAGCAAAAACTATCTCAGTGTGTTACCATTCTATCCTCAGAGACTACTACAGTAGAAACCACACAGTGAACATTCTATAGTATTTGTGGAGCAAATTAATTAAAACTCTTGAGAACATTTTTGTTTCTAGCCTATAAATCTGTCCAGTCCTACCCCCAGGACTTTCAAGTCTATTTTTTAAAAGGATATGAAATTTTGCAGGTAATAATCACCAAAGCTTATTGAGTACCTACGTGCTATATCTAGACATAATTCTAAGCAAATATTTATATATGCATGTGTGTGTGTGTGTGTGTGTGTGTGTGTAATTTTAAATCTTACAAAATCCCAAAAGATTATTGGCCCCATTTTACAGATGAAGGAAATTAGGTTCTGACAGATTTAACTACTGAAATGGAGTGTATTGAAATGGCAAGTGTTGCCCTAACTGGTTTGGCTCAGTGGAAAGAGCATCGGCCTGCGGACTCAAGGTCCCAGGTTTGATTCCGGTCAAGGGCATGTACTTGGTTGCGGGCACATACCCAGTAGGGAGTGTGCAGGAGGCAGCTGATCGATGTTTCCCTCTCATCGTTGTTTCTAGCTCTCTATCCCTCTCCCTTCCTCTCTGTAAAAAATCAATAAAATATGTTTAAAAAAATAAAAAATAAATAAATAAATAAAATGGCAAGTGTTGGAGATGTCATGACAGGTGGTTTTTCAAACTTTTTTCAACATATCAAAGCAACTAGTGTGACTCAGATGTGTTTTTTGGGGTTGTTCCTTAGAGGGAGGCATGATAATGGATCATAAATTGGTACAGTCAAGGACACTGGAATCAGATTCCTTTTCTTCCACTTGCCACTTGTAGTACTATAATAAAATCCCTTCTCTCTCTTACCTGACCTCAGATTCTTCATCTGACCAAGGAGTTGGGACTAGAAGCATGATTTGGTGATTTATGTAGCTTGGAGACTTGCCAACAGATCTAAGAAATAGCCTTAAATAATCAATACATTCTGGCATGATACTGACTACCAGGACCTATGCTTTGTGATAACTGTTCCTTGATGGGTAATAAGATATCACAATATTGGGTTTTGAGTGTAGGGAATTTAAAATTAATGCTGGTGGACAAAAGGAGTTGCTAGCTGGGATTAACTTTATAGAAGTAGAGTTGGGAATGGAAAGATTCATGGATATGTTTGAGTCAACAGAGAACTGAGATAAAAGAACTGCATTTAAATTCAATTTATATACACAAGAGACATTTGTTTTGTATCTTAAACCACCTAAAGTAGGAGAAAAATGTAATATTATATCAAAACTAAAGTCAACATAGTGAAAAAAATAATACTGGCATGCTTTCATATTCAAGCTATGGACATTTGTGGGAGAAGATGCAGAGGAGTGATTTCCCAACTATAAAACTAAGGGTTTGAAGCAGATAACCCTGTAGACCCCCTCAGGACCTCCACAGCCCTCTGATTCTGCATTTCCTAAGTGCTTACTGTGCATCCTCATGGACTTCATCCCATCACAGGCAGAGCAAGATACACAGAACAAGAAAACATCATGCTTCCTTCAGAGATTCTAATCTAATTACAAGATCACCCTAGATGAAAACTGATAAAAACAAAATATATATTTCTAATAAAATAATTACAATTTTAATTTATCCTTATGTTATTTTATAAATCAAAATATACTAACTAAATGCCCCATTATTGTGAGGTAATGAAAATTTTAGAATTTTTAAGACATAAGTAGCAATAATATTGGGGGATAAAAATAAAAGCAAGTTATAATTTTTATTAAGTTGACCAGGTAATATAAGCATGGTGAATTTTAATAGGAATGGGTTTAGAATGGATGGGGAAGTTCCATTGGCAGGAACTAGAGTTCTCTTGTGAGAGACATAATGAGAATGGAAAAGAAAAGAGAACAAATGACTGGTTTAGAAAATGAGTAAAGTGATTAATTCCTTCACTAGGATTCAAACTTCAAACATTGACTAAAGCCAGTCTTCACTGGAGTGATGCTGACCTCTGATCAAGTTTCAAATATGAGGGAAAAATTGGAAGAAAAATTCTTCTCGCTACTCATTGCAAGATGGACAGCACAAACAGTAATTGCTAGGAAGCAGATTATCCTCATACACTTCTCTTTTTATGAACTTGTGTTCATAAAATATGAAAACTCTGGTGGAATTTTCCCTTCAGAGACTTTTTTAAATTAAAGGGTTGCCAGTAAAATCAAGATTTTGAAAAATAGTTAAATTAATGAAGACAAATATAAATTAAATTTTAAAATATTCCTAATATCTTAATGTAAATATAATGCATATTTTAAAATTAAATCATGCTCTTCAAATAGCAAATAGATGAATTAGATTAATTAGGATCTAATTTATAAAATGAGAGAGGAAAAACCTAATCTATATATCATATGACAGGAAGTCTCATTTTATGAGTAGAAGTAATATTACTTCTTTTGAGAAAAATTTCCTAGACATTTTAATTTTTATAAAAGACATCTTACCCACATGAAAAGAAATGTAAGACTTCAACAAAGTAGAGGTAACAAAATTATATGAATACTGGAAAGAAATAAAAGCATGGAAGATTATTCCTGCATTCATTCATTCAACAAATACTTCTTGAGCATTTCTATGTACTATGTCCAGTGATGACATAAAATACAAAATGTATATGGCATGTATTTCAAGATCCCAAAGAACTTACAGTAATGGCTAGGGGTGGGGCAAATAAATAAACATTGAAAAAATCAAACTGTATCTCCTAATAATAATACATACAATAAAGGTTATAGGAGATCTAAGTTAGTGATCATTTAAGGTGATTAGGGATTACTACCAAGCAAGTAGCAAATAAGGTAAATATTGAAGGATGTATGACGTTCCAAAGGTATTGAGAGGATTAGAAATAATAAAGATGTTAACATAAGAAACCAACACAAGAGACTAAAAAGGTATACAGGGGTTAGAAAGTCTTGACTGTTACAGTAAATATTTTATGCTTAAATTTATTGGCAATAGGCAGCCATTGTCATTTTTTCCCAACACATAAATGACATAAAATCAGGGGATCATAACACCTTCGGAGGCTGGTGGGGAATGAGGGGCGGGATAGGTAGTGTTAAGAAGAATAATGAGGCCCTGGCCAGTTTGCCTCAGTTGGTTGGAGCATTATCTCATGCACCAAAATAGGGCAGGTTCAATTCCCAGTCAGGGCACATACCCAGGTTGTAGGTTCGAGGCAGGGGAGGCAACTGATCTATGGTTTTTTTTTCTCTCTCTCCCTTCCTCTCTCTAAAATGAATTTAAAAATATATATATGTAAAAGAATAACCATGATTCCCTCCTTCCTCTTTCCCGTTGATTCTGCAAACGACTCCAAAACACCATCTCAACACAATATTCCCAGAAGCCATTGCCAAACTCACTGAGTTAAATGTGAAGTTTGAATCTTCATCCAGAATGTATTGTTTTTACTTTTATTTACCCTTCCACATCTCATATTTAACCATTTGACCCAGAACAAGTTATCAATCTAGACTCCATGCTAGGCACTAGTGGGGAAGAAAATAAGACCCAAACTGAAGCAATACTGGGTTTAGAAATGTTAGAAGGAAACACAGCCGTTTCTATTCACTGAGATAGTGTCAGCTTTTGGAGTGTACAATCTTTATACTCTTTTATATAATGTTGGCTTCTCGAGTAAGTAGTGTCTGAACCAAGATGATATCAGTGGGCCTGCAAAGGGAAGCAGAGATGTGTGACCAAATAAGAGCTACATCCAAAGTACTTATTGTATTCCTATTATTCCCTTTCAGGTGCCTTGTAATCCAGGCATCTCAGTTCTCCCTGAGCATGCCATGCTTCCTCATGCCTTTTTTATGGGTTATTCCCTTCATCAGATCCCATTCTGCATTCTTTGCTGCTTGGTGAACCACCTGCCAATCAAACCTAATCACATGTCACATCTTCCAGGAAGCTTTATTCAACAGTCACTCCTTGCTGCTTCCTTGATATTTGATATTTTAGCACTTATGGACTATGTTTATTCGCTCTTATTCTTGTTCCTCAGGTCTAAAGTGATCTTATTTGTCTTCATACTATAGATATCCAACAGTGTTCCCACCACCTACTAGGGTGTTTACTAGTATGATTTGATTGAATAAATATATGCTTAAATTGAACTTCAGAATATGTGATATGGAGTTTTCACCAGGTTTGTTTGATCATGTTTCCTAATGCTCATGCTCATATCATAAGTTTAAATGTAAAGAGTTTAAAGACATCATTTAGTGCGGTTTCTGAAATACGATAGTGGCTATGAGGAACCTCATCAAAATGGCAGATTACCTATAACTAATACCCAAAACAAGTAATCCTGAAAGGTGATATATGAGTTTCTGTACTTGAATATATATATATGTGTGTGTGTGTGTGTGTGTGTGTGTGTGTGTGTGTGTGTGTGTGTGTGTTTAGTCTGGAAAATTAGTGTCCCCCTTGAAACACAGTTTTAAACCCATACATCTTCTTTAAAAATCTATTTATTCTTCTAAATATCTATTACTTGGAGGATTTTTTGCTCTATCTGTATCTTTTTGGCCATATCAATCCGGGGTCATGTTAACACTGGGATGACCAGAGAGATACAGTTCTAGAATATCACCTCTGAACTCCAGACATCGCTGTACTGTGCCTGCACTCATGAAGGCTGTAATATGAGTGAAAACTGCAAGACCACAATAAAGGCTTCATAGAAAGCCTCAAGTTCAACTTCAAATAATTTCAACATGAAGCATCCTTTGGCTTGATGGCTTTGACACAATGAGAACCTAACTATGATCCAATATATTGTTGAATTTTATATGTCACAACTCTAAGAAAGGGTTGTAGTATCGTCTCTGTTTTAAAGATGAAGAAATTGATATTCAATATGCTAAGCCCTTAGCCCAAGGTTTTCAACCAGGAAATAATGAAACCTAGACCTGAACCCAACATCATAAGAAACTACCAGCCAGAGATAATTACTATTACGTAGGAAATTAGTATTACTAGATAGCATCACTATTATCACTACTTCCACCTAGCCCCCAGACTCTTTTCCATCTGGCTATCACCACACTGTTTTATCCACTCATGTATGGATAGGCACTTGGGCTGTTTCCAGATCTTGGCTATTGTAAATATACCTTCTCATTTAAAATACTTGCAATACTCTCATCCTACCTATTTGGGCTGGTATACCCTTCTGACTTTTATGCCCCTTTTCTAACAATGCCAACAACAGCAGAATTTAACTAAGCACACTGATGACTAGAGATTTTTGTGGACTTTATGAATTAGTAATAAAGTGGAACAAATCTACAAAATAAAAAAAATAGCTCATCAAATTTATTCATTTATTTTGACAAGAGCAATTTTGTTTTAATTACTTACGATAGCATCTCAGTAAATGTACTGTAGCATGTTTTTTCAAATTAATTAAGCCTGTTTTCCCACCAAAGCACTCTGCTTATACAAGAAAAATGGAGGAAAAAAAACACACAGATTTCATTGGGATATTCACTCAATTTCTGGATTCTTTTAGGTGGATTTATTTTTTTTTAAATTCAAAATGCAGTATCTGCTCCTTTTAAATATATATTCAATAAGCTCATTTGGAGTGATAATTAGGTATTGCTTTTAAAAGATAAATTTGGATATGAATTAAATATGGAGCTGAATTTGCTTCTCTATTTGAAACATGTCCCAAGAGAAAACAGTTTCAACTAAACAGTTTTTACTAAGTCATTGACTTTTAGAACTTAAAAAATTTAAAAATTGTCTATCTAACACATTAATAGAAGCACTATTTTGTATTTTACACCCCATGTATCAACTTAAAAAATAATTAAATCTTAATGATACTGTTATAATTAGCTAATTATTAATAACTAGAGGCCTGGTGCACAAAATTCATGCACAGGGTGGGGGGGTCCCTCAGCCCAGCCTGCACCCTCTTCAATCTGGGACCCCTCGAGGGATGTCCGACATCCCTCTCACAATCCATGACTGCTGGCTCCCAACTGCTCACCTGCCTGCCTGTCTGATTGCCCCTAACCATTTCTGCCTGCCAGCCTGATCACCACCTAACCACCTAACCACTCCCCTGCCAGCCTGATCAATGCCTTACTGCTCCCCTGCCGGCCCAATTTTTCCTAACTGCCCTCCGCTGCTGGCCTGGTCACCCCTAACTGCCCTCCCCTGCCAGCCTGATTGCCCCTAACTACCCTGAACTGTCGCCCCTAACTGCCATCCCCTGCAGGCCTGGTCCCCCCACAACTGCCCTCCCCTGCTGTCCTGGTCACTCCCAACTGCCCTCCCCTGCAGGCCTGGTTGCCCCTAACTTTCCTCCTGTGTTGGCCCAGGCACCCTTAACTGCCCTCCCCTGCAGGCCTGGTCCCTCCCAACTACCCTCCCCTTTTGGCCTGATTGCCCACAACTGCCCTCCCCTGCAGGCCATCTTGTGGTGGCCACCTTGTGTCCATATGGGGGCAGCCATCTTGTGTGTTGGAGTGATGGTCAATTTGCATATTGCCTCTTTATTACATAGGATTATTATATAGGATAGGAAAGGAGCAAAGGGAAGGCCAGGCATTATACACATGTTCCCTGCAAAAACATCATAAGTAGGGGAATGGACAAAGGGAAGATAAATGCATGCTCAAGTTGTGATGACTAGGGAAGGTGCTTGCTGTCAATTACACCTGGGGACAGTGATGGTGGGCCAGAATGGGTGAGGCCACTGCAAGCCCAAAATGATTTGGGATACTTAGTTCCCTGAACAAAGAAACAAAGAAACTCATTCTTTTGTGCTCTCTTATGCTTTTGGTTCCTCTTGGCACACTTGGCTCATGCCTCACGCTTGGCTCCTAGCATTCTCCCATGTGGCCCATGGCCATGCAGACCCCCATATACAATGGACTAACTAGCCTGATGCTGTACTGGACCTGCTTCCAATTCCTTAAAACCCCAGCTACACTTCTATAACTGGACTAAGGGAAACAGAACTTTAGAAACACAGGTATTTAACTCCATGCAAATCAAAATTACTCATTCTCCCATGCCAGTCTCAGAAAATTCTTTTTCTCAGGCTATCGTAAGAAGTCCACCCCCAGCAGCAGTGAGAACCCCCCGCCCCCTGCCCAATTTCATCTGATATCACTACCACAGTTGAAATAAAGACTTTTGGTTTTGTTAAGAACATCTCAATTTTTGGCTGGGTCTGAATTAATATATTGGGGAAATTGGAGACATAATATACTGGTTAGGAGCAAGAACCCTGGAGGCAGAATAATTGAGATCATATCTCATCTCTACCATTTCCCACACATATTACCTTGGCCAAATCCTGAACCTGTTTACAATTTTCAGGATATAATAATTATAATCCCATCTAATAAAGACAGAATATGCAAATTGACTGTAACTCCGCAACAAAGATGGCAGCGCCCACAGCCAATAAGGAGGAAATATGCAAATTGACATGACAAGGCGAGAGGCGGAAGGCGGCTCCAGGCCGGAGCAAAGGCGGTGCCGGCAGCCAGGAGAAGGAAGGCCTATTCCTGCATGAATCTTTGTGCATGCAGCCTCTAGTAATAATATAATACACATTATATTATTCTGATAGTAAATGGCATAATGCATATAAAGTGCTTTACATAGTGTCTGACATATAACAAGCACTATTATATGTTAACTATTTTCAATAAGTTGATAGTCACACACTGTTGCCTTGAGAAGCAGTTTGTTCCAAGTACAGATTTCAGAACTAATTTCTACTAACATGGAACTGCTCACTGACTTAGAACAAAGTAAGTAAGTCTCCAACCATAATGATTTTCAGCCCACATAATGGTGTTTGGTAGCTTGTGTGAACAAAATAGGGGCCATATACTAACCAAGGCAAGCTCAGAGGAGGCCTGCATAGCAGACCTTAAAACTCAGAGACCTAAAGTAACCACATAGAATGGTCTGAAATTAAAATTTTCTAGCGAAAACCAAGTTATGGCAGGTAGTCATGAATTAGGCCAGTATCTTCCCTGGCAAAGGTCAATCTTTACCTTACTTGAGCCTGTCTATTGCCTTTTTGCAACTATGATAATTTACCTTTGGAATGTCAGGGTAATTTCCTTTTCTAGACCCCTCAAGGCACAATCTCCTACCAGAGCAGGAGACCACAGAACCCCTCATTGTTATTGTTATCATGTTGTTAACAGCTAACTATCCTATATCTGCCAATATAAAAGAAGTTTATGTCTATTCATTTTACTTTTTATCCAATCCCAGAAATCTCCACTCACATGGCTCCCCAACTTCACCTCCTACTCTACTTTGCCTTCTCCTGCCTCCCTAATCTATCACCAATGAATCTCATGTAAACCCCTTGCATCTTCCCCTTTGATTCTTATGTATAAAATAAGTGGGTAAAACTGCTATTTTCCAGAGCATTTTCTCAATCTATTGAGATTTTGCTTCCCAGCAATTGTTGTCAGTTTGGCTCAAATAGACTCATAAAAATTCTTATAGGTTTGGACATTTCTTGTATGGACACTAACAAAACAAAAAAAAGTCAAGTCTATACTAGATGAATTTAGATTTATCATCAATGTCCAGAACTTTTATCATACAGCACACAATTATAATATATTATTACTTTATTTTATTCATAGAATGAAATATATAATCCTCACTTGGAAATAAATAGCATATTTATTTAAATGTATTGGGTGACATTGGTTAATGAGATTATACAGGTTTCAAGTGTACATTTGTATGATACAAGATCTGTATAATGCACTGTGTGCCCACCACCTAAACAGCATATTTTAACTCATTAAAGCCTTTCTCTGACCTTGGGAAAAGATGGTCTGAATTTTGTGTTTCAATTAACATGTTAGCACTGGTTCAAATCGACTGCAATACAGTTTTAAGGAGCACTTTAGCAAACTTAAGATTTATGGTTAAAGTTCCACATTCTAATATTATTTTCCCACCATGCTCTTGGAGCAAACAGAGGAAAACCATATTATGGTTGACCACAGGCACTAATTATATGTGCAAGATTAACCATCTGGCATCAAGATGCATTGTGAAAATACCTTCAGTGTACATACAGTATTACATAATAATGCTCCAAAACCCCCTTTTATTTCTCTTTAAGGCCCCAAACTCCCATTTTGTTCACAAATGGTAGTGACTTCTGGGTAACTATTCCACAAGTGGATAATCTATTTGTCTTATACCTAATTCTCAGTACTACCTAAGAAACAGCAAGCCTGAGCCTAGAGAAGTAACTCAAGCAACAGGAAGAAAACAGACTCGAGAAAATCATGGCTCCTGCCAGTGTAGCTCAGTTGGTTGGAGTGACATCTTGTTCACCCGAAGATTGTGGGTTTGATTCCCAGTCAGGGCACATGCCCAGATTTCAGGTTCGAACCCCCATTGGAATACGTACAGGAGGCAACTGATCAATGTATCTCTCTCAATTGATATTTCTTTCTCTCTCTCCCTTCCTCCCTATCTAAAATAAAAAGAAATGAAAAAGAAAAGAAAATTATGTATCCATATCTGACAAACTAAAGGAGATTTGCATTTTTTCTTTTAAAATAAGATTTTAAAATCTGAACAAATTCAAATAGCCAACATCTTATTACAATAACTGATTTAGCACTTGTTTTGACTGAATTGATGCTTTTGATCCTTTTTCTCCCCCTCCCCACAAAATATAAATAACTTTTGATTGATATTTTCCCTTGAATTGTTTCATGTTATAGACCCCTCTTATTGCCTTTGTCTGAAGTTATGCCTGCTTACAGCACAAACACAAATAGACATGATTTGGGGATTATATAATCAATATATTTGCTCAGTAGAGAGACCAGTGCAGGGTGTATAGGGAGAGAAATATAAAATACATGGTTTCTTCTTTCAAAGAGGATTATTCAGCATGCTATCATCTCTTCTCCCCAATGCATTAGACAATGTGATTTACATAAAGATACATGAAAGCAAGTACACAAAAGTAAGAATATAAGCATAAGCTTATAAGTAGCTCTGACACAAATTTTCCCTTTTGTTTTCTGCCTGGTAATCCACATTTTCATTTTTCCTAATACATGAATGAGAAAACAATATTCTGAACACATATTTGAATTAGCTTTTTTATTTTCTTCAATTGCCGTATCATAATTATACAGCAACAGGTGCTGAATTTACAGTAGTACAACTATGATAGATTTTGCATTCTTATATTATATACCTATGTTGCATACCTTGTTATAACAGTCAGAACGAGCCCTCTAAACTTTCGAAGAGGTGGAAACAAGAGTAGCCCAACAGATTATGTACAACTCATAAAAGAAGAATAGCTTATCCTATTCTCTATCCTGATTATTAACTACCAAGTCAGAAAAGCTCTTATTTAAATTTATATATTGAGAACAAAGCAAAACAATATATAGCATCAACAACACAAGAACATAAACACAAGAATGTGCACAAGTGCCAAGGCTATTTTATGCCACCCTTTAAAAAACTGTAGCTTGTAGTCGAATAAATGACTGAATAATTTGAATCTATACTGTTTTACAGTGGGCATCTATATTACATTGAATCTCTTCTGCTTCAGCAAATTGAGAATAACACATAAAAGAAGCATCTTCATTGTTACTATTGTTAATGCTTTATTACACGATTCTAGGAACATGATACAATCATTATTCAGATTCAATTCATGTTTTTTTTATATGACCAAGGATTAGACTAAAGCTTAACTCTGTCACAATGACAAAGAAAATGTTTGTAATCAAAACTGCAGAAAATATGTTTACCCTACAGAAGACTTTTAATGACTCCATCAATTGTTTGCAAATAGGAGTTTCTAATTACAAAAAGAACCTTAATTTTCTACAACAGGGCCTCTATTGGAAAGAATTCGTTAGCAAGGAATTTAAGGAGTAATCAATCTAAGCACTGAGAAGGGGCTTAAAGGAATAACACTGAATTTATTTTTAGCACAATCCAGATATTTCACTGGAAACTTGGCCCATTTACTCTGAGTACACAGCCTAAACAGCAAATCTAGTACTAAAAAAAAATGGCACTTGAAGCAAATGATTTTTATAATAGTTTTAGCCAATATTTAGTTATTTGACAATAGATGCTAACCAAATCACAGGGTGCAAAGACCGTCTGTTGACAATGTGGTGTCAGCATCACCTAATGCCTTACCCGGTACATCAACTAAACAAGCTCAGCTCCTGGGAGGATCCCTGCCCTACCAGGCCCAGCACAGACCTCACCAATAGACTGTGTTGCTCTTTCCCAGCAAGCTCAGACCATAGCCTTGGATTCTGTCTACAGATATCCCATTGGGTATCAAAAACAAACAAGTGGAGTTAGCCCAAGAAATGAACCTTATTTGTTACCTCAGCCTTAGATTAAATAATTAAAACCCCTTCTGAATCACCGACAAACTTTCATATAGTCTGTTAAATCTTAGCTCTAGGCTGGATGCAAGAGTATTGAGAGAGATAAGGGGTTACATGAGTCAGTCTAAGTAAGAATTCTAAATGTGTATTTAACATTTAGAATTATTGTTTGCAAAAGAGAGACCCAAACTTACCCACTGGGGACTTCTCAAAAATGCCATAAAATACTTCAGACACACACAGCAATTATCAAAGCACATAGCTATTTACTATTTAATTCTAAATCTATGAGAGAGAGAGAGTGTGTGTGTGTGTGTGTGTGTGTGTGTGTGTGTGTGTGTGTGTGTGCCCCTTGTAAAGAAAAATAAACAGTGTATAAGTTATCTACAAGTAGATGATGTGGCATAATAACTACTTACTCAGCTCCAACTTCAAGTCCCACAGGGAAATGCCTCTCTAACCAGCTAACCTCCAGGCTTCAGTAGCAGAAGGCATTTTAACACTTTTCACCTGGGAATGCCCTGAAACCTTCAAAATGTGTTCCAAAGGCCCTTGGCCTTAATATCACCTGGGAGCTTGTTAGAAATGCAAAATCACTGCCCCCACTGAGACAAACTGAATCAAATTTTGCATATTTAGCAGGCTACCAGCAAATCTGCATGCACATTAAAGTTGTAGAAGCACTGATCTAAACCCTTAGAAGCCCCAACCCAAGAGATATGTCACAAAATGTTAATACATTTTTAAAAATTCTCTTTTCTAGATTCTACAAACAGTATTGACCGATTCTGTTCTGTAGAACAAAAATCCAGGGGCATGCTCTACAAAGGGGGGGATAGAGGGTGGTATTTATGTCCACACATCATCTTCTTGGAAATTCACTGTACACAATAGCATATTGTAGCTATGATAAATACTATCACAAAAAAAACTACTTCTACTTTAAATCTTTCAAAAACGACCCCTCTTTTCAACCAGTAACTATTAACTGCTTATGAGACTCTTTGGGAAACTGCTACAGACTGTAATTTCCTCCAGCCCACAAAAATACACAACACCTGGAGGCCTCCCTCAACCTCACCTTTGGGATCCATATTATGCAGAGACTGAGGAGCAGTGAAGTCCTTTTGGCATATTGGGTTAAAACTGGAAAAAAAAAGAAAGAAAGAAAAATGAGAACCTTGGGTAGGACCCCAGAGTAACCTGTATCAAAGAAACATTTTGCTCCACTAGACTGTCTTCACAAGGTTCCTGTACACTTGCCTGGAGTCAAAATACAGAAGAAGATCTAGAGTTTGAAAATGACCCTTGTCAATAAAGCAGTCCATGCTAAAAGCTTGACAATAAAAGCTTTAGATGCCCTCAGCCTGATGCTTTAGTGTTAGAAGTTCTTAGAATGATATTACTGCTCAAGGTGATTCACAAATACTAAGAAGAGTTCTTTCCTTGCTTGTGAATATCCTTAAAGAGAGTAAAAATGTTGCTCTTTAGAATGGGATCATACTTAACCTGTTATCAACTTAAAATAGACTGTTACAAATATAAGTTGTTATATGTAAGCCCCATGGTAACCACAAAGCAGACACCCATAGTAAATACACAAAAGATAAGGAGAAAGAAATATATCTGTATGGCTTCACAATAAGAATATCATTGCTCTTTGAAAACTGTATCAATAAATTAGTCAAAGGTAGGGTACTTCCCAACACTTAATTGGACTAACCATTCAGAACCACCCAAATCCATATATTTAAAGGAAGCGGACAGAGTTTAAGACTAGGTGAAACAAAAGCTGAATGAAAAACGGGGGATGATAACAGGATGAAGAAAATCATTCAGGGTCCTTAGACTTCCCACTCAACCCTTCCACCCCTATACATGTCAAAACCTGGTTATAGGGACTCATATATTCAAGTTTTCTGTTTCCATCTCTTCCAAAAGACATAGCTAGGATGTGGCTTCTGATTTCACAAAGCCCCACACTTTTGTTGAGTTTTACTTTGATCTTCTAGTCAGTTAGTTAGCCTAAGATAAAACTTCAACCTGTTGTCGAGAGTAGCCAGGATTCCCAGAGAAACTCTATACTCTGTAACCCATGCATCATTAAGCTTCCCATACAAATGAGGAACAACTGACCATGTGATCAAGGGTAAAGTCCCTTCTCTCTCCACAAACCTCTATTTGTTTGAACCCACATGCAAAGATAGGAACAAAATAGTGCCAGGGCTGGTGCCTAGGAAGGCAGCTGCTGTCCCTCTGAATCTTCATCATCAAGATCTCAGAGACTATGATTCCTTTTAGGGGTAGAGGATCCCAGGCCACAGCAGCAAAAATTGTTTGACTCCAAACCAGAATTAATAGAGCCCTCTGATAAGCTTAGCTAGGAATAAACAACCATACAACCACTTAGCTGAACATTCCCCCAAATCTAAACACATACTCCTATATCATTAACAGCAATTAATAATTAAGAACTCTTAATACTTTATACTCTAATCAGATTTACCGACTTTGGGGCCAAAAGTTCAGTGCTGCAATTTAAAGAATGCCAAACATTTTTTAATTGTGACATGAAGAGGAAAAAGGGCCAAGTTACTAGTAATAAAGGTATAGTAACCAACTATATTTGAGCTACACACACACACAAACACACATACACACACACACACAGTGTATATTTGTGTGTATATATCTATATATATACACAGGGTGGGGCAAAAGTAGGTTTATAATTTTGAGTACACAAAACAAAGTTTATTCTTGTATTATTATTTATTAATTATTGTATTATTTTCCATATGAACAACTGTAAACTTGCTTTTGCCCCATCCTATATGCATATATAAAAGCTTTGGATGCCCACAGCTCGATGGCATATATTACATATAGTAGGCTCCCAAATTGGATCCTAAGTCATACAATATATCCCAACCTTTGATCCAGAAAATATGGTCACTCTAACACTAACAAGAGTAGGGGTATGAGAAGGACCGTGACTCAAATTTGGTAAAGGTTGTATGACTTTGCAGGTAAATAAGGAAGGAAAGCCACATGTGGCACTCTCAATCTAGTTCAAGCTGTAAGTCACTGAAGGCAGTACCTCCAAATAGCTGCTCAATAGTGTGCAAAATGAGTCTATTTTCTAAATCAGGTCTTCAGTGAGCTGCAGAGGCCAATGGAGGTCAGACTGCTATTAAGATGGTCACACAGACGGAACCAACTGTGTGGGCGACTGTGGGAGACAGACGACTTCCAGCATCACACATCTTAAAAAAAAACAACACCTGACAACTGCTTTTTTCTCTGAAAGAAAATCTTGATTCCATGGGCCATGATTAATTCCCACCAAAGGCTTCCCCCAAAACTAGCCTAGATCTCTGCAAACCAACAAATGAGATAACTTTAATTGGACCCATCTTACTATCAGAAGTTAACTGGGGGGGGGGGGTTATAACTTGCTTTAAAATATATATAATGATTCTATTTAAATGGCATATAACTGAGAAGTGTAAAAGCATCAACCCAGAGTGCCCTTACAAGAAAGGATATTAAGCCTCAACGATATATGAGCATAGCCAGAGTCAGATTAAAAGAGATAAGACCTGAAATCCCAACGCTGATAGTGCACAAGATACAGCACAGGAAGCCAGCTAGTGGGACGATCAACCAGGAGATGGAAGCAACAATCACAGGACCAGTATCTCAATATGTCTAAATCCTCTTCCTCTTTTAATGATGAGCTAAAATGCCATGAAAATGCTTTAGGAACCCTTCTCTGACACCTATCACACAATTCATCTCTAACCCCCAACAGCCCCTTATCTGGACCTCTCTCATGCCACTTATCACCTTTGCCTGGTCCTACAGATATTTATAGATCTCATCATTCCCACAAGAGTATGAGCTCTTTGAAGCTAGCACTGTATTTGGTGTTTTCACACACGTTACTTCAATTTAATCCCATAACATCCCTGTGTGGTGGCTTTCATTTGCCCACTTTTGGAGGCAAGAAAGCAGGCTCAAAGCAGTTAAGTTTTTGCTCAGAGTCAGAGTTTCACTAAGGACTAGAAAGGAACTAGGAACTAAATGGAATCTGAAGTTGAAGGCTTCCCCGCTATAAAAGGTTGTGTCTAATTCATCTTGATATCCCTAGCATGGTTCTTTGAACATAAGAGATGCTTAATAAGCCCTGGCATTTTTGGTTAGGTAATTTAGACATGTCCAGTAAATATGAATGACAAGATCAGTTGTCTATGTTTCAGGTCATCTTCTGAAATGCAACCAGAAAATAGAGCAACCAAATGACCAAATGTATCCACTAGACTGTAAAAATTCAAACTGCAAAAAGAGTAAAAAAGAAAAAAGAAAGAAAGAAATAGAGGCAGTGAGCCAGTTTCTAATTTATCCTTGGGTGAGCTCCATAAAACCACATATATTGCACATAAGAACACGCTGTTCTAATTGACTATAGCATCGAGGCACACTACACAGATGAAATGTAGAAAATTAAACAGTACCGTGAGTTTGCTCAACAGTCCATTAAATAGTCTATCAAAATAAGCCACAGCACAGCTCTAATCATGCTCTCTGTTCATAAAAATCAGTTGTTTACCTTTTCACTATGGAAGTTTCTTAACTGAAGCCTGAGTAAGAAGTATTCACAAAGATCATATGTTCTTCCCCTCTGAGGAGGAAGAATTCTGGGCGGCACCATTTCAACTGGAGCCACAGTTATAAATTTTATAAGCTTCTTGGAGAGCCGTAAGGTATTTTTCCCTTTTTTAAAAAAAAAAAAATGTCGCTGAACTAATTTTGTAGTATCCAGCTCTTTTTTTAAAGTGTGTCAAAAATGAAGTCCAAGTAGGGAGACTGCCTTCAAATTTCAAAGTGGCCTCAAATTCAATTTAAAACTATTATTTATAATTTTATAATACAGGCTCTGAATTAAAAAAAAACAACAATCAATTAACAAGCACAGTTTTATGAAATGCTGCGTAAAAACACTGGGAAAGTAATGTGATTAAGGATCAAAAACCTGTGCTTTTTTCACCAGGTTGCATAACCGTTCTCTGCTATGTTTTAGTTTTCTCATCTCTAAAATGAGTGATCTAATGTGCTTTTAGATTTAAGTTCTGTGATTCTACCCAGCAAGTGATGGTCATGGTTTTTGCTAGAGCTTCTGTCAGGCACAGTAAAGGACCCCATGTATATTCATGTCCTGAGTCCCAGAATTTGTGAGTGGGACTTTGTAGATGTGATGCAGTTAAAGATCTTGACATGGGGAGATTATCCTGGGTTATCCAGATGGGCCCAAAGCAATCAATCACAAGGATATTTATAAGAGGAGGCAGAGAGTCAGAGAAGGAGATGTGAAGTGGAGGTCAGAATGATGTGACTGCTGGCTTTGAAGATGGGAAATGGCCAGGAGCCCAGGAATGTGGGCAGTACCTAAAGACCAAAAAGACAAGGAAATAGATTCTCTACTACAGCCCCAGAAGGAATGCAACTCTGCTGATACCTTTGTGGTAATTTTTTTAATTATATTTTTTATTGATTTCAGGGAGGAAGGGAGAGGGAGAGAGAGATAGAAACATCAATGAAGACAGAGAATCATTGATCGGCTGCCACCTGCATGCCCCACACTGGGGATCAAGCCTGTAACCCAGGCATGTGCTCTGACCAGGAATCAAACCATGACCTCCTGGTTCACAGGTCGATGCTGTGGTAAATTTTTTAAAGCAGCAGTGGAAAATTAATACAGACCTAATATGCTTCAGTATTATTCATATCAGATATGCATCAAAATTTTGAAAAGGTAGTTTTCTTTCTTAGATTTGTCAATTGTATATATTCAAAGGTAAAAATTCTCTCTCATCGTTGATGTTTCTATCTCACTCTCCCTCTCTCTCTCACTCTTTAAATATATTTTTAAAAAAGAATGTCTGACACAGCACAGGGTTCTGCATATAGTATAAGCTCAGTAAACATTCCTTGAAAACTAAGAAAATATGGTGCTATTAGTGAAGTTTTTAAATCTTAAAATCAGTGACACTTATCAAATCATAACCATTTTATAAGATTCTTAACTGTCCACTAGCCAAGTCTATTATCTCCCTACTGTAAAAGCAACTGCTAATATGATTGTAAATTAAGTAATGATAATTTTCTTTTATTCATGTTCAGAGACAACCCACTTCAGCCTATCAATACCTCTTTTTCCTACCTTTCCTACTGCCCCATTCACCTATCCACCTAGTCAACTGGTTCAGCAGGGTTCCAATCTACATTTGGAAGCACAAGTAGAACTGCCTAACTGTTATATTATCATGACTAAGTTAAAGAATACTGTAATTAGTTTAATATGAGATGGAATGAGAAAGACTCCCAGGAGCCTCACACAATCAGTGCATTCACAGCAACTATGAGAAAGAGGAAGGAAATGCTTTGGGGGTAGAAGAGGAAGGCGCCTTGGGGGTTTAACTAGTTGTTTAGAAACATATTTATGTGCGGGTAAATATAAATTCATGAACATACACGCACACATATGTTTGTATTTTTGTATATATAATCTTTACACTGATGACATGGTCAAATACTTTGGCAAAACATTTTGAGGAGATGCATTTGCTGAAATTCTTTTAGGAAAGCAAACTGAACGATGCTACAAAGATCCTAAGGCAGCTTCTAAAACAGAAATCCCACTGAGACCAGTTCCAGGAGCTGTGCCAGGGTATAAGATACAGAACTCACTCCAGCAGTATCATTGAGATTTCTGTGTTAGGAGAGCAAAATTTCATAGGCAAGATAGTCAAAGCAGAGGTAAAATAATTTCTCTTGCCTAAAGAATCTTTGTGGCTAAAGGAAAGAAGGGAGAAAAAGGGAGAAATGCAAATGCAGATGGGAAAATGAAAGAAGAAGAAAACTAGAGGCAGAAGAGAGAACAGAAAAACAGTGGATCCCAGAGAACTTAAAAGTGTGAAGCTACTCAGACATTAATATTAGATTTAGGAGGCTAGGTGTGAAGATTTAAAAGAAAATATCTAAGAGGAAGATTTTAAAAAACAGGATGCCTAAACTCACATTGCTCCTAACTTCAGTTGCTATGCTAAACTAAGGTTGGCAGGAGCAAAATTGGTCTTCAAAATTTGCAACTTCTGGGTCAGATGGTTGTCACTTAAAAAAAAACACCAAAAACACTAATGAAGGTCTCAAAAAGGTTAAATTTTGAATGGGGAACACAGAAAACTCATATATTTCATTTATCAACTTTTATAACTGAAATCCCTCTAAATGTCATGCACTATTTCTTTGAACCAAGGAAGTGCTCTGTCAGCAGACTGCTGGTCTGCTTATATGTCAGCGTGTATTTCTCCACAAATCCTCATATTGCTGCCATCAAAGTGACAAAATGGCCCAGCGATCAAAGTGACCTCTGGAGAAAAAGATTACCCATTCTTGATTAGAAGCAATTTCCTTTGGGAAAGAAATCATTAAGAACTAAAATTTTTTAACTACTAAGTAATTCCACTTAAATATACATATCCTATATAAACTTTCATGATATATTGGTTTCTTGCAGTGTATGGGGAAAGTTTATATCCAAGTAGTAAGTGACAAAAGATGAATAAAATTTAAGGACATGACACAATTAGCAGGTGGCACAAAAACCAAGATTTGGAGAAAAACATCAAAACAGAATATGGAAAATCTAAATCTCCACCAACAAGTGAATGAATAAACAAAATGTGGTATAACCATACAATAAATAGTACTCAGCAATAAAAAGCAACCAACTAGTGACACATGCAATAACATGGATGAATCAAAAACATTATGCTGAGCCCTAGCTGGTTTGACTCAATGAATAGAGCGTCAGCCTTTGGACTGAAAGGTCTGAGGTTCGATTCTGGTTAGAGGGTACGTGCCCAGGTTGTGGGCTTGATCCCCAGTAGGGGGCATGTAGGAGGCAGCCAATCAATGATTATTATCATTGATGTTTCTATCTCTTTCTCCCTCTCCCTTTCTCTCTGAAATCAATAAAAAATATATTTTAAAAAATTAGGCTGAGTAAAAGCACCAGAAACAAAAGAGGTTATAGTATATATCATTTATATAAACTTCTAGAAATTGAAACTAATCTGTAGTGACAAAATGCAGGTTTCACAGGTTGCTAGCATCAGGAATCTTAATTGTAGTATTGGATTCATGGGTGTATACATTTGTCAGACTTCAATAACTTGCACTTTAAGTGAATACTGCTTGTTGTACAAAACTTAAACCTGAATAGAGATGATTTTAAAAGAAAAAAATAATAAATAGAAAAAAATAGGGTGTGGGTCTGATCTTGCCATATATTCCAGGATAAATTAGGGAGCATTTTTAATTTGCCATTTAAGGATCAATGGGTTGGATTAGCCTGGTGTGGCCTGTTTCCTCAGAGCTTCACCTACCAGTTAGCTACTTCACAACCGCTGGATAAGGAGGAGGATCAAAATTCAGGGGAAGACCTCATGAATAGGATAGCCATTGCAGGTAAATGCAAACAAGCAATAAGTGGTCCAAAAAAATAGTTTTTTGGGGTCACTCCTGCTTTTTTTTTTTAAATATATTTTTTATTGATTTCAGAGAAGGAGAGGGAGAGAAAGAGAAACATCAATAATGAGAGCGAATCATTGTCAGCTGCCTCTTACACGCCCCCTACAGGGGATCGATCCTGCAACCAGGGAATGTGCCCTTGACAGAATCAAACCTGGGACCCTTCAGTCCACAGGCTAAAGGTCTATCCATTGAGCCAAACCGGCTAGGGCCACTCCTGCTTCTTAAATGTGATTGTTCACATTTTACAGGGATATGAAGAGATGTCTGAAAGTATCATCTACATGGGAAAGGCCACAGAAGAGAAGTCTAAGTCTGCCCAACTATTTTTGACAAATATTCCTTACTAGAGGCCCAATGCATGAAATTCATGCAAGGGTAGGCCTTCGCAGCCCCGGCTGCCTTGGCTCTCGCAGCCCCAGCTTTGTCCAGAAGGTTGTCTGGAAGGACATCCAGAAGGTCGTTCCGCTGTTCCCTGTTCAGTCGATTTGCATATTATGCTTTTATTATTATAGATTGCAAATTCTTCTAGATCCTTCAGTTCTGGTACTTGTCACCTCTCTTTTGAGCATTTTTCTTTGACTTTTTAATATTAACAACCATATCATTGGGCAAAAAGCACACAAGAAATGACCTGTAAGAACACCATATGTTTCTTTATAGGAACCTAAGTAAATCTTCTGAAAGAAAACAGGGTTGGGGTAGAGAAAAGGGTAAAGGGGCCAAATCATATGGTGATGGAAGGAGACTTGACTTTATACAGATAACGTATTATAGAATTGTACATTTAAAACCTATATAATTTTATTAACCAAATAGAGACCTGGTGCATAAAATTTGTGCACGGGTGGAGTCCCTCTGCCTGGCCAGCAATCGGAGCCGATCAGGGTCATCTTGCCCAGTCCCAATTGGTTGGACCGCAGCAGCAAGCTAACCTCACAGCCCCGCCCACTGATCGTTCTGGAAGGTTGTTCTGCCATCTGGTCTAATTAGCATATTAGCTCTTTATTATATAGGATTACAATGGACATCTATGTACAAACCCTTGTGTGAACAAATGTTATGATTTATTGATTTATTTTAAATACCAAGAGGTAACATTGCTGGGTCTATGGTAAGGGAATGTTTACCTTTCTAAGAAACTGTCAATACATTTTCCAAATGGGTGCAACAGTTTATACTCCCACCTACATGAGAGTTGTAGTGGCTCCTCATACTTGCCAATACTTGTTATTGTCAGTCTTTTTAATTTTAGCCTTTCTAGTGTGTTTTGTAGAAAATCACTGAGGCTTAATCCACATTTCCCTTATGACTAATGATACTAATCATCACATGATGGAATAGATCTTATTTTTGTGATGTGTCTATTCAAATCTTTTGCACATTTTGAACATTGGGTTGTCTGTATTTTTACCATTGAATTGTAAGACTGCTTCATAGATATTCTCCATAAAAGTCTGTTTCAGACATACGTATTGTGAATAATTTCTCCCTATGACTTGCCTTTTTATTTTCATAATGGTGTCTTTTTTCAAGAGAAGATGTTAATTTTAACAAATCTAATAATTACTTTTTTATGGTTAGTGTTTCCTATGTCCTTCTAAGCTATCTAGCTACCTCCAAAGTAGCAAAGATTTTTCTCCTATTTCTTTACCTGTAAGTTCCATAGTTTTAGTTGTTGAGTCCTTTCCTTAGTAGTGGTTTCTTTCTTGGCATCTTATAGTCTCTCCGTATGCACAGAGAGACACCCAGCTCCCCACTTTCAATGGCAGGGGAGCTGGGTGTCCGCTTGTGCACCTGGGAGGCTTTTGGCCTGGAGCCGGAGCGGACACCCAGCTCCCCACTTTCGATGGCAGGGGAGCTGGGTGTCCACTCATGCACCAGATCAAAACCCTCCAGCGCCTCTCAACAGCTGGATAGGCCCGCCCTCCGCACCTCTCAACGTCTGGATAGGCCACCCCGAGTCCCGCCCCCCAGCCTCCCGCTGGCCCAATCGTGGGCGTAGCGGAGTGATGGTTATTTGCATATTACCCTTTTATTAGGTAGGACTAAAGGCCCAGTGCATGAAATTCATGCATGGGTGGGGGGAGGGAGGAAGGCAGGGGTGTTTCCCTCAGCCCAGCCTGCACCCTCTCCAATCCAGGACCCCTCGGGAGATGTCTGACTGCCGGTTTAGGCCCAATCCCAGGAATCGGGCCTATACCAACAGTCAGACATCCCTCTCACAATCCTGGACCCTAGCTCTTAATCGTTCACCTGCCTGCCTGCCTAGTCGCCCCTAACTGCACCCCCCTGCTGGCCTGATCGACCCTCACTGCCTCTGGGTGCCAGCCTGATTGCCCCTAACTGCCTTCCCCCGCCCCCCAGCCTGGTCATCCCTTACTGCTCCCCTTGTCAGCCTGGTTGCCCCCAACTGCTCCCCTCCCATTGGCCTGGTCACCCCTAATGGCCCCCCTGCTGGCCTGGTAACCTCTTACTGCCTCCCCACCGACCTGATTGCCCCCAATTGCCCCCCTCTGCCGGCCTGGTTGCCCCCCCCCCCCGATGGCCTGGTTGCCCCCAACTGCCACTCCCCCGCTGGCCTGGTCACCCCTAATGGCCTCCCTGCTGGCCTGGTCATCCCACGCAGCCTGCTGTTCAGTCATTTGGTCGTCCCTCACTGACCCCCCTGTTGGTCTGGTCGCCCCACGCAGCCTGCTTATTCAGTGATTTGGTCATCACTCACTAACCCTCCTGCCAGCCTGGTCATAGGCAGCCATCTTGTGAGGGCATGAGGGTTAATTTGCGTATTACCTCTTTATGATATAGGACAAGTTGTAACTCATGGCATGGAATGCTCAGCACACACTTTCCCTCCAGCCCCTGGTCTTGGAGACCTCATGTCCTTCCAAGGCTCTGCTCACCCTCTTCAGCTGCGCCATGAAGTAAATTGCATTGTGTGCATGGAAACCCTTTGCAGGCTCCATGGGTGTATCTTTACTTTGCTGTAGTTCTGATTACCCCAACAAAAGGAGAGATACCCTCATTATCAGGTAACACCATTGTGGTAAGATCCCTGCTCAGCCTACTGTAGTGGTTTTAAATAGGCCATGGGTCGCCCTAGATGATTTGGCTCAGTGAATAGAGCCGCGGCCTGCGGACTGAAGAGTCCTGGGTTCAATTCCGGTCAAGGGCACATTCCTGGGTTTCTGGCTCAATCCTCAGTAGGGGGCATGTGGGAGGCAGCAGATCTATTCTCTCTCATCACTGATGTTTCTATCTCTCTCTCCCTCTGCCTTCCTCTCTGAAATCAATAAAAATATATTAACAAAAATAAAAATAAATAGGCCATGAATCAAATGTCACTGCTCTCCATCCATCCAGTTCCCTCACACCCTCTTTTGTCTTTCCCCCTCCCCCGCCCCCACACACACACTCTGCTGGAGTCTATAAAATGGGGTCATGAGTTCTACTTCAACCAAGGGCAATGCTTACACACGGCCCTCCTTCCCCACTCATTTCTGTCCCCAGTCCTGTGGGGTCTCTCTCTCCCTCCCCTCCATCTAACTTGGAGGAGGTGAGCCCTGCTCTGCCCCCTCCTCCTGCGACCTCCCCCTTTCTCCTCTGGGGGTGGAGCTCCCCAAAGGCTGTGTGGGGAAGGGCTGTGTGGGTGGGGCAGGGCTGTGCAGTGTGGACAAGGCTGTGTGGGCGAAGCAGTGCAGGCAGGGCTGTGTGGGCCATGTGGCGGTGCAGAGCTGTGCGGGGCGAGCCCAGGTGGGGCCTCAGAGGAGAGCTGGAGTGACGGGTCATAGGGAGGAGGAGGGAGGGATTTGGAGCCTGTTCCATGGAAGAGGCACCGGGTTCCTCAGCTGCCCCTACCCAAAGGCTTTTCTAGGCCCCTGCTCAGTTCTCACCCTGCATCCCTCACTGCCTCTTGCTTCCTGTCAAGTTTTGGACTCAGTTTCTCTGACTCAGCCCTGCCCCCCTCTCTGCTGCATCCCCAGGAGCCCAAGGTTGCTCCTTGAATTTGGGCAGGCGCACCTAGCCCATCCCCCGATAATGGTGCTACCCACTCTCCTGGAGTAGTGAAACTTAACAAATTAAAAGAAGCCGCTCTGAAGATTATAAATTGTGCACAGAGAACACCACAGGCTGCGGAGGGCTACACAGTCCACGGCTCTTGGATCACACATAGCAGCCTCCCACGCCACCCAGTCCCTCCTCGCTCCTTTCCCCGCCCACCTCCACCTGGGGCTTGGGCCAAACCCTGGGAGCTTCTTGACAGCTCTCACCTCATACCTCACTTTCCAGTCCAGACCACCAGCACCCGCAGCAAGCTAACCTATCGGTTAGAGCATCTGCCCCCTGGTGGTCAGTGCGTGTCATAGCAAATGGTTGAGCGGTGGAACTCCCAGCCGAACTCCAGTCGAGGGAACAATTTGCATATTAGGCTTTTATTATATAGGATGTCACCCCAATAAATTTAACAAAAATTGTTAAAAATGATTAAGCATAGTAGATTTAGAGAGTACCTTTATACTACTACTGTCTTCTCTCATTAAATACACACTTCTGCTTTTTTGGTGGTTTTCCCTAGATATCCTTGACAATGGAGTATGAAATGAAGCCACTCATACCAAGCAGTGGATATGCCTACTTTCTGGTAAAGAAGTGCTTAGAAAACCCTACTTAATATTATTATTCAAAATTTAGTCTATATGCACCCAGAGCACACTTTAAGGGCTCTGTTGTCTGATGTGTATAGAGAAGTGACTGCTATAAGAAATGTAACTGATGGAGGTATCCACAGAAAAGAATTGTCTTTGCTTATTAAAGAATCCTAATGTTACCCAAAGCATTGACTTTGTAGTCTAACTGCTATTTGGAAATAATAGCAATTTTCATGTATAAAATTTAAACATGGCAAAGGAAACATTCAAAAATATTTTATGAATAGAAACAAAAACTTTAGACTTTTGAACCAAAGAGAAAAAGATACACCCATATACATGTCTATACAAACAATACGAGAGATAATTAAGCAACTATTATTATACAACTAAGCATAGTGATGAGAACTTTTCTAAATAAATGGGTTTATATGCTACATCAATTATACTTTCCAAAATCCTTAAAATATTATTTGACAATTTTCTAATAGATAATACCATCAAATGCATTTGGAAAGACATCTTTTATGCTTTAAGGAAGGGAGACAATACAGTAATTCTCAAGTTATTTCCTCGCAGGTACATTAGAAAAAAATATATCATATGACTGCAAGATATCTATGAACATGGCAACAGAAGTACCAACTTTAGCATAACTATTATTGAGGTCAGTAGTCAGCCAATATGAAAGCTCTGAAATCACTTGAAGACTTATTACAAGACTGATACACACTCAACAGATACCAAATTGAGCACATTTCAATACCAGATGTTTCATAGGCCTCTGACTAGAATTGACCTACTGCTTGATGAAATTCGAGTGTGCCACATATAAAAGACAGATCCACAGAGGGGAATGCACTTTATAATAAAATCATAAGAGATAAGCTTTAAATTCACAATAGAAAGCAATGTTCTTAGCTTAAAATTCAAGGCACAAAAAAAGTAGCTCACATTAATACAAAGATTCGTTTTTTTCAAATAATTGTAATAAACAATGTCTAAGAAGCACTGAGTCATAAACAAATATAACAAAATGATGTAATCATGCTTCATGTGAAATTCTTGTCTATGGAACCTATAGATTAGCCAATAACACTATGAGTAGACCACTAGACTGGGGAAAAAATACCAAAAGAAGTAATCAATCCTTTATCTCTTGGAGCTTATCATTTTCTCAGGAAGGAATTTTTTTTAAAAAACCTAACAGAGATCAAAATAACTTTAAAGCCCTTTGTATAAACTACAAAATTCACAAGCACATACAATCCAGAGTCCATAAATATCCCAAGGGGTACTAGGCAGAAGAGAGTTTGAAAAGTAGGCTAACTTAAAATATTTTCTTATTCTCCATGCATTCTCTTCATAGACAGGGACAGCTATTTCTAAAATACTTGTTCTGGGATAGATTCATTTTCAAAAGAAATCTGGTCACATGCTGTTGTCAACTGAAAAAAAAAAGCCATAAATAGTTCATAGCTCCTCTAATCAAAAAATGAACTCTGTTTATCTACTCCTTGAATCTGGGCTTGCCATGTAACAGACTTGTCTGGCTAATGGAACCTTAGCACACAAGATGCAAACAGAGGCTCGAGGAAAGCTTATATCATATTTGCCCTCTTTGTGGCTTTTGGAAGCCAGCTGTCATGTGAAGAAACACATGATACCCTGCTAGATGCTGAAGACACAGGGATTGATCACCCCTATTAACTTCCAGGCATGTGTTGGAGGCCATCTGGGATCAAACGTGGGATCTCTGGTGACAGCTTAAAAACCATCCAGCTGAACCCAGCACAAATTGCCAACCTACAAAATTATACCTAATAACTGTCTACTGTTGTAGGACACTAAATTTTGGAGTGGCTTAATACATGGAAAATGATCCTTGATATTTATGGTAACATGTAAACCAATTTATAATTCAAATCTTTCAGCACTTTACAAATACTGATGGGAATTTATCCATCTTTCCTGAGTCTGGTTTCATCAGATCCAGGGAACAATGAGCCTAAGGCATAGAGAAAATAAATATATCTATAAGATCTGAAGCCAAAATTGGTGTTAGAACTAGAAATAGAATCCAGAAATGCTAAAACCCAAAGTTCTAGAACTACTTGGATTGCCTGAAGACTGGTCTCATATCAGGAATGATATATTCATAGATAACTGCCATATGAACACAAGTGAGGGGCATATGATGGTGGAGTTAGTAAAAATTAGAGAGCCGAAGGCAGGCCCTTCAGGTAGACATGGGGGGGGGAGGGGGTAATTAACCTGATCACAATGAGCCAGATGAAAAGGTACAGAAGGAGTCTGCTTAAAACAGGAGAGCAGAGGACCAACATGGACCACTTGGCTATGGGCTGCTTAAACAACATTTATAATCTCAAACTATTTGCTATATGACTAGGCAAAGCTAAAGTCAACATATATCCATTACATTATTGATAATAGTTAAATGATTAATGCTTGTTAAACTGCAGAGAACAGCAAATGAATTAGTTTCCAAATTTATTTCTTGCCCTGCTAGATTCATTATTAATATATCATATTATATTGGAAAAGACTGCAATATCATTTAAAATTAAAATCCATTTATTTAAAAACAAACAACTTTTTCTTAGAAACTAGCTTTAAAAATAATTTTTAAATATTTATTCATGAGGCTATTTATCATAGTTTTGTTTGTAATGAAAAAAATAAAGCAATCTAGAAAATATCCATCAGACTGGAATGAACAAGAAACTGTGCAAATTGAGTTGATAGAATGTGGTGCAGATACAAAATCATGGCAAAAATATCAAAATAAAAAAAAATATGTAGCAACAGGAATAAGAAGGTAGTGATATTATGTTCTTAGAAAAGAACAACTCAGATATAAATATGTTATCATGAAAATGAGGTAGGATAAAGATGCTTAGGGAAAAAGGAACTAGAGTTAGGATAACAAATCACCTCCCCACCCTTTATCCCTGCCTCATTTTCTTTATTTTACACTAAAGGCCCAGTGCACAAAATTCATGCACAGGGGGGTGGAGGGGAGTGGGGGCTCAGCCCAGCCTGCGCCCTCAGAGGATGTCCAACTGCTGGTTTAGGCCCGATCCAGGATTGGGCCTAAACTGGCAGTCAGACAGCCCTCTCACAATCTGGGATGCTGCATGCACCAGTGACCATACTTTTCATGCAGGTGAAAGGCATCTTGCTATTGTATGGGCAGCTACATTTTTTTGCCCTGATTATAAAAAGTAGTACATAACATGATCTTTCTGAGGCAGTAGTACCATTTTCCCCATCTTATGGGTGGAAAAACAGAGGCAGAGAGAAGTTCAGTAATTGGCTTTGTCACACAATTATAAGTGTCAGAATCAGGACTGACAACAAAATGTGCAAGCCAGAGTCCATGCATATCATCACTGCATCATCCTGTTTTTTCAGTGTTAGAGTAGCCTTGCCAGGTTTTAATTTTTAAATCTAAGAGACTGTTCCCAATATATAGGGTAGGGTCCCTGGGCCTGGCCAGCGATCAGGGCAGATCCCTGCTGGTCCCTGCTGGCACCCGCTGGCCAGTCCCACCCACCGCCGCCCATCACCTCCCTCTGTGGGGCGACCGGTGGGCAGGGCGACCATAGAGATCAGTCTGCCGGTCGTTCCGCCATTCAGTCAATTTCCATATTAGGGTTTTATTATATAGAGGTTGAGAACATAATATGGTAATCTTTTAGTAACAAAAATATTTAAAATAATTCCTCTAGCCTTAATTACATAACTGTTTTATGATCACATGCCATTGTAGGTACATTTGATCATGATATTATATTCTAAAATACCAACATGAGATAAACACACTTTAAAAGCAATGAGTAAATAATTTGGTTAGTCTCATCCATATAAAGGAACAATTCAAATGCTCCCAGAGGCTCTTACAAATTGCTGGAATGCACGGAGCACACCACACCTCCTGAGTTTCCAATGTCATTAAGTAGCATAAGCCAAGCTAAATATGAAGCTTATCTTCCACTAGCATGAATACAAATGAAGAACCTTTTGTCAGCCATGTATGTCTCCTTTAAAACACTTCAGATAAGAAGCATACATTAGTCACTTTGTTCAATCTTGATTTGGGCATGGACAAACAAGCTAATGGGCCAAAATTACAGAAGCATACAACTGCTTCTCCCAAACACGCTGTTGTCATGTGATCTTCATTTCAAAGATGGATTAGTTACACTCTTCTAAAAAATAACAATTTCCCTATATAAAATTAAACATTCTTCCCAGAGAATCTGAGAAAGAAAAAAAAATAAAAGCTTTCAGGACAAATATGTTCAAAGTATATGCTGGTAGTGATGGACACTAACTGTGTCTGCCCATCTTATAACTGGGAGCTGGTGCAAAGCATGCAACCTAAACTTACCACCTGGGCTTCCCTGGAAATTGACAAATTAGTAATATGTGATGATATTAGCTTGGTAAGTGTGGAGAACGGCTACAGCGTTTGGACAGGATCAAGCCTCAGACTGACTTGTGGCAAAGCCACATACAAGTCCCAGTTTAGAGGGCAAAGCCCTCCCAGCACAATTATAGCCAAAAGGCTATGGTTGTAAGTTTGACCTTATAGTCTCACCCTGCAGTCCTAGGTAGCTAAGGGATGTGGGCTGTGAGGGGGTTGGGGGAGGTGCAGCAAGTGCTGCCTAAACAAAGCTTGATAGAGTTCAGAGAATGGCAACAACAGGAAAGAAGCAGATTTGAAATTCGAAAGAACATTAAACTTCTTGCCCTTGTTTTGCTTTGTGTGATCTGACTATAAAATAAAGATCCTGCTTACAGGCAGGGTCACTGTTTCCTCATCCGGGCACAATGATCCACCTGGTCCCAACTATATTCTCTTATCTGTTTTCTTTAATCCTTCACCGCCCCTCCTCAGGTTCACCACTGGCCATGCTGGATGTAGTTCAGTAAGGACAGAAATGATAAAACAATAGGTTTGTATTATGGTCATTAGCACAAACACACAAAGGCAAATTTTACTTATTCATGATTAATCTGACTAGGAACTTCCTGCTCTTGCTATCTGTTAGAAAATAAAAAATGGCCCATAAATAGAACTTGCTTATAGGGGTAACAACAGTGTCAAAATGAAAATATAAAGTATTCTATTTAATAGCAAAATCTTAAATACCTCATTCCCAATTTCTCATTTGACCATTTACTGATAATTAATGTTTGGCAACTAGTGTGATTTAAAAGATTAGAGGTATGGCAACGTTCAAGAATCTGAACTTTTTAAAAATGAAAAAGAATTACTTAAGTTCTCTACACTTTCCATTAAAGACCTTCCAGCTGCCTGTAATACTGACCTTGAGTACATGCCATGAAACCATCTTTCTGATGAGAGTTTTACTACCAGATACTTTTAATATTATTCTAGGATGACTAAGAGGTTTACTTCGTCATGGGAGAGAGTTGGGTTTTGATATATAGCATGTCCAGGCTACAATAAATACTTAGTTAAATAATGTGAGTTTGAAATTTTAAAAAGCAGAAAAACATGATTACTGAGAAATTGCCCTACATGAGCAATAAAAAGAGAAATGTCTGTTTTGTGTGCTAATTCTCTAAGGTCAATCTGTACAAATTATTAGTCTCTCATACTTTTAAGAAAAAGTTTTATTCTAATAGGAATAAATAATTCATGATGCAATCCATTCAATACCAGAAAAAGTGAAACCTAGAGGAAAATTTTAAAATCAAGATCTAAAATAAGAGTTAAGATTATTAGGTTAATATATTTATGTTCAAATGTTTACATAAAGAGACCTTTTTTTTCTAAAAACATATTGCTTTTCCAGGGAGATAGACTTTCAAATTGTCTAACTCTATTCTGAGAACATTCACACACAGCCTGTTAGGCTATTTAATATGTTGTTTTTTTTAAATAAGCCCTAAGTAGAGGTAATATTATATAATAGAATTTTTTTTAATCTCAGAAATGTAATCTACTTAATATAATATCACATTTTTAAATTACACCCTCTAGTTAAGAATAGAACAATCTGATGTATTTTAAATGCACTTGGCTTCCATTAAAGGACTTCTGAATGAGCCACAAAGAATGTTTTGGCATCCGTCCCCCTCAGTCTCTTTCAGAAACTGCAAATAAAAAAGCAAATGGAAACCTGAGCCAACACCTATAGTATCTGATCAATACAGACAGGAGGCACCTCTTTCCATCTCCAATTTCCAATGTGTAAAAAAATTATTAGTGATTTCCTCCTTCATACTATAATAATGAGTAATTCAGTTACTTGCCTAAAAATCTTCAAACATTGACTATGTATCTGCTAATTTAGGTTAAAATATACATTCTTAAGATTTGCAAATACTTTCCTAAAAAATTGGGAAGAGAAAAATCACCTTGGCTTTTAAAAATCACATAATGGTCTCATTTTCATTTAATATGCAAAATGTCACATTTCTAAGGCACAGGAATAGTAGCAGTTTGCTCAACTAAAACATTTAAAAATCCCACAAAATAATGGTTTTACAATTAAAAGTATTTCCCTGACAGAATTGATAGCAACTGAAAACTCTCCAAATTTAAAGAGAATCCGGGATGTTTGAAACTAATGGCTTTAAATGAAGCAGAATTGAATCAATGGCTTCCCAATGCCAGACAATCAGCTTGGCTTTTCTGCTTCTTCACCGACTCGGCCAACTGTTTTTGGCTTCAAATAGAAGGGACTTCAATTAAAGATAATTGTTGTTTGGCTTGAAGGAAGACTAAAAGCTAGGGTCGCTAATGTATGTTCCAAAACACTCAGAAAACAAACAGTCCTTAGGATACATTTCATAGAAGTCCGAGTTGTTCTTAAGAAGTTAAAGCTGGTTGAAGAGAGCTGAAAATGTGAGTACAACAGTATTTCAGGTGTGAAAGCCAGAACTCCAAGAGAAAGGAATCAGACATCATCTTTGAAAGGAAATGGAAGCCGAGCCAACACCTATGAGATCGGATACAGACAGAAGGCGCCTCAGAAAGATCTCCAACCTCTGCCTCAACTGCCCTGACTTAGCCAGATAATTGATTCATTTCAGTTGGCTTGCCTAAGAAGGAATGTCCCCCCAAAAGAACAATCCTTTTAAAATTTATCCAAGAAAGAAACTCAGTTCTTTACTCGTCAACAAAATGTTGATGTATCATCAATGGCACTCAAACCTTTCCCAAGGAGAATGATACAAATGAGTTGTTTAAAAAAAAAATGTTTTTGTGTTGGCAGAACCATGGTCCTGTAAAAAAAAACAACTTTGGAATAAAAAATATAAGTATTGTCTACTATTTCACAGATGTGTTTATTAGTTTCAGTCAAATCTGCTTCCCTCCCTCTTTCTGTTATAATTTAATCACATACTATTTGAAAGCACTGACTATTGTTATTGCTCATACAAGAATCATTAAAAAAATTGAATTGTCAAGTTGAATTTGGTCCCATTTGTTATGCAGTTTATACAGAAGCTATTCAGAAAATGAAGCACATTACAGAACACAGGATAAAATTTATTAAAGGTATCATTAAAGCATGATAGCTTGGCAGTTCACTTTTCCAGGAGAAATTAGATCCAGCCACACATATAGATTCTGGGGAGAAAAAAGGAAAGGTTTATTATTATAATTATTATTATAAACAAGAATCTGCTATTTAAAAAGATGAATCTTCCCGTAACTAAAAAATCCTCTACACGGAGTGTGATTCTCTGAAGGGTTCGCACATTTAGAGATTAGAAACACAGGCACAGCCCAGTCAACCTAGCATAAGCTTAACCAACATCTGTTGAAAAATAATTGGTGAAGGAAAAGAAGTCCATGCTCCCTTTTGATTCTAATTTTAGCCCTAACAAACAGAACCTAAATTAAATGTGTCCCTTTCACAATACCAAACAATTCTATCAACCTGCGAATTGTCCTAAAAAAACATTTCACTGTATTTGAATTTCAACCCCTTTGGGTTGAAGTTAGTTACAAAGGGACCGAACTAAAAATAGCCTGGTGAGTGAGAGGGCTGGAGCCTGTCCGCCTTGTCAGCTCCTCTAGCCAGCAGTGAATGGAAAACTCAGGGGATGCCTCATCATGTGTAGACATTTCCCCTTAAGCAAATAAATGTAACAGCCAAAGCACGGCTTGGTAGCCTAAGGAATATCGCAAGACACATTTTCAAAGTTGGTAAATCAACTGCTTTGCCTAGGAATGGAAATGAGTCTGCTGTGTCTAACAACATGTTTGTAAAGCGAACAATAATCAAAACAGTTTGCCCTTCATTTTCTTGATTAAATTCCTAATAACAACAGTTGCATCAGAGCAAGATTTTTGCTATTATCCTCCCAGCTCATTCCACATGGGTTGTTTCTACACAGTAATAAAGCATCTGGGTGAAAAATGGGAAATACGCCACTAATCATCCAGCTGTTTCTAAAACCACAGCCGTTCAGTAATAGGCAGAAAATACCTAGCATGACAACAGAACACAATAGAGCCACGTTGCAGGTGGCTGTAGAAGCTTTCTGGGTACACACTGGCATGACCTGATTTCAAAAATGGGAAGACATCTACCTGGATCACATACACACAAAAAGCTCTCCATGAGAAATCTGTGAGCCTGGACCCGCAGAAGCCTTTTTGAGCTGGGCTTTTATTGAATGAAGCAAAGGTGAGTGGAGTGCAGTGGGGTGAAGGGAGGTGGGGGTATCAAGCATTTTACATGTCTACCTCTGCAATTAAAAATAAAAAGCAACAGGCTTAATAACTGAAGGTAAAGATCAAAAATGGAAACTAAAAAGGAGGCCTTTGAACACTTTATTTTGAACAAGTTTATATTTGATCAGAACTTAATATTAGAATCTTCTACTTGTATTTCATTTCCAAATCCTTCCAGGGGTGCAGTAAAATATTTAAAAATATTTGAAAGTCAAGTGACTTTCTAATCTCCCTTGCAAACCCTATAACACAACTATAGCATTTCATTACTGAAATGAAAAAAAAAAAATAAATGTGTCCAACATATAATTTTCATCCTATTTTAGCAACGATGGCAAGACTTATCCCAAGCTCAACTGATCTCCAACAGTGATACCACAGACAAGCAAAAAGGAAAGGGTAATTTCTAAACAAAGCCTCTCCCATCCAAAGAGTCAAATCAGTCCCTTGAGTGAGTAAAAATAGTCTGGTGTCACAAGATGATTCACACCTTAAAATACTGTATGTTGCTTCATCCCTGTTCTATCTAATCTAACCCTTCTTTCTCCACTGTTTCTCACACTGCCTTGAAGCCTGTGAAGTGTGTGGATTCTAGTAGTGAAATGACACCTCTACTCTGTAGATGAGCAGCAGCAGCTGAATCAGCAAGGAGGCAGCAAAGAGTTCTAATTATGCTGCACAGATTTCATGATTTCTCTACTCCTCTAAGAATTGCATGCTGACAATAACCAACATGAACACATCATTCAGCTTTGTGTTAGTGACATTCACTCTCAGGGCTACAATTGGTTGTTTAATTCCATCTTAGTTTTAATACCGCACTAGAATAAGGGAAGAGGATGCAGAGAGGTGCCAACTGATAATGTTTGAAGGATGTGAAAGAATCCCTTGCTCTGAAGGGAAAGGTGAGTTCTATCCTTAATACGACGTGCAGCTTTAATCCTCAGCAACAGTTTAACGGTTTTGTATGTGCATGTTCTCAAAGACCATATATATTATACACATGCTTACTAATTTTGGTTCCAATAATAAGTGACCAATGTACTTTCCCGGATTCCCTGAACTAAGAAAAACTAATAGATAGCATTATCAAATGAAGTCGTTTTTAGACTGATCTAGCTATTTTTGCCATCAAATTAATGACTTCATTTAGGCATGACTCCTCAACCTTTGCCAACCTCCCTCCCACTCCCTGTCCCTCAATTAGCTTTGTTTCTCCTTACATCCTGTTGTTACTCAAGCAAAAATGCAGTTTACTAGCTTCACATTCATTGGATCAGATCTGGAGGAAAGAGGTCAAGAATTATGAGGATACTTCTAGGAACCCAAAAGAAAAATCTATTCTTAATATTCCTTCTCTCTCATCAAGATTCTAACATGGTATATATGCATTTCCCTATGCTGTTTTTCACATATACTGAAATCAGCTTCTAAACTGATTAATAGCAAATGGGGCAAAACAGACCATCCAAACAATCTTTTCATTCTCTAATCAATTGGTAATTAAGACTTTCACTTGGTGTGCTGGAAGATAAAATGCTTATATCCACCAATTTAAATATAATCCACCAATTTAAATATAATGTGGAAAAGCCAGGAAAAAAAGAAACGAGAGAGAGAGAGAGATTTCATTATTCTATTAAAAAACATGAATAAATGTATCATATTTATGGGATAAATTGTCCCCCAAATAAATGGCTCTAGATATAGATAACAATCTCCAAATCTCATAATAATTTTTTTTAAATATTGAAATAGAGATACTACTCAAGCTAATAAGATAGTTTGGAGCCCTGGTTGGTAGCTCAGTTGTTTGGAGTGTTGTCCCACACACCAAAAGGTTGTAGGTTCAGTTACCAGTCAGGGCACATATCTAGATTGGGGTTTGATACCCAATCACATACTGGAGGCAATCAATCAATGTTTTTCTTTCACATCTCTCTCTCTTTCTCTCTCTCTCTCTCTCTCTCTCTCTCTCATCTCTATCTCTCTCTATCTCTATCTCTATCTCTCCTTTCCTCTCTCTTAAATCAATGGAAACATATCCTCAGGTGAGAAAAATAAAAGATAGGTGGAACTTATAGTGTCTAGCTTCTTATCAAAGCCATTTTACTATTAGTTAAATCATCCAAAAATTAAAATCCACCCCCCAACAGTAATGCCAACAATGACATCAACAAGGAATGGCAAATAAACAAGTAAACATAAATCATACTACGTTTTCTAGAGATTCCATTACCTCTTGATTGATTTCAGTCCAGTGGGAGCCTTATTAATTATTTCCCACCATGCCTGATAGCAAATGAAAGCTTCATTTGGATTATGATCCCTACCAATTGGAGGAGAAAGAAGACTCGCTCAGGTGATATCAACACCATTAGTGTTCTCCATAGGAACCATCAATCTATTCAGGTCTGAGTGAATTAAGCTTATAAATAGAATAGCATGCATCCTCTGTGTTAACTAACGTAGCCCCTATTATTGAGAGAATTGAGATAATACAGCACTGGTTTCCAATTATTTTATGGTTTTGTATGTGAGGCTGAGCGATATTGGAACATTCATCAAAAACAAACAAACAAACAAACAAACAAAAACACCCAACAATAACCTGAGACATTTTACTGCTGGAGTTGAACCTAAGATAATTAAGAAAGTCATAGCAAACAACAGCTATAACAGAAATACAGAAAGATAATGATTTCAAGTAAGGCTATTTCTAGAGAGCACAAAATAGATCTATGGAGCCAGATAGTCTAGTTTCTGTGCTATTTGCAACCTTTATGTAACAGGAATAATGTCCATGAAAAATAAAATAAATGTTGCAATATTCCATAAAACATAAAAAGTAACCCTTCCTGGGAAAGAAACTTCATATTTCTTTTTACTATGGAATGTTTCAGAGCTTAGCCCTAATAACACTGTGGCAATGGTACAGAAAGCCAATTTAGAGTGCAAAGAAAGGCTTTTCAATCCTTAAGTCTCACCATTTCTCCCAAACACATGGGAATTATACACTTTCACTACACTCCAAGAAGCCTCCTTCAATGACTCGGACTATTCATTTTGCTTGTCTATCTTTTGCCAGAACAAAAGCAGAATATGAAATATATGACATAAATGCATGGATATATAGTATTAATCTACGTATTCTAAAACAAATATAATTCTTTGGCTCAGCATTGGCACAGCTTTCGTTGATATCCACAGGGGCTATTTAACTGCTCTGACTGGTTGAAGATGTAACGGACTCAATAGCCAGTAGCTTAAGAAGCTGTGAATAAAAATGCCTTCATTCTCTCTGACCCCAAATATACAACTCTGGTCTACAGAATTCTAAATAAATAAATAAATAAATAAATAAATAAATTTCAAGTACATTTCCACATACTGCCAATAACTGGAAAAAAACAAGCATATTTTCCATATCTATTATTTATTTCTAATAATTACTATTAAGACCAATGATAGAGTAAGTTGGCATTTCTATCATTTTCACAGAAAATGTTAACTTGTATATTCCTTCAGTAACTTATTTGTGCTTTACATCATGCGCCACAATAGTCACCTCTTGGTTATCTCTATTAATGGTGAGGAGCCATGTCAAAGTTGCCCCTAAATCCCTCATATATCCTTTTGATGAATGTGGCACCTTGGCTTGAACAACAGACTTCCCCATTAGGTTTTGCTTGGCTTTTTAGTTTTAGTGTATTTGTTGTTTCTTTGTACTATATTGTTTCCTTTTCATAACATTGCATTTTCTAGACTGGCTGTCTAATGGGAGACCATAGTTCTGAGCCTGAATAAAGACAACCTAGGATGAGAAACCAGTTGTGGAAAATCTATGCAGCAAATAATGTGCAGGTGAGGAAGCAAAAGTTGACTGTGGATCAACTACCAAGATCATTTCACTCCTGGTACTCTGGATACAAAGCCTCCTTCCAAGTTACCAGTAACAGCAAATGGGTAAAAAAAAATTAACTGTATGTCACCAACACCATGATCAGTAAATGTGGGAATACCCTTTCCTAGACAATAGCAAGACATCTTCCTTAGGACGTTATTTGCTTTATTCCTATTCCATTCCTACATAGTATTACCCACCAGTCTAAAAGGCGGTATTAGAGTCTCACTTAGAGCCACAGCTCATTAAATATATGCTATGTTCTTCAAAGCACCCAACTCATGCCTTGGGATTAATTTATTTACCCATAAATAAAGTAACCATATTTTCTGAACCTCAAATTGGGCCATATGGTCAGATATGTATTAGCATACTTTTTTTATGAAGAAGATACTGTAAGAAATTGGGACTGCTATGGAAACGGAAAACAGAGTCCGAAATAAAACTCCTAGCACAGCCCTAATCTTAATTTACATTTCAGAAGTGCAAATTCCCATTTACTGCAAAAAGAGCTCTGCTTCCTTCCATCTTGAACACATATCCCTCATTCAACTTTCTTTCAAGTAGGAATGCTGGTCTCCATACCAAAAAGTAGGACTGTCTTCTAACCTATCATGGTTACACTGGTCTGGAAGACCCTGTGTTTCGAGTCATGCTTCTTTGCAGGCAGGAAAACCAAGAGGTACCTTTTGTCCACACCCAATGTCCGTTGCAGTAATCAGAATGACTTTTGGGTCAGGAAGACTTCCTGGAACAGGCCCCTTTGTCACTGAATGACAACCCGTAATCATTCTAAACTGTATCAATAAAAAAACAAACAAACATATAAACAGGGATGTTATACTCTGCACCCTGCACATGAGCATTTCACATGTTCATTGGAAAAATGTAAACCAAACCTAAGTGTTATTTCCCACCACTTTACCTAGAAATAGCTGCAATGTTAGTGCTGGAGATGCATCACAGGCCTGAAAATCAACAATGGAGAACACCATTTCTGATTCTCTTGGGATGTGGGGGTACTAGTGTTTATGATTCCAGTGCAATTAAAAGTAATTTTCTATTGGTTGGTGTTGACTTTCTAAAAAAAATGAATATATATATATATAATCTTAACTTAAATGTTTCTTCTTTATATATTGGATTCTATTTTCAACACATGCCTAATGAAAAGCTGTTTCACAAAGCTTTAGCGGTCCTGTTCAAAACCAATTTGACAAGGAAAGCAGCAGCACTGTGAAATACTACATGTGTCTGAGCATAAAATGAGTTTTCCAGCACAGGTCGGAACACTGTGTTTACTGACGAGATTGCACTGTAACAAAGCCAGAAATCAAAATGTTGACTTACCAATTTGTATTCTATTGGAGACTGAGGAGTTATTTTTTTTTATTAAGTGATTTTCTTCCCTTTATAAGTTGTTAAAATAAATAGCTTCAAAGTACACCCTATTCATTCAGCTTAGTTTACATTCTAAAAACTCAATCCCATACTCCTGGTGCTGCATTTAACCCAACAGTAAGGCTTTAAAACTATTTTGTTCTTAACTATAAAATCAAGGCTGGTATGACTTGAGGGGTACTTAGAAAATATCAAGCTAGTCTGCTACTTCCCTCGACTCCACAGAATTTTGGTGCTAGGAGGACTCAAGCGATAATGTAGCCCAACAACCCGACTTTACACCAACCAAACACAAACTGAGAATTAAGGAGCTGAAATGATGTGCCCATGGTCAACAAGCCAGCTCTGGACTCCTAAGCCACCTGTCATTCCTCTGGCATCCATGAGCTCCCTTTCACAGAACTGAAGGAATATTTAGTCCTCCTCTCTTCTCCGTAACTGTTCTGTATAATTGTTTCCTCTTCAAGCAATTAATTGCAAGAGAGAACAATGCATCCACCCTTGAAAAGATTCTGATTAAGATGACCCTCAAATATTATACTTTTGGTAACATTTATTATCATCTGAAAAGCAACTAAAGGATCCCAGAGCCCAAGAATTCAAATCTCTAAATGGGTCACTTCTCTTTTATCTTACAACCAAACATGTATGGGGGGCTCTGAGAAGATGAAGGTGCCTAAATTAGTTACAAATAGCCCCTGAAAGCACATTTCTCAGTATAAAATTGTCACAAATGGTGCTAATGTATTTTACCTAGCTTTGTCTTGGAAAAATGCTATACGTCCATAACTACCTTCACACATTCTCTGTAAGACAAGTATTCTGCAGAGAAGTGCCCTATACAAGTCTTAAGGGCTTAAATGCTTCCTTCTCAGAATGGAATCAAGATCCAGACATCCTAAAATTAATGGATCTTGCAGGGGGAAAAATACCCATACATTTAGTGGTTACCAATAAAAGCCCATACCTATCACTTTCTGACTCTTTTACCCTTAAAAAGAAACTATGTACAATAAAGGGAAGCCCCAGGATCCCCAAATGACTGGGTTCTCAGAATTATTAATTCTAAAACATGTCAATTAAATGTAAAATAACTTTTCTGATTTTTAAAAGAGTGTTGTAGAACCAATGAAATACAATGTATTTTTCCTTCCAAACATAGCCAAGTCGTTGCTAATGCTATTGTAGAATGTTCAATAAACATCGAAGCTGGAGAGCATGCATTTAAACTATCTTAAGATATAACCAGACCTAGTTGAGAACAGCAAGAGACAGGTGGCACCTTGTCCCCAGGGTCATCTTTATATCATGGCATGCCTAAAATCTTCCCCCAAAAGAAGAAACTGCAACAGTTACTTAATGATAGGCTCTCTTGTGTGTCTGCAAATCAACTCCTTGTAAGGAGCCCCAAATTAAAGAAATTACCCATGATTTTCACAGCATCCTAATAAAGCAGATGTAACTCGCGGGCTCTTAATCTCCTAGAGGAAGATTAAAAGCAATTTAAACATAAAATTGGACATTTATATGGAACTTATTTCAGAGTTTTCACATGTTTTCATTTGCTTTCCCCTAACAACTGATGTAACATATGCATCATGTGCCCTCTTTTTTACTATCGAGGAAACTGTGGTGCAGAGATGAACAGGGTGACTTTTCCAAATAAATAGTGGCCAACCTAAGTAGCCTTACAGGGTTAGTGTCATGCTTGTTACATTTTTTGCTTCTAATCCAAAATAGAGGATAATGCCATCTTTGAAGTCTTGTTTCAAGATGGCATTTCCTTGTTTTGTCACTCTCTATTGCCCACTAGAGATATTTGGTCTACACATTCAATCAACTCCTCTGCTTGCTGCTTTTCATTCTCCAAGGTGTTCTCAAGTGGAGTTTCTCTGTAAGTGGTGGGGAAGAAATGGGGAGAAGGAAGTAGCTTTGCTTTTAAACCTAACATTGGATTTACTTTGAATTTTAAATATCATTAAAAGAGAGGTAAATTTTATATTATTATCATATGATGGTCTGAGATTAAAAAGCTTGAGAAAAGTTATTCTGGGTCTTTCTTTCTTTTTTTTTTTTTTTTTCAAAGTTCACAGTTGTTAGAGTTCATTATGTACTGAGATACATAGTATCTTTTTCCCAAACCTTAGGACAATCATTTTACAAAGAAAAGAAGTTGAAGAAACACTGGAGAGAATAAGGCCTATTACATATTCTGAGTTTGCTAACCGATATCTAATTATAACTTAATAGTGCAAGTCTAATCACTAGCTGTTATCTCACATTCTAGAACACCTTGTTGTGAGTTAAACACTTACATGTGTCATAATTTCCTTTAATCATGATGGTGATGTCGAAAGCAAATGTTTTGACACAATTCTTTCTTATACCAATTTTAGCAAATAGAGTGCCAAATTCGGAGGTGAATCCCCACATTTTGCTCGTATATAGCAGCACAAAGAAATAAATTTAATAAATCTGTCACTTATGTTATACATTTAATAGAAAGCTCTTAAGCCATAATCACTGTAGCATCTGGGCATCTATTTCTTCATTAATTCTTTCAGTGCATGCATTAGCTTTGGTTAAATTGTTCTGGATTTAAAGGCAGAAGAATAGGATGGTTTCAGAAACATCATTGTAACAGACCGATTTCAAAAGAATTCAGTTGCTAAATTCGACGTCATAGCCCCTTTGCAGATCAGTTATTTAGATTTAAAAAGAGAAGGGAATCTGTGCTGTTATCTGCGTGGCATTTAGTATCACACAAAGAAAAGAAGAGAACAATAAAATAGGACTAAGAAATTATTGTTCCAATGATTGTCATTGAACTGTTACATTAGTAAACATTCACAGTATGAAGTCTCTCTCAATCTCCAGCATATAAAGTAGTGCAAAGAAAAAAAAAATTCCAGTGCTGGGATTTCTGAACAAAGCTTGTTACATTTTCTCTGATGTCATTTCTCCCGTATTATTAGGCATTTGCTCTCATATCTTCCCAAAATTAATAATAAAATATAAACAATTTCTAAAGACCCCTGCAGCCTTTTTAAAAGTTAATTTCCAGTTAAAAATAAACTTTAATTAAATCCAAGATAGAATTGTGACCTATATGCTATTAAATAATTCATTTTCTTTTTTTTCCACATAGTAATTCTTAACAATTTTTAAAAAACAACTATGGAATCCAAAGACATGAGATGCTATTAAAGCACTGATAAATGACTGTTCAAATTCATTAGTTCTTACATAGTAAATACTTCAAAATGCCAACTTTTCCCATTACTGCACGATTACTAAAAAACGTTGACAATTTACTTACACATACACACACGCACACAGCACACACACACAAACACACACACTCATTCCACAAAGCCATCTTTACTTTTAACATCCTTTCCAGTTAATGTGCAAAATTCTTGCAGCCTAATAAAAAATATAAAGATTGAGTTGCTCCTATTTAAGCCTCCCTCTTCTCCAAGATGCATCATTTATTTGATATGTAATACAAGTTTATAACAATTATGCCATGTATAACCATTAAATGGTGTACTACTGTATGCGTTGGATTCATTTGCATATTTCATTTTCATAACTGCACTCTCTATGCATAAATATATTTGGAGATGCTGGGCTTGGGGGCGAGGGGGCAGTGGCGCACGGAGGACAGGATTCACACGTCAGTCTCCACAGCCTTCACGTTAGAGCAGTTGTTTTTGTCTGTCTCACTGTCATCCCCCTTTCCCTGACACTTCTCCTTGGCACAGAGAGATTCCTTCACTCCTTCTTCCATCTCTAGATACTCTGACTTGTCTCCCAGAGAGGAAGAAGTGGAGCTCCGAAATTTCTTCAGCAAATTAGAAGGGATGTATGGGCAACTGACTGCATTCTGGGTCAGCTGTGTCTGTTCCTCATTTTCAGTCTCTCTGTGGTAGAAATAGTTAAAGTTAGAGACAATCACTGGCACTGGCAAAGCAATGGTCAAGACACCCGCAATGGCACACAGGGACCCCACGATCTTGCCCCCCACAGTGATGGGCTTCATGTCCCCATAGCCCACAGTTGTCATGGTCACCACCGCCCACCAAAAGGCATCCGGGATGCTTTGGAAATGGGTGGTAGGCTCATCTGCCTCGGCAAAGTACACAGCGCTGGAAAACAGGATGACCCCGATGAAGAGGAAGAAGATCAGCAGGCCCAGTTCCCGCATGCTGGCCCGGAGGGTGTGGCCCAGGATCTGCAGGCCCTTGGAGTGCCTGGAGAGCTTGAAGATCCGGAACACTCGGACCAAACGGATGATCCTGAGGATGGCGAAGGACATGGCCTGCTGCTGCTGCCCGTTGCCGCCGCCCTGCTGCTGGGCCAGGTCCGTGCCCAGGGTGATGAAGTAAGGCAAGATGGAGACAATGTCAATGATGTTCATGATGTTCTTGAAGAAGAGGGCTTGGCTGGGACAAGCGAAGCAGCGAACCACAAACTCAAAGGAAAACCAGACAATGCACACCGTCTCCACAATGAAGAAGGGGTCGTTGAAGACCGTGTGCCCTGAGCCCTCGGCGTGGGGCGGCGAGGTGTCATTCAACAGCCCGCCGCCGCCGCCGCCGCCGCCGTGCCCGCCCGCGCTCAGAGCCAGGATGAGGTCCCGGTCGTCCCTGAACTCGGGCAGGGTTTCCAGGCAGAAAATGACAATGGAGATCAGGATGACCAGGACGGAGACGATGGCTATGCCCCGGGCCGGCCCGGAGCTCTCCGGATACTCGAAGAGGAGCCAGATCTGCTTCTTGAATTCGTTCTCCGGCAAGGCCCGGTCCTCCTCCTCCCTCACGAAGCCCTCGTCCTCGCGGAACTTGAGCAGGGCCTCCTCGCCCAGCTGGTAGAACTTCACCTCCTCGGTGAAGATGTCGAAGGGCACGTTGACCGGCCTCTTCAGGCGGCCCCCGGACTGGTAATAGTACAAGATGGCATCGAAGCTGGGCCTGTTCCGGTCGAAGAAGTACTCGTTGCGCAGAGGGTCAAAGTACCGGGTCCTCTTCTCGGGGTCCCCCAGCAGGGTCTCCGGGAACTGGGCCAGCGTTTTCATCTGCGTCTCAAAGCGCAGGCCCGACACGTTGATCACCACGCGCTCGCAGCAGTCGCTGTAGCGCACGGCGCTGTAGCCGCCGCCGCCGCCGCCGCCGCCGCCGGCCCCGTCATCCTGGGGCAGCAGGTCCGTGTAGGAGCCTTCGTCCCCGCGGTCCTCGTCGCTGTAGTAAAACCTCCCCTCCTCTTCCTCCTCCTCCTCCTCTTCTTCCTCCTCCTCCTCGTCCTCCTCATCCTCCTCCTCCTCGCTCAGCTCCCGCAGGATCTTCTCCTCCGAGCCGCTGGGCATGAGGTCCGCGCAGTGAGGGAAGCTGCTGCTGGGCCGGTGGTGGTGGCCTTTCTTCTTCTCGGGCTGCTGTCGCCGCCTCCTGCGACTGCGTGGGCCGCTCTGGGGGTCGTGGGAGGTGCAGGCCCCCCGAGACTGGTGTTGGTGTTGGTGGTGGTGGTGGTGATGGTGGTGGGAGCCCCCTCCGGGACCCCCGCTGCCTTCCACGGCAGCCGTGGCCGCTGCCACCGCCGCCGCCGCCGCTGCCCTGGTGTGGGCCAGCCGCTCCCGCTCCCGGGCCCGGGCCTGGGCCGCGTACCCGTAAGGCATGTGACTGTTGCACCCTGAGCTCTCCGCACTCACCATCGCAACCTCCATGGTGGTGGTTTTGGGAAATGGCTGGTTCCGGTTGTAGAAGAAGAAAGAAAAAATAGGGCAGCTTTTTTCTTTTTTTTTTTTTTTTTTCTTTTTTTTTCTTTTTGCTCACCAAAGGAAGGTAAGTTTGGAACCCTTAAGCAGATTGCTGGGAAGACTGAGGATATTTTCAGTCCAACTTTGCATTTTCTGTTTTTAAATCAGCACGCCCCATGCTCTGTCTTCCCAGGGATTCGACATGGCTCTTCAGAGCTTGGCTGGTCCAAGGTGAACAGCCTAGCACTCTCAAGCCTAAGTCACAGAATGTCCGCGTCTCCCCGACACCCGTTTTGGGGTGGGTGTTCAAATTTGGAAATACATCTAAGGATGTGGTTGGTGATGCTGCTGCAAGATTCAAAGGCAGCACGTCTCCGACAGCCAGCAGCGGTGCCTAGAAGATGGAATATATTTTTCTGCCATGGAAACTGTCCAAAGCTCAGTCCATCAAATGTAAGTAAAATGCAAATAAGCCTTTTCGTCTTAGCACTTGCCTTCCAGGGACTGCTTAACCCATGTTAACACGAGACTTGAAGTACATCCAGCCATTGTCCCTCACACCTATCGGGATGAGCCTCCGGGCTCTCCCCTTAAGTTCATCACAGGCTTCCTGGACCCAGGGGCAATGCCAAACTATCGGCAGGGGCAAAGACCTTGGGAGGTAGAGAAAGTGGTGCAAGATGAGGTGTCAGCAGGGGCAAACCCAGCTCTGAGGTCTCCATAGAGATCAAGAAAATGCAGAGTGTCCTTCAGCTAAAGTCATGCAGAAGAAGCACTTCACCTGAAAAAGGAAGGAAAACAAGCATGGAAGAAAAAATAAAAAGAAGAATCAAATCATAAAAAGCAAACTGAGCATTTCCTTCACATACACTTCTTTCTCTTGTCCTCGAGCAAACCATATAAAGCACCAAGCAACCATAAATTTCCAAGGAACACGGGGCAGGTTGTTAAATCTCCTTCTCACTAAACATCCTTCTTTCCTTCTTCTTTGGATGTTACTTCAGCTCAGTCTATTTTCTTGTCACTCTCATCATTCCACAACAATAATGCTGTTGCTTTATAGCTATTTCCATCATGCATTGATCTTAGGCATTTAAAAAAAAATTCCACTCGTAAAATATTTCTGAATATAGTGTCCTCCCCGTCCCCACCCCCCAATCCCTCTTGATTCAGGATTAGAGAAGTCAGAAAAACAGTTTTTTAAATCCAGGCTCCAGCACTTGAACAAGCTTCAATCACCTCGTCTATAAACTGAGGATAATGCAACCTCCCCATCCCACCTTTGTGAGGATGTGTATGTCCTTATACCACAGTCTGAAGCAGGGGAAGGATAGAATGCGAGGACATCAGAGCATGTGGAGACTCACCAATGGCCTGTATTAAGTTGGTACTTCCTGACCCCCTGAAGCATGTCCCTGCCACCCACAGTCTAGGAGCTAATCCCAGTTTCCACTTCTCTAATAATCATTTTCTCTCCTTGCAGTTCCTCCATGTTCATCTCAATGTTTCCTCCTACACTCTTTTCAAGGGATTAGCTCCTTATGTTTTAAATCCCAGTTTGTGTGGACTTTGTTTTCAGCCTATCATACTCCCCTTTTATTTAATCCATAGCTCCCATCCCCCAACTTTCCCCTCATCTCTCTCTCTCTCTCTCTCTCTCTCTCTCTCTCTCTCTCTCTCTCTGCCCACCTTTATTTCCAATCCACCACTTCCAGATCACATCTTCCTTGCAGCCTGCTCTGTCCCCACAGACTCTTGGTACTCCTGGCCTTCCTTCTCCCTTCGTTTAGCTTTCCCAAGGTCCATCTAACTCATCTTCTCCACCAGAACCTATCAAAGCTCCTGTCCCAATCTTCTGTCTTGTCTTGCTTCTTCCATTCTTTCATTCTATCCAACAGGACTTCTAAGAATGCAGAAGAGTGGCCCAGAGAATTGGGGAGGATGAGGACAGTTAGAATTCTGAGCATCTACTAGCTTCTATTACTGGAAGCACTTGGGGTGCAAGAGAGAAATGGTTTTCTGGAGCCATTAAAGGGATTTGGCTCTTTGACCACCTGCTGCTTGCTCCTTGCTGAATCCTGTCAGCCTAGAAGCTCAAACACACTGAGTTTTATGAAGTGACGAGCAGGGAAGTGGCGAAAACATGTCCCTTCCCAATCAGAATACATTCTCCTAGGGTAAGAGGCAAGCTTGATTGGGACACGAAACTCAGGAAATATACCTGTGAAGGTGCCTCAAATGTCATTCTTATTCCTTTGCCTGACTCCTAACATCATCTCCTACTCTGAAATGTTTACCCTCAGGAGGCCTCTAAGTCTCTGTTTACATGGTGGAGGGTTAGGCTGACGTCCTTTAAATTCTTTCACAGGCCAAATAGCTCGAGAGTTTGCTCAGTTACTTCCCGACTCCCTCAAAGCAGTTAAAATACACTATTTAAATAAAGCCCCAGTGGAACCAAAGTGCCTGTAAATTTGTATACTATGTATACCCCTCTCCCATCCAACTGACTTCCAGAAGGTCATTAATTAGAGGGTCTTCTCATTCACAGTTAACTCTGCAAGAGACCTAGACCTGCTCTGTTTTTGCTGTCCACCAAATATTTCTTAATTTTTAGTTTAGGTTTGCTAGGTTTGGTTTATCCAACTCCCTACAAAAAGCAAATCATCCTCCTTTTGACTGGCTACCAGCTACTTCACTATCCCTAATCTTAAAGAAAAAAGAGAGAGAGAAAGAAAAAGGAGGAGAAGGAAGAGGGAAAAGGTGAGGAGGAGGAGAAAAGAAAAAAAAAAGGAAAAGGAAAAGAAAAAGAAAGAAAAAAAATCCTTCCACCCAACAAATCAGACTGGTTTAAAATCTCTCCTCCTTCCCAAGGTATTCATGTTAGGAGAATCTATCCAAGCCAACTCCCAGGAGCCTTTATGAGGGACACTTTTGCAGGAAAATTTCCCTTCCTCTTGAACACCATGAAACTAATAGGATTTGCAGACTACCATTTCCCTGGTCCCCCAAACAACAGCCACGCATCCTGCCTCTCCTCCTTCCACCTCCCAACAACAAGGCTGTTTTCGTGTCTCAGGGCTAATTTCCACAACTGTCTTAGGGTGGTACCTGAACCTCACCAGAGAGAAAGAGAGAGTGAGAGATGGAGAGAATCAGAAAGGCTAACAACCGTGAGAAATATACACTTCAACGCACGCCATTTACACAGTCCCTGTGTGTTGCTCAAATGCTCAGAAAATGCTCGCAAATCCAAGTGTTGGGAGAGGCAGCAATGCAAACCCGTCCACCAGCTGTTCCCACAGGAACGGAACCGGTGAGTCTGGGATGAGGCAAAGCGATGCTAAATCTAAATACCACCTCGTTGGGAAACGACATCTTTAATCGCGCCCTCGCCTCCGGACCTAGGTTCCCGCTCGGGCACATGAAGCAGGGCGCATGCACCCCATCCCTGAGATTGAGAAAATAACAACTGTTGGCCCCCCGGAGCGCCGCGCAGCATCTGCACCTCCCTTCTCCCACCTCCTGGTTTATTTTTAACCGCCTTCCATTCATGCCCTTCTGTCACATTCCCGATATTATTTGTCCCTCCAATGCCCACCGCTTCTTTCCAGCCAGGGGTGGAAAAGGGAAGAAAGATAAGAGAGGCATCACACTTACCATTCCCAGGAGGGGTCCAAAATAAAAATAAAGGCAATTCCCCCGGCTGGTTTTGATTTCCCCCCTCAAGCTGCAACAGCTGGAGGAGGGGAAGAAGGCTCTGGGGGGTGGAAGGAATCACGCCTGTGTGGCAGGTGGAGGCTCCAAAATATCCACGGAACAAGTTCTGTTGCCTGGCCAGGGGGGCACAGAGTCCTCGCTGCAGGAGCCCAGGTGTGCGGTCCGGGGCTGCCCCGGGGAAGACCCTCCCCCCCAAAGACTTCTGGCTCCACTGGAGTTCCGCACAGGAGGGCTTGCCTGGGAAAGGAAGTCGAGGTTCCCCAGAAAAAGAACAAAATCCTAGATAGCAGCAATCACTTGTTAAGCCCGGATTCCTCCTCCAACATCCATCCCTCTCCCTCTCGCGCTGGCTGCAGAAGCCGCACACGCCTCCCGGGCGGGAGCGCGCCGGCCGGGGCGGGGCCAGGGCCGGGCCGGGGGTGTGGCGTTCACGCTGGCCGCCCGGGGCGCCTCCCGCGCAGCAGCGGGGCGGGCGCAGTCACGACGCGGAGACTGCCAGCGCGCACCCCCCTCCCCAAACTGGCCAGGCCCCCCCACCCACCCATGCCGAGGCTGGGGGAAAGACTGGGAACCATTCCAGGAACCCCTGGCTGTCGCTCCGGCGGCGAGGAGCTAATCCCGGAGGGAGAGATGTCCTTTGGAGCTGAAATGTGGTTCCAGACGACAGAGCCGGAGCCCCGAGAGAGATTGGGAGGTCCAGCCTTGACAGCAGGGTGCTTCTGGGCGTCTTCTCTCCCTGTCCCGCTGTCTCTACAGCTCCCGTGGCACCCGCACCCCTATAACGGGCTTGTGGGGTTGGGGGCTCAGGTGCATTTCTGGTGGGGCCGCGGGCCCAGAGCCCTGGCAACACACCTGCGAGCGTGCCCAGACCCCCTCGGTCTTCGCTCCCCTTGCACAGAGTTTGTCCGCCTCAAATCGCGGGTCGACCTCCAGGGCACGAGGAGATGGACTTTCTATGTGTTCCACCCAGAGGAGGAATCGGGCCCAAGCTAAAGGCTGCGCACGGGAGTCACACATCCGAGTGCGAGGAAGGCTCGGGGCCGGTGGGAAGTCCGGCTTGGAGCGGGGCGCGGGGGGGGCGGGGGGAGAGGAGGCTTTGGAAGGAGCGGAGGAGGCCTCCGTGAACCTGTTGCTACAAAAAAGAAATATGACTTCAGCGTAATGGTCGGATCTCTAACCTCACCCACCCCACTTAAACAACAAAAACTGTAGTAACCCGGGAGACAGGCGAGTGAGCCCAGGGCGGCAGCCTCAACCCTGGATGGGCTCCCAGGTTGTTTATTAGGCGCGTGAAATGGCCCTGGGACCTGGATGTAAATATGCAATTCCCACAAACACACCAAAAGAAAGTATAGCGGCGGGAAGTGCGAACTTAAGGCACACAACCCGGAGCTCAGGTGGTGACCGCGGCTCCCGCACCTCCCCTGGCTCCCCGGGAGGGGCCGCGCGCAGGAATGCCGAAGAAAATCCGACCTTGGGCGGGTCCGTTGGCACCGAGGCTGCCACTGTAGTCCTCAGCTGGCAGCTTTGTTCAAGGGCCCTTATCGGGCCTCCTCCTTTTGTGGCGCTCGATTAATTATTAAGAGAAATATTCCCGAGCTGAATTATAGATATGTCCAGCCCTCACTCACCTAACCGCTGCTGGCTCCATGAAGGACACCTGGAAGACGGCTTTTCTTTGCTATTTAATAAATAAATAAATAAAATATTCTCATTGTAAGCAGTGAAAAGAAAACATAAAAGGAAGAAAGGAAAAGAAACCTGAGGTGCAACCTTGGTTTTCCTAACTTCTTCCAGCAAGTGCAGCTTGAACTTTTGCTGTTAATAAATTTACTTGTGATGCCCTGGCCTTAAGCACAGTTGGGGAACTGAGAGAAGGGTGCCTCCACATCATCTCTAGAGGGAGAGGCTCTTTGCCTCAATTCATTCATTCACCACTATTGTTCATTCCAGCAAGTAGGGAGGGTAGATGTCTCCCAAAGTAAAAATGATCAGATGCACTAGCCCAAACCCTATCTGTAGCTCCACACTGTGGTGTAGTCACTGTGCAGTTGCATACAAACCAAAGGCAGATAATTGAGTTTCTGGTTGTCTCGTCAGAACAATGTTTCTCGGGATGATAGAAGGCAGGCTGAGGGCACAGGATCTTGGGACTAGCTTCCCAAAAGCAATTTGTGAGATCAATCCCAAACAACTGTGGAATGCTTTCGGGCAGATGAAAACAGATGGAATGATGTACAAAAGATGACAGTTATATTGAAGCTTGGACATTTTAACGGGATCGTGTTAAAACTTTATGAATTATGCTTCCATGTGCCATTTATCGTTTGTTCCTATCACAGCCCAGAGCATTTTAAAGTTTAAAGTGCCTGAAGACTTTAGAAATATTTGCACTTCTTAGGCAGCAAGAATCTGAGTTATGCCCGGCCATCTTGGCTCAGAGGTTGAGCATCGGCCTATGAACCTGGAGGTCACAGTTTGATTCCCGGTCAGGGCACATGCTTGGGTTGCAGTTTTGATCCCAGTGTGAGGCGTGCAGGAGGCAGCCGATCAACGTCTCTCTCACCATTGATGTTTCTATCTCTCTCTCCCTCTTCCTTCCTCTCTAAAATCAATAATATATATATTTTAAAAATCCGAGTTACTGAAGCACAGGGAGAATGCAGTCAAATACAGCTGAGGAATAACCACTTCCAAGGAGATATTCAAGTCATACAACAAATGTTTAGTGATAACTTGATCAAGGCAAGTAACACTTGTTCAGTGCCAATCTAGTACCCACCTCTGTGCTAAGTTCTTTGCATGCGTATTGTCTAATTTTATCTGAATAACTAAACACATTATATAGTAGATACTATTATTGTCAACATTGTACAGAGAAGGAAATTGAGGTTTACAACGGTTAACGAATTTGCTCCAAAGTTATATAGCTAATTATGTAGAACTGGGCCTTAAACATCAGACTGTCTGCAATGTAAACAGACCTCATGCTAGCAATGATAATACAATGTGGTCTATGCCCATTCGTCCCATAAACTAGTGGCTATATCAGATGCACAGACAGATTATGAAACAAGGGCAGGCATGCTATGATGTCAGTGTGAGAATGGTATTCCTGTGGGGCAAAGAATGGAGCAGCACCTGTCTTTGAGAAGCAAGCCTCAATTAACAAGTAAAGGGGAGATGTGTCTGAAGAACGGCGAGAATTAGAGCAGCTACCATGAAGACACATGGGCACATGGCATTGGGGTGGACCAAGAGTAACTGGAACCTGAGAGATAGGTGTGATCCAATTGAGAAGAGTATGCTCTGCCCCCAGCCTCCCTTCCCCTATCCCATACCACACACACACACACACACACACACACACACACACACACACACACACCTCTTTGCCCTTTTAAGTAATTATAAAGCAAATGAGAAACATTCCATTTCTGTCCCTGAAATTCTCAAGGATTCCTAGAAACCCACACAAATAAACATTAGATTCACTGTGACCAACAAAAATCTACCTTGTCTCAATCCCAAAAGTCTATTTTCTTTAGAGAGCAAAAATTACTTTATTGCCTTTGTCATTGACTAGCCAAAATTCTTCAAGCTGCCCCCCCCAAATACACCTACCACAACAAATCACTTCTCCCTGGCTTTGCATTCTCTCAGCGGTGGCACAAATGGTCCAGACTGCACCATGAAGACTCTGTTTACATAGAAAGGGGCAAAGGGCAGCAGATCTTCCTGTCTACAAAGCAGATAGGAGGCCCTGTGGGATACAAACTAAGTGCTTTTGTTCACTTTGGGGACCATGGTCCCCAGTGAATTGCAATGTTCTGTTTACTCCTCCTCTCTTCCCACAAGAAGCCGGAGACACCTCCTTGAAACCAGGGCTGTATCCTAAGCAACTAGCGCAATATCTGACCCAGAGTAGGCACTTGATAAAAATGTACTAAAATGAATGAATAATGAAGACTTATGTTGGCCAAGATAGTTCAGTGCATGTGTTGGGAGAAAACTAAAATAAAATCACTTTTTTTCCCAGCTTACCCCAGCCTCTCACCTATCTGACTTAAAGTCCTGAAGGGATGTGAGGGTGAGGGTCCTGGGCAACTTAATTCCATGCCTCCAAGTCCCAAATTTATGGGTTCGGGTATTCTGAGCAGCCTGTAATTCCTTATAAATGTAAGTCAGCTAGTTTCTTGTACACAGATTTTCTAATGACTGTTCACTACCACTTCCCATTCCATCTTATGCCTACCAGTAAGGTTTTAAGACATTAGAAAAGCATGTTTACATCTTCTTAAAGTGAGAAAACATCAACCCTGGAGAGACAGACTGACCACTCACTTGCTTCCTGACTGGTCACAGCACTGTGACAGGCACAGTGGGGAATAAAGCAGCTGCTGTTTGCCCTGGGTGGACACCTATGGGCTAGCACGTGAGAACTGAGTCAGCGCACTCATGTGATAAGGGTCTGACAGAAGTCACACATGGGTAGAGGAAAGTACTTCATTGAGTTTAAAGAAAGGTTTTTCAAGGCAGAAGGAGCCACATGACAAAGGCTACTGAATGAGCATGGCAGATGTGAGGATAAGCAAAGATAAGCAGAGAATCCAATATGGAATTGGCAAGGGTAACAGTGATGGTGGATTTAGATATGCCATGCTCAAGAGTATAAACTAGGGTTCTCACCTCCTCTCCATCTCTACATGCAGGCCAGATGTACCTCACATACACAACACACTCCCTTGTCAGGTTTTAAGACATTAGAAAAGCATGTTTAAGTCTTATTAAAGTGAGAAAACATCAACCCTTAGAGCAAACCCAGATCAGCAGCTATGCTGTCCACTAAAAAGACTGCATTCCTGGGCTTCTTGGTTCGATGGCACCCCTTTCTCCTCCATCTATGACTGTATCTCAGAAGCCAAGTGAGTGGAATTGAATTGGCATAACCATAATCAGATTTAGTTTTATAAAATGCAAATCAATAAAAAAAATGCCCTTCTTTAATTGAAGTAACTTCAAATTTGCAATGCACTTCACCTTGAACAGTGATTCACCAATGTGGGGTGACACTGCTGTTGAAATCCTCCCTGTTAGATCCACTCTAACAAGATGACATAGAATCATGCTATTAGCTCTTTGTTCTGCTTTCCTTATATGTGGTCGGGAAATAGGGCAGTTGTGGAGGCTCACTTAAATGAAATAACAACCGGGGTGCAAATAAAAAATAACCACAGTCTTGTCTTCTGGCAAAAATCAATCAGGAGCAAACTTGAGACAAGGTGAATTAAGGAAAGTTTAGGTATGGAATGGTGTTGCAGTTCTTACAGAAACTACCCCCATTATGCCTTCTGTATTAACTCCTAATAGTCTATGGCAAAGAGCGGGCCTTTTTATAAAAATAAGAAGCATGCTCTTCTTCCTGCCAAAAATGTGTTCTAAACTCTCTGAAGGCTCCTTTAAATATGGTCAATGATTATAGGACAGGCTGAATTCTATTCTCTTAGGGGTTGGTTCCTTCTCCCTCTCCCCTATTTTAATTTTCACCAACACCTTTCACCTCCTGAGACAGGTATCATCATGGCTCACAGCAGGCCTCCGTTTTGCAGCATAAACACCTTTACATGCTTCCTCCAGTCTGCCAACACCCATCTCAGCCATGACTACCTCCCCTTCATCAGAACAGCATCCCTTCTTATATGGTTAAGTGTTAGAAAGACCCTGTCCTGCATGTGATTTCCCAAACATGACCGGAGTTGTAGAAAAAAATATTTTCATGTAAAAGACATTTCTACTAGGTTAAGATCAGTTAAGAAATCTACCCCAAATTATTTTTGCTCTTTGCTCACTTTTCTCCACTCCTGGCTAAAGATAGAAACACAGTTCTGGGGATTGGCCTACTGATGTATTTTAGAACAAAAAGCCAAAACAAACAAAGCTGAGAGGATGAGTGTCATAAGGATGCTAACTCATGGTTTCTCAACAGTGACTGCTGAGAGCAATGCATCACCTGTCAGGTTTCATATACACCAGAAGCCCCTCTAATTTGTTTCTCAGTTGACCTCACAAATCAGCTCTTATTCTGAATAAGCACAAACTCATAGGCTGACATCTCCAAAGGTCACATGGGAGATCACAGTTCCCTTTAGATGGTGTCTTGAAAGAGTCCCTTTCAAAATATATATATATAAAAGCCCAGCAACTATTATGGCAGAACAACCAGAACGACCAGTCGCTATGATGCGCACTGACCACCAGGGGGCAGATGCTCAATGCAGGAGCTGCCCCCTGGTGGTAGTGCTGCTCAGCCAGAAGCGGGGCTCACGGTGGCAAGTGCAGCAGTAGTGGTCGGTGGCAGCTCTCAGGAGCGGCGAGCCAAGCGGTAAGGAGCAAGCAGGTGGGCGGTAAGGAGTGAGCAGGCTGGTGGTATGACCAAGGGGTCCCAGATTGCGAGAGGGCACAGGCCAGGCTGAGGGATGGCTCCCCGCCCAGTGCACAAATTTTGTGCACCGGGCCTCTAGTTCTTACATAAGTTTTCACCTGAAAGTAGATTTAACATTATATTTACAGTAAAATTCTAATGATTTACAACAGCCCTTGGGGGCGGGAGGAGGAGAAACATTTGACTAAAGCAATTACTCTTTGATTGCTCTGAGGGGCTAGAGCAGTATTAATTGTTCATTCAACAAAATTTTATTGAGCATCTCCTTTTGTTATTGGAGAAAACTAGATGGTATTTATCCTTTGCTAGTGGGAGTAGGGTTCTTGGGGTATCACTGGAATAAGTATTTCTGGAGGCCCCTGTAGGAGGATGAAATGTGGTAGAAAGCTTATTTTCATGGAATTATATCCCTCAGTTTCAGAAGTCCCATTTCCCTTAATCCAGTCCTGGGGATTCAGTAGAGCTAGCAGCAAAACCAGTGTCCAGTTTCCATTCCATGGTGGAGTTGGGTCTGGTTTAGCATTAGGCTAGTTGCAGGTCATCAGTCTATTGTGTGGGGTCCACGTGGTTGTGGTCTATGTGGAAGAATGCAAGAATGTGAGAGCCCCACAAGCCAGGAGCATGAACTCAGAGCACAAGAGGCAAGAGCAACAAGAGAGAGAATGCCCTTGTTTAGGAGATTAAATATCTCAAATTTCATGCCCTTGTAGTACCCATGTCTATGCTGGCCAATGACCTATTCCCAGGTGTGACTGACAGACAAGTACCTTCCCTATGTCACCTAGACTTTACTGGGCATGTGTGTATTCTTCTCCTGTCCAGTCCCTTCCCCTATCAATCTGTGGGGAATAGACCAGTAGAGTGTTAAACTGCAGCCTCCTTACAAGGCTGCACAAATGAATGCCTACCAAATTTGGCCTTCCCTTTGCTCCTTCTTATTCATAACTAGGTTAATTTACAACGGTATCACGTTGTCTCAGGTGTTCATCTTATCACTAAGCAGTAGCAATAATAAAAAACATGGTCCTTGTTCTTAAATAAAAAAGATGATTGCAGATGTGGACAAAAAATGGCCACATACTAAACCCGACAACCTCAGGGGAGGTCTGCATGGTGGGCCTTACAAACTCAGAGACCTCAAGTAACTACATAGGATGGTCTGAAATTAAAACTTTCTAACTAAAAGCGAGTTATGGCAGGTAGTGTAAGTAAGGTACTCAGCCAGCATCTTTCTTGACAAAGGGAAATCTTTACCTTAATTGAGCCTGTCTTTTTGTATCTGCAATAACATGTCTTGGAAATGTCAGAGTAATCCCTTTTTTCAGATCCCTCAGGGCACAACCTCCCACCAGAGCAGGAGACCACAGTACCCTTCTTGTTGTTATCCTGTTCTCCCCATGCCATGTCTATGTGCTGTAAATGTTAACTGCTAACCATCCAGGCTTCGTCATCTTCTAAGTGCCTAGGGATGGGATAGGAGGGACTAGGGAGATAGTCCTGGACAGATTGAAGTGTTCCCAGTTCTACATCTGAACACAGCTCACATTTACATAAAAGGCGATGATACTTGCTATCCCCAGGTGTCCTGGTTTGTAAATGTAGTTCCCAGATTCTTCTCCTTGTTCTGGCCCTGTCTATTCTCTAGAAAGACAGGCTGTATTATCCTCTGTTACAACTTCAGTTTCATTATGGGTTCTTTTGTAGCAAGTAACAGAAAGCATTTCAAGCCAGCTCATAGACAATAGTGGGCTGAAGGTAAGGATATTGTCACAAACTACAGGAGTCCTCTCAGAAAAAAAGGTGAAGAACAAAGATTTAGCAAAACACAGGGAATTAGTCATATACGGTCTTTCTCAGCAATGAGTCTCTGCTTTCCCATATCTCCATGCATATGGCCCCATAATGGCTGACTTAGCCCCATAGTTATATGGTCTTTCAATGTAAAGGTCCTTCACATACTTGAAAACTTCTATAAAAAATCAGGTTGATTTAGCTCATCTTTTTTAAACCAGGTCACTCAAGTTACCAGCTTAACTGCCCAAGTCATCTATGTCCTCTAAAGGAAAGTTACTCATCTGAGTCTGGGCGGAATGAGATTTTCTAAACAGGGACCAATATAAATCCAGTGTACTGATCCTAGCAGCAATATGCCAGGTAGTTTTAAGATCTTAGGAAATTCATGCTACTCTTACTTATAGAGGATCTTCTCTGTGTCCTATTTAGTGTATTTTAAATGCTTACACATTCCACATTAGAGGTTATGTAAACTGTTTTACGATTGAGTTGCATCTGACTAGTAGACAATAAAATTATGCGATATTTTACCGTTGGTTTTTTTGTTCTGTATTTCACAGCTAATAATTTTATTTTCAGAGTATAAACATTTCATAGCCTCCTGAAAAGCTTGTAGACACATAGGCATGGCCCCAAAACAAACCATACTCCCTGAACAAAGAAGGAGCTCCTTGATATGTTAAGTACTTAAGATTCTTGGTTTGTAGAGAAGAATAAAATCATCTCAGCTAATAAACTCTGGATCAAAGGCATCCTCACCTGTTTACCTGTCTGCCTGTGAACATGTGCTGACCTACATGAATATACCCTTTGTTTATGTTGTCTTCTATGTTGCGTGTAAGCTAATAGGAAAGCTAATTATTAAACTCTGCAAAATGCACCAGAGGCTACTGTGAGAAATGCATGCCAAAAAAAAATCTAAAAATAGCTAAGTAATAAATAACCATTCGCAGATGAGAATTGTTCATGCAGCTTTCTAAACAACAGCAGCTTTCTTTAAGATATTATGGTTTCCCCTGGTATTTTACTAGGTGTACTAAATCTTCCTTACTCAAAAGCAGATAATTTGAGTAAGAGTGCAGTAAAATTGACTGGATCCAAATTAAAGTTATTTTGAAGACAATATTAAACCATTGCTTTCATCTTAGAGTAGTTTCACACAAGCATATTCTTCTAAGTTAGTTAAAAGCACCACGAGAGTAACTTCTGAGAGGCGGAGCATCCTATCAATTATTTTATTTTATTTATTTATTTTATTTTATTTTATTTTATTTTATCCTCACCTGGGAATATTTTTCCATTGATTTGCAGAGAGAGTAGAAACATTGATGTGAGAGAAACATTGATTGGTTGCATTCTGCACGTGTCCCAACCAGGGCCGTGGCCAGGGAGAAGCCTGTAGTATGTGCCCTTGACTAGAATCAAACCTGGAACCCTTCGGTCAACAGGCCGATGCTCTATCCACTGAGCCAAACTGGCTAGGGTCTAGCAATTATTTTAGACTATTACGTTGCCAACAATGTAAGGGCCCCTCTTCAAAGTAATATCTTGATTGTCTAGTGTTTTATTTTTTCGGGCTTCCTCAGAGGAAAACAAATCTTATATAATAAAAGCCTAATATGCAAATCGACCGAATGGCAAAACGACCTGTGGAACAACCAGTCAGCGGGGGGGCAGGGCTGGTGAGCGGGTGGCGCCAGGCCAGCCAAGGCGAGGATAATTGGGGTGCCTCCACTGGCAGCACCAGGCCAGCCAAGTCAGGTGCCAGCGGGGGCACCCCCAATCGCCTCCCCAGTCACCCCAAAGATCAGCCCTGATCACCCGCCAGGCCTAGGGACCCTACCCATGCATGAATTTCATGCACCGGGCCTCTAGTATTAAATAAGGGACTAAACCAGAGATTACAAGTTCATTGTGGCCTGGGAATATGTTGGAGAAATATTTATATAAAAAAGCTACAGAGTTTGCAGAGAGAGACTAATTGGAAAACACCAGAGAACTAGCAGGGGTGACATGCCAACCTTTAAAAACAATTAAAACAACATTAAATAATAACCACAATTTAAAATCAACATACAGAGGAGTGAGTTTGATATGTGATAACCTGAGATGGTTTTTTTCTATCCAGGACCCAATCAAAGTATTTAGTGTAATTTTTCAAGAGATCTCCAATTCATATGGTCTTCTGCCATCACTTAAGTATATGTAGTTATTGGTCTGTCCATCTACTTCAAACTTAGCTCAACAGAGTCCCTGTTCTAATAATATATTTAACAATGCAATTAATTTCTCCTGCTTAAACAGTGCACATCCATCAAGTGATGAACTTTGGCTCTGGTCTTAAGCTTAAAGAAAACTGCAGCATACTCTCCTCTTCAACTCAGGAGAAGTTATTAAATATTTTATTCCTAAACTGAATGTAATGTACACAAATAATAATTTGACATATGATGATATATAGATTTCAGGTTAAGAGCACAGCATCTAAAATTAGCAAGTATCCATCCATTCTAGATGTATGGCCTTAAGTTTCTTAAGTTTCCTAAATGTAAGTTCTCACTATAAAATGAGAATGCTAACTACTTTATAAGGTTGTGAAAATTAGACCAGATAAGTTACATGAAAAACAAAATACACAAGACACTGAGTAGATAGATGATTCTATTGGAGCTACTCCAATATGGCAAACATTCATTAATGTGGAAAGTCTCAAACAAAAGGAAGAGGGCTTATGGTTTTATCGAGGCAGATAAATAAGAAACTCATCTTGGAATCCTATGGGATCATTTGAAAAGATGGAGGTATTACATTGGAATATGCAATAGAATAAAAATCTATGTGTATATTATGCTTAATGCTGATAAATCAGAGAAAACATAGCTGTTTTTATTAAACCACAAATATTGAACAACTCTATTTGTCAAAGATTTACCTAAATTATATGAATGTGAAATTGCAAAAAGGTTTCTGATTTGGTTTTTGTAAGGATATTCTTAAAATCTGGCACACTGAAAGTCTCAGTAGTTCAATTTTTTGAATTTCTGAATATTCAATGTATATATACAATAATTTACCTGTAAGCCAATCAGAATACAACTCCTTAAAAAAAGGAGTTGGGGAAAATATTATACACTCATACAGTAAGAGGCTAAGGCTTGCAATGACAGACACAAATATACAGACAAAGAGAAAGAGAAACTGTATACCTTCAATTCTAAAATTTCAGTCACAGGTCAAACATAAACACTGAAATGCAAAACTCACTGGTCTATATTAAAGAGCTGTTCTCTTCCTAGTGGGTATAAGTTCTTAATTGATTTGCATTCAAACTAGACAAACAGAAAAGACTGATAAACAAGAATCAATGTTGTCTTTCACCTGAGAGAGACAAGATCTCCACAAACCATTAATTCCTTTACAGAAGCCACCAAATGGTCAGACCACAAAACAAACAAACAAAAAAGCTGGTACCAGAAATCAAACGTGCATTCAAAAAGCATGAAAATCAAATACTTACATGGTACCAATGGACAGGAGTCCATAGCGTATGACCAGGAGTCAGACTCACTGTTGAGTCGCTAATCATTAGTCAGGAATGGAGCACAATGGGTTCCAGCAGGTCTCCTTACCTGGCTGGAGTCAACAGAGATCCAAAGGGAGGTCCGGCCCTATCCAAGTTACAGCACCAAACTGTGAAAGACAAATGCACCAGACAAGAAGATTATTTTCTGTAAACTATCACAAGAGGGATAAAGAATATTCATTAATGAGGAATGTCTCAAAGAACAGGGAAAAAGCCTGTGGGGTTTTAGAGGCAAGTAAGCAAAAAGGTCATCTGGAGTTTATGGGAGTCCTGAGGAAGGATGGAAGTGGGTCTTATCTCAAAATACATCAGCACAGGATGGTGCTTACAGGGTGGGAGGATTTATTAACCATTACTGCTTTCCAGGAGCAAAGGGCTCAGATAAAGTTCAGCATTGTCACACTGTCAGTTTTATGAAATGTTTACTCATATTAGCAACTATTTTTGGAGAGTCCAGTAGATTTAGCAATATACTTTACTAGCTATATGGGGAAATTACATAATTTCTCTGATTTTTTTAATTTTAACAGTTCATTTAATTTTCTTAACAGTTAATAAAAGTAGTGGCTTCTTCATAAAACTGTTGTGAAGATCAAATATGATAAAGATGAAAAATTCTGACACCAGGTTCTCACCTGGTGAGCTCTCATAAACAATGATTAACTATTGTTATCATCACCATTTAAAAATAAATGACTGCCATAAGAAAATAGGTCACTGTTTTCTTCCTAAAACGCACTTAACAATGTAAACATTTCTAGAGCACAGAATTCACTTTTTGATTTGCCAATGTTAGTTTGGTAATTTAAAGAAACTTTTGATATTTAACAGAATATTTAAACATTTTCATCATTTCATTGACATAAAAGAAAAATTTAAATTTATTTCTTAAAAATATTCTGGCCTGGTCAGCATGGCTCAGTGGTTGAGCATTGACCTATGAAACAAGAGGTCATGGTTCCATTCCTGGTCAGGGTACATGCCTGGGCTTCGGGCTCGATCCCAGTGTGGGGCATGCCAGAGAGAGCCAATCAATGATTCTCTCTCATCATTGATGTTTCTATCTCTCCCTTTCCTTTCCTCTCTGAAATCAATAAAAAATATATATATTTTAAAAATAAATAAAGAAAAGAAAAATATTCTGTTAATAGCTGGCTGGTATTTCTCAGTGGTAGAGCATTGGCTCTTTTACCAGAGAGTCTCGGGTTCCATTCCCAGTCAAGGGTACAGACCTGGGTTGCAGATTCAATCCCTGGCCCTGGTCAGTAGCATTGGAAAGGCAACCAATCGATGTTTCTCTCTCTCCCCCTTCCTCCCACTCTCTCTAAAAAAAAAAAAAATCAATGTGAGGATTAAGAACAACGAAATTCTGTGATTGTAGAAGAAACATAACACAAATTGTCCCTAAAGAAACTGAATATTAAACAATTAAACTAAAATCAAAGTTGGAAAAAACTGAATGGTATTTTTCTGGGTTGTGTTAAAATTCATATTTTTGCTGTTACCTAGATGAGTTGATATAAACTAGAAAACTGAGGATGTTTTGAGAAAAAACGCACACATTGTTTTTAATCTTGTCATCTTATTTTAATGAGTGAAGTAATGGAAATAAAATCTTACCAGATCATAGTTTATGTGCACATGGTTCCGGGAAGACAGGTTTTGTTGTTGAAGAATAGCAAATAAAGCAGTCCTAGAAATTTTGAGTGACCCTGTAATTTTCTCCCTCTATTTAGAGCTTGGAGAGGTCTATCACAGGGTTCAGAGTCTATATCTCATTAAATTCTCAGCCTCCTACTGATGCTATTAATGCATCAAGAAGGAAAATAATTTATGCTGATTTTCTTGACTCCCTACCTGTGATGAGGACAGGCTAAAAAATTGGGGTGGATAGTGGGATGAGGGAGTAGTTTTTGTTATTTTCAGCTGAGTCTCACAGCCAGTTTACATCTGCATTGCAAAGGACTTCAGAGATATTACCTTATAGTCACTGGCTAAAGGAACTCTTTAAAATCATCCAGTACATTCAAAAACAAGCCAAGACAAAACTTTTATTCTAAAGACTCACCATCATAGCAGACAATCATAGAAAGCAGAATTATAGTCTTAAGAAGCTTCAAAATCTACCTACATGTATGGGAAGTTAAGGCCAACCTTACAAGATATAGTAGAAAATACAGAAGATACATAAGTTTCTGTGGTCTCTGATGTTAAATAGCTTTGGCTCAGATTCTGATTCTGTCACTTACAGACCATGAGCGATTAACCGTAAAATTTGTTTTCTTTATCTGAAAAGTGAGAATAAAGGAAGTACACATATTGCAAAATTGCTTTGAGGATTAAAAATGATCATGTGAATATATATCTAGGTTCCTAGCCCATGGTAAGTATTCTAATGAACATTAGCCATAGTAGTAGTGGTAGTAGTAAAACATTACATAAGTGGTATATATTGTAAAGAACTTATATATAGGCTACACACATAGCCTACAATTAGTATATCTGACAGTACATAATTAAATAGTATTTGTGGTGGCACAGATATAAATGTTACAGCAAGTCAAAAGAAGAAAGAACAGTGGGGTATACCTAGGGAAATTAATGTTCTTTGTACCATGCCTGGCAGGTTGAAAGCTCTTAATAAATGTTAGGTGCTTTTATTATCAACACTACTGTTCATAGTAGGCTTTGTAGAGGAGGTTAAACTTGAGCTGAACTTTAAAGAGTGGGTAAGATAGGCTAGCAAGTGAAGACAGCAGGAGTGAAGTTACTGATGTGGGAATTAGCATGACACAGGTAAAGCCACTAGTCTAAACAGCTCTCTGTCAATAAGTCATCATTATCATCCTCATTATTAATCGCTGCTTTTCCTTACTAGTATATTGTGTAGGTGCCAAGTCCTCAGAATCTGTGAATATTACCTTATTTGGAGAAATGGTCTTGGCATATGTAATTAACTAACAATCTCAAGATGAGGGAATTATGCTGGATTATTCAATAAGTGTCCTCATAAGAGAAATACAACAGAGATCCACAGACAAGAGAAGGCAACCTGGTCATGTAGGCAGTGATTGGAGTGATTGGAGTGATGCAGTCTCAAGCAAAGGACTACCAACAGCCACGGGAAGCTAGGAGAGGCAAGGGACAAATCTCCCCTAGAGGCAAGGCATGTTGATTTTGAACTTCTGACTTCCACAGACTGTGAAGGAATAAAATTTTATTTATTGGTTTAATCACCAAATTTGTGGGGCGGGGGGGGAGGCGAGGTATAGCAGCCACAGAAAACTAACACACTATGCAATCTTTTCCTTCATTTAACCTAAGCCTTCTGCAATCTTCTAAATTATAGTCTTATTAGCCTTATTATCACCATTTACAGGAACTACAGAAATATAGGTTATCCCTAAAAATGTATACACACACTTTGAATAATTATAAAGGCAGTCTTCATTGAAATCTATTTCATTTTCAAAATTGAGCTATCAGCTGTTAGTGTGTATACATTTTGGGGGGGACACCCTGTATTTAATGGGCACATCTAACCTAGTCTAGAGGAAGGGGCAGGAAAGGCTTCTTAAAGGAAGAAATGTCTCAAGTGCAATCAGCAATGGGTGGGAGGTAGCTGAGAGAGGAGGCAGGACAAGCAGGTGGAGGGCCTAGATGAAAGCATAAGAGTGTGAACAAACTTCGGAGAGGCTGGGGAAGACTGGGAGCATGAGGAAGAACATCTTGGATACAGAGAGCAGTAGGGCCCAACCAAAGGTAGAGGAGCTTCCTGAGCCTGGGTGGGGTTCCCAAAAAACAGAATGACATGGGCCATACAAGAGGCCACAGTAAGGAGACTTTAATAAACAGCAGAGATCAGACTCTCTTTGTTTTATCAACAAATCCACTAGCCTTTTGATAAATAATAGATGGGCCTGTTTTATATTAAACTCCCATGGGTATGGGTGGGGTGGAGGTAATAGAAAGAAGATAAAATATACATGGAAATTAGCATATGCTCTCCAGGGTTTTGAAGAAACCAGGTGGTAGCCCCCAAAGAAAAATCAATAACCACTGCTTCTATTTGTGGCTGTTACCACAGAAACGTGTTTGTGTATGAATTTGGAAGGCAGATTTATAATGCCAAATCACCAGTCCAAAAAAGAGAAAAATTTAGTAACAAATGCTTAATTTTACTAACATTTTCCATTTAATTAGCTGAATCTGAGAGGATAAGCTAGGCCATGCTCCCATAGGTGCAATACTACTGAAATCTGGGAGCGACATTAGCTTCAGTAAAGGATACATGGGAGTGGCACGAAAAAGTTTGACCTGACAAGTTGAACCCATTTGCAAGAATAATATAGTCAAACTTTAGGGCACTGTGCTAATGAGGTTAACACCAATTACAAGAAAACAACAATGACAAAAAAACCTTCACTTTTTGTTTTGTCTTTCCTAAACCTTAAATGCTTCACCATGCATATTGTAGGCACATTATAAAAATGTTTTTGAAATTACGTGCTAAAAGCAATTTTTACATGACCCCTTACTTCAGATAAAATAAAATTCTTCCTAAGACCCATTCTTCAGTAGAATGAGTACATTTTAGTATTTTGGTATCAACCCCAAAATACTAAAAGTGCTCAGAACTTTTATCGTTAAAAAATATAAAGTTGTGATAATTCATTTTAAGACATTTTAAGAACAGTCTTAGCTTAAATAAAATTAAGAGGATTAAGAGGAATGTACAGAGATTTTGCACATGCCCCCAGCCCTCACATATGCATACCCTCCTCCATTATCATCACTCACTAGAATGGTACATTTTGTACCAAGGAAGAACCTACATTGACATATCACTGTACCAAGGAAGAACCTACATTGACATATCACCAAAGTCCACAGTTTACATAGGGTTCACTCTTGATGTTATACATCCTATGGGTTTGGACAAATCCTATATAATAAAAGCCTAATGTGCACATCAACCGAATGGCAGAACAACTGGTGGAATGACTGGTCGCTATGACATGAACTGACCACCAGGCGGTAGACTCTCAACACAGGAGCTGCCCCCAGCCTGCAGGCCCCAGGCCAGCCAAGGTGGGTGCCAGCGGGGGCCCTCCAATTGCCCCGCCAGTCACCCCACAGAGGGAGGCGACTGGCGGCGGTGGCAGGGTGTGGGGCCGGCAAGCAGGCAGCACCAGGCCGGCCAAGGTGGAGGCCCCTTGATCACCCTGTCGGTTGCCCCACAGATCATCCCTGATTGCTGGCCAGGCCTAGGGACCCGACCCATGCACGAATTTTGTGCACTGGGCCTCTAGTATATAATAATATATGCCCATCATTATAATATCATGCAGATGATTATTGTTGTTGTTAAAATCCTCTGTTCTCTGCCTTTTCATCGCTATTCCTCCTTTCACCCCTGGCAATCACTGATCTTTTTTTTATATATAGTATTACCTTTTCCACCATGTCATGTAGTTGGAACTATACAATATGTAGCCTTTTCAAATTGGCTTCTTTCACTTAGTAATATGCATTTACAGTTCTTTCAGGTTTTTCCATGGCTTAATACTGTATTTCTTTTTAGTGCTGAATCATACTCTATTGTGTAGATGATAATTCATTTTTAAACATCGATCTTTCCCAGCCTCTAAAGGAAATATGAGCCTCACTTATTAAATAAGTGTACTTTAGCACTAAGTCTCACATCTAGATCTTCCTAAGTCCTTCTCATTTCTATGTTGCCTTAGACCCTGGGTGGTGTTGATCCTGCAAGAGGGGTAGGGAAGGGGGCAGGAGGACAAAAATAATGCCACTGGCCTCAGCTGTGACATCTGTATGGGGGCTTAATGGAAAATGAAATAGAGATCTAGGTAGACTGGTATATCCACAAAAATATCTCCTTATCATAAAGAAAACCATAATCTCCATAAATTATATAGGATGAGCCAGTTATTTATTTCCTCACTCAGTAAATCTGATACTTCTCTATCTCACCCTCTACTACTCATCTAAAGTGGACATTATTAGTTGTTTTACTACAACCTTTTACCCCTTTGCCTCTTAGAAACAGCATCCCGGAATGAGTGGTCTTGTACCTGGCAACCACCATCCCTAGTCTATATCATTCTAAAAGACTCCTATGTGTGCACGCACGTGCCCCCCACCCACCCCCCATCACACACACACACACACACACACACACACACACACACACACACACAGCTACTCTTGTCCTCCTATGTTTTCTCCTTTCAGCAGAATTGTCTTTTAAACTTAAATCAGATAATGTTACCACCCTGTTTATTAAAGGAATCCCCTAGGTATGCATCTAATGGCCAACCTCCTTGAAGACCCACAAGGTCTTAAGTAACCAGGCTAAGCTTCCATCACTGACCTCAGCTCCTATTTTTTGCTATCTTTCACTCATCATGGACCAGCCACATTAGTCTTCTTGGTTCTGTAAATACACCCAGCTCTTTCCACCCTGAGGGCCTCTTGCCTTGCTGTTCCTTCTGCCTGGGAGGCCTAACCTCAGCCCTCTGGGCTGTTGGCTCCTCTTTGTCATTCAGATCACAGGGCCAAATGTCACTGGCCTTTCATGCCCACCAATTCTAAAGGAACCACTACCCAGTCACCATCTCAGCGCTCTGTTTTATGATCTCTATGCCATTATCTGAAATATCTGTATTTACTTATTTAGTATTTTTAGAATGAAAGCTTTTAAAGTACAGGAAGCTTTTTTATTGTTCCATTGCCAGAGCTTGGTAAGTATTCAATAAACATTTGCTAAATGGAAAGAAGGAAGGAAGGAAGGAAGGAAGGAAGGAAGGAAGGAAGGAAGGAAGGAAGGAAGGAAGGAAGGAAGGGAGGGAGGAAGGGAGGTAGGGAGGGAAAAAGAAAAAGATCTAGTTAGTAATTCTGATTATATCTACAAGTAAGCAATATACATTCTTAGACTTACACCAGGCCCACTAGCTGAAGAGTATGGAACTAGATTAGTACCTTAAAAATATAATGAACTGAAAAAAAATTTTAAAACACATTATTTTAAAAATTCACTAATGACATAACCTATTTCTAATTGTTACACTGGCTCTCTTCAACTTTGTTCCCTAATTGGATAGATTGTTCACAAGTAAAGTAATTAAATACTTAAAAGGTTGCGTGAGTGAACTTTTTAGCAGAAGGATTAGGGGTATTATTTGTGCCAAACAGCCTAGGCTCAAATATTGGCTCTGGTACTTAACAGGTATAAACCTTGGGCATTTACCTAACTTTTCTGGGCTTAGTTTTCTCACCTATAAAATGGGGCTCATGCTAGCCCCTCCTTCATAGAGCTGTTGCTAGAATTAGACAAACAGATGTCAGGCTGCTAAGCCGAACTCTTGCACAAACTAAGGATCTGACAAATCTCAAAATTATTAAAGTGTTTTATTTTATAACTTACTATTATCAACATTTTTTCTAAATAGGCACTTGGCTCTCCCATTTACAGCAAGGTGGAAGGAATGAGTCACCCAGCATTGGGCCCACTGGCAGTACTTTATACTATGTTTTCTAAGCCTTGGCAGTATATTCATTTCTCTTTAATAATGATAGTAGCACTTTCTTCAACAGCCAGCTAGCATGTTAGACCTTTATTTCCTTTATATAAAACTCTTTTATCACAACTTCACATATTCATCTGATCTAGTCTCCGTGTGGCTGACAATTGTGGAATCTCTTTGACCTTGATGAAACTATAGGAGAAGGAATGGAAATTTAACAGGATCCCACAGACAACCTTCTTTTCCCCCTCCAATTGGGTTGTGTATCTTGAAGATAAAAGTAAGGAAGCATTATTGCAGGCTGATTCCTATGGCAAGTTTCATGTGAACTCAACAGCCAATTAAAAGCACATAACATGCAACAAAACCTCTCTATTATAAATATACTAGTGGCCTGGTGCACAAAATTCGTGCACTGGCTGGGTGTCCCTCAGCCCAGCCTGCCCACTCTCACTGTATGGGAGCCCTCAGGGGATGTCCTACTGAAGGCTTAGGCCCGCTCCCCACAGCGGGAGTGGCGGGAGTGGCCAAAGAGCTAGGCAGCACCAGGGCTGGGGCCACGGCCGCTCAGAGCCTGCCCCCAGCCCTGGTGTGTGGTGTGTGTCTGCTGGGGCTGGGGGCGTGCTCTGAGCTGGTCATGATGCAATCTCCTGAGCTGGTCGTAATGTCCCGCCTAATTTGCATATTTCTTTCTTATATATAGGATATAGGATAATTAAGAAAAGCTGATGAATAAAATGTAACAAAAAAAGCAGATGGTGACAGAGGTAGAGAATAAATAACCTAATCACCATTGAACTCATAGAGCAAGTCAGCTATATGCTTCCTACAATACGGAATTTGGGAGAGAAGAAATAAATATTCACATTAAACCAAAGTTATGAATTTGATTAAGCTCTAGTTTTACAATTCCAGATTATCCCATGTTTTTGTGGTCTGTGTTTATAAACTATGACAGCCTATCATGAATAGAGGCATAAGCAAGGAGGAAAAACATGTTTCCCATGATACACTAGGGCCAAGAAAAAAAAAAGGAGACAGAAAATGCAATTTAGAGAAAAGTTAATTCTCTTGGAATAAAAAAAAAAAAAGCATAATTTTTCATTATGATAAGTAGTTGTTGCCCAACAACTATTATATAATTGTAAATCTTTCAGCTGTAGACAAAAGTTACAGATGAATCATGCCATCATTAGGTAGCCTATTTGGCAATTCAGACTTAGATTCCAAAAGCATTTACTCTATGTCAATTGCTGTGCTAGACACTGCCTCATGTTATCTCACTTATTTCTCACAAGTACATATAGGGAAAGCATAATTGTCAGCTTTTATCCTATGAGAAAACTGATGCTCAGAGAAGTTAATTCACTTGTGCTTAGTGGCACAGCTTAAAATGGCAGCTCTGAGACTCACACATGGATCCTTGGATGTCAAGTGATCTGACAGACAGACGTTGAACTATCATGGAAGAGAAATGAATACCAGAGAGCTGGAGGCCAGGATGCATGATTAAAGAAAAGAGGTTATAGATAGAAGTAAGGTTATCAGATTTTTTTAAAAATTCTCAGAGAAACAGAAGGGGGATTAAAGGGGTTCCTACTCCTGAAAAAACTAGCCAACATTTCACCACTTACCTTGCTCTGCTGCCTCAACTTATTATCCTGCTCCTACATGTGGGTAACCCCCAGGCTCCACCCTCATCTCCTCCCTTTCCTTCCTTTCTCAGGAATATCATCTACTCGACAGGCCACCTCTATGCAGACAATTCCCAGGTTGATTCCTCTGTCTTTGACCTCACTCAAGAGCTCTAATCACAGCATTTTAAAGGGTGGTTGGATGTTTTCACCAGGATATTATAACCTACTCTCAATCATCTGTTAGAAATGTCTTTTAGAACTAAAAGCTTCCATAAGTTATCTTGGTATAGGTTACGATTCCAAGTTATGAAGATGCTACAATATTGAAAAAAATTAGAAGCATCATAAAATAAAATCCCTGAGCTCCCATCCTATATAATAAAAGCCTAATATGCAAATCGACCTAACGGCGGAATGACCGGTCACTATGACGTGCACTGACCATTAGGGGGCAGACGCTCAATGCAGGAGCTTCCTCTAGCCTGCAGGCCCCAGGCCAGCCAAGGGGGGTGCCAGTGGGGGCCTCCCCAATCACCCTGCTCTTCGCCCCACAGAGGGAGGTGACTGGCGGCGGGGGGCAGGGCCAGCAAGTGGGTGGCGCCAGGACAGCCAAGATGGGGCCCCTGATTGCCCCATCAGTCACCTGATAGATTGGCCCTGATTGTCGGCCAGGCCTAGGGACACTACCCGTGCATGAATTTTGTGCACCGGGCCTCTAGTTTCTTATAAATCTGGTGGTAGCAAAGCAGAATTTGCAATCATTGTTCCTCATGGCCTCACTCATCTTATATAATAAAAGCTTAATATGCTAAGTGTCCAGTCGTCCAGTCAGCCATTCAACAAATCAAAGCGTAATATGCTAATGTTATGCTAAGGCTGCTCAACTGCTCACTATAACATGCACTGACCAACAGAGGGTAGACGCTCTGACCAGTAGGTTAGCTTGCTGCTGGGGTCTGGCCAATCGGGTCTAAGCCAGACAGACCAGACATGCCCTGGAGTCCTCTTGCGATCCCTCCCCAGCTGGCCAACCTCCCGCATCCCTTCCCGGCCCTGATCATGCACCAGTAAGGTCCCTCAGCCTGTCCTGTGCCCTCTTGCAATCCGGGACCCATCAGGGTATGTCAGAGAGCCAGTTTGGCTCAATCCTACAGGCCAGGCTGAGGTACCCCACTGGTGCACAAATTTGTGCACCGGGCCTCTAGTAAAAAATAAGATCCCAGAAACTAAGCCACATGGCAGATTTCCTACCATTAAATTTGTAACAGCAAAGAATCAATATGTGAATCCTCTGCTCTTACTATATATATTCAAAGATCTTGGAAAGTTCCCAGAAAGTATGTGGGTTAGCTAAAGTCCAAATAGTATGCAAGAGAAAATTGTGCTGTAAAGAATTGTTTAGCAACAAAGCTGAGAAAATAGTGTCATTTCAAAGCTGAGATATAAAGTCACAGTTGTTTGTAGTGGACTTGCTTAATGACCACAGGCCTGACTCCTAGAACCCTTAGGATTTCTCTAAAACTTAGAGCAATAGAGGTTCTCTTTAAGCAGAGAATAACAATCCTGGAGGATAAATTAAGGGATTTATAGACCATTAGACAATATATTCTCTTTAAAATAAATAATGGCCTTGGTTTCAAACATTATTACAAAAATTCAGTGTGGTATCATATGGGTATTTAATGTCCTGGAATTGGAGAATATATATATTTGGGGGGGACCCAGGCCTGCAGGGGAGAGCAGTTAGGGGGGGACCAGGTCTGCAAGGGAGAGCAGTTGGGGGTAATCAAGCCTGCAGGGGAGGGCAGTTAGGGTTGACCAGGCCGGCAGAGGAGGGAAGTTGGGGGTGACCGGGCCTGCAGGGAAGGGCAGCTGGGGGGTGGGGGATCCAGGCCTGCAGGGGAGAGCAGTTGGAGGGGACGAGGCTTGCAGGGGAGGGCAGTTGGGGGGGACCAGGCCTGCAGTGGAGGGCAGTTCGGGATGACTAGGCCTGCAGGGGAGGGCAGTTGGGGGGGATGAGGTTGGCAGGGGAGGGCAGTTAGGGGTGACTAGGTTGGCAAGGGAGGGCAGTTGGGGGGGACCAGGCTGGCAGGGGAGGGCAGTTAGGGGCAATCGGGCTGGCAGGGGAGCAGTTAGGCATCAATCAGGCTGGCAGAGGAGTAGTTAGGGGGTGATCAGGCTGGCATGCAGAAGTTGTTAGGGGCAATCAGGAAGGCAGGCAGGCGAGCAGTTGGGAGCCAGCAGTCCCAGATTGTGAGAGGGATGTCCGACTGCCCGATTAGGCCCGATCCTATGGGATCGGGCCTAAACGGGCAGCCGGACATCTCTCGAGGGGTCCCAGATTGGAGAGGGTGCAGGCTGGGCTGACGACACACACACCCTTGTGAACGAATTTTGTGCACCGGGCCTCTAGTAATAAATATAACAGTGTTTGGTTTCAAAATACCATTTAAATTCAAGATAGTTATTGTTATTGACATGGTTGTTATTCTTACACTTATTATAATCAGGTCTCTGGTTTGAAGATTCATCTTGGGAGAATTTGTAAAAACCAAGTATAATGCATCCATACTTAAGGCAGCCAATTCATAAAGGCTCTTGCAATGCCTTGGTTCAGCCACTCAACCCAATTCAAAGGATGAAGTTACTGTTAGAATGTATTGGGCTCCTATGTAGTGGTACTTATGTTTTCAGTAGAGTTTCCTTAAATGCTTTTCTCCTGTCATTTTATTTTACTGCATGGAAAAGGTATTATAAAGTATGTGACTCTTCTTTTCATTGATAATTTGTAATAGGATAAATGGAACTTTGTTGCTCTGAAATGAATTACTAGAACATAAATTTCTGAAAATTAATAAGAATCCATTTGAAATGATGCAAAGCAGGTGATATACCCCCTTTGAGTTTTATTAGGAAGCCATCTAACTTGATCTGATACCTCAATGATTCACCTAAGGCCTCCCACCTGGTACCCCAGCTTATATAAGACTACAATCTCTGGCTAGGTGGCCAAGGTGGTTGGAGCATCATCCCATACACCAAAAGGTTGCAGGTTCGATTCCCAGTCAGGGCACATACCTAGGTTGCAAGTTTAATCCAGGTCGGGGTGCATAAGGGAGGCAGCCAATGGATGATTCTCTCTCACTTAGATGTTTCTCTCTCTCTATCTCTCCCTCCCTCCCCCCTTCTTCTCTCTCTCAAATCAATAAACATATCCTCAGGTGATGGAGGAAGAAGAAGAGGGGGGAAGGGGGAGGAGGAGGAGGAGGAGGAGGAGGGAGAGGAGGCGACAAGGATGACTACAAGAATTGTAGGGGTATGAGACCATAGGAAACCCAAAGAGAAGTGCTGAGGCTTTTTCCTTAACTTTCCATGAGAGAGCCGACAAGAATGCACTCTCATCCCCAAAACGTGTGTGTGTGTGTGTGTGTGTGTGTGTGTGTGTGTGTGTGTGTGTGTCAGGCATGGGGGCGGGGTGGTTCTAAGAAAACCATGAAGAGATATTGGGCATGCCTGCCAGGAAACATCTCCTTCCCCTTTTGGACACACCTGCTTCTGTAGTACAATGGCTGTTCTGCCCCTGCCCCGTTTGGACAGTGCAGTGAAGGATCGCACAAGAGAGTAGGAGTGACGGCAGAGCAGCCTTTTCTTTCACCTTCAGCACAAATAAGTGACTTTTATGCGGGACAAGTGGAAAGAGTAGAAAGTAGTTATTAAAAATACACCTCACCCAAACACCACCAGTCAATCTTATTATCCCACTTGTTTATGTGTTTGGTTCTCTCACCATGAGGTTAGCAACTTTCTATCTCCCAGTGCCCAGAGCAGAATTTGATACATGGTAAATGTTCAACTACTATCTTCCCAACTGATTAGCAGCCAGTGGCTTGGCCTCTTATTCTAGGCTCTTTCTGCTATAATCTTCTCGTCTCCCAACTTTCTATTTGACAGCACTGCTTTATCAGCACTGGTGTGCGGGGTGTTTGTTTGTTTGTTTGTTTTGGACTTTGACTTTATGTCTAGATTATCAAATCATAACAGAAATCGATCTCATTATATTATTGTTCTTATTCTATTTTCTAATTATTCTTCTATTTTTCACTTAAAATTTCTGGTTGGCCCCAGAAACAGAGAACTTTTTTTAACCAATTGACCTATATTGTAATGTATAAAATTGATATTAATATGCATTCCAACATTTGGTCTCACCTGATATAACCCTTGCTCGCCAGGGAAAACACAGCAGACTTTATTTCTGACAAATATTGGTTTCATTTCAGTTGTTGCCTTGGCTGCTGGCCATTGGGGGTAACAAAAATGGAAAATGCCAGCAAACATGAAAGGAGTTCAATGCTTTAAGAACTAAGAAGTACTGTTTTCTAAGTTATTGCCAATCTCCATCCAACCACTGATATCTGTGCAGATTTTAAATAGTCATGCGGTTTACTACAAGTCTTATTTCAAACTTGAAAAGTGCAATATATATATATATATAAAAAGCCTAAGCAACTGTTACAGTGGAATGACCAGAATGACCGGGACGACCGTCACTATGACACGCACTGAGCAGGCAGGCAGGCGAATCGTTAGGAGTGAGCAGGCAGGCAGGTGAGCAGTTAGGGGCGAGCAGGCAGGCAGGCAGGCAGGGATCAGGCCTAAACTGGTAGTCGGACATCCCCTGAGGGGTCCCAGATTGTGAGAGGGATGTCCGACTGCTGGATGTCTGACTGCAGAGATTGGGCCTAAACCAGCAGTTGGACATCCCCCAAGGGGTCCCAAATTGCAAGAGGGCACAGGCCGGGCTGAGGACCCACTACCCCTGTGCACAAATTTTGTGCACCAGGCCTCTAGTTAATATATAAAACTAGGCTGAAACCATGAAAATGGGACAATCAGTCCAGGCTTTGCAAAACTTTAAGTAGGGCTTCCAAACCTAACTGACTACTATGAGGTACTATCCATTTTAAAGGACAGTGGCAATAATTTCATTCAGGAAAATTTTCCATCCCTCCTCCCCATCCTTGCTGACGTGGGACATTGCTCTAATGAGGCTATTACTAAGTTCTAAGACCCAGCTTTACCCTTCACCTGGGCTGTGGCTTGTACTTCTCCCATTGATTTCTGCTACGGGGTTTTTTGTTGTTGTTTTTTTAAGTTGATGTGTTTATTACCTGGAAAGATCGAGAGAACAAAGACTGGAGGAAATATAACAATCTTTGCTTAGTGTGCCCCTCACCACCCAAATACTCGTGTGTGTGTGTGTGTGTTCTTTACACATATAACACACTCCCTCCCTCCCCAAAGGAGGCAAGCCCAAAGTCCTAGCCAGTTACTGCATCTGAACCAAAGTCCAAGGTATCTGGGTCATTTCTCATGTTCTTCTCCGGGTATGAATAGTTTTGCTTTTTTTTCTTTTCATTTATTTTTTAATTTAAATATAGGTGGTATACAACCTTATATTGGTTATATTCGTTTCAGGTGGACATTTTTATACCCTACAATGTGATCACCCCACTAATTCTAATAATCATGTCACCATGTATTATCACAGAATTGTTGACTAATTTCTACGGGGTCTTCTTGACCCATGATAGACATATGGTAGGCACCTTGGTTCTCAACACCTGTAGGTTTCACATCTCACACAGGCCTGTGGGGACTTTCCTGTTTAGCCTTCATTCACTGACAGGCTGGCGCATTCTGCTTTCAGGATGTTACAATGCTTCCCCAACTCCTTTCGGCATTCTCTCCAATAAATATCCTAATAAGCACATATGCCCTGCCCATTCTTTGGGGCTCACTTGAGTCTGGCATGACTGCTCAGGAAATCTCATTAACTAAGGCTTAAGTTCCAGGTGTGTTCAACTAGTAGAAAAAGTCAGTGTCCTTTTCTGCTTGATTTTAGATGTTGGGGGAGAGGTTGCTTTGGAGATTACATTATACCCAAATGAGCCCATGATATTCTGCTCCTCTAATTAAATGAGTCTTACTAATAACAGGATTCTATTAGTCACCATCTCTCACTAACAGATATTTATCACATTGATTTTCCTTTGAGCCAGTCTCTGTCAGTGCCATTAGGTAGGGAATTTGGCAATGGGAGGTCTCAGTTAGTCCTCCGTGGTGAGGGGAAAAATTCTAATCCTAAGCAAGCCTGCACGCTTTGTTGTTTCCCACAAGGAAACCAAAATAGAAATGTACTTGGTGGGAGGCTGACCTGGTGGGTGCTAATAAAGCAGAGGGAAGTCATGGACATAATATGTGAATAAAAATACATGGCTTTTTTTTCTTAAGGGGCGAGGAAGTTCAAAATAGATTCCTTCTTTACTTATCCTTTGTAAAATACTGTGTGTTTCTTATGAAAAGATTTCTTTTCCACATGAAAACTGACATTCTCCTGCTCTGATATTGCAGTTACAAAAATTCTGTTCTGATCTGAGAAAAACAATCTACTTCAGTCCAGAATTGAGCTTTCTAAATCATGTGAATCATCCCACAGTAGCTTGCAACTCTGTGGGCGCTTGAAAAAAATTAAAAAAAACACAAAAAACACAAACCAACTTTGTTGACTAATGCGCCTCCTGCAAAAAGACGACATAGTAATTATCTTCTCCCTTTTAAGAGTAGAACAACAGTTACCCTTTGTAGATCCATCGCACCTACAGAGTTTAAAACATTCTCCAAGCAGCTTGAAAATGTATTACAATCCTACTCAGAAGTAAATGTAATTGTGATCCCACTTCATAGGTATTACAATGAGACATAGGGAAGAGAAGAGATTGCAAGTCATTCAAATATAATAACTCATATTTACTGAATATTTAATATGTGCCAAGCACTATTCTAGACATTTTATGTACAAAGCTCACCTAACCCATATCACAATCCTATGAAGTTAGTACTATTATTAGCCACATTTTACAGATGCACAAGCAGATATAAAAGCAGTCAGACAACTTAAGGTGTCACAGACAACATGTGGTATAGTTGGGACATGGATCCAGGTAGCCTGAGTCCATCGTCAACATTCTTTAACACTACGCTTGATGAACTTTATCTCCAGCCTTATTGAGATGTAACTGACGAAAAATTATAAAATATTTAAAGTGTACAATGTGATGACAACATACACAGGCTTTTTGACGTGATTCCCACGATCAAGTTAATTAATATCATCCCATATAGTTATCTTTTTTTTATAAGAACACTTAAGATCTATTCTTTTAGCCAATTTCAAGTATGCAATACAGTATTATTAACTATAGTCACCATGCTGTAATTACATTATCTTATAACTAAACATGTGAATCCTTTGACCTACATCTCCCCATTTCCTTCATCTTCAGCCCCTGGCAACTACCATTCTACTCTGTTTCTATGGGTTCAACTTTTTTTTTTTATTTAGATTCCACATATATAATTCAATGATTCCATACAGTATTTGTCTTTCTTGGTCTGGTTTATTTCACTTAGCATAATGCCCTCCGGGTACATTGATGTCATAAATGGCAGGAATTTCTTATCCCTTATTTTTTTATGGCTGAATAATATTCGTGTGTGTGTGTGTGTGTGTGTGTGTGTGTGTGTGTGTGTGTGACATTTTCTTTACCCATTCATCCATCGACAGACACTTAGGTTGTTTTCATAATGTAGTTATAATGAATAATGCTGTTATGAACATAGAGTACACATATCTCTTTGAGATAGTGATTTCAGTCCCAGAAGTGGGATTGCTGGATCATATGCCAGTTCTATTTTTAGTTTTTTGAGGAACCTGTTTTCCATAATGGTTGTGCCAATTTACATCTCTATCAAGAGTGCACAAGGTTCCCTCGCCTCTACATCCTTGCCAATATTTTGTTATCTCTTGTTTTGAAAATAGACATCCTAACAAGCATGAGGTGATATCTCATTGTAGTTTTGATTTGCATTTTCATGATTACTGATGTTGAATATATTTTCATATAGCTATTGGCCATCTATATGTCTTCTATGAAAAAGAAAGGAACCTCCTTTGAAAAGGTCCTTTGCCTATTTTCAATTGGGTTCTTTGTTTTGGGGTTTTGTTTTGTTTGGGTTTTGCTATTAGATGTAAGAGTTGCTCACATATTTTGGATATTAAACCCTTCCAGGATATATAGTTTGAAATATTTTCTTCCATTCCATAGGTTGCCTTTTCACATTATTTTGTTTCCTTTTCTATGAGGGACTTTTTAGTTTGCTGTATTCCCACTTATTTAATTTTGCTTTTGTCACCTGTGCTTTTGGTGACATATCAAAAAATCACTGTCAATCAATGTTAAGGAGCTTCCTTCCCCCCTTGCCTTTTCAGGTATTTTACAGTTTCAGGTCCTACATTTAAGTCTTTAATCCACATTGAGCTTATTTTTGTGTAAGATAAAGGTCCAATTTCTTTATTTTCATGTGGATATCCAGTTTTTGAAGACTATCCTTTCCCTGTTGTGTATTCTTGTCACTCTTATAAAAATTAGTTGACCATATATGCATGAGCTTATTTCTTGGCTCTTTATTCTGTTCCATTGATCTATGTATCTGCTTTCATGCTAGTACCATATTGTTTTGATAACCACAGCTTTGTAATATAGTATGATATCTCTAGCTTTGCTCTTCTTGATCAAGATTTCTTTAGATATTTGGGGGGCCTTTGATGGTTTCATCCAAATTTTAAACTTGTTATTTCTATTTCTGTAAAAAATGCCATTGGAATTTTGATAGAGATTGCATTGAATCTGTAGATCATTCTGGGTAATATGGATGTCTTAATAATATTAATTTTTCCAATCCATGAACATGGGATTTCTTTCCATTAATGTGTCTTTAATCTCTTTCATCGATGTTTTATAGTTTTCAGTATACGTACAGATCTTTCACATCCTTGGTTAAATTTATTCATAAGTATTTTATTCTTTTTGTTGCTATTGTAAATGAGACTATTTTTGGGGGAAGGGATAGTTCATTGTTGGCATGATGCCTTTTTTATACATTATATAGTGAAACTGTATCACTTGCCTAACTGGAATCCAGCTGTACTGTTAACTTACTATGTAACCTTAGCAACGTATTTAACCTCTTTGTGTTTCAGTTTCCTCATCTCTAAGACAGGAGTATAATAATATCTATCTCACAGGGGAAGAGGGAGGCTGTATAAGTATTAAGTTGATATACTACAAGAAAAATACTTGGAACAATCCCTGGTAAAAGTAATATATGTGAATTTTTACACTCAGGTATGCTAGCTTTTACATGCAGAAAGGATTATCTTGTCCATTTTATAGATAAAAGAACTGTGTTCTCAAGTTAAATGACTTGTCTATTGAGCTGGAATCTAAACTCAATGATTTCCTTATCACGACACCAACTTGTATTATGGAAAAATGTAGGCTTTACTGGATTCTAATGAAGTTGGAGAATTACAGAAAAGGGTTCTAAATTAGGTGTCCATCTGTAGACTTTAGAGTTTCTAAACTATTTCTATACCATTCAAATAGTATAAAAAAATGTGTCCTAGTATATTTTTCTAGAAAGGGGTACATAGCTTTCATCAGGTTATATATTGATTGGTTGGTGAAGACATAACCAGAGACTCACAGGAATCAGATGCTGTATTTCCCCCTGGGAGCTTATAAAGATTTCTTCTTTCTAAAAATCATATCTATACATATAAAAGGCTAATATGAAAATTGTCCCCTTGGGAGTTCGACTGGGAGACTGGGAGTTCGACTGGGAGACTGGGAGTTTAATTGCTCTCTATGATGTGTGCTGACCACCAGGGGGCAGCGTGGAATGAAGGAAGGCTGCTGGCTGGCAGCCGGCAGCCAGGGAAGGAAGTCCCTGGCCAACAGCCAGAAGGAAGGCCCCAATCAGCCCCGATCCCCGGCCAGGTCTAGGGATCCTACACGTGCACAAATTTTGTGCACTAGGCCTCTAGTATTTAAATAAGTTCTTTAGTAAAGGTAAAATAGTATTTTTTGTAATAATATAATGTAAGGTACAGCTAGATATTTAGTATTCCTTAATTTCTTTTCTATTAATAATTCTTCTCTCTGCTATTACTAAATTTATTTCCCAACTTATTTTCATTTGAGTTGTATCTGAACAGTCCAAGATTGCACTTGATATTAGAACTCTTCAAAAACATTATTTGACAGGGTCTTTCCCTTTCTATCACTCAATAGAACACTTACCTTCATTGAGTTCACATGCAGCCTGCTCAATATTCTCTCGTTGGGAATGTAACGGCATCATTTTGACAGCATATGTGAACATCTTAATACACTGGAGAACAAGCCTAGGAAATGGATACAGGTATGAGAGCAATACAGTTCCAAAGAGTACACTTGCTTTTCCAATAAAAAATTGAAGTTCTGTGATCCGAACCATCTGTGGACAATTTGATAAACAAATACAGAAAAGGGTAAAAAAAAAAAAAAGGAAAAAAGGTTGTTCTTGCTATTTCACTCATTCATTAACAACAGGTTGCTAGAAATACTACTTTTGAATTTTGCAAATATTGAAACTCATTTCAAACTAATACAGGCAATGGATTTTATAATAGCTTGAACTGTAAGTTAAATAGGAAGAAATAAACCCTATTTAACATAGAGCAATCTGTGGAATGATGTATTAGGATATTAATTTGCATTTTTCTCATTGCTGTAAATAGTTTACACTTCTTTGTGTAAAGAAAGTAGCAATATTTTTGTCTTTATTTTTCCCAGGAATAGGAAAAACACACAAGCATACCCAAAAGAATACTTCCAAAAAGGATGTTTGCAAACGTCTGGGCTCATAAGAGAATGTGGAACTAGATTATCTGAGGAAAGAGATTACAGGGATGGAAAAGGTAATGAGTTAGCCCTTAAAGAGAAAGGTTTTGAGTTTTTCCAGACATGGGGGAGTAGAAGTCTGGAGAGTTCAGATGCAATAATGATGTGCTGCTTCATAGTCTGCAACCAGGGGGACGCAGGTCTCAGATGAGCACAACTCCAAGATGTACCTGAGAAGGTCAGCAACTAGCCCTGCAGTTCTCAGCCTCAGCAAAGGTATAAATGCCCCTTTGATGAAGCACACAAAGTGCCTGTATCAATGGTGATCAGTGTGCAATGTGCCATAGATCACAAAGCCACTCTTCAAATACTCTTCAAATGCTGTGATTCTTATATGACCGTAGGCTCCCAACAAAAACAAAAATTTCAATCTTTAATTAGGTGGGGAGGAGTTCTGAGTACGATGATTGTTTAAAAGAAAAATAAGATCATGTTTCTTGGATTGGATCATAGCCAAAATTCATATTTATATGTTAACTTATATAACCCTCATGACAACACTGTGTGATTTGTACTTTTAAACCCATTTTACAGATGCACAAAGTAAGGCACAGAAAAGTCAAGTACCTTGCCTAATGTTACAGAGCTAGGAAGTAGCAAAACTGGGATTTGAAAAGCCTGCTAGACACTCTGTGCTCCCGAATACTCTACTCTAGTGCTTATCCTGTTATGTCAATGCCAAACCACTTAACTTTTTTACAAAATGGTCTGCTACAAATAATGTGCACAGGTTTTATCTCCTCTTAGCTTCCTGAGGACTGGCATGCTTCTTATTATTTCTATTTCCTACAGTGCCTGACACTGACCTGGGCAAAAACATACCACTCTTACATATGTAAAAATCAAACTTGCTCATAAGCCATACCTGAATACATATGTGTGCAAATACATATGTATTCTTAATACATTTATAATCTTAAAAAAAAAGATTATATAAATACAAGTATATATAATCTTTAAAACACAGATGGACAATCAGGATTTCTCAAATTCAATTCAATAAATATCTACATTACACTTTTACAATCATGCTAATCATGTATTAAAATACATTTCCATTAGAGAATGCATTGGTAGTGTTCATTATTTTATTTCATGACAACACAATGTACCATAAAAATGCTAATTATATGCATTTTTAAAGCAGCTAGTAAACCAACTCAACTTTATTTTAAATGGCATTTCAGAACCATTTTAAACAAGGAACATAACATTTTTAATGAGCATGCCATATCTAATAGGGTAGATTCTGTTGTACTCACTCACATTCCCCTTCAGACCTGAAGAACTTTCACCACACACACACACACACACACACACACACACACACACACACGAAATGGGAGTCCTCATCAGAAGCCACCCTCCACTGGGGAAAGCTGCCTCAACCAAGGTTATACTTGTGTCCCCAGAGGAACCCTGTCTCCTATTACTGGTCAATATGAAAATGCAAAAGGTGATCCTCCTTGACACAACTTGGGGCCACTTTGGGGCCCACCATAACTTCAGATCCCTGTGGCGATCAGCTGTGGCTTTCCTTAAAAGTGTATTAAGATCCAACTTCTCCCTCTGCCCAATCCTGTTTTCTTCCCTTTTCCTTCTGGAAATGCTGATCATGATAGCCTTACAAATAAACTTCGTTAGGCTAACCTTCGTGCCAGTGTCTGCTTCTTGTGGAAACCAAGCTGGGACACCTCATGGGTCCAAATGGATGATACATGCTAAACTGGCATTGGCCTTGATTCCTCGTAGGCATGCTCAATGCGTTTTCTTCCAGCTGAAGTACTTATGTAATTTAACCTAATGGAAGTAGATAAGCCATGTCCAAGGAGTCAAGAAGCTTATCTGGCCCTGCTGTGATTCCCACCATTAACATGAAGAGCCCCTTCTGAACAGTCATTAGATCCTCCTGTGATTGTATCCGTTGATTACAACTGTGGTTGCTCACATCGAGTGCTTATTAGGTGTTAGACACTGTGGCAAATGCTGTGCATGTGTTATTTCATGTAGGCCTTATAACAACCTTCTGAGGTAGACACTATTACCAACTCATTGTACAGTGAGGCTCCCAGTGGTTAAATAACTTCGTCAAGGTTACTTGGTGACACGCCTTTTTGTCTACAGCCTTCTTGTCTACTGCTGTATGGCCTCACCTAAATACATAATGACAATGAGCTATAAAGAATTCAGTAATGCAGTTAAATCACTTTCTGTTTTATTCACCATAAAACAGCACCTGGATTCATTTAAAATATAGTAGCATATAAATGCTATTTTTATTCATTCTGCAGACAATTTTGGGAATGCATATGCATTTGAAAACATATTTCAAAACTGTACCTTCATGGGGTCTTCTACTCCTGAATCAACAGTAGGTGACTACTGCCCTAAAGAATTTATATACCATTCCCACTCTGCTCCTGATGTTTAAGGTTATAGATGCTCCCTCCCTACACCTGAAAAAATATACATAAAAGAGCAAAAGCAAAAAAAAAAAAATGTTTAAAAGTGGTAAATGCAATCAACTTAGAAAAGCAGTGGCCCAAGGGAGGAAGTAGGACATTTTAGTATGACTAGGGACACATTTTTGTCCCCTGAGAGCCACCTTGGATAAAGAAGGTGAGCGCTCCAAGTCTTGAGATTTTCATTAATACCTTTAATTTCCAGAGGAACTGGACTAAACAGGTGAGTAGGAAAAAAGTCAAGGCACATTCTTAAGAATAACTGCCATGCCAGCTGATGAGTGAGAAAGAGAAGAAAAAAAAAATGCCTGCAGAGACACGATCTTCCAAAGCTGCATTTTGATTGAGTGAATTAACAGGAGGTTTATTTTGTACCAGAAAAATAGGATATTCCTCCAACCAAGTAAAATAAACCACAGTGCAGGATATCTGACACCATCTCAGAAGAGAGTAAATCCTAAGTGTTATAGTTTTCTGTCAAAGTAAACTGTAATGTCAGGAGCTGATGAGCTCTTCCTCTTCTTTTGCCTCTGTCCCTACTTCAAGGCAAAAAAGAAAGAATAAAAAAGAAGAGAGAAAGAAAGAGATGAGCAAGAGAGGGGGGGGGGGGAGGGAGAATTATAAAGGACAACAAAAGGCAGGCAGGCTTAGAACAGTGCTTGGAATCTAGAAATTTCAATAAATGTCAGCCATTGATTTTTTAAAAGGAAATAATGTAAATATTACCAATTTTGACAAAACAAATATGCTTAATTATAATTAACCAATATAAGGATGAGAGGGAAAATGGAGAAAGGAGGAACGTAAATCTGATTGATTTTTTTCCCTATTTTTTATAGCAGGTATGCATTCGGTACCATTGAAATTTGAAATCTAAATTTCTAAAAAAGTGACTGACACATCTTATTTTTTCACACTACTTCTATCTACCTTTAGGACAATATATTAGAAACTTAACATATATTTGGGGAAGAAATAGTTATTGGATGCTCACCTCATTTCTATTTATTTTCATTTGGTATAACAAAGTAATTTAACATATTATATTTAAAAGTAGAGGCCCAGTGCATGAAATTCATGCATGGGTGGGGTCCCTAGGCCTGGCCGGTGATCAGGGCCAATCAGGTTCCCCACCTCCCCACCTCCTTCCCTCGCCACTCATGTCCGCCACCACCCACTCCCAGTTCCCCATCCCAGCCTGGGGCCCGGCCCAGATCAGGCGATTGGGACCTGCGATAGGGAGGGAGGGACCAGGAGGTTGGCCGGCAGGCCCCATGACAGCCGGGGGGAGGGGCCAACCGCCACTGCGGTGGGTGTGCAGCAAGCCAATCAGGGCCTGCCAGCTGTAGGGAGGGGTCGGGAGGAGAGGGACCCAGGAGGTTGGCCACTGGTCCTGAGGAGGGAGCCAGCCCTTGCCCCGCCTGGGAAAAGGGCCACGTCCACCACCACCCAGGCCCAGTTCCCCAGCCCAGCCCAGGGGCCTGGCTCCAATTAGGCGATCATGCAGGCCAGGGGGAGAAACCGAGAGGTTGGTCTGCAGGCCCCATTGGCGATTGGGGCCTGCAGGCTGGGGGCAGCTCCTGCATTGAGTGTCTGCCCCCTGGTGATCAGTGTGCATCATAGTGACCAGTCATTCTGTCGTAATGGTCGCTTAGGCTTTTATATATGTAGATAGAATGAATTCCAGGATGCCATTTTATGAAATCATTTCCATTCTGTATCTACCCATTCAGTCTTCTACTTACCTATCTGTCCATCTGTCTATCCATAGACACTAAAGAATATCTGCAATTATGTTTTCTTAATGGTAATGATTGTTATTTCTGGTTGATCAGATTATTTTTCCTTCCTGTGTCACCTGAGCTTTTAAAAAATGATTATGTATCATTTTAATAAAAATGATAAAGCTTTTCTTGTGTGAAAATTTAAAAAAACTATCAAAGTGAGAAAAGGAAATAAAATAATTCATAATCAGGTGCAGTCATTTTTAAAACAAAATAAATTTGAATCTAATTCCAGGTTTTAAAGCATTAAACAAAGAAAGAAATAATGTTCTCAGACTGTTTGATGAATTGTACTATGGGTTTACATGATACCCAAAGTGAACAAAAATAGACACAGTCTGAAGAAAAACTATCTGTAGACAAGATCAGCATCCAGTTCTGCCAAGACTCAAAGCTATTTTAATGTGCACTTTTTATCAGAAATAGGAATAGCCTCATCGTGATGAAATCAAATGTAATATAGACTGAAATAAGTATAAACATAACCAGAGTATTGAGATCAGATTACTCATTTTTTGCATATCAACATAACTATTTCAAATAGAAATAGAAAAAAAAGCACATTAAATTAAAAATGTAACAATTTCCTTGTAGTGTTCTTTAGATTTCAAGTTTAAATTTGTTCCTGAAATTAGCCCTTTTATTATATTTAATATTCAATTATTTGCATTGTTTATAACTTTTCCCATTTTAGAGATGAGGTTTGCCTCTGTCCCTATTTCAAGGCAAAAAAGAAAGAAAAAAAGAGAAAGAGAGGAAAGAGCGAGAGTTACCCCTCACACCGTCACTCTCACTATCCTGTGTTGAATCTGATGTTGCATCTTATGTCAAATGACAATGTTTATCAGGCATAGCTCAGATGAATAGGACATAGATTATAAGGTTATTCAACTTTTATAATCCAAGAATATTTTCTTAAAGTTGTAGGAAGAACCCAAAAGCTTAGAATGAAACATATTGACAAAATAAAAACAAAAGAATCATGAGTTGGGACTAACTGGTCCCCCCGCCCCCCAATCATTCTGTCAATATCTGAAGCCCCTCCTCAGAACCACAATACAGTCTAAGAAACATTCACATAATTTGATGTGTTGTAGTTGTTGTTACTTATCTATCTGTTATGAGAGACAAGATATATAAATGAACAATAAGTCAGATATTTCTTTTAGAAAATAGAACTCTGATCCACAATATGCAGCAACCAGCCCAGAAACCAACTTATGATTCATAGTAACCAGCCCAGAAAGCCAGCCTAGTATCTGTAAGTCGGACTTACTGGTACAGGAAGTCAAGCTATCTCTTGTAACTAGTTCAGAAAGCCAACAAAATAACTCATGGTACAACTAGCCCCAAATGATCAAGGCTTGATTCATAATTGACAGCCTTCCTATTTTTTTGTCACAATTTCCAGCTTAGGACCCACCACACAGAGAAAGCCAAATATGCACCTCTAACCAATTATTTAGGATGCCCGCCTCCAGCTTCCACTGTACTGACAGACCCCAATCAGGGCACATCTGAAGCCTTCTGTTCTTTTCACTATAAAGCTAAATATTATGTACTAGAGGCCTGGTGCACGGATTCATGCACATTGAAAGGAATTAATTAGAAGGTGGCCAGCGGGGCAGGACTGGGCGAGATGGGCTGGACATGCCCTGGAGACAACCTCCCGTGGTGCCTCCCCAGCCGGCTGCACCTGGGGCAGCGCTGGGACTCGAAGGGTGTCTGCAGAGTGAGCAGGGTCCCTCTAGCAGGTGGTTTCCCTCAGCCTGCCTTCAGGGATTGGGCCGAAACTGGCAGTCCGACATCCCTGGACGGGTCCCGGAGTGTGAGAGGGCACTCTGCAAAGTTGCTGTCACTCGGCAGCTCCTGCATTGAACGTCTGCCCCCTGGTGATCGGTGTACATCATACCTACCAGCCGGTTGGCTGGTCGGCCGGTCGCTTAGCCTTTTATATGTATAGATTGCACATGTATTTATTTGTATTTATTAAAAGAGTATCAAGGTAAAACCATGGAAAATTGGTTTTAGCGTTATTCTGTTCAAAGCAGAGACTCACTTCACATACAAGGACAGGTCCTCTTGCTCCTGGGATAGGAAAGGAAAAGAGAGCTGGGCAGAAGTAAGTTAGCACAGAATGGTCTTGAGAATTAGAAATGCCAAGAAGAGCTTAGGCTAGGCAAAGTAATCCATGAAGCAAAATACCACATCCAAAGTCACTTAATTTTGTCTCCACCACAAACGAATTCAAATATTCTGTCCTTTCATACCTTCTTACTGTGGTCATTTTTTGTAATGAGTATATCACAAAATTATTTGATTGTTATTCACTAATAAAGGGAGAATTCATTCTCCACTTATTTTTGTTGCTTATTAAGACCCCCATGAGCTGCAGACGTTTGATGGGTAATAAAGCCTTCAAATATTGACAGCCTACTGGCTGATTTCTCTTGTGATTGCCCAATGCTGCGCATCCACTTGGTATGCAGGTGCTCCAGCTGCTGAGTGCACTGAAACCCGCTGAATTAATCAAGTGTGACTGATTGCCTTAATTGATGGGGAAGACACAGTAACCTTTTTCTCAGAGCAACTACATCATGTAATTACAGAGGGAACCATATAGCTTTTGTTAGTTGGACTAGACACTTCTAATGACATTAGCCAAGCAAAGGGTATTATTATCTCCCATTTTAGAGATTTCAAAAACTGAGACTAATATCAGTTAAGTAGGTAACTGCTCCAAGGGCATACAAAAGAATACAGAGAAAATTTAGAATTCAAGTCTGTTTACCCCTACACTCTATGTAGCAAGCACCATAATCACAGCTGATGGATTGGGTGATAGCATATGTAGGTATAAATAAGGTATTTCCAGCAGGTTTCAACTCATATATTTCTGGGGCTGTATTTAAAAGCTTCATATGTCTTGGGTCTTTACTTTCTCGGGATTGTAATATTTGATTTGTACTTTCAGATTTTCAGAAAATTCTCTTATGGGATAAGTCATAAAAGTTTGTCTCACACAATCATCTTAAAATTCACCCTTTCTTCCTCGGCCAGATTTCTAAGACTGAAGTAGATATTCAGTGCTTTGACTGTCTCCCAATCTATGGCAGGTGTCCTTCAGAAAGTTATAGTATATCACTTTTCCTCACAAGTCTTGATCATAACTGCAGATTTTCCTAAGAGGAAGCCTATTGGGGCTTTCACATAACTGAAATCCTCAATGGCCTGCCTCCTCCCATAAGTCCTCATTTCTTAGAGTTCCCAAAGGAAGATGCAAAAGCAGGCCACGCTGGGGACCCTTGCTACTTGTAAAAGAAAACTTGCATCTGTTCCATTTGGCAACTGGTTATTGTCTAAATGCTTCACTTAAACTCCATTCTCCTCTTCCCTATTTTAGCCTCATTGAGTACCTAATGCTTGTCTTCAAACGGAGATTCTGAGAAATAGAAGATTCTGTGTCTGAATCAGTTTTGCCCCCAGACCTAGGGGTTGGACCATCTTATTTTCTATAGACTCTCTCTATTTCATAATTCCAATAATTTCTTCCTATGGAAGAGAACACTCAAGAAAAACAACTCACATTCTCCACTTTCAAGGAACATAAAAAAATTAAATTATAATATGTTTCTAAAATATAATAGCATATTTATATATGTATATAAAATTACTTATTTTCAGGCCTTATCTTAAAATAGAAAGTTTGTTTTATTTGTTGAGAGTAGTGGCATAGTGTGGAGGAAGAGGAGGAAATTTTAGTCTTAAAGACTTGGATTTGATATCCAGCTCTAATATTTACTCTTTGCAACGCTGGACATATTACTTCACTGCCCGTGTTTTATAGATCTGTAAAGTAGAAAAAATGAAACCAAGTTTATAGAATATTATGAAGATTCATGAGATGATATATATAAAGCATCTAGTAGAGTGCACGATGGATAGTAATACAGATCATAATATTAGCAATAATATTAATATTGATGTGAGTTTATAAGAATTTTAAATGCCATAATATTTTTTCTAAAACCACACAGCATAGCTCAACTGCAAATCTGCATTATTTGTAAGAACCATTCTCACAATGGGTAGAGAGAGCTGACCTCCCTAAAAAGCTTTTCCATATCTCTCCCTCCATGTCTATCCTCATATTCAAAAAAAGGAAATTAAAGCATTGAAATGTCAAAAAGAAAATCATAGTTTTTTCCCTCTTATCAGTTTACATGTGCAGTATTCTTTCAAAATTAAAGAGTCAGCATTCAATATATGTGTTTGATTTCTAATGACCTCATGGCAGAAATAATAATGTTCTCTGTTCATGAAGAAAAATGTTCATCTTGACAAGATTATGCTCAATCTCCTAGATCATAGTTTTATATTAACTCCTTATGGCTTATAATAAAACAAGATTCTTTTGACTAGTTCTACATTATAAAATCTGTTTCTCAGAGGATTTTCATCAGCTGGTTGTGAGCAAAATATTCACTCTTTTTACTCTTACTTTCACAGATTATTATTTGCTTCATGATCAATTAAACTATTAAGGGTTATGGATTAAATTCCTTGGGAAGAACTGTTTTCATTGGGTTCGGTTAGGAAAAGGAAACCACGCTACGTCTCTAAAATAGAAGAAATTGATCTCAGAAACTGATCACTAGGTGATGAAAGAGGGTAAAAGCCAATTAAGAGAAAGTGAGGCAATCCATAGATTAGCAATAGCAGGTAGCCACGACCCCTCCTAGGACTGAGGGAACAATGGGAATAAGTAGATTGCAAGAGGTGCGCCCAACCACGGAGCCAGAACCACAGCAAAGGCTGCCTTGAGCTGGAACCCCAGAGGACATTCAGTTGCTCCAGGAGATGCTACCAGAAGCATGGGTGGCAAAGGTTGAGTAGCTCCCCTCTTCCTTCCACGCTCTAACCTCGCCCTTGTGTCTTCATTGGCAAAATCTACCATCCTAGGAAAAGGAAAATGCAGTTCTCTGATGAAGAGTAAAATAAAGAAAGGGCTGGGGACAGATCTGAGAGCAAAAAGGGACTTAGTTGATCAGCTGAAAAACCACATTTTAGTCAACATTGTAAGCTCCTATAGGACAGGAACTACATCTTGTTTCTCAGTATATACCCGCATTGGTTCAGCACCACACACAAGATGTTTAATATTTAATAACTAAGTGAATATGTGTATAAGTTGGTGGTAGCAGATAGCTCGTAGTCCCTAATGAGATCCTCTTAACAACCTCTGCCTCTGGAGTTCTTGCCACTTGTCCAGCAATGACTTTAGTGAGCACAATCCAACAATGTGTCTTGCTTCCCAACTCCTACTCCAGAGGAGCCCATTGCATACTTATATATGTACAACCTCAAGAATTGTACATAACATCATCAATCGGCTACCTCCAGCACACTCCCCACTGGGGATTGAGCCTCAACCTGGGCATGTGCCCTGACCAGGAATCGAACCAATGACCTCTTGGTTCCTGGGTCGACCTTCAACGACTGAGCCACAAGGGCCAGGCCATATCATTATTTTTAATACTTCCTGTTAATCTACTTTAATATACCAGTGACATTAAGTACTTTCTTCTTCATGTAAAAAAAATTAATGAACAAAAAGAAATACCACTCTGTATCATTTTACATTAAGCCTCTGTTTTTATGAGGTGTGCTTAAAACTTGGAGCTCATTAAATTGGGATTCTCACTGAATAGTAAATTGACTTTCAGTGAATTATAACCTAGGAACAAACTAGTACAGGATTGAGAATTCATTTTCAAATCCTCATCAGCTAGCTGTATGAACTTGATCTCAGTTTGTTCACATGAAAAAATGGGAACAAGACCTGATAAATAATTTGTGAAGCTAAAATTAGGTAATGTCTGGGAATGGTGCACCACTGGACCTGGTGCAGAGATTCTATCAACAAAAGTTAGTTCCTTTTCCTCTTTGACCACTCCTAAGTCTACAAAGAAACAGCTAGAACTAAAAGGAGGTTATACATTTGAATTTATGCTACTTTCCTAGCTCCCTGGATCTTTTTAACATTTTGAAATATGGGGGGGGGGGGGGTTAGGAATTAAAATATTAGTGGAAAGTTGAAATGCCATTATACCCACAAATATTGCAAGTTATACCCAAAGTTATTTCTGAGGGTCTCAATGTAAAACAAATATTTGCTTTACCTTTTTACAAATTTGGAGCAGATTCTTTAAATACTTTTCATTTAGAGAAGGAAAATGCTATCTTTTAGAAGAGCAATTTACTGTAATGAACTTTTTTTTGTATCAGAAAATTCATTTTTAAAATTTTTCACATTGCTGCTAAAGTACTCAATTAAATGAATCTCAATACACTATGCTGCATTAACTTCTACCAAAATGAATCTCTTAAGTATAAAAATTAAATCTCTTTCCTGTCATGTTCAAATCATTAAGCTATGTTGAACATAAAAAAATAAAAAGGAAAAAAATACAAGTATGTTTTTTAACAAAAGTTCAGAGAGCCCAGAGAAATGAAGTTGGTTTTGTCATAACTTTGTATGAAAATTGACAATTTATCCAGAGAAAAATAAGCAAGTGGATGAACATCAGAATAGATATTGATATGAACACAGACACAGATATATTCTAAATTTGTTTTCTCAGGGAGTCTTAAAGAATATTTTCCCTTTTGATGGGGCCAATCTGACTCTACTCTGCATTTTCCTGTTCCATCTCCTCATCTTCAGGAGGAGAGCCATGGGGAAATCTCAGCCTCTGGTTGGAGACCAATGTATGCAGATCTGGGAGGAAGGAATGAGAGATAATAATAATGACAAAAGCAAAACGAAAATTTTGACAATCTTGAATTGATCCACCCTCTTCCTTTCCAGTGCATAGGACAGCTAATGAAAGAGCAACAAGGCCCAGGGTCTCTCTGAAGTCCAGACTGGACTGAATCTGGGCTAATAAATAGCAATGCCAACTGAATGGGGCCGAGCACCAGGCTTCTAACGCATGAATATCCCACAGTCCTTGCAGAAATGTATTATCAGACTGAGAGAAACAGAATTGGGTATGGCATTCGGTCATGGTTTCTTGAGATAACAGACTATATATTTTTTTCTTGGCCTTTAAGAGAATCACACATTTTTTTAAATGAGTATCGTATTTCCTCATTTTTCTTGTGTAAGGATCATTTTGAAATGCCTAAGCTCCTAATCATCAGTCCTGTCTCCATTCTCAACCAGAAGATTCAAAGCATCTTAGGAAGTAAATTCAATTATTTAGACTTCTGTCAAATCACAAGGTAATGACAGGGAGGCTCTAATAGAGTTAAACCTCTTTTACTTTCCCAGCAGGCCAGCATTGTTATGTTTTCTGACCTGGAGAAAACCAAGAGTAAGTTCAGGAGCAAAAGTGTAGAAAGGAGAGTGACAGCACTGGCTCCCAGGCACAATTATCTATCACACAAAGCAAGTTGTGAGCTGAGGAGTAGAGTGAACAGGAATATGGGTCAGAATACTGATGAAACAACAATTTGTGATCGCCTTCAAAGAGTGGAAGGCAAAGCCAGTTCCGCTCCAAATAAAAACAGAAAACAAGTGTGTTTTTACAGAAGGTGAGTGAGGGCTCAGAAATGACAATGGTGGGGCTTAATAAACAGCAGTAATACCAGACCAGGCTGGGTCATTCAGAAAACTCTATCATAAAGCAAGGCAAGGCAGGGCACACATGGAGACCTGGCATTCACACATGATGGAGACAAGAAAATAGTCGCTCCTCATCTCAGCTGGCTGAAGTGAAAGGGTAAGATTTACCTGGGATCCTCCAGTGTCCTGAGGCAACTGGAAGAAGCTCAGGGGACACCAATTAAAAGGAGCAGGATAACAGTCTGTCTCTTCATGAAAGGCCAGTTACAACCTTGCTTAGGTATATCTGAAATTCATTCCACACCTTACATTTCCTCCTTTTCTTTTTAAAAACAATCCTCACCCAAGGGTATTTTTCCATTTATTTTTAGAGAGAGTGGAAGAGAGAGGGAAAGACAGAAATATTGATGTGAGAGAAACACACCTATTGGTTGCCTCCTGAACGAGCCCCAACCAGGGCCTGGGCCAGGGAGGGGACTGCAACCGAAGTACATCCTCTTGACCAGAATCAAACCCAGGACCCTTCGGTCCACAGGTCGATGCTCTATCCACTGGAGCAACCCAGCTAGGGCCCCCCTTTTCTTTAGAAAGGCTACTCTATGCTCTTTTTCTCTTGCTCAATATCTTAGACTTCTGGCTTCTCCCCTTAGATTCTCATTCCCTGGAGCTCTATGCTTCTGACAACTCTGCCTGCATCTAGCACTGCCTGTCAAATGCAGTTTTACCTTCCAGCCCCCTCTAGCATCCCTGCAGGCTCAGGCCCTCAGGATTGACTCGGTCCTTTTTGTTTACAGCTGCCCCCTCTACAGGCCCCAACCACAAGCAAGACTGGCCAGCCGTCAGTCTTATGATATCCTTAAAGTAAGCCTTTGAATGGGAGCAGACAGAATTAATTTCCAGACTCCACTGATCAGCGGGTTTCAGGCACACATTAAACTCAGCATCACCTAAATGTTATTGTTCCAACTCAGGTTTCTGAGGAAAAGGTTGAGGGTGGTGCCACAGCTGGAAGGTGACAGTGAGAAGTATCAGGTAGAGTATGTGCTCATCTGCTTCCCAGGATTTATCTGATACATGATGAATTCAGACAGAACATACGTAACATGGTGTTAAAATACGTTCCTGAATACAAAATTTATACTATGTGCCTTGGAGATTTCAGTTTCTACCAGAGAGGTTTGTCAATGAGAGGATGTGATTGACCTTGACAAGAACAGTTTTGCTGGGATGGTGAAGATGAAATCCTGATTGGAGAACGTATTAGAGAGAATAGGAGAAGAGGAACTGAAAATAGTATATATATACATAATATGTTATGTATAGCATTATAAGATGCTATAAGGAAAGAATTATGTTTTGAGGAAGAGGGAACAAACTAAAATAGGAAAGAAAAACATATGAACTTAAGGAAAATTTCCAAAGAGTTAAGAACAGACACACATCTGGTGCCCTCTGGGGCTGGAACATGGAGCATGCTATACAGAGATCACATGAACAGAAGTGTTTCATTGACCTCGTCATGTTTGGCAGTCTCACACCTGACTACTGAGAAAACTGACATCTGCCTCACCAGTAGGGGATGCAGAACCCAACCTGCCAAGTCTAGTCACTCCTACTCCTGGGCCCAGCTCCTCATGGTTAACTTCACCTGGTATTTCTGTCCAAATTCTTCCCTAAGATCCCACTCTGCTTTTACTGCAACCTTCTAGTACTGACTCTTTTCTGATTCTGACCATCTTAGGCAAATGTACTCACTCCCTCAGCTGACTTGATTCTGCCCTTGAAGGACATCCTGGTTGACTTCTAGAGAATGTGGACCAGTTCCAAACAAGACTGGCCCATGGATCATGTTTGTCAAGCCATAGTCTGGACCCAAATATTTAAGGTATGGTATAAGGCAAAAAGCTCTAGATCTGAAGTCAGAGAGATGAGAATTCAAGCTGCCACTTACTAGCTGTGTGATCTGAAGCAGGTTCTTTGACCTCCCAGAGCTTCAGTTCCCTTATTTACAGAATGGAGAGACTAATTCTTACCCTTAATGTGTTGTTAAAATTGAACAAGATAGCATATATGTTAGTATTTGGGGACAATTTATCTATTTAGAAGCTAGTAAGAGATAGAATTATAGTATAGGAAGATTTCTATGTTGAGAAGATGCCTCTTGATACACTTGCGGTACTCCGACTTCAAGCAGAATAAAAGCCTCAATTTATATTGTTCATTATATTCTACAAATGAGTGAGATCATGTTATACTTATCTTTCTCTGACTGGCTTATTTCACTTAGCATAATGCTCTCCAGGTCCATCTATGCTGTTGTAAATGATAAGAGTTCTTTGTTTTTTACACTGATGAACAAAAATAGATCCAGAGACATAGAAGCATCCAACAGATCATCAAACCTCAGAGGGAAGATAGGGGAGGGTGAGGGGGTGGTGGTAAGAGATCAACCAAAGGACTTGTATCCATGCATATGAGCATGACCAATGGACACAGACAATAGGGGGTGCAGGCATGTGCTGGGGGGGGGGGCGGGAGTGGGCAGGGAGAGGTCAATGGGGAAAAAGGCGACATATGTAAAAGTTTCAACAATGAAGAATTTAAAATTATTTTAAAAAGAAGACAGCCTTCTGCTGCTGAACTGAAGAAAATGGGTAGAAAGTATAGTAGCAGGTGGGCCAGGGAGCTCCTACATGTGGGTTTTTTTTTTAAGGGCAACCTAATTTCTTTCTCTGGCCAAATAAGTCTGTGGCCTGATTTGATTTCTTATGGAAGCTTGTGAAGGGCTAAATTTTGAACATCATTAGCAATAGGGCTAAAACAGAGTTAAACTACGAGACTATGAAAAACAGCTAGTATGTGCTCACATGTATAAAATGCCTGTATCCTAGTAGGCTCTCCATTAATGTAAGGTCTCCAATGCTCCCATCTCTTCATTCTGCTTATGTGTATGACCCAGTGGCAGGAGGGGCCCTGAGTAAAGAGTAGTGAGTAATAGTGTAGACTCTGGAGTCACACCACCGGGATGACACTTGGCAAGTTATTTAACTGTATTGAGCCTCAGTTTCCTCATCTGTAAACTATAAATAATAATAATAATAATAATAATAATACCTATATCATGAAGTTTTATGAATTGAGATAGAATTTACAATAGTTTGGATAGGATTAAATGGGATAATATATGAGAGACAATTAGGCAAGATTCTAGTACAGAGTAGACACTATTTCTTACTAATATCATTATTCCAAATATCACACTTGCCCAAGTTCTATGTGAAAAATTTACTCAGAGAATTCATGTGAATCAGTCAGAAGAGTGATTTGCACATACATGATCCACAAAGTAACTAGGGTAGCAATGACAGAATAGAGTAGAAAACAATTCAAAAACAACCACCATCACCAAGTTAACTAGTACAGAGTAGACACTATTTCTTACTAATATCATTATTCCAAATATCACACTTGCCCAAGTTCTATGTGAAAAATTTACTCAGAGAATTCATGTGAATCAGTCAGAAGAGTGATTTGCACATACATGATCCACAAAGTAACTAGGGTAGCAATGACAGAATAGAGTAGAAAACAATTCAAAAACAACCACCATCACCAAGTTAACTAGTACAGAGTAGACACTATTTCTTACTAATATCATTATTCCAAATATCACACTTGCCCAAGTTCTATGTGAACTTGGTGATAGTGGTTGTTTTTAAATTGTTTTCAAGTTAACTTGGTGATGGTGGTTGTTTTTAAATTGTTTTCTCAGTTTCTTCAGAAAATGAGCTCATTGTACATTTCTTGTGTTTCTTCCCGAAGCACTGAGCTCTGGCTTCAGAGTGTCACTCTATGCAATTTGCTGGGGGGGAAAACACAATGCATCTTCCAGGCAATTTTCTTCTTTAGAAAGAGGCAGCAGGGCATAGTGTGTCTCTTTGAGCTTCTTAAGTTGTGGTGGAGAACAAAGGCAAATTAAAAACAACAACACACATGCTTTTCTCTATACATCAACTTTCTCATCCTCATGCAGAATGTAGATGCTAGTATCAGACAGCCGTGTGTTTAGATCCTGGCCCTGTCACTTGCTAATTGTGTGACCTTCTGCAATCTACTTAGCCTTTATGTGGCAGGGCGGCTGCTGTCCATCAGATTTATCCTTTTCTTCTGTAGAGTTGAGCTGCTGTTAGGAAGCAGCTGCATAGCCAGCAATTGCATTCTGAAGCCTTTATTAAATCTAGGAAGGGCTATGTGAACGTGTTCTGGCCAAGAGAATATGGGTAGGAGTGATATATGTCACTCCCTGTCCTGGCCCATAAAATCACCCTCTATGCTGTCTCTTCTTCCCCTGTCTCTGACAGAATATTGATGCCCAGGGCCACAGGACCTCCATGTGTTGAAGATGGTGAAGCCTCCTCAGCCTAGATCTCTGAATGACTATGTGGCCCCCCACTGCCACCACCACCACCACCTTCTTTCCCTGACATTAAACTTTATATGATAGATAAGTAAAATTCTATTGGAAGACACCATTCAGATTTCAGGCTTTACCTGATACAGCATTACCTTAACTAATCCACATGTGCAGCCTCTGTTTCTTCATCTGTAAAATTATTATTATTCAATAGCTACTCAGATTTGTTTGTGATAATTAAATAAGTCATGTAAAGCACTTAGCATAGTGCCTAGAACCCAGTAAGTGTGCAAAAAATATTAGCCACTATATTTACTAAAATATTTTTTCTTTTACTGATTCTTAAATCAGAATATACAACTCCTTTAGCACCAGCCATCTTTAGAATAAGCTTTTCTTCAACTGGCAGTGAATATCACAATCAATCGTTTCTTAGAAAGGAAAAAATATATTATTGCTTTTATTATTATTTCTATTATTATTGCTTTACTATTTTTATACTAAAATATTATTGTTATACTATTACTATCACTATTACTACTATTAGTAATAATACTTATTGCTATTGCTATTCTTATTATCATTGCTTTTACTATTATTATTAATTATCTGCATTTTTACCTGGGTCATTACAAATCATCTCTGTTCTTTTTCTGCCACTATCTGCCTCTAGTAATAAATAATTTGTCTTTTTGTATCAATGTCATCCATTCTTCCGAGGAACCTGTTCGTGAGCTGAGGAAGAGATAAGCTATATAAGCCTGCTGCTGGCAGTGATCTCAGACTAGCACGCAACCTTCAGCAAGTCCTCTGAGTTATTTAAAAGACAATGCCACGCAAGAGATGCTGCTTGAGATACTGTTCATTACTTACTAAATGACAGTGTGTTCTTTAGTGGAGGGCTTGCCTTAGAGCAGTGGAGGTGGGGAGTGGGGGTGGGCAAATCTTTCATTCCCTGCCTGCTCCTAAGCATGCCGTGACTGGCTGTGGGTGTTGAAGCCCTGCCACCTGCAGCCCACACCTGTCCATTTCCACACTGATGTGAATCAGACCTGGCATTATCACAGGAGAGCCTCTACTAAGCATGATGTGGGGAAGTGTAAGGCAAAAATTGATCTGTTGCTCTGAGCTGGATGTACAGCAAACCCTTCCACAGGTGCCCAAGAACAGGTGACTTTATGCACATCCTCCTACACTGCTACCCACTTCTGCCACTGGTTTGCACTATGATTTTCACAAAAAGGTATACAGCTCTGAATCATATGATCAACATCGTTATCACCATAGTAATAATGATAGCAGGCCTATTGAGCATCTTTTGTGTATCAGGAACTGATTGCTTTATACATATCATCTCTTTAAAATATTCATGACATATCTTCAACACAGACCTTATTATGATGTGGAAACTGAGGCTCAAAGTAGCTAAATTGTTTGCTAGTAAAGACTAGAGCCAGAATTAAAATCCAGCTCTGATTTTAAAGTGAGTGCACTTTGTCTTTCAGCTGACCCCCTTTTAGGAGGATCTGTCCCTCAATCACTACCTGTTTCCCACCTTCAAGAGTAGGCTGTCCCTTTACATAGCCAATTGATTGGCTGGTCCTCTGCATAAACCCAAATGGGCTGCTTTGCTTCCTTGTACTGAGACTGCTAAGGACCCCAATCTCTTTGATTGGAATTCGCAACTGCTGACCACAGCCTATGGACAATGTGAACACCCTACCTCTCTTTGGACATGGAGAGATCTGGGCAGCTGATCCTTTCTGGAGGAGAAAGGTAGACAACCTAACCACCTTGCTGGTTCCCTAAGCCCTGTCCTCACAGGTCCCAACTCACTGCGCCCTCTATTGGTCCCCCGGTGTGACAGCTCTATGTCACAAACAGTCTCCTGGGTGTGGATAAAACCTAATGAACAAAATACATATCAACTACAAAGACAATTAATAATTACAAAGCAATTAATCAAATCCTTCTAAATAATCCTCGGTTATTTTATCATTAATTTATACCACCTTTAGCTTGCTTTTGAAATCACCATTAATTGACTATGACCTTTTCCTTTAGAATTCAGAAATCCACCTACCTCTAGGTTGAAGAGTTAGAGATCTATGATTGGGTCATTTAAATAATACTCAGAGAATTTTTTTTGAAGAATATACAGTATCTTCTAATTTAATCCTAAGGAATCTCTGACCAAGATCAAGTGGAAAGGTATTTTTTTTTGTATGAAAGTCTGAGAGTGACAAGCTTAGTCTCTAGACTTTCCACTTGATCTTGGCCAGAGATTCCTTAGGATTAAACTAGAAGATATATGGCAACACCTGGCATAGTTTCTGGTGTGGAGTAAGTACTCAATAAATGTTGGATGAGAATCTGAAATTCTCCCTCACTGAACCAATAGTAGACAGAAAAGTTATCCTTCCCTTCTACATCCCTTCTCTCATTCCCTAAGACCTGATCAGCAAAGTTCCCAGGCCCATACCATTCAACAGAGATGAGAACCCCAGAAATGGTCTGGAAGCAATGGTAGTACACGCAGGTCCAAAGTCAGAGAGAGCCAGTTGAGTCAGAAATCAGAACTGAGAGCCCAACCCAGGGACATGCTATCCACAGAGAAGGGAAAACTGGATTTGAAGAACTTATAAAGCAGATTCATGGAATCCCACCCAGACAATGACATGGAAAATACTCTGTCACTGATTCTCAAATTCTGTAGTTGAAACAAGCTCTTTCCCCCAAACCTTGTATAAGGTAGGTGCTCAATAAACACTAAAGACAGATTTCCATTTGCTCTGTATCATTCTAATTTGTTCTTTACCTCTGTTTAAAGATAGGTTTTGGCATCTGGGCAACTGAGATCTACCATAAGTTTAAGTAGAGGAACAGACTGAAGTTCTCAGGATGCTATAGAAAAGAGGAATTTCCAGAAAGTTGAACCTATGGTTTTTCATTGTGGCTGATTGAAGGAACTGCCAACTTAGAGGTATGGGAAATTTAAATTCACCATGAACAATTTATGGTCTTACTCCTTTTGTATATTAAAGATAAAAGGATTACATAATATCAGAATTGGAAAGAATGCTAAAAGGTCATAGCGTCATGTCTTTATTTGTTCTTTATTAAAGACCTATTAGTCTTTATTTAATCTTGACTTTGTACAGTGGGTTGAAATTGGATCAATTATTTCCATCTCTATAGTCATTTCCCTTTACAATGTGACATTGCCATGCCTACCATAAAGAAGTGAATCTATTCCCCCCACAACTCCTTAAATCTGACTTTGGCTATACAATTTGCTTGGGCAGAAGGGACAATTAGCAATTGTGACATTGGCAGAGGTGAGAAAAGTGCTTGCTCAATGTCACTTATCCTCTTTTGCTGCCCTGAGACCATCTGTGAAAAAGCCCAAGCTAGTCTCCTGGAGTAATATGAGATAAAATATAGTGAAGACAGGTTGCTCAGCTGTGACAAATGCCAGTCGCATGAGGGAGGTCATCCTAGACCATCAAACCTTAGCTGACACCAGCTAACTTGGCTAATACACAAACTCATGAACATTAATAAAATGGTTCTTTTAACCCACTACATTTTGGAGTCAGTCATTACACAGCAATACATAACTGATACACCTTGCTTGATAACCTGATCTGCCATCTCCTATAATTATTAAAAGATTTCTTTTTTAAATTGTAATACCCAGAATGAAATATAATCCATTTACTACATTTGTTAACAATATAGTAACTATTGTTTTAACAATATAGTAAATACTGCTTCATCTCAAAAGAACTTAAAGCAGCTTATAACCAGAATTCAAAATAATACAATAATTACAAAATAAAAGCAAATAATTGAATTCAATAAATAAGAGGGTAAATGTTAAGACCAAGTAAGGAACACAAATATGTTGGTCATAAAGCGCTATGCAATAGATAGAACTGACTCTTTAAAATCCCTGGCAGCCAAATGAAAAGCAAGTTATATGTTTCAACAATAGAAAAAAAGTAAGCATACTAGTTTCTTAGGGGAAACAAAGTACTTCTTGTACTGGATTCTGAAAGACATTTTTTTATGTGGATGCCTCCTATAGGAGACATCAAGGGACATGGAAGATAACATTTTCCCAAGCCAATCTAAAGGCTAGCTTTAGGATATCATGTTCTACTAAAAGCAAGACTATAACATAAAAACATAATTTCATGAAGGCAATTCTTTAAGACTCTGCTGAAGTTAAGGTTTCAAATTTTTATGACTCCCAAATGTTCTCTTGTATGAGGCACGGATAGCTTTTGGAATCAGTAATCAAAAGAATTTTGATCACTCAGTAAAGATTTCCGGAGTAGCTCATTTTCAATATTTTTGTCAGTACAAATGTGAATCTCTCCATAATGTGCCCAGTTTAAAGGAGCAAAATTAGGATCTGAACCCAGATTTTACTGATTCCAGAGCCTATGTCTTTTTTAAAAAACTAAGTAGTATTATCAGAGACTAAAGAATTAACTGCTGATTTAAGGGGAAACAATTTATTCTTTAAGATCATCTATTTGTATTTTAATAGGATATTTCAACAACTTGGGGTCAAGGTGTGCATTCAAGTGGGACTTTCTAATGCTTGAGCCAAACTGAAAAGAGTAGATGAGGGAAAGGGTTTCAAGAAAGCAGGTGAGATTTTTTTTTTTTAATCCTCATCCAAGGATATTTTTCCATTGATTTTTAGAGAGAGTGGAAGATAGAGGGAAAGATAGAGAGAAATATCGATGTGAGAGAAACACATCAATTGGTTGCCTACTGCATGAGCCCTGACCAGGGCCTGCAACTGAGGTGCATGCCCTTGAAAATTGAACCTAGGACCCTTCAGTCTGCAGGCCAACACTCTATGCACTGAGCCAAACTGCCTAGGACCAGGTTGAGATTTTTACCCAAGTTCTTCTATAAGCTCTCAAATCATAGCATTTAGACCTCGTCAACCAGCGTTTTGGGTCTACTCTATCCAACACCACTCAACCAAGTGGGGCAGGCCCACTCTTTCAAAAGCATTGTATGTGTTAGCAAATGCTATTTTCTGGAATGATGGAGTTTGGCATTTTAGTTCTCCTTGAATTGCTGATTCTCAAATTTCTAACTTAAAAATGAAAGAATACCAATATTTTTATTTCTTGCCAAAGAAGACACACCCGTTAACTCTGTTTTGTGCCCTCTGGTGAGAGTAAAGTGAATTGACAAAGCTATGAGCTCTACCTCTAGTCTGATTATTTAACAGCTAATAAATAATTACAAAGCCAGAGCCAAGATTGCCAAAGTACTTGTCGAGGTTACAGAATCCACCAGCTATTAATCACAAGCAGTCTTCTTTTCAACTAGCCTTTTGGAATGGGCTGTTTACTCTAAATTTTGTTAATGACTGTGGAAACCAGAGTGGTACATGCATTAGAGAATAAACATTGAGGTCTGCCTTCATATACATTTCATAATGGAGCCAACCAAGAGGTGGTACTAATTCTATTTGAAATGCATTCATCAATGTTCAGACACCCATGGGAAAAATGATTTGTTGAAAGAAATGTCATTTGAACCAATAACTGACCATTTCAAATATCAGCATAAAAACTGCATATGACATAGTTACAGCCTATGACCCTATGAATATCCATGAAGAGGTGGACCATTAATAAATTGTACCTACATTACGGTATACCAGTCCTAATTGGAATGTTTATCTTTATAAAAGATAGCTTCTGTCATCAATGGGGGATTAGCTGGCTGTAACACCATCCTTCCTGAGATGGAGTAAAAAAAGTAAATATAACCATGGGCTATTATTAACTATGAGCTTATTACATGCAAAACACAGTATTAGTTATTTTATATGTTTTCACTCATCCATCAACTATTTATAGAGTAAATGTCTAGCATTTCTCTATGCTCTAAAATAAGGTCATGAACAAGACACAATCCTTACCCTTAAGGAGTGGAATTTATAGCTAAAAGGAGAAACATTAAATGAATAATTCTTAGCTCACTTAATGTTCACAACAATGAACAATTTTCATTAACCCAATGTTTATAGAAGAAGAATTAATGCTTAAAGAAGTTAAATATCCTTTCCAAGGTCACCATTGGTAAATAGAGTCAGGATTTGACCCTAGAATCTTCTGATTCTAATGATTTTGCTCTTAACTATGTCATTGAATTGTTACCCTTCATGTATCTGTGTGATTGACTGGATGCCTCACTACCCTGATTCTGTTCCACATTTTCTAAAAGTCCTTTTCTCTGTTTCCTTAGCACATTCATTCAACCAGCCAGCATTAAATACTTATGTGCTGGGTATATTCTAGGCACTGGGGACACTATATCTATTAAGAGTACCAGTATACTCTATGATAAACATTGAGCTAGGACTTCTACCTCCTCTATTCATCTAACTCTATCCCCAAGACACCTTTTGTTCCTCCTTTTACATTAAATGAAAGAAATTCTTACTAGGTCTAAGTAATAATACATTTTAGCTTATATCGACATAACAACACAATTTAACAGATGCTTATGAATGAATGTTAATGCCATCTAACAGATGCTTCTGGGGGGAAAAAAAGTGCCCCAATTTGACTTTCAATAATTAGGCAACATTTCTTTCCATGAGAATCTCTTTTAATTCACACCCATTTTGAATTCTGAGTCACTTCAACTGCCAAGGGAGAGGACAAATATGCTAGGGTTCTTGGAGATCATCTATTTGATCAGTCCCTGCCTTTCTAGTGTTGATTCATAGAGGCAGTAACTTGTTGAGAGAGCTCTCAGAGAATTAAATAGTTAGGTTTCTTAGAGACCATTCATCCAAAGCGTTTTAAAACTTGGCTGTGCATTAGAATCACATATGGCACTTATTTAAAACACACACACACACACACACACACACACACACACACACACACACACACACTTTGAAATAGATCAATGGAACAGAATAGAAAGCCAAGAAGCAGACCTACACATGTATGGTGAATTTATTTCCAAAGTAATTGAATAGGGAAACAGTAGTCTTTGCAACAAATGGTGCTGGAACAACTGGATATCCATTTGAAACAGAAAATGAACTCTAACTTGACCTCATACCATATACAAAAATTAAGTTGAAATGGAATATGCACCTAAAGTGTTAAAGCTAAAATTATGAAACTTTTACAAAACAACACAAGAGAAAATCTTGGCAATTTTTGGATAGAAAAAGATTGCTTAGCTAGGGCACAAGAAACACAAGCCATAAAGAAAAAAGTAATGAATTGGACTTTGTCAACATTAACCTTTTGCACTCGGATGTCGAGTGTGACTCGACACGGTTAGCATTAGAATAAAGGAATCGAGAAAAAAGCAAGCAAGTGCAAAGGGTTAAAAGGCATTTCTTCTTTGAAAGGTACTGCATTGATTACTAGAATTGTCATATAAAATACAATGGGCTGCCCTGGCCAGTTTAGCTTAGTGGATGGAGAGTCAACCTGCAGACTGAAGGGTCCCAGATTCGATTCCGGTCAAGGGCACATACCTCGGTTGCAGACTCCTCCCTGGCCTGGGCCCTGGTCAGGGCTCATGCAGGAGGCAACCAATCACTGTGTTTCTCTCATAGCGATATTTCTCTGTCTTTCCCTCTCTCTTCTACTCTCCCTAAAAATCAATGGAAAAATATCTCGGATGAGGATTAACAAAAAAACAAACAAACAAACAAAATACCATGGTCTGTGGCTTAAAAAACTCAAGCTTGTTTTCTCACAGCTCTGGAGGCTAGAAGGCCAAGATCAAGGTGTTGACAGGTCTGTTATCTTCTGAGCCCTCTCTCTTTAGCTGGCAGATGGTCACCTCTCTGTAACCTCACATGGTCTTTCCTCTGTGCTCACGAGCCCCTGGTGTCTCCTTACATGTCCAAAGTTCCTCTTTTTATAAGGACACCAGTCAGATTAAGTTATGGCCCACCCTAATGGCCTCACTGTAACTTAATCACCTCTTTAAAGACCAGATCTCTGAATACTGTCACATTGTGAGGTATTAGCAGTTAGATTCAACATACGAATTTAGGGAGAACTTGATTCCATGCATAACTGACACTAATAAGAAAATTTAACAGGCAAGATACTGACAGGGATAAAATATTAATAATACCTACATCTAACAAAGGATTTGTATCCAGATAGATAAAGAACTTTTAAAACTTATCAAGAAGATAACTCAATAAAAAATGGGCAAAAGAGTGAACAGGCACATTGGGAAAGAAGATATAGAAATGGCAATAAGCACAAAAAGATGTTCAACATGTTTATTTATAAGGAAAAAAATTAGAACCACAATAAAATTCCACTACACACTGAACTGAATAGATAAAATTAAAAGACTGACAAGGCCAGTACTAGAGTTGTCACACATTGTTTTCAGGAACCACAGGCTGGTACTCTGGAAAACAATTTGACAATTTTAAAACTTTAATAGATATTACCATAAAATGCAACAATTTTACTCTTGGGTATTTAACTATGTGAAATGAAAATGCCCACCAAAGATTTGTATATAAATGTCCAAAGAAGTTTTAGTCATAATAGACAAAAATTAAAACAACATATATACCCATCAATGAGTGAATAAACTGTGGAACATCCTAAAGTAGAATATGATACAGCAATGCAAATAACAAAGTATTGATACAACTGTAACTATGGATGAACCTCAAAAATATGCTGAAGGAAAGAGGCCAAACAAATAAGATTTCATACTATAGATGCCATATATCAAATTCTAGAGCAGGCAAAACTCATTTATACTGACAAAAAGCAGATCAGTGGAGCCTGGAACTGGGAGAGGGAAAACTGACCACAAAGAGTCCAAGGGAAATTTTTAGAATTATGTAAATGTTCTGTTCTTATTAAGATGGATATATGTGTGCATACATGATACAACTCATCAATAAGCTTTTCACTTTAATGGATGTGTATGTTAATTCAATAAGAATTACAGATATATGGATCCAAATCAGTTGTATTAAATAAAAATTTCTGTGAAAAGGGCCTAGGAAGAAGTTTTTAAAAATCTCACCTACAGGTGATTCTGCTTTAGCCAGAGGAGGATGATGATACGATCCAACTTGACCTTGTGCGGGCATGCCTGTACAGCATCGCCCTCAGATGGTAATGCAGCTTCCCCTCTCTGTCTGCAGCTCACTCTCCTCAATGGTAGCAGATTCGATTTCAGAATAGCTCTTTTTCTCACAATGGCAGAGACCTAACCCTCGTTCATTTGACTGCTGACATGGCAGATTCCTATTTTACTTTTCTCTGCTGCAGTTCAGGGCTGCTCTAGAAATATCTAAGAAACAAGGGGTCCAATCAAAGTGAACACATAGCCTCTCATAGGTTTCAATTAATGCATTCAATTAGCACATCCTTTTGACTCACCATTTTCTTGGCATTGGGCTGGATGGGAGGGATAGAATAAAGGATTAATATTTGTAATGACAGACCCAGTCCAAGCCCTGGCTGGACACTGGACATCTATGTTTGAGTAGGTGGTAGTAGAGAAAAACATGTAGACAAAAGTGTATAATGGAGCTCCCTTCTTGCTCATGACCAAAGTTAGAGATCCAAGCTCTTTGCTTTGATTGGATTGTTTGGTCCATTCCAAAGTCAATGCCAAACCATCATAGAATGCAAAAACCTCTATGGTCTCATCAATTCTATTTTTGCTCCTTTCTCCTCCTCTCCCCGTTGATGTCCTCAATGGTCCTTGTGGGCCCTGCCCCAGAGCAAAGTCCTGCTTATACCTGTTCCTTCCCCTTGAACCACAGTTTGCGTCAGAGTCCCCGGCCCCACTGGCTGGGACAACAAGGCCAATCTGACAACTAAAATGTTAAAAAGTGAAAGTGTTTTTATAGAGGCAGGAAAACATATTCCCAGCTCACAAAGCCAGATTATTTCCAGTTACAAAGTACTTTTCACATATAGGATCTCATTTGAGCTGACCTGTGACTGAAAATAATAGCAGCCACCATTTATTAATTTCCTTCTGTCTCTAGATATTGTGGAAATTGCATTGTACTTTTTAAACCTCATTTGTTACAATAATTGTATGATGCACTTCCATGTTATTCTCATTTTACAGTTGTGAAAGCTGAGGCTGAAAGAAATTAAGTAACTTTACCCAGGTCACACAGCTAGTAAGTGACAGAATTATGATCTCAACCAACTTATGTGTAGCTTCAAACCCATACTCTTAAGTACTACCAACATTAACGACAAGTTTAATAATGCTCTGCTCTGAAAAATAATAGGTTTTCACTTTCCTTTCTGTGTTGATCTGTAAATGCTTTAGATAACTTCATAAATAATGATTTAGTGAAGAAGTCAACTAAATTAAAATCATGACATAGGCTCAGGTTCACCTAAAAATTTATTAAAGGTACCTTGTATTTGGGGGTAGCTCTCTTCACTACAGTGTTTGCTAAGCAGGAACTTATCCCATTCTCCTGCCCTCTTCTTCTTCGTTCCAGACACCCAGCCCTGCACTGCAGCTCATCACCATTTTCCCTCCCTTTAGAGCAGTGGTTCTCAACCTTTCTAATTCCGCGACCCTTTAATACAGTTCCTCATGTTGTGGTGACCCCCAACCATAAAATTATTTTTGTTGCTACCTCATAACTGTAATTTTGCTACTGTTAATGAATCGTAATGTAAATATCTGTGTTTTCCAATGGTATTAGGCTCTACAGCAGCGATTCTCAACCTGTGGGTCTGACCATCGGAAAACACAGATATTTACATTACGATTCATTAACAGTAGCAAAATTATAGTTATGAGGTAGCAACAAAAATAATTTTATGGTTGGGGGTCACCACAACATGAGGAACTGTATTAAAGGGTCACGGCATTAGAAAGGTTGAGAACCACTGCTTTAGAGGCTGGAGGATAACAAAGAGTTAATCAAGGGCTCCTTAAAATGAGAAGTTGAACTCCCACTAGCTACTTGTTCAAGCATAAAATCTTCACAATCACAATAATAGCTGGCAAGACCCATGGTTCATGAAGGGGACTCCCTTCAAGGTTTCATGTTCCAAGAAAACAGATCTCCATCAGTCACACTCTTGGTCCTGGCTTCACTCAGCCCGCTAGCCACTCTTCTCCAGGAAGAAGTGACTTTTCAATTCGGAACTGTACTGTGTGTGGCTTAGCCCCTTCTAGGATCTTCTTGGAACTTGTCTGCCTAGAGAACACATGCATTCTCTGGGCCATGATGGTTTACTGGGGCAGGCCCTGTCCCTATTAACAACACCTGCAGTTTTCTAGCCCATGACTGAATAGATAATGTAACATTTTAGGTGCAATATTAATAAGACCACTTTTCCATACACACAAGCCACATGTTCCAACCTAAGATATTTGTACCTCACGTAATTTGAAAAAGATCAGTATCCTCTAAGAAGATTATCTACTACTTTAACTGGTAAATCTTGAAATCAAGGTAGCATAACACAAAAGCAGTAAATTTCCTACTTATATAAATTCAAGTCTGTGCTTGGAAAGGCTTCCCTTAACTCAGTAATTCAGGACTCCAGCCTACAGGAGGCTCGCTGTCTTCAATACTTGGCTTCCAAGATCTTCCTGATCATTAGTCGCTAACTAGAAGCTAACAAGTAGCCTATAAATGTATCCAGAGATGTTAACTGCATTAGTAATCAAAGAAATGAAAGTTAAAATCACAATAAGATGTCCTTTTATAAGAAACAGATTGATAAGACATAAAAACTCTGATAATACCAAATGTTGGCCCAGATACTTAGCACAACAGACTATCGGTGCTTTTCCATCTCTTAGGCTACCCCTGCATCTAGTTATGGAAGGGTAAGAGCAGTCAGAAAAACTAACTAGGCTAAGTGCTGGCATGCGGTCAAGTGGCATAATTTGGTGTTTAGAAATACAAATTCCGAGTCAAACAGATAGAAGTTTGAATCCAGCTCAGCTCCTTAATGATTTTGTCTCCTTAAATGAATTCTTAGTCTCTCTGAGCTTTACTTTCCTACTGTATAAAATGCATTAACAATAATAGCACAATATGAGGGCTAATATATTGCTAATGAGCACAAGTAGATAAGTCTATATAGCATACGTTTATACATTGCACTTACTCATTAAATACTGACCATTACTAGTGAGCAGGCTGAGGCAGTGATACAGGAGCATCATTAGAGGGATGGAAAAGGCTTCAACAACATACAACCAAAGAAACAGTGGATGCTTAAGGCCATAAGTAAATAAAATTGGGAATGAGGGCTCAACTTCCTGACAGTTGGACTTTGGAGTTGCTGAAATGGTTGATTTGTTTGGGAGAAATAACTCTTAAGATGTGTAAGGTGACTTATTAGGTACAGTATTAATAAGACCATTTTTGCCACACACACATATAAGCCACACGATCGAATCAACTTTAAATAGTAATGAAGTTAATATTTTGGTCACCAAACTTTCAATTCTATCTGAACTCACAGAGGACTATTTCTTGGACACCCTCAAGCCTGAACAGTTCACATAAGGCTCCCAGGGTTTTAGTGAACCTCAGCAGTCTCTTAACTTCTCCAATACATTCTGCTAATGTATACAGGAAAACACACTGTGCCCTATGTCACCATATCACAGAGTACCAGTTTAAAATAAGATAAAATAAAAATGAGCTGGTGTGGCTAAGTGATTTAGCATTAATCTATGAACCAGGATGTCATGGTTCAATTCCCGGTCAGGGCACATGCCCCGGTTGTGGGCCACATCCCCAGGAGAGGGTGTGCAGGAGGCAGCCAATGATTCTCTCTCATCCCTGATGTTTTTATCTCTCTATCTCTACCCCTTCCTCTCTGTCTTAAAAAAAAAAAAAAACTTGTTTAAAATAAGATAAAATAAAATAAAAATGGGCTGAGGAAATTGATCCAACCCTGTCCCAGAAGTGTCCTCATTGCCAAGGAGAAGCGAGTAATAGTTATGATTCATGGACTGATTGGCAATCACTACTAAGATTACCAGAAATTCATCTGGAATGTTTTGTATAACTTAAAAAAATCTCTAGCATGTGTTTCACTGTTTTCAGTAGCTTGTCAACACCATAGAGACTGAGGTTCTAGCTGACAAAACTCTGAGGGTGAGTGTTCATTGAATTAGGGTAACCCCAGAGAGTGGATACCAGGATACTTCATGGACAAGGGGAAGGCAGTCATGGCTTTTCTCAATGACTTGTCTCCTCTTTTTAAGCTCATTTGTCATTCCAGAAATATTTTGGGTATCATTGCCACTAAGAAGTCCTCCCTGATCTCCCTTTTGTTATTCCATGGTACTCTGTGATATGGTGACATAGGGCACAGTGTGTTTTCCTGTATACATTAGCAGAGGGTAAACTCCCACAGAACAAGAATTATGACATACTCACCATTGTGTTGGCCCACAAGGTATAATTGTACAAAGAAGGATGCAAGGGTTTGAATATGCCAACTAATTTGAAGCATGGCAGAAGAGGTAACCAGAACTTTATAACATAGACCTCGAAAGACAAAGAATAAAATATATGGGCAATGTATGTGGGATTGGAATCAGAATCTAATTCATTTCCTTCTCCAGTTCGTGCACTGGTAGGGTCCCTAACAGCTGTCGACAGCCGGCCAGGGCCTCCTTCCCTGCCCCCAGCTGGCTTCGCCCCTGGTCAAACTCCCAGATGACCTCCTGGTTGAGGGGACAATTTGCATACTACGCTTTTATTATATAGGATGATTTCAACAACACTGTTAGAAGTGATGAAGCCAGGCAACTAAATGGAACAAACAAGAACCTCTAAGAACATTTGGTACCAATCTGGACAGTGGGTCATGGCTTTAGGATGCTGGGAATTTGAAAAAACTCTGGAGGATGGATATCAGACCCATAAAGAGGGATGAAAAGCAGGCTTTCTTAGCATGAAGTAAGTTTGAATCCACTACATGTGCATGGCTTGATACGTTACTCTACAAACAATTCTCAACATTTACTCTTAAGAGAGTTTAAGTATTTTCACATCTACTTTGTAATACACATTGCTGACTTCACCAAAATAGGGAATGGAAACATGTGGTGTATGGAATTTTATCTTGTATGGAGCAGTTGAAATGGTTGGATAACTTGGCTGATTAGGGAAAGGGCATGATATAGCTTGGGTGCTGGGTTAACTGTGAACCAGGCATATGGTAAATATTTGATGCAGGTGGTAAGAAAGATTGGGTGATTATGAAGACATATTTTTAATCACTCAAAATGAAAATGGCAAAATAAACCTAAAATGCAAAAATTAAAAACAATCAAAATGAAAAAACAAAATGCACAAAGAAGGTAGTATTATTACCACACAAAGCACATCATAGTCTGAGAAACTCCATGCCTACTTCATAGGGGCAGAGCCTCCCCCAGTAAATCTATTCATGGCCCAGACAGCAGAGGAGAATGTATGTTCTTTCCAGGCATACAGACACGTTGAAGAAGGTAAATCACACACATGCAGTTCCAAATTGAAAAGTCACTCCTCCTCCCAGGGGAAGAGCGGGCAGGGACAGAGAGAGGCCATGACCAGGAGACTAACTCATTAAGTTTGGTTTGCTTCCATACATGTATTTCTTCATGATAAGCACAAAGCTCTTAGATAAGAGGACTGTGCCCTAATCACCTTTTCATCTCCAGTGCTCAACTCTAGGCTTAATACACAGTAGACACAAAATACTTGATTGCTGAATTAATTTTATGACCTAAATTTTCTAATTCTGTAAATGGTAATATCCCACTATTTTCTCAATCACTTTGCCTTGACTCTGCCCTTTTCTCTCACTCCTTTTTTCTTCTCGTCTCTCTACCCAGGATTCTGAATCCATTCTTCTTAGACCATTTCCTCTTTGACATTCATATAACATAAGCTTCCTAGCATGTACTTTAGAAGCAGCACAACATGAGCCTTAGAGAGCAGTGTTAATTGAATTCTATTAGGAAACAATGAAATCAATAATTGATTTGTCTTGGAGTGTATATTTTTGCTTCTCTCTAAAAGAAAAGGAAGGGAGGGAGAAAGTAGAGAAAGAGAGAGTTATCAAGGTTGGCCCTTCAACTTGTGTGAGGGGATAGAGCCCTTGGAGAGATGAGAATACCTATTGCACTAATTAGAGAGATAGCCTAGAGTGGTGGTGACATGCAGGGATTCTAGATCCATAATGCCTGGGTTTAAATTCTGAGTCTGCCTCTTATGGATTGTGACCTCAGACAATTTTCTTAACCTTCTGTGCCTCAGTTTCCTCACTGGAAAAGTATCCTGTATAATAAAGAGGTAATATGCAAATTGACCCTCACGCCATAATGCTGTCACAAGATGGCAGCATGCACAGCGGGGGCGGGGCCAGCGGCCAGTCTGTGCAACTTCCACCAGGGTTCCTGCAGCCCTGCAGGGGCGCGGGCTTCTGGCGGCCACTTCACGCGGCTTCTGCCCGGGTTTCTGTGGCCCCGAGCGTGGCCCAGAGGCGGGGTATCAGGGCTGCACTCCAGGACTCGGCACACCAGCCACGCAGGATAGGACTGGTGTCCCTCAGCACACCAGCCACGCAGGGCGGGACTCCGGGACTCGGGGCAGTCCCATGGCCCTGGGGGGGAGGGTCCCAGGTCTTGTGCAATTTCGCGCAACAGGTCACTAGTCAGTAATAAAAAAAACCTCATAGGGTTGTAGTGAAGAGTAAAGGTACATAAAATGCTTATAACAGTGCCTGTTACATAATAAGCACTACATAGGTGGCAGCTGTTAATATAACTCTGGGGGGAGGGGGTGGTTCCCAGTAAGCTTAGGGGATCAGCTGAATGGAGAATCTGGATATGAAATAAGATGTAGCATGCAGTAGGGTTCACTTAAAAAAGGGTGAGATGTTCTAGGATGGCAAACACTAGGCATCGAGGCTTCCACTATCTCCACCTATGCCTATGACAGGCATTTCATATCAACAATGGAAATCATTCCTTCCAAACCTGGATGCAGCTTCAGAATTCTCCATCCAATTAGGGTAAAAAAATAAGATGAAACCTATTTGCTATACTTGTTAGAGGCTCAATAGAGGGTCAGTTGCCAGAAAGGTGGCTGGGACCTGACTTTGGGTTGGGTCTTTTGGAGGCCTGGTGGAGGGGCCTTTCTGTCACTAACCTAACCTCACTGAAGTTCCTTTTACTGATTAAAAAAAACAACAACAATTATATTTTAAAGCAAAAAAAATAAGGGAAACTTCCATAAGAACAACATAACTGACACCAGGACCCAAGTGCGTGTCCAAATAAATGCAGGAAAAAAAAACAAAACAAACAAACAGTGGTGCCCAGTTAGTGTGGCTCAGTGGTTGAGCATCAACCCATGAACCAGGAGGTCACAGTTCAATTCTCGGTCAGGGCACATGCCTGAGTTGCAGGCTCAATCCCCAGGAGGCAGTAAGTCAATGATTCTCTCTCATCATTGATGTTTCTATCTATCTCTCTCTTTCCCTTCCTATCTCTGAAATCAATTAAAAATATTTAAGAAACACTGGAAGTGTCTAATAGGCACTTGTTTTGCTTTGTTCAGTTTCCAGTACTTGGGCCAGATCCTCAGTGTTTTCTTTTCAAAAATTCTACTTTCCCTTACTATTCGCATTTTATTCAGTCTTCTGTTTATTTGGAAGGAAACAGACCTAGAGTGAGGACCAAGGCTGGGAGAAGAATTAGTCAGCAAAGGATGCTGAGAGTCACTGCAATTGCTTGAGCAGACTGAGCGAGCATGTTGGGGATCTGACTCTCTCTTTTCAGGAATGAAGGAATCAAGCTGCTTTTTCCCACATTGGACAGTCATACATATTAAAGTGCTCATCTGCCTGTGTCTGCATTTGCATATCGAGAGCATTATGGTAGAATAAGCACATCCTATATACTAAAAGGGTAACATGCAAATTGACTGAATGGTAGAACGACTGGTCGCTACAGGCACTGACCACCAGGAGGCAGACGCTCAACGCAGGAGCTGCCCCCTGGTGGTCAGTGAGCTCCCATGGGGGAGTGCCACATGGCTGGCGAGCACAGAGGCAGTGGCGGGAGCCTCTCCCGCCTCCGTGGCAGCGCTAAGGATGTCCAACTGTGGCTTAGGCTATCAGTTGGACATCCCCCGAGGGCTCCCGGACTGCTAAAGGCCGAAGGCCGGACTAAGGGGACCCCCTCCCCCTCCCTCGCTCCCCCCCCCCCTCCCCCCGCCACGAGTGCACAAATGTCGTGCACCAGGCCTCTAGTATTATATATAAGTAAAGTCCATTCTCATGAAGACTCAATGAAACTCAATGTTTTCCAAAAGCTTCTACTTAATTTCTACCCCTGGGGTAAATTTTGCATGTGGACTCGAGGCAAAGGATGTGAGCTTCGATTGACCAGTGGCAGGTCTCATTCATTTTCTCAGCCCATCTGATACAGGAGGGAAAATTTGACCCTAGAATGTGATGGAGAATGAGTGGTATTTTTTCCTTAATGGTTGCAATCGGCTGACTGTGCATATCGGCCTTACTTTTCTTTTGACTTTGCATCTCCTTCTCACTGCTGTCATGTTTTTTAAATCCATGCCCATTAGACATCAACATGGGATCCCCCAAAGGAGTTGGGAATGAATACTTTCAATCCCCAGCTCGCCCCAGGGCTCAACAACAATTGCAAGTGGCCACCTATAGAGGGAGCTAAACTTCACTGTCTTAGTTCATAATGTAATGGGCAAGGAAATGTCAAATATGAAATGTTTTCAGTGTCTACAGGATTTGATAGATTAGGGTATCATTCCTTATTCCCACACTTAAGAGGACCCTATAAAGATGCCAGAGGGCAGTCATGTGGGAAGGCAACCAATCCATGAATAAGAAAGAGAAAGCTACTTACAAAGAATAGAGGTTCATAGGTTTCTCAGCTCCTAAATGCCAAATGCGGGAGGGTGGAGGGGGCCAGCGGGAAATGTCTGCACTTTGCTTTTGCAGATCCATTTCTGAGGATGTTTTCTTCTTCAAATTTCCCTGACCCTTACTTTAATGTATCTGACTGCACCTCAATAAAACAATAGCAATTGTGGTGGTAGAAAAAGGAGGCTGTATGGAGAGCAAAGAGGAGATATACAGTCTGACTTGCCCTTCATACTTTACTAATTTTATAAGACATTTTCAACGTAATATTTATATTTCCTTCCAGACACAGACATTTGGGCTAGTGGGCTCTACCAATGTGAGGCTGGGAAACAGCTGTGTGGAATCTGTGACTCCTAGATATTGTATTAGTGATTTTCTGCAACATCTCAAAGTTTCCACATAACATGCAGCTAAATAGAACAGTAAATAATGAGCACCAATGGAATCAGAAAGAAAAAAGTATAGCTTCAGGCTGACAGCTAACAGATGAACCACCATTCTCTGCAGGTAAACTGTTTCCCGAATTATAGCCTGGGAAGGAGAGAAACAGGAGGCGCAGCTGTCAGCCCGCTGCAGCCCCGAGCTCCCAGAGGCATCTGGTAGATACTGTACAGCAATGCCAGGAAGAGTGGCTAGGGACCACAGAGAGGCTGCCAGAGGCCCGGCTGCCCCAATGAAAGGAACCTAGTTCTGTTATACAATTTCCAAGGCAGAATAAATACCAGGCCTCAACCAGAGCAGAAATAACCTCCCTCAGCAGTCCCCAAACACCTACACCCCCAACTATAAAAGGCTTATCAGACTGAGGACTAGGGGTCTGCCTCAGCTTATGCTAAAAAGGAGTCTCCTGTGTTCCAATTAGTGAACAGAACAGGCTTAAAGGATGATTGGGATCAGGACATAAAAAAAACACAAGTGGCATTAGGACTGTATTTCACCTGCACTCATCCTGAGGCCAGAGAACATATTAGGGGGAAAAATTGGAACCAAAGTAGATTCAAAATCATATGTCTCAGAGCAATATTATCCTTTTGAAAATTGCAGTGACCTCTAAAGAGAAAGTGAAAAGTGCATAAGGTGATAAAATACTCAGCTGAGACCCTTATGGAATCACACCTGGATCAGAGCAATGGCTTCCCAACCCAGGGTCTTGCCTCTACTCACCCATCCCCCAGTTTTTCCTGCGTGAAGGGTGAACATTCATCTCCCAAAACTTTTCTTCCATCATCCCCTGCTCAGTAAAAGTTACATGCATACTTGCTGCAACTCCTAGAAAGGGAACTTCATTTATCTAACTGTCCCCACTCCTCAGTATAGAACTTGGCTCAAGTCAGGATATTCACTTACTCTTGGACCAACAAGACATAAGGAGGCCCAGCAAGAACAGGAAGGATGTGAGCTTCAATTGACCAGTGGTAGGTCTCATTCTTTTTCCCAGCCCATCTGTAAAAAAGGATAATACCAAACCTCAGAGAAGTTGTAATGACAAAATGGCAAAATGTGTCTAAAGTGTTCGGTGTTACAGAATCAGGAACTCGCTAAAAATTCATTGAAAATATTTTTTGCTTATTAATCATTTCCTGTTTTCCAAATTGTCTGTAATGTGCTATTTATACTTTAATACTTTAAAATGTATAATTAAAAAAAGAAGACTAGTCTATCACCTTATCAAAACTAGGGAACATCAAAGGGCATCTCAAGGAAACCTGTAGGGATCTGATGAAGAAGGACCGGCCCAGAGAAGTCCTAAGAGTGGGTAGCAGTGATATTTACTGGTCGGTCTCCTTTTGTTTGCAAAATAGCTACACAAACTCTTCCCATCATCTGCATTTTCTGTGACATCAAAGCTGTGTTGTGACTTCAAATGACAACAGCAGCTCTGTAGAAGGCTCAACTAGAAGACATGAGTTTCAAAGGGCACAAAAACCCACCCCATAGAAAGTTCCAGCTTTTCAAAATATCTGTGTTGGAATGAATGATACTCATTGCCTGTACAGTTCATGTTTTCAACCTGTTCTACAGTGTGGCAAGGCTGACATCACACAGCTGGTTTTGCACCAAGTTACATGATCATAGCTTAGATTCACTTCGTGATGATACCAGGCGTGAGCTATGCAGGAGGCTGTGTGGGGAACATTTGCTAGGTATGCTATTCTGTTTTCCTACATTCTTTTCTCCCAAGAAACTGAACTTCTATGTGGCTATTCCAGTTTCTTCATGAAACTAAGGTAAGCTTTCATCTTCAGAGAAGTAATTAAAAAAGGAAATGAAATTGAAAAGGAGGTTAAATTATGGTCATCTTTTTGCTGCCCAAATTCAAATGTCCATTGATCTTCAGGACATAATAAACACAGAAATGATAACATATAAAGACTAGAGAAAGCAAGACCAAATTTAGGATCAGAACAAGAGACTATATTAAGAAAACAGAAGATGGTTGATAAGTGGAAATGGTAAATTTGTTCTATTGAAAAACACCAGTATATTCTGGAAACAACAGGAGAACAAAGAATAAGGTTTTCATTAATATACTCTTTGAGAAGCAGAGCACCATAATCCAAAAAGAATTCTACTCGTAACTTTGTATATGACACAGAAAAATGAATGCCTGTCACAAAAGAATCAAGAATACAACAATTCACTAAAATGAATATTTTAGGCAGTAAGACAGAAAACTTTCACTATTAGGAAACCAAATGTCTGATTATGCATCTGAAGAGACCTGGTGTCCAAGTGGTGACGGGAAATTAAAAAAATAAAAAAATAAAAATAAAAACCTATCTCATTCAACTTTAGATTCACCTTTTTTTTGCACCTCACACATTGATCCAGTCCAGAGAAAGGGCTATAGGTGTTTTCTAGGCCAGGGTCCACTGCATCCTGAACATAGGGTTGTTTTAAACCAACACTGTGTGGAGCTATTGCCTTAACAGAATCTGATGGCCAAGGCCAGAAACCCCGGTATGACTCAGACTGGGGAGAAAAATATTAAGTTTCAGATCATGCCACAGACAGAAAATTAAACAAAGACTCAGAGAGCTCAAAATTTCAAAAAGAAATAGCTTCAGCAACCTGAACCATTAGTTTACTAGAGTCTATTGAAAAAGGAGGCTTTTGGTAAGTTTCCAAATAAACTTTATAGACCCAAATTAAATAGGTTGTTATTAGAGACTTGGAAAAGATTCAAAATATCCTAACCTCTTACCATATTTCTGCCAATACCTTTTATTTATCTCTTGCTGCTGCTTCCTCAATGTCTCTACTTTCCCATAATAAGCATGCCTGACCCTCTCTACATTTTCCCATATAAGAAATGTATCCATTCTTTTAAATAGTTGTTTTATTTTATGTTTGGTGCATTTTGTGTCCTTTCCAAGAAAATTTTGCCTTTTCCAAGTCGCAAAGACATTCTCCCATGTTTTCTTTTAGAAGCTTTATAATTTTAGCTCTTACATTTTATGATCCATCTTGAATTAATTTGTGTGTATAATGAGAGATAGGAGTAGACATTACTTTTTTCTGCATGCTTAGCCCAGTTGTTCAAACACCACTTGTTGACAAGACTTTCCTCTCCCCATTGAATGGCCTTTGCACCTGCATTGAAAAATAGTTGATCATATATGTATGGGTTTATTTCTGGACTCAGTTTTGTTCTGATGTTGTATTTATGTATTTTTAAGCCAGTATCACACTGCCTTTACTGCCTTTAGTACCTAAAATTTGTAGGAATCCACTTTTAGATGTCACAGATAGTTTGATGCAGAGGCCAAAGACCTAAGTTGTAGGGTCGACTCTGGAATTATCTAGCTGTGAAATTTTGAACAAGTCATCCAATTTGCCATGCCTTAATTTATTCACCTGCAAAATAGAAGGAAGATCAGGGTTATAAACCGAAATACTTGCAGATAATTTGAATCAACTAATCTGTTATAACACAATAGAGAATGGTGGGAGTGTGCCAAAATTCATGTCCCATCTAAAGAAGAAAGTTACCACTCAATTAATTCTAGCTTGCAGGAATGTAAGCTTGCTGCTTCGAGATCATCTGATTTTTCCAAAGAAGCCAGAAACCTGCATTTTTATGGGAAATCTTCTGACTTTTAAAGCATTGTGCAAGCCAAAGGAAACACAGATTCTCAGCCCTTGAGCTGCCAGTTTGAGATCCATGAGCTAGCAAATCTTTCAGAATACTAATACCTATTGAAAGAGTTATTATAAAGAATAAATGAGTTAACATATAAAAATGCCTAGCACTGTGCCCAGTACATAATACACAGTTAGTAAATATTCTATCTTTTATCCCAAGTTAAACATTCCACAGTTTGTATCCCAAATCTTACCACTAGGCTTGCTCTTCTTATAAACTAAGAGCCATTTCCTCACTCAGGTCCAACTATTAGTTCTCCCGCCATTGAGTTCACAATCGTTCCTGAGTTGCCCCTCTGGAACCTCCCTCCACTTTCTCCAGCCCTGTCTGTACACAGGTTGGCTGACTTATGTGACCTTCATGAACGGGCCTGTCTGTCATTGGCCAATGGGCACATCAACAAAAGATTCAACAGGGGAGAAGTGTGAAGTCAGAGTATGTATTCCCTAGTGCCCTACCTGTTGAGTCAAAGAGTTGATTATGGCCTAGAGTCATAGCTTTCTTAGGCTGCTCCCATATAGACAATTAAAGAAAGAAGTGGTTAATAAATCTCATGTTCTTTTAAACCCTGTCCACTCATTTAAAAAAATTACTCAGAGTGTGCTATATCATCTTGTGCATAGACATTGTCTAACACTCCAACCTCTCACTCTAAATAAAAGTCCCTCTTCTGTTCCCTTTCTCAATCAGCAGTGCCCCTATTCTGCCAATCAACCAGCCTTTAAATGATGATCCTCTAGTGAAAAGAAAGGTTCTCATGGCACCTCAATGTCTTAACTCATCCCTAAGGGTGAGCCAGGAAAAAAGGCAAGAAACGCCACCCACAAAGAGTAGGGGGATTGGTGAAGCTCAAGAATACTGAGCTAGCCACAATTTCTGGTATGAAATTTCAAATGGAATAACACTTACTGCTTTTGTGATTGCAACTTAATTCCCATCTTTATTTAACCAGGCCAGTAAAAGCTCTGGGCTGCTCTGTGTAATCCTCCCTTCTCTCCTTTATGAATATTTTCGCTTCACTCATGCCTGGAGCCACCAGCACTTTCCCTGGCACTGGGTACACTCTGAATTGGTCTTTCCACACCATCAGTGGAAGATCTCCTCTCCAGCCTCAACTTAACAGAGAAAGCTGTTTGGCCTCCCATGGACCTAAGCTATATATAGGCTATTTCTGGAGTCTTACAGTTTTCCACGTGGTTCACCCTAGCTTACTGCTATTTTGTACTGGAATTTCAAGCAGAATTCTGTGCTAATAATAGTATTACTCTGCTTCCTCTTGCCTCCTTTTTATGTATCTTCCTTAGTGACTTCAGAAGCAGGAGGCTTAGATGGACTAAGAATCTGTAGACTCCTGATTTTACTAGTATAAATTCCAATGTAACACAAAATCAATACAAAATATTGGGCATCAATTTTTATTCATGCCAATTCTTCATCTCCAGTGTTCACTCTATCACATGCCCTCAGTTTCTTGATTCAAAATGCCACTCCTATCTGTCTTCTGTTCTGCATTCTTACCTCCACTCCATTTGTCTTGGGCCTGACCCATCATGCCAATCCAGTTAGAAGAAACTTTGCTCTTTCCCATCCATCTTACCCACCCCTGCCAGATTCACCTTTCTTGTAGAACATTTCCACCAAAACTCTTTATTATATATTACTTCAAATATAAATTCTGGCACAGCTTTTAATGTTCTTATAATATGCACAGCCAATCTCAACCCCCCTGACGATAAGAGGGGGAGAGCAGAGTCTTCCCCATGTTTCTTCTACATACCATGCTCATATCTACCTCCAAGTTGTGCCTTTCCTTGAGATATCCTATCATCTTCCTTCTACCTATAACCAGGCCCTGTTCAGTTCATATTCTACTTTCTAATTTAATGCTTTACTTCTTTGACCAATATTTAACTTTTCCTATAAACTCGCATGTACAGATGATGTTGATGCTACTTAGCTGGGGTCACACTTTGAGAACCCAGCTCTATTCCAGCCTTCTCATTTTACAAATGAGAAAATGAGGCTCAAGAGAGTTGAACTGATTTGCTCAAACACTCATCACTAATTAGCTCCTCTGATCCCACCTATCATTATTACTCTGCTGCCCCTCTCTGATAACTAAAGACCATAGCAGAAGTTTTCACTTTATTAACCTTACAGAAAGCAGTATTATAAGTATTATAGGTGTTACCCATGTTTATGCATGAATAGGTGAGAGGAGGGAATATATCTCTGGACAGGGAGGCTATACAGGAAATTACCCAAGCATAAAGTCATCAATCAGTTTGAAAACCACTTGTATTAGTTACCTATTTCTGGGTAACAAATCCCCTCATTTTTTTTTTCTTTTTTTATGTCATATTCCCCAAAAAGGTGGAAGGCCCTGGGCTGCAGGATATAGAAGCCTTAAACCTAGAAGTTCAAACAGTGAGCATGCATTATCTCAGTTTCTGTGCATCAGGAATTCAGTCCTGGCTTGACTGGATGCTTTGCTTTAGGGTCTCTCACAATGCTGCAATCAAGGTGTTATATCTGGTTGAGGTTTCAGCTGAAGGCTTGACTGAGCTGGGATCTGTTTCTAAGTTCACTTACATGGTTTTGGGAGGATTCAGTTCCTCAGGGCTTTTGGACTGAGGGCCTCAGTTCCTCATTACCTATTGGCAAGAGGCCTTCTTCAGTTCTTTGCCATATGGGTGTCTGAAATATAATAGCTTACTTCATCAAAGCCAGAAAAATAGAGGCAGAGAGAATGTGCCGGCAAGGTAGAAGTCACAATCTTTTGAGACCTGACCATGAAAGTGACATCCCATCACCTTTCCCTTATTCCATTGGTTATAAGCAAGTCACTGGATTCCGCCCATTTCCAAGGTAAGACATAAAAATGCAATATAACAGTTGCAATGAACAATCATTTATCTGGTGCTTTGCTCAAAAAATAACCATTTTCTTTTAGATCTCATACATAGTCTAGAAGGCCATTTTCTTTGCCTTTACCAAGAGAATATATATCTCTTCTTGACCTTAGAAGGCTCTCCTATATCTTTCAAAACTAAATATACCTTGAAGATATATGTCATAGACCTCCTCAAGTGATACTATTCCTTAGATAGCTGACTACAAGAGGGTACTAGTAAATAAGCTCATTTCTTTTTAGTAAACATTTACTTACCACTAACTGTATGTAAGGTATATGCCAGGCTCCAAAGACTCAATAGGGAAAAAGACAAAAAGGAGCTACTGCTCTAATAGTCCTTCAGATATACCAGGGGAAACAGACATTTTAAACATTAAAGATAATCAGTGTGCAAAATGCTTTAAAGGTAGAATACAGACTGTTATAGAAGAATATAACAGTGGGTTTTAACCTTAAAAAGGTGTATAAAAAGAAGTGATAATTAAGCTGAGATCTGAACAGAGCATTGAAATTTGCATATTCTGTTTCCTCATACAGGCCAACGGGGAAAACAAGGTATTCCAGGCAAAGTCTCCAAGGTGAGAAAGCTAATTTGATTGGAAAGATTACAGAAAATAGAAAATAAACAAACAATGAAAACCATCTCTCGACATGACTGAGAACTAGCAAAACAGTTATCATTGATTATATGCAGTTGAGTCAACAGTTTTAACTCAGTCCTGGGTCTGTCACACTTGGTGGTTTGGTTCCAGACTTAACCTGACTCCTGGACAAGAGCATGTCTCTGAAGAGTAAAGCTCATAGATCACTCTTTTCCTTACTTAAAATATGGTGAATATCCAGTTATTAACTTTGGGACAATTTTCAAATTTTCCAAAACAAAACTAGGTCAAAGGCATTCCCCATGGGTTGAAAAGGGTTATGCAGAAAAGCTGCACACTTTTCATGGAGAACAGTTCCTCCATGGAGTAAAGGAATCAACTAACCAAGAAAGAGAGGTTTTAAAGATTAATCATTGGTAATTTTCATCAATGATGAGTCATTAGTGATACATTATTCACGATCCCCTTTCCAACAACAATAGATAAAAGGATGCATCAGAAAAGAGAAGCTGTGAGTAAGCTAGGATGACAGCCACTCAAGAGAACTGGACCCTAGAACTACCTGGAAGGTAATGCATTTGCCAAATAGAAAATACTTTTCAAAGCATTTTTACAGTGACATCTAGTGGAGATTAAAATTACTGCACAAAAGTCCCAACACCTGGGTTCTAGTCTTTACTTTGACACTAGTTCAGGCCAAAAAGCCCATTCCAGCTCTCCAGTTCCAAAACACCTTTTCTCAGTGAGTAACACTAAATATTATTTTTGGTATTAGAATAACCTTTAAATCTCCTTTATCTATAATCTGGAGATAAACAACAGCTACCTCTCATGGTTGTCAATGTGAATAAAAATAAAGTGTTTTTCATAGGCAGTAAACTCTGAGACATTGTTCTTAGCAATATTTTAGGGGGTATGTCTTCTCAGGCAAGAGAAACAAAGGAAAAAATAAACAAATGGGACTACATCAAACTAAAAATGTTTTTCACAGTAAGAAAACCATCAAGAAAATGAAAAGACAACCTACCAAATGGAAGAATATATTTGCCAATGATACATTCAATAAGTGATTAATAACTAATATATATAAGGAACTCATACAATACCATCAATATCAAAAACATCCAATGGATTAAAAAATGGGCAGAGGACCTGAATAGGCATTTTCCCCAAGAGGAGATACAGATGGCCAATAGACATATACTAGTAAAAACATGGTAAAGGCACGGACATGCTCCCAGGTCCAAACTGGAATTACAACTAAACTACAGAAAAACTTACTGAATAATCAGCGAAAGACTTGCTGGAGAGAATCCTGATAACCGAGGACCAAAAGTGGAGACCGCATAGAGGCTGGTAGGAGGGGCAGAGGCACGAAAGGGCTGACCAGACCCCCACAGGCAGCAGCTGAAGTTCCAGAGAGATATCTCAGCTGTGGGGGGTTGCCACTGAGAACTCTGGCATCTAATTACGAAGCTGGGCCCCACAGCAGAGAGCAGCAGAACTGAGAAGGGTACCCACATAATATTTGGCTGTGAAAAGCAGCAGGGTAGCTGTCTGCCAGGGAGAGATGGTTGGAAATTCAGGCACCCTCTTAAAGGGCCAATGCATAAAATTCCCTGTGAAGCCAACCATCATGTGCTCTGAAAGAGGAACAGCAGAGTGGACTGGAGCTGGATGACCAGACCCAGGATCTAGGGTTAGAGCTCAGAAGGCAGACACCCCAGTTTCCTGTGCTGAACCATTCCCTCACATTTCAGAGGTCATCTTTCTCACTCAGACAATTGCTATACTAGTACAGATGGCATTGCTTAGGGCAGTGATGGTGAACCTATGACACGCGTGTCAGCACTGACACGCATAGCCATTTCTGATGACACGCGGCCGCATGCCGAGGATGAAACATTTGCTGCTCCTGAGGATGAAACATTTGCGACTAGAGTCTTGGAGTTAGTTTTTTCCTCAAAGTGACACACTACCCGAGTTATGCTCAGTTTTTTGGCGAAGTTTGACACACCAAGCTCAAAAGGTTGCCCATCACTGGCCTAGGGGGAGGGGGGGGGGGGGAAGAGGAAGGGGGAAGGGGGAAGAACACAGCTGACCCACCCTATTGGAAAACTCCTTGCCCCTTACAAGACTGAGAATAACAATTAGCCTCCAGGCAGAAACAATTACTCTACCCTATTGAAAAAAATCTCTTGCCACACCTGTGGATTATTGCCACAGGGCAGATTGAGAGGAATCCCATCAGTCTGCAGCCAGATACGGTCTCTGGAGGCTTTGAGTTTTTGCCTGATATAATTAATCAAAAACAGTATTTGGCACTGTCCTGCACTAGAGATTGAGAGGCATAGTAAATGTACCTAATACACAGTCACAAACCCAAACAGGCAACCAAAATGAGGAAACAAAGAAACAACCCACAAATGAAAGAACAAGAGAATTCTCCAGAAGAAGAGATAAATGAAACAGAGATAAGAAATTTATCTGAAACAGACTTCAGAATAATAATGGTAAAGATGCTCAACAGCATGAGAAAAGATATAGTAACTATGAGGAAAGAACAGTTGGAAATAAAGAATGACATAGCACAAATAAAGAACACATTGGAAGGAATACACAGCAGATTAAGGGAAGCTGAGGACCGAATCAGTGAATTAGAAGATAGGGTTGAAAAAATCACTCAAACAGAACCAAAAAGAAAAAAACAATTTAAAAACAGGACAGCTTAAGGGAGATGTGGGACAACATGAAATGAAGCAATCTTTGAATAGTAGGTGTGCCAGAAGAAGCAGAAAGGGAGAAAGGGAAAAGGGAGATAATGGCAGAAAACTTCCCTAACCTGGTAAAGGAAAAAATCACATAAGTACAGGAAGCACAGAGAACCCCAAGCAAGAAGAACACAAACAAGCCCATGCCCAGATACATCATAATTAAAATGCCAAAAATTAAAGACAAAAGAGAATTTTTTTTTACATTTTAATTTCTTTATTGGTTAAGGTATTACATATTTGTCCTCATCCCCCCATTACCTTCCCACCCACCCCCACCCCCCACTCCTGCCCTCACCCCCTTGTTGTCTGTGTCCACCAGTTAGGCTTATATGCATGCATACAAGTCCTTTGGTTGAAGAGAGAATCTTAAAGGCAGCAAAAGAAAAGTAAACTGTTACCTACAAAAGAGTTCCCATAAGGCTGACATCTGATTTCTCATCAGAAACTCTATAGGCGAGAAGGAATGGCATGAAGTACTCAAGGTAATGGAAAGCAAGGATCTGAAACCAAGATTACTATATCCAGCAAGGCTATGATTCAAAATAGAGTTTCCTGGACAAAAAAGGCTAAAGGAGTATATCACCACCAACCCAACATTACAAGTAATGCTAAAGGGACTTCTGAAATGAGAAGAAGAAATAGAGAGAAAAACCTAGACATACAGAATTAAAATGGCAATAAACAAATACCTATAAATAATAGCCTTAAATGTAAATGGATTAAATGCTCCAATCAAAAAACATAGGCTAGCTGAATAGATACAAAAACATGACCCAACTATATGCTGTGTACAAGAGACCTACCTCAGAACAAAAGACACACACAGGATGAGAGTGAAGGGATATGCAGGAAGCCACCGCTTGCCGATACTATCATGAGAGTGCACCAAGGAACACGGAAGGCCAATGGACCAAGGGCTGATGCTAAGCACCGATTGTTCTTGTTGAGATAGTGGTGGCTCAAAGCAATTTCCTGACCTGATAGCCTCCAAGTAAATGTTTACTGGACCTTACTGATCTTTACTGACCTTAGAGACAGTCTGCCTGCTTCCTGTTTGCCGTGCTTTACTGAGGGCAAGATGTGTATCTAAAACTGAATAAAAGCAGATGGGACCCAGTTTAGGAGTGTCTCTTCAAGAAAGAGGCTCCACCTGACTCCCAATGCCTTCTAAATTTATATTTCTTGTATAACATTTTCATTTGTGCATTGGCCCCTCCTTCAGATCCTGAACCCCGCTGCAAAGGTCACAGCAGGGTCAAAAATTTTTTTCCATGCAAATGGAAAAGAAAAAAAGCTGGAGTAGCAATACTCATATCTGACAAAATAGACTTCAAAATGAAGGCCATAACAAAAGACAACAAAGATTACTACATAATACTAAAGGAATCAACCCAACAAGAGGATATAAACATATATGCACCCAATAAAAGAGCACCTAAATTTATATATACATATACATACATATATAGATATATATATATATATATATATACACATACATATATGTGTGTGTGTGTGTGTGTGTGTGTGTGTGTATATATAACTTCTAGAAGACTTTAAAGGAGAGATTGACAACAATACAATCATATTAACACCCCCACTGACGTCAATGGATAGATCTTTCAGACAAAAAATTAACAAGGAAACAGTGACTTTAAAGGACACACTGGATCAAATGGATTTAATTGACATTTATAGAACATTTCACTGCCAAGCTACAGAATATACATTCTTCTCAAGTGCACATGGGTCATTCACAAAGATAGACCACATATTAAGACACAAAACAAGTCTCTATAAGTTCAAGAAGACTGAAATCACATCAAGCATTTTCTCAGATCACAGTGGAATTAAATTAGAAATAAACTACAGTAAAAACATCCCCAAACATTCAAACATATGGAGGCTCAATAGCATATCATTAAACAATGAATGGGTTACCAACAAGATCAAAAATGAAATCAAAAACTTACTGGAAACAAATGAAAATGAACAAACAACAACCCAAAATCTCTGGGACACAGCAAATGTTCATAGCATTATAGGCATACCTCAATATACAAGAAAAAATACCAATAAACTATTTGACCCTACAACTTAAAGAACTAGAAAGAGAACAACAAGAATAACCTAGAGTAAGTAGAAGGAAGGAAATAATAAAGATTAGAGCAGAAATAAATGACATAGAGACTAAAAAAAAATAAATACAAAAATGAAGAGCTGGTTCTTTGAAAGGATAAACAAGATTGATTAACCAGTAGCCAGACTCAAAGAAACAAAGAGAGAAGACTCAAATAAGTAGAATCAGAAATGAAAGCAGTGAAGTAACCACTGACACCACAGAAATACAAAGGATTATAAGAAAATACTATGAACAACTATCTGCCAACAAGCTAGACAATGAGAATGAAGTGGACAAATTCCTAGAAAAATACAATCTCCCAAAACTGGATCAGGAAGAAGCAGAAAACCTGAATAGGCCAATAACAACTGATGAAATAGAAGCAGTAATCAAAACACTCCCAGCAAACAAAAGCCTGGTTCCGGATGGCTTCACAGGGGAGTTTTACCAAACATTCAAAGAAGAACTAACACCTATTCTTCTCAAACTATTCCAAAAAATCCAAGAGGAAGGAACACTTCCAAGCTCTTTTTATGATGCCAGCATTATCCCCATCCCAAAACCAGATAAAAACACTACAAAAAAAGAGAATTACAGGCCAATATGCCTGATGAACATAGATGCTAAAATTCTCAACAAAATATTAGCAAACTGGATCCAGCAATACATTATAAAGATCATTCACCATGACCAAGTGGGATTTTTTTCAGGGAATAAAAGGTTGGTTCAATATTCGTGAATCAATAAACATGATACATCACAGAAACAAATTAAAAGACAAAAATCACATGATCATATCAATAGTCGCAGAAAAAGCATTCAACAAAATCCAATACCCATTTTTTATAAAAACCCTCAGCAAATTGGGAATAGAGGGAGCATATCTCAACATGATGAAGGCCATATATGACAAACCTACGGCAAAAATCATACTCAATGGGCAAAATCTAATACAAATAACATTGAATGTAAACAATAATTAAAAAATAAATAAATAATGTAATTAATTTTTTTAAGAGAAAACAAAGGCAGTACTTGCAAACAAGATGCTTATGGATGTAAATTCCTTTCACACATTTTCCATCAAGTCATCAGCTGGTTTTAGGGATCGAACAATTCATTCTTTACTACTGGACCATGTGAACTAGGGTTCTGGCTCTTCCAAAGTTTCTTAATCCCCTCCCCCAGCATCCTATCCTGACACTGTTCACTCCAAGGAAGGAACTGGTTCCAATCAGATTTTCCATCACAAGACAGACATCTCTGGCTAATCTTTTCCTAGAAGTTGCTATAAGGATATTCATGCTTCTGTTTGCTCCTTACAGAAAAACCTATAGTAACTGATCTTCCCACGGGTCACCCAACAGAGAAAAAAGCTGCAACAGGCTGTTTACTCTTGACCCAGAAGATAATTTGCCCAGCTGATATTTCTTTCTGCACATATCCCTCCTATACTTCTCTCAGCTTCAAACAAACACCTTTTGTTTGTTGGTTTTGTTTTTATTCATCAGGACATCAGTCTGTGACCTTACAGTATGAGACAGCTTTTTGCCTCTGTATCCTGTATATCTAAGTGAGTGAAACCTGGAATCTGGGAGAACAATAAAGAACAACTAGGTTTTAATTCAATGCTTCTGAAAAAAAATAAGTATATGTACCCTATTTCTCTGTCAATGTTCATTCTTAGGTGGAGGGATGTGTCATCACTTCTAAAAGGCTTCCTCTCTCCATGTTGTTGGTTTGTTCCTCTCAGAGGCAAAAATAATAATATCTTCCTCAGCAAAGGTGATTTTCATCCCATGAAGCCTGTAGACAATTGAATTGATTTTTCAGGCCAAAATAATTTTGGAGTCTATCTATCTCCTCAGGATAATCACCTTCACCAAATCATTTTGTCATCTGTTTGCTGCGGATTTCTATAACAGAGAAGATTGTAGGACTTTAAACTTAAAAAATAGATAGATGATAGATAGATAGATAGATAGATAGATAGATAGATAGATAGATAGATGATAGACAGATAGATAGATTCCATCCTCTTTATTGAAAGCACTTTGAAAGAGAAAACTCTGGATATAGACTAACACAATGTCATCCATGTAAGGGTAGAAGTTAAATGCGTTCTTATTTTTCTTATTTTTTTAACTCTCTAGATTAGTTTTCTCCAATAGCTCTACAACAATGACCCTATAGCTAGTAAAATTTAGTAAAAGTGAGAGGGAGACATATAAACTAAGCATATTGAAGACAATTTTTTCACATGCACTTTTATTCCCATTGGAACATTGAGAAAGAGGCTGAAAACATGAATCTTGCTTTTTCACTGTAAAATCAATGCATGTACTGGTTAAAAAAAAAAAAAAAAACAGCATGCAATGTACAGAATTTAAGCTGAAAAGTAAATCTTCCCCTACCTTTATCCCTACACACATTCTATATATACAGTTTTATATATAAATAAAATCCTATTAACTTTGCTTCTTCCATATAATATATTTTGGATATCTTTTTATACCAACACTTATAAATCTACCTCATTTTAAGTGGTCACATATCATGAATATTTATGCATATACCATAATTTTTTATACAGACCCTGACTCATATTTTTTTCCAAAATGATAGCAAATAACAATTACAAAATACATGTCAAAGAATATTTTTTAAGATATACATTTATATTTTGAGATGGAAAAAAAACTCCATGGTATATTTGAGCAGTGGAATTATTGGGTCAAAGTGGTAAGAGGGGGAGGAGAGAGGGTGCAAAGCCTTCCTGGTTGATATGTTTACAAATAAAATGGACAAGCAGATGCTGTGTCCATTTTTCATTCTTTTTTTTAATCTTCCTTTCCCTCTTTTTGTCATTTGACAAACATTTGAGTGCCTGCTGTGAAATAGGTACCATGCTTAATACCAACTATAACAGAAAATAAGAAGGAGTCCTTGCCTTTTCAAGCTTACAATCTACAGATGAGATTACTGCATTTTGATGGATTAAATAAACATTTCCTTCACTTTATGTCTCTTTGTATTTCTAAATAAAATGGTTAGAAAAAGTATCATTTCTAAATGGCTCTAAAGAAGAATACTTCCAGTGCAGGGGCCACCAACTATAACATCCTATAGGACCAAACAGGTAAAAAAAAAATTGACTGGAACAGCTCATGTCCAAAAAATATGAAGAGGTAGGGACTATGGATAACTGGAAACATAAGTCTCATCCAAATTGGGGAAGTGCTACTCAGCTCTCACTGATAATTTTCATGCAGCAATGCAGAGCTATTTGTTAAATCCTTGAATTTTTCAAGAGAAAGTGTAAATCTCACTTGTAATACAATTGCCTCATTTTTGAAACATCATGCAGCCCAATCAGGAAATATCTGAAAGCTAGATGCAGCCAGTGAACTGCCAGTTCATGACTCTACTCTTTTTTTTTTTTTAAACCTTCCTATCGATATATGGCAAAAGACCCCAGCTCAAGTTTTATTCTTGATCTTTTAGAAGCCAAATGTGTGACTATCACTGGTCCATTTATTTTATAGATTCTTACAGCAATAGTGAATGGCAGGGATGTATTATCCAAATATAATTCTATAAAAATGCTCCTTTTAAGTTGTCTCTTAGGTCCAGTAAGGGAGGTCAAGTTTTGGGAAGTAATGCTATGGGTCGTTATCAGAGCTGATTTCTATGGTTGCACTGGAGTTACCATGGAAAAACCTAGAACTTCTTTCTGACCAGTTTAATCCACATCCTGGCTTGACCACCTGAACCTCCCTTTCAGCTTGTCCATTTGCTTGAGACTAGTGAATATCATGGTGATGACTTCCTTTGCAAATCACATGGGGGCTTGACCAAGCATCACAGTCACATCTCAAAAACAGATGATATTTTTGGCAGGTTATACCTGTGGTTTATCAAACTATTCTTCCAGGTCTATCTTCCAGCTAAATATGTGGGTCACAAGAAAGTTATAGCTACCCTCTGGAGCAGCATTTTCTAAAATATGTTCTATGGAATTATAGAACCAAGATGCTCACTGGAAAAAGAGAGGGGGGAGGACACTCCATATTCATGCATATTTAGGAAATACAGCAAGGTATACTCAACACACAAACATGCAATACAAACATACATATACATTTTTTGAAATTTCTTAATAAAATTAGCATATTAAAAGGTCTAAGAAGTTATAAGTATAGGATATGATGAATTTTAACAGTGTTTTCCAAATTTATGCAACCAGGAAATGCAGAAATGCCTTAGGGAGGACTAACAATATGGTTTCCCCACAAAGGTCAAGTCATATTTAATAAAAACAATATATATTTTGATTTATGTTTAAATATATTTTGAATAGATTTATGTTTCTGCTATTTGTCTACCGAACTTTCTGCACTTTAGGACACAGTCAAGTGTGGGACGCCAGCAATGTCAACCTTATGGGCAGGTTAGGAATACAATATATTCCCTACCTTAAAGTAACTGGATAAGAAAAGCAACAGCTTTCAGACAAGGTCCATGATCATCCTCCAAAGGAGAAATTCAAAGGAGAGAAAAATGAGGAAGGTCAAGCAATGAGGCTGAGAACAGAGAAAAAGTCATTGGTGAGTGACTAGTGTCCTTGGAGAGAGCAGTGGAAGCAGTGGTTACACCTGACAACATCCAGTCAAACCTAAATTTAGAATCTACTGTCAGAAATCTCTGAGCTCTAGATAAAACAGTGAGCTATAAAGCTGCAATGTGTTTAAAAAAAAATGCTTTCATACTGTTCTTTTCAACTCTGCAGAGAGCAGTTAAATGCTGTATTTCTCCAAGTGCATGTATGAATTTGTCTCTGCTGCTTCTGAGCAGGAATTGAAGGATGCTCTCAAAATGCCTTACCTTTTCCCTAAGACACAGGGCTTCCTGTAGCTGCCCACAAGAGCATTTGCTCAGCCCAGCTCTGCATGTTGGCAAGGCCAGGCTGAGGGAAGTCCCATCGCTCTTTAGCTGCAGGTATTCTCTGTCTGGCCTGACAGCTGGAAGACTGCACAGCTCTGATGTGCTGGGACCAGTAAGCCCCAAGGGCAGCCTTGAGGGGACCAGGGAAGCTTCGAATCCTTTGAACCTGGCTCCCTGCTGGCCTTAGATGTCCTCACCAAGGGAAATAACAATGACAGCAGCAACAATCTGTATTTTCCATACACTAAACAAGGCTACAATGTCTTACTCTTTCTTACATTTGAATTTTTACTATTCACCCAACCCCTGTAAGCAGGTCATTGGCTACTTGGTAGGCTTTATCTCCTCGTCTGGTTCATTCCTACTCACACTTTGAGGTCTTCAAATGTGTTATTTGCTTTGGAGAAGTTGTCCTGACTGTTGAAGCACAAACAAACTTCCCTCAGTTACACATTGCCATGACTGTCTTCCAAATGTTTCACATATGACCTTCGCCTTGTCATTAAAATCCAAGGTCTCTAAAAAATAATGGTCAAAGTAGATGCTTACTTAGCATAGGTTGAAAGAAGAAAAGGGGGAGCATTTTGTCATGACACAAAGGAGAACACAATGATTCTGAGAGATTCTATTATCCATAATTAACTCCACTTGCCATCCCCACTTCCCTCTCCCCACTTTTAATGGGATGCCATCCAGATTTCTAATAGCAACCATCACTTTAGTATAGAGATTTCATTAGAAGTAAAAGCCAGAACAATAAATATTTGTCAAGGGACAAAATACCAGGAGAAGTTCTATATACCATTAGTGAAGAGCTCATTTACAGCTGAGGCTTAGGATCAATCTGATTTTCTTTTTTATGGAAAAATGCATATACCTGATTTAATGCCCATGACCTGGCTTGTGAAGCTGGGCACTCAGGTATCCTCTCCAGACTCCAGCTCCCTAGTCTGTAAATGCAGGTGGTGGAAGGAGACATGCGTTTGACATTTATTTAAAGTCCATGACCCACCGTCTACATTGAAATTTTAAGTATTGAATTTGCAAAATAAAATGATCTCACTTACTATTTAATACAAAAAGTGTTCCATGATGAAGGACCTGCTTCGATCTAAAACAATGGGAGGAGGCATTTGGCTATTTTAGAGCATATATTCTAATCAACCTACCTACCTATCTACACTTTTGGAAAACAGTTTAATTGGAGAACTGGGGAGATTGGGTTTGATCACAATCCCAAATGCCACTCGGTATGTTCTTTGCCTGTGCAGAGTGGCTCTTTACAATGTCACTGTCTCCTCATTCCAAATGCAATTTCAAAACAAGCAAAGTCAGAGATGCCACTTCCATTGGAGATTTTTGGAGATTTTCTTTATCAAATGATTCACCCTTGAATACCCTTCGCTTGCTCTTGTCATTATCCCTACTTTCTGCCTCTACCTCCTTCAACCACTCACCATCAGCCTATGTGACTGCCCTGTTCTCTATCCAAATACTTCTCCACATGATCATCTTTCCTGAGCACTCAGGACCAGGACGTCTCCCAGTTGTAACAGGCTACCTCCCCTAATGAAATGAAAGTGGGCTCCTCCAGCCTTCTGTGTGGAAGGATAAGCCAATCTTATTACACTTGCCTGAGTGCATTACATCTTAGTGTTCCAGCAGTTCCTCTGCCTGGAACAACTGTTGCTCAACTCTTGGCATAACTAAATTATTCTTATCCCTCACATCTCAACCCACATACTACTATCTTCATGAGGCCTTTGCTGATCCCCACCCCTCCAACAACTGCCATCTTCCATTATCTCCTTATATATTCTTCCAAAATAACTTTACTAATTACATCATGCTTGATATTTACTTTTTTAAATTTATTTTTTATCTTGTTTTCCCCATCACCATTTATCCCCTCTCTGTCCTCTTCCACCTCCACCCCCTAGGATCCTCCTGCCCACAATCACCACACTGTTGTCCATGTCCATGAGTTCTTTCTTTCTTTTTTTCTTTTTTGCTCAATTCCTCCACCTCTGCAACCCCTCCAACTCCACCACCAGAGCTGTCTGCCTGCTCTCTATCTATGAGTCTGTCTCTATTTTCCTTGATAACTCAGTTTGTTCACTAAATCCCATATATGAGTGAAATCATATGTTACTTGTCTTTTTCTGTCTGGCTTATGAAATTACTTTCTCAATCTCTACCATTATCTTAGACTAGAGGCCCCATGCACAAAATTCGTGCATGGGGGGGGGGGGGGAGAAGGGGAGGAGTCCCTCAGCCCGGCCTGCACCCTCTCCAATCCAGGACCTCTCAGGGGATGTCCAACTGCCTCTCACAATCTGGGACTGCTGGCTGCTAACCGCTCACCTGCCTGCCTGCCTGATCGCCCCTAACCCCTCTGCCTGCCTGCCTGCCTGCCTGCCTGATGCCCCCTAACCCCTCTGCCTGCCTGATGGCCCCTAACCACCTCTGCCTGCCTGCCTGATTGCCCATAACTGCTCCCCTGCTGGCCTGATTGTCCCTAACCGCCTCTGCCTCGCCCCACACCCAGGACCCAGGATTCCCTCCTCCGGCCGGTCGCAGGCACCTGGGTCCAGGGCTTTCCTCCCTCTGGCTGGCTGCAGGCACCCAAAACCCGGACTGGCTTCACCCGGGCCAGTCGCAGCCGCAGGGGACCGTGGGCAGGTGGCTTGACCCAGACCGCAGCTGCAGGTGCTGGCAGCCGGGACCACAGGGCAGGCAGCTTGTCCCACTCCTGGGCCGCAGGCCCAGGTGCTGGCACCCGGGACCATGGGGTGGGCGGCTTGACCCTCTTCTGGGCCACAGGCCCAGGCGCAGCTGCTGGTGCCCGGGACTGTGGGGCGGGTGGCTTGTCCCTCTCCCAGGCTGCAGCCCCAGCCACTGGCACCCGGGACTGCGGGGCATGCAGCTTGTCCCTCTCCCAGGCTGGGACACAGGTGCAGTCACTGGAGCCTGGTACCGCGGGGCATGCGGCTTGTCCCTCTCCTGGGCCACAGCCTGGCTGGTCCCCAATCCTCTCTCCCCAGTGTTGAGTGTCTGAGCCGTTACAGCATGACAGCGTGATGAGCATTTGCATATTAGTTCTTTATTATATCCTATATATAAAAAGGCAGTGACCTTGATGACCAAAATGAACTTTCCACTGGTCACCGTGAGGTGCATTGAGCACCTCTCGGTCCCTTCCCCCTCCCCACCCGCAGTCTCTGATCACAGCATGGTGAACAGGAAACCACAGCACATGGAGCAGTGGGGCGGGACTGGCAAGCAGGCAGAATGGCGACCTCTTGGTCCCTCCCCCCAGCCACAGGCTCCAGGGAACCAGAGCCATGCTGTGATCAGGGAACCACGGGGAACTGAGGTGAGTGGCAGCGGGGTAGGACTGGCGATCCAGGCAGAACTATTGACCTCTTGGTCCCTCTCCCGGCCCTCAGGCTCCAATCGCAGCTTGGCGAATGGGGAACCACGGCAAACCCAGGTGAGTGGCAGCGGGGTGGGGAGAGGGCGGAACAGCAACCTCTTGGCCCCTCCCCCAGCCCACAGGATCTGGGGAACCAGAGCCATGCTGCCATCAGGGAACCACGGGGAACCACGGAGAACCAAGGGGTGGTGGTGGGGACTGGCAAGTGGGCAGAAGATGGCCTAGGGACCCTAACCGTGCATAAAATCATGCACGCTGGGCCTGTAGTAGGATTATAACTGTATAAGGTCAGGGACTATGTTTAACTTGTTTATCAGTATCCTGAAAATCTAGGACTATGCCAGAAATGTTTTAGAATGAATTGAAGGCAGAAAGGATAGAAAATTAGGAGCAAACGAGAAAATTAGTAGGCCTGGCTTCTTAGAGTGATGCTTACCCCTTGAGTTCTCTATCTCTGATCCCATCACTGCCCTGACCATGATGCTTCTAGCAGTGATGGGCAGACTGGTACCGTGTGGAAAGACCTAGGTTTAAATTCAAGTTCTGCTATGTACTAGCTCTAGGACTTGAGCAAGTTATCTACCCTGGCTAAACATAATTCTTTATCTGAAATATACTTTTCAGGGTTATTGTGAGGATAAAATGAGATAATGTCTTTAAAGTACATTATGGTTGCTCAATAAATATTAATTACTTTCCATCTTCACTCTCCCTCAGTCCCCACCCCAAGAGTGCCACTGTTCCTTTGACACGTTGGCTCAAGTGCAGACAGAAACATCTTCTCTCAGTTCTCCTTAGCACATCTGAGACAGACTGGCACTTTACTAATTGCTAAGGGAAAAACAAAAGGTAATTAAATGTAGAGAGCAGCATCAGTGTGAGGCAGACTGCAGTCCTCAGAACAGGGTTTAGTCTCCAGTGTAGCTACTTTCTTTTCAAGTCAACATGGGATACAAATCAAAATTATTAAATACCAGAGGCCCAGAGCACAAAATTCATGCACGTGGGGCGGGGGGGGGGGGGGGGGGGCAGTCCTTCAGCCCTGCTTGCACTCTCTAACAATCCTGGACTTCTGGCTCCTAACTGCTTGCCTGCCGGCCTGCTTGATTGCCCCTAACCACTCTGCTTGCCTGCCTCATCGCCCATAACTGCTCACCTGCCTGCCTCATCACCCCTAACTGCCTCTCCCTGCCTGCCTGATCACCCCTAACCACTCTGCCTGCCTGATCATCCTAACTGCTCACCTGCCTGCCTGATTTCCCCTAACTGACTCTGCCTGCCTGATCACCCTAACTGCTCACCTGCCTGCCTCATCACCCCTAACTGCCTCTGCCTGCCTTCCTGATTGCCCCACATATTACACTTTTATTATAAACTAGAGGCCCGGTGCATGAAATTCGTGCACTGGCGAGGGTGTCCCTCAGCCCAGCTTGCACCCTCTCTAATATGGGACCCCTCGGAGGATGTCCAACTGCAGGTTTAGGCCTGATTGGAATCGGGCCTAATCCTGCAGTTGGACATCCCTCTCACAATCCGGGACCGCTGGCTCCTAACCGCTCACCTACCTGCCTGATTGCCCCCTAACTGCTTCCTTGCTGGCCTGATTGCCCCCAAATACCCTCCGCTGCTGGCCTGATCACCCCCAAGGCTTTTATTAGTATAGATAGTTGCCTTGCTCCAAGTTGTAAGGACCTGCTTGTCATAGAGATATAGAAATAGAAAAGTTTTAATTTTTACTCTTGATTATGGCAATTAACTAACACAGATGGCCACCAAAAAGGAGACTTACCAAAGGGTGTATAGCAAATGGTGCTGTTAAGTCCTCTTCCATGAAAACGTGCATGTCGTGCATTGTATCTACCTGGGTATACGAAAGAGTAAAGTTTCTGTCTATCTTTGCAATCATATGAGCGAATTGTGTGAGACCCCTGCCCAGTCTGGTTTGGTGCTCACAGAATAATAGAGCTCTTTTTTTTTTTCTTTGCTCCATTGGTAGAGATTTCCTAGAAGTTGCAGGATATCTTCCACCACCCCCAGCGGGGCTCAAAAGACTGGGGGACTCCAGCAGGGCTGAGGGGACTGGGCACAGCCATCTTGTGGCTATGGGTGTCACCATCTTTGTGGCGGTGTGATGGTCAGTTTGCATATTCCCTCTTTATTAGATTAGACAGGACATGTCCTGCCTATACAGGATGCCTGGCAAATCTGTTCCAAGAGGAGCAGTCTACAGTTAAAGGCTAAGGACTGCCCATTAGCATGAGGCTTGAGAAGAACATGAATCAAAGGAGGAGACTCAATCATTGGCGATATGCATATGCACAGGGCACAAGGTATAGGCTGGACAGAGGAGGACCTGAGGGGAGTGAGTACAGTGAGAAAGAGGGGTCCCAGGTCCTTGATATGGAGCTGGCACAACCAAAAGAGAACATTAGCAGGCTAGGAAAGAAGGAGAAACCAGCAGAACCAAGGAGCTCAGGGAGCAGATTGGTTAGCCCCTGCAAAGGGGTGATACTAAAAATATTCAGTAGCTGGCAAGAAGGCACTAAGCAATAAGAATGGGTGCAGTCTGGAGGCCCTTTGCCACACCAGCATTAACTCTTCAGTTGTTGGACTATGGGGAGGAGACTCTGGAGAGGATCTACGATCTGTGTAGGGCGTTAATCAGGAGGCTAAGGGCAGAACTATTTACCCCTTGGGGAAAAAAAGTGTTTTAACAACCAGTACAGCTATTTCACTGTGTACCACAGAATATCAGACCTGTCCCAGTCATCTCTCAGAAGGGTCAATTTACCCATGAGGTTCCGGTACAGACTTTGGCACTTATTCTACTCCCTGTTGGTTGTTGCCTGGTCCTTTTATTTAAGTTCTATGCAGGATGGTTTGGCTGACTCATGATAGGCATCTGGCATCTTCTGGAGCTACAGGAGATGCTGAGAAAGAAGCCAGATCAAGTAGGTATTTTACCTGTAACACTTATCTCACATCTCTCACTTCAGATGAAATCAACATCTCCTTGACTAGAAGCTCCAGGAGGAAAGAGACTGAGATAACTAAACACAGCTATAATACCAAGTATAACATGGGAAATAACATCATAGTAGAAGCATTTAAGCAATGTTGAAGGTCATTTTATTCAACATGCATTTGTTTTCAGCACCTGTGATGTGACAGGTATTGTGCCATACCTTGGGGTAATAATAATTAAAATAAGATAAATGCTAGCTCACATTCATCAAATGTTTCCTTTGTTCAACTCCATGCTGTGTATTTGACACACATCTTTATTAATATTCAAAACTTCTCTATGAAGGATATTATTGCAGCCATCTTATAAATGAGCTAGCTGAGATTCAGTTACTTTTCCACAAAGGCACTGCTGGTAAGTGGCAGAGCCAGGACTTGAACCCAAGCCCATCTGACTCTAAAAACCACACCTTAAAGGAACCTACCTTCTAACAAAGAAGAAAAACTCATAAATAAACAGTAGCAACGGGGAGATAAGGACACGTATGTAATACCTTATTCAATAAAGACAAAAATTAAAATAAATAAAAATAAACAGTAACAGTGCAGGTTGATGAGGGCTCTGATAGAGGGAAATACAAGGCACACAGGCACCCAAAGGTGAGTCCCTGGTCCAGCCTGGGGATATCCAGAACAGCTTTTCAATACACCCCAAAGAAGGTGATGGGCTTTAATCCCAAATGATTCTCAAATCATTCCAAAATAACTAAGTCAGCAACTACATACACTGACTAATTTCCTTAAGTATACCAGAGGCAAAGCACTTAATAAATGATTACACCATTGGAGAATTTCAACAAATTGCCAACAAGACGGGATAATAGGAAAAATGTAAACCTCAGTGAACAACTTAAAAGTGTAATGGAGCGCATGGTGAGCGTCCCAATTATTATCATATATCCTGTCATAGTGATCGATGCTACAGAATAAAATTCTGCCAAAATGCTATCTGTCATGTCAAAAAGACAAGTTGTAGCTGCCATCAGGTAGCTGTGCGCTGCTTGGCATCCTAAAGAAAAGGGAGTAGATGCTAACTCTTGGGAATGGTAAGAATGGCATAAGCTACTGAGAAATAGTTAACCAAGTGAAGGGCTCCCCTCAGAGCGCTGTCTTGGGTTCTGCCTGTTTTCCCATTCAACCTGAGGACAGCCTGAAAAGTAGAATAGTGGTGGAAAAGGGTGGCTGTCAATACTGCCTGGGAAGGGACAGCAGGACAGAGCAGAGCCAGCACCAGCCCAGGTCTCAGAGACAGCACTTCTCATCCCAGCTCCTACTGGATAGCGGTGTGATCTTGCGCAAGTTCCTTCACCTCTCTAGACCTGTTCCTCTTCTGTAAAAGGAACCCAGTACCAGCACTTCATCATCTCTGACTTTCTTTTCATCTCTCAACCATATGCTACTCAGAGGGATAAATTTAGGATTTGTATTAGAAGAAAGAAACTAGAAAAACCCTTGGTTCTTGGACCTAGAGATGGTGAACTCAAACATAGTCTCTCTTTAGGAGACAATGTTTAATGACAAAGGATTAACTTTCCACTTTTTCTCATAAACCAGAAAAAAAACTTACCAAGGCAAAATGGTATCTTCTCTGATTTTTTACCAGGTTCCACATCCTTTTCACTATGAAATGAAATTATGTGAATAATGTGCTCACCACAGGAGCTGGTAGTTAAAAAAAATGCTTGCTCAATAAATATTACTTCTTCCTCCTGCTTTCTCTAAAGACCTTGGGCCCTTCTAAGTAGAGATTAGCTAATCCCTGGTTGAAATGATAACTGGAGATATACAGAAATTGTTCCTGATCAGAGATCTCCACTCAGATAAAGACAGCAACTCTGATGATGATGCTCAGAGGCTGGCCAACATTGTCTACACAAGGCTCAATAAATAGCACTCCACATCCCTTCCTGAGTCCCCAAAATTTTGAAAAATAAAACCAAGAGTATGAAAAGAAATCCCACATATCCCCGTTATTACTGATAGAAACTACGTTGAAACAGTACAGTGTGAAAAGCAAGGCCAGACAGCTAACTCCTCCCCCAAACTAAGCCCACTGAGGCAGAGGCTGGCCTTCCCTCCAAAGGAGGAGCAGTGGAGGAATGTTCTCTGTAGGCAAGTCTGTGTCTAAGAAGGAAGGGCCGAGCAGAGCTAGTGTTTTTCCCCAAGTTTACAATCAAATAAAACCCTGCATGTCCCAAGGGTGGAACAGTAAAGATTTTGAGAGAGGCTAGGTCTATGCTTAGGGAAAATCTTTCTATGTGGAGCCCAGGACTGGGAAAGGCATTCTCTTTATTGTCCATGCAAGACAATCTGTCCAGGAAATCATGGAAGCAATAAATGAACAAACTAACTAAAACCAGTCTCGGTTACTCTAGGGAGAGAGTAGAAGCAGATCCAACTAATAAAAGCCTCAATGGACCACACAAAAGCAGTCAAGATTATCAGATCTCCTTTTCAAACTCTGAATATCTAAATGTTTGCCCTTCATGTCCAAAGAGAAGGGGTGATCAGGTTAAAGTCTTGACCATTTTGAGAAGAAAAGCTAAGGCTAATTTGCTGTGGGCAGCGAAACAAAGAGAGTTGCAATAAGGGAAATGATGTCCTCTGGGATGAGCACTCAGCTGAAAAATTACTTGACCAACACAAGCCGGTGGCAGCTCCACTGCCCAGAAGGGGGCCAGCTGCTAATTACAGTAGCTCTGGGGAGAAGTGCTTCCAACAGTATTTCTGAGTTGTTAGTTGATTAGGTTTCAGTTAAATCAATAAAGCCTCCAGGGTTAACTATCTAGGAGATATTGTTCCTCAATTATAATGCACAGAAAAGTGTTTCTTATCAACTTTCTCTAACTTTGGCTTAATTATTTAAGCACTTGTGATTTGATAGTTATTTTCCTGTCTCCCCAGAAACCAATCTGAGAAGGAAGCTGGCAAACATTTTACAGAGGGCCAGATCTCTTTCTAATGGACAAGTGACTCAAATGAAAATGAACCTATTTCTCAATTATTATTCAGGAGGAGCACAATATATCGAAACAATCAATGGGCATTTGGCTTAGAACAGTAAGAGCCACCATGTATTGAGTGCTTATTATGTGTCAGGTTTGAGCTAAGTGCTTTGCCAACTTTTAATTTTACAACTTCCTTGCAAAGTAAGCATTAGTATCCCCATTTCAGATGCAAAAAAAAAAAAAAAAAAAAGCCAAGTCAGTAAGAGAGACAGGATTCAAACTCAAGTCTGTTGTTGTTATGTGCTGAATTGTATCCCTCCAAAATTCAGATATTGAAGTCCTAACCCCCAGTACCTCAGAATGTGACCTTATTCAGTAATACTAGAGGCCCAGTGCACGAATTTGTGCACCAGTGGCATCCCTCGGCCTGGCCTGCAGGATTGGGCTTAAACTGGCTCTCCAACATCCCCCACCGGGTCCCGGATTGTGAGAGGATGCAGGCCAGGCTGAGGGACCCCACCGATGCACAATCAGGGCTGGGGAGGGACGCAGGAAGTTGGCCAGGGGGGTGGGACCACGGGAGGGCTCCAGGGTGTGTCCAGCCCATCTCGCTCAGTCCCGATCAGCCGGACCCCAGCAGCAAGCTAACCTACTGGTTGGAGTATCTGCCCCCTTGTGGTCAGTGAATGTCATAGCAGTGGTAGAGCATATCATTAGCATATTATGCTTTGATTGGTTGAACGGCCAACTGGACACTTAGCATATTAGGCTTTTATTATATAGGTTAGTCATTGGGGATGTAATTAGTGGAGTTCAAATGAAATCATATGGGAGTAGGGTGGGTCCTGAACCCAATATGACTGGTGTCCTTATTAAAATGGGAAATTTGGACACAGATATGCACACAGAAAGAATGCTATGTGAAGACAGAGAAGCCAAGGAACTCCAAAAATTGCAAGCAAACCACAAGAGGCTGGGACAGCAGCATGAAACAGATTCTTGCTCATATCCCTCAGAAGGAACCATCCTGATAGACACCTTGATTTTGGTCTTCTAGCCTCCAGAACCATGACACAATAAATGTCTGTTGTTTAAGTCACCCAGTTTGTGGGAGTTTGTTATGGCAACTCTAACAAACTAATATAATTGGTTTCAAAAATCTGTGCCTTCCCATTGGGTCATGTGGTCTAGGTGGGCACAGTTTCCTGCTGCTCTTGAGCGCATCCACCTGGTTAGACATCCTGGTACCAACCGTTACTGGTACTTCCCATTTGGTAGGTTGTCTTTTTGTTTTGTTGATGGTTTCCTTTGCTATGCAAAAACTTTTGTTTGATGTAATCCCATTTGTTTATCTTTTCTTTTGTTTCCCTTGGCAAAGAAGATATACCCCCAAAAAAATATTACTAAGAGCAATGTCAGAGTTTACTGCCCATGTTTTCTTCTAGGAGTTTTATGGTTTCAAGTCTTACATTTAAGTATTTAGTTCATTACTGGATATGGGGTAAGAAAGTGGTCTAGTTTCATTTTTTTGCATGTACCTGTCGAGTTTTCCCAACACCAGAGATGAAAGACCTAAGACCTATAGAAACACCAGTATTTTACCAACATGAACTAAGAAACTTTGTTTACAAACCACGAGCTACCCAGAGAACTAGCCAAGGAATATTGGTCTGAGGAAATCCGAGTTGCTAATAAATAATATCACAGATGACTTACATCAGAGATCTGAGTCCAACCTCAGCATGGCTCTTTTCTGTGTACTGTTGGTTAAACTATTTATAACTATGTCACAGTAGGAGCTAATATTATATGACAGCTATTCTGAACCGTGTGCTATCTCTTAGTAACTCATGTTAGACTTTTATAGCCCTTTGAAGTAGGTACTATTACTATCTTCATTTTATGGAAGAAGAAAAAGAAGTTCAGACAGGTTAAATAATTTGCACAAGTCACACAGCTACTAAGTTGTAGAGTTCAGATGTAAACCCTGGCAATCAGCTCCAGAGTTCCTGCTTATAGCCATTATACCATACAGTCATTATAGTGTAAGTGTAAACTCCATATTACTGACCTCAATTTTCACACTCTCCCTATGGCCGTCACTTCCCCAAGCACAGGAAAGAGAAGAACATTGGGCTAGACTTAAGTCAGGAGGCCTGGGTTCTACTCACAGTTTCTCCAAATAGCTCTGTGAAACTCAGCAGTTACTTGATCTCTCTGGGCCTCTGAATCCCCGTCTCTTAAATGAAAATATCTAGAGGTCATGAACTCATGCTTGAAGATGTCCAAGAATAATCCCATGATGAAACAGATTAAAGAGTACTCTTTTGGCCTGGCCGGCATGGCTCAGTGGTTGAGAATTGACCTATGAATCAGGAAGTCATGGTTCGATTCCTGATCAGGACACATGGCCAAATTGCAGGCTCAATCCCCCGTGAGGGGTGTGCAGGAGGCAGCCAATCAATGATTCTCTCTTATCATTGATGTTTCTATTTCTCCCTCTCCCTTCCTCTCTGAAATCAATAAAAATATATTTTTTAAAAGAGTACTTTTTTGCCGAAACCGGTTTGGCTCAGTGGATAGGGCGTCGGCCTGCGGACTGAAGGGTCCCAGGTTCGATTCCGGTCAAGGGCATGTACCTTGGTTGCGGGCACATCCCCAGTAGGGGGTGTGCAGGACTGGGGGTGTGCAGGAGGCAGCTGATTGATGTTTCTCTCTCATCAATGTTTCTATCTCTCTATCCCTCTCCCTTCCTCTCTGTAAAAAAATCAATAAAATATATTTTTTAAAAAAAGAGTACTCTTTTGATACAGAAACATTTTGCTTGTATATATAATACATACATGAGCACATAGGAATTACTCAATAAAATTGCAGCTATCTATCATTTATTTTTCCCTTTCCTTTTCTCCCCTCAAAACTCCAGTTTTCAACCATAGGAAAAGTTAGAAAAACTATTTCTCTCACTAACCCTCACTACTGCAAATCCCAGAGAAAGCTATTAGCATGGAAATACCCTTGCAGAGAGAAGGCCAGAGAAAGCCAGCAGCCAGCCCATTTATGAGCCTCTGTAGTCTTCCAACAGCTGGCTTTGACCTTCTGGCCAGCTCTGAGCCAGCTACACCAAAGGCTCTTTAGACTCAAGGCCATGAATCAGTGTTCTGGAAGTAGTCATAACCTTTGAAATCTACTTAATTCCCTAATCCCCATCTCCCGAAGGACAGGAGCCCACATGGGATATCTTCCTCAACTTTTACCCCAAAGCAACAGTAAATATCTAAGCCCAGTCACAGCACTCTGCTCTGATCATGAGGCCTCCGTTCCGACCTTCTCAAACCCTAAAGTTCCTGCTTTTCAGAGAAAATGTTCTTGTGCATAGCTAGATTTTGCTAATACAAAGTGATGAAATCCAAGGTACATTTGGTATTTGGACAATGTTAGGTGTTTTCCCTATGTACCATATATGAAATATAAATGAGAAAAGTTAAAAAAAAAAAAAAAAAGCAAAAGGCAAGCAAACAGGCTGCTCTGAGTCTGGTGCCTCTTCTCTCCTCCAATAGAGGATTCCAGAAAAGTAAGTCAGATTCCCATTCCATCCCAGAATGTTAACCTTATTATATTATTTTCCCTATAGCTATTACTTCCCCCAACAGCAGGAAAGAAAAGAGAACATTAGGCTAGGAGTAAGTCAAATGCCCTGGGTTCCACTCACAGCTTCTCCCTGACCAGCTCTGTAATCCCAGGCAAGTTATTTCATCCCTCTGGGTCTTAGAATCCTTGTCTGTAACATGAAAATGCCTAGAGGTCACAAATTCATGTTCACAGAGAACCAGAGGGTAAGGCAATGAGAGAAACAGACTAAGGAGCATTTTTTCAACACAGAAATAGTTTGCTTTCATGTATAACACATAATATTTTCCACTTTCATAAAGAAACTAGAGGCCCGGTGCATGAAAATTCATGCACTGGAGGTGGGTCCCTCAGCCCGGCCTGCCCCCTCTCACAGTCCAGGAGCCCTCACGGGATGTCCTACTGACGGCTTAGGCTCTGTGGGAGGTGACCGGCTGATCATGGGAAGGCACCACCCCCATCACCCCCTCACTGCTGCTGCCTGTGGCCTCCCTCTGCAGGAGGCGACCAGGCTGATCAGGGAAAGGCGACGCCCCCATCATGCTGCTGCTGCTGCCACTGCCAGCTGCCACAGCTTGCCTGAGCCTCGGCCTAGCCCTCACAGCAGCAGCCGCTGTGGCTTTGTCCAGAAAAATATCCGGAAGACGTCCAGTCTAATTAGCATATTACCTTTTTATTAGTATAGATATGCTCGATTTCATTGAGTAATATTTTAATTTTAGACTACTTTAATATTTACTAAAAAAATGGCAAAAATGGTACCCGTACTCAGTTTTCCCTTTTTTTATGTGAAGCATACCAATTACTAAAGGTCGACTTATTTATTTTCATTTTGAAAATACTCTGCTGGCCAAATAAAACAGATGTGCTGACCGGATTTGGCCTGTGACTTTCCGTTTGTGATCTCCATTATATTTGTTTCCCTTGGCTAAGGCCAAAGTGCTAGCAGGGCTAGTTCCTTTTGGAGGCTCTAAGGGGAGAGTCTGCCTCCTTGCCCTTGTCATCTTCTAGTGGTTGCCTGTTTTCTTTGGCTTGTGGTCCCATGCTTCATGTCCAAAGTACATCACTCCAACTCTGTTTCTGCCATCATACTGTCTTCTCTTTGGACTCCAAGTCCTTCTGAATTACTCTTGTAAGAAGTATGATGATTGTATTAGGCCCACACAGATAACCCAAGATAATATCCCCATCTCAAAATCCTCAACTTAATAGCATTCAAAAATTTCCTTTCACCCTATAAGATAACATTTGTCGGTTCCAAAATGTTAGGACATGGATATATGTGGGGGTTATTATTCAGTCTACCATATTAATTTAGAAGCTAAGTTCTTTTCCAGCTTTTATATTAAAGGATTCACTTGCAGATTATTCCCAACCACACAAGTCTTGGCTCTATCAGAGAAACAACTTCAGCAAATATATGTGGAACAGCTATCATATAACCAGCAGTGTTGTAGGGACACTGGGGAGGAGTAAATAAAAGAACAAATATTCTTTTTTGTTCCAAAGATCTCTGATGTAATTATGAAAGGGTAAGAACTTACAGAAGGTACAATGATGCGAGGACTCACTTCACTAGAAAGATTTTCACTATATCTGGGGGTGGGGGGCAGGGATTGGCAATGTACACTTCTTTTTTTTTTTTTTTTTTGCAGGAGCACGTTAGCCATTTACTGATACTAGATAGAACATTCATTAGTCACTATTTCCACACTACAGAGGACACAATCTGTGGAACCACAGGATCCAGGATGAAGGACATGAGAAAAGTCAGCATCTCTAAGATAAAACTCTCAGAGGTGACATGGCCAGGACCACCCTATTTCTCCAACCCAGCCTTTACACCTAAACACTACAGCCATAAACTATAAAGCAGGAAGGGCTTCTTTAAAAAAAAATTTTTTTTAAACTGATTTTAGAGAGAGAGGAAGAGGAGAGGGAGAGAAAGAGAGAAACACTGATGTGACAGAGACTCATTGCTCGATTGCCACCCACAAGTGCCCCAATGGGGATTGAATCAGCAACCTGGGTATGTGCCCTGACTGGAAAATGAACCTGCAACTTTTTGGTGTATGGGATGATGCTCCAAACCACTTAGCAACACTGGCCAGGGTGAAAGGGCATCTTTTAATTGGAACCCTATAATGGACATCTTTTGGAGTATCTGCCCTTTACAGATGACAATGACCCTAGGGAAATACATTCCCCCCTAACTCACTGAAATGTCTTGTTGGCATATATTTGAAATCACTGACTACCGCAAATCATTTCATCTCATACAGTTTGAACCAGAATAGACATTTGATACATACAGTTCGATCCCAGGACATGAGAAATTAAAACAAAGAATCAAGTTAGTTAGTTGAGGCCTCTGACATAGAAACTGGTTGGTAAAGCGTGACCATCTTTCACCATCATGGACTAGGGATGTGGAGAAACCCACTCCACACAGAGAGAGCAAGCAAGACATGAAACAAACACAGAGAGACTAATGTAAAAATCCAGAGAAGCTACGTGGCTTTTACATTTCTGTTTCCAGTCACTTCCTGGGGTTTGGCTGCAGTATTGCCCTTAGGTTCCAAGAGACAACCTTGTTTCTTAAAATAAATCCCCCGTCTTTCCTTAGATGAGAATAAGTTGGCTTCTGTTAACTTGAAAGTGAAAACGTATTATAGTCTCCTGAGATCTCCCAACAAGCTTCCCCTGAAGGCTCCCACCTAACTGCTGTCTCCTCTAAAAATGTTTTCTACTATTATTACATGCAGATCCCTGTCTTTTAGGAACTATTTCAGAAGAATTTGGCACCTAGCATCTGCAAGACTTGAGAACAGAGGACACCTTAGGCAACACAATTCACACATCAGTTTTGCAAAAGTGAAATGTTTGGCCTAATTTCTCAAAATAGTCATTTTCATGGCTGGTTAAATTTCTCATGTCCCAGTTGCTGAATGGTTTCATGTAAACCTTGACGTTTGTAGGGATTGTACCCTCATCCCACAATGCTGTCCAAATTTTAAGGATCAAAATGAGGTTTGATAGATACCTGTTTGGTGCTTTCACTTATAAAAAGAGTACTGAAAGTATTTAAAGACAGATTACTCAATGTTTTCCCACTTACAGAATGTTTTCACTCACAGTACCTCATTTGATCCTTATAATAATCCAGTGGGAAAAACAGGGTAGGATCCTGTATTCTCATTTCACAGGTTTCTGAAGTGTCGAATGATTTGTCCTAGGAAAATGGGACTGGATTCTGAGCCCCTGGCGGGTATTAAATCTAACTAATCACTCTGCACAGTAACTGACATATAGTGTTGCAGGGGTGACAAATCATTTCATCTCATATAGCAGTGGTCGGCAAACTGCGGCTCGCGAGACACATGCGGCTCTTTGGCCCCTTGAGTTTTTAGCAAAGGCCAGCTTAGGAGTACCCTAATTAAGTTAATAACAATGTACCTACCTATATAGTTTAAGTTTAAAAAATTTGGCTCTCAAAAGAAATTTCAATCGTTGTACTGTTGATATTTGGCTCTGTTGACTAATGAATTTGCCCGCCACTGTCATACAGCAACCCTACCCCATTGACAGTGGCTGTCTGCAGTACTGTGTGGAGAGGGTTCTGAGAATGCACCTGGACTTCTCGTGAGGAAGTGCTGTGACTGAATGGTGCTGCCTGATGACAGCTAAGAGAGCAGAGTGGCAGCACAGTGCTCAGTATTTCCATTCCAATAGTAAACGTTCAAAAGCGATCAATGTGATCTTATCTTTTCTCCTCCATAGAAGAAAGTTGCCCACCTTTGTGCTTTTGTGACAAGATTTTTCTTAATTTGTCATGAACACCTCACACATCCATCCTTCCATAATATAATTTTTGGTGGCTGCGAAGCATTTTCTACATTGACTACTTTACTATAATTTCTCTAACTAGATGTTTGTTGATCCTGGGATTTTTACCAAACATTTTTCAATACAGCAAATAATACATGTAATATTCTTGAATATCTTCAAATTGTCTTAAATTCTTAGTAGGATTTACAGGGTCAAAGGGCACATACTTTTAACATTTCTGCGAGGTAATGTCAGTTAGAAAGAATGCTCAGGCTTGTAACACATGTCCAGCCCTCTTTCTAGTCTGAAAGAAATGGGGCATCATTCGGGATGACTTTGCCTCTCAACAGAAAGCTGTATGAAAAACAGAAGAGCCAAAATGGTAGCTGTTAGTTAATAGGCTACGGATTCCTGGGTGTCTGTTGACTGCAATCACAGGAGCATGCCTTTGGAAGTTACTGCTCTTTTTTAGTCACACCCCAGTAATATTTTTAGTGTTCCTTTAAACAGTGTGACAATTAGCTGCTCTTTTAGAGATTCTTGGAACCCTTCTCCCTGCAATTTGATATTAACTGAAGGCTAACTATAGGTATGTTTTGCCACAGGTGTGTCCTCATTCTCCGATGAACATTTTTGCCAAATCATGTTACCACGTTGGGTTCGGTAGGGTGGCTAAATATCGCTCTTGACATGGAAAGCACCAGAAGCACTTGTCCAGCTGCGGCAGGAGAAGGTACAGATTCAGGAGACAGACTACCCAGGTTTGGATCGTGGCTCTGCCACTTGCCAGCTGTGAGGTTTTTGCCATGTTACGTAGCCTTTCTCATTTTAGTTTCCTCATCCATAAAAAGAGATCATGAATAGCATGATATTACCTGCCTGGCACATAGTAAGCATCATATTAATGTTTGTTAACTAGTCTAATCAGTATAAAGTGTATTACAGTTACCTTCTACCTGTGTGTATACATTGTGGTTTTGAGAGCAGCAAGCTTAGCCTATCATACCAGTCTACCAGACCATTAGCTAAAATTGAACTTGAGTCAACTGAAATAATTACATCAGCATTTCCCTGAGTTTGCTACATGGGTGGCTGGCACATTTCTCTGTAGGGATAATGGGTTATAATTAAATATGTTTGAAAAATGTTGCTCCTCTTCTAGAGTTACAATGCATATTAGCATAGCCAGGGTTCTGAGAAGTCCTGAAAAGAAAGAAACCCCGTTGAATTGAATTTAACCAAGCATTTTCCAAAATTATTTAATACAAATGTATTTCACTGACTAGCCCCTCCTTTAGAACAGGCTTTGGGCAATGCTGTCCTCCTAGTAGCATTGTGTCCTTAAAGATGTCAGTGAAATGAGCCATTAGCTGTACGTTCCCTCAGAAACATCCGCTAAGCCTTCTCCCCTCACCCACATCTTATACTTATATTATTGACTTATGGAAACTTTTGGCAGAACTTTGCACTCTTTCTAATCAGTTTTCTCTTATCTTGCTAGCGTTAGTCTTTCATTCTAGCTTACCATGGTTTGGGCAGAATCTTATGATTAAATATGCATTCCAAGTCTGTCTCCTGAAAAATGTATTAGCTTGATTTTAGTCTGACTTCCTCCAAGCATTTGGCAAAAATATCAAGGAAAATGGGCTCATGGATTGTGCAGTCTGCTCTGGATTGTTTTCCAGTTACCTGTGTGTCCGTGATGTCTAACAACCCTGAAAATAATTCTCACGAATATGTTGGTGGGGACAAATATTAAATTAGTCTTTCAAGTATTTTTGATAGGAGCCTGATGAAGACATCACCTTTAATGGAACAGAAAATGGTTTAATTTCAAGTGCCTACTTATCAATTGGTGGCTGCAGGGGACAGGCTTTAAGATAGATTGGGGAGACATTTCTGAGATCCGTGGTATCTGCCACAGAAGCAGAAGGCTGGAGTTACCATGTTTATGTCACATATTTGCCAATTGTGCCTTATCCCAAAGCAGAGATTAATATTCTTCCTTCCACCTGATTCAGTGTCACACCTTGCTCACACTTGGGGTCAAAGATAATTTTGGAACCTCTTGGGCTTCCTGCCTCCTAATCTACTAGTATTCATCCCTAGCATTAGCCCCCAGTATTTAAGTGATTAGCCAGGACACAACTTCATTAGCAAAGTACAATTTATATTAACAAAGCAAAAGCAATAGTTTAATAAAATTTTCTTAAAGTCAAAGCAATGTAACCAAAGTCATCAGAACTTGGAATCAAAATAATTCATGGAAATAAGAAACCTAGGTTTTGTTTTTCTTTTGCAAAGGGCCATGGGATTCTATCACAATAGAGTTTATGGTTCTTCACCTTCAAGTCTATGAAGGTTAACATTATGCCAAGGTCCCTTATAAATAATATTATCATATTTTGAGAGGTATATTTGAAATGTATTTTTAAAAATAATATTGAGAAAATAAAGTGCCTTTGCAGCACATTAATATGGTAGAAAGAATGAGGTGGGATAAGACAAGTGTCCTAAAGCATTTGATGAAATGTGCTTTGTTACAACTTCCATTGGCATTTGCTAATGATAACCAAATCCTATGCTGAGCCCAGACCTTGCTCTTGTGCTCCAGACCCATATTCTGACAAACTACCTATATATATAAAAGCCTAAGTGACCATCCAACTGGTAGCTATGATGCGCAGTGACCACCAGAGGGCAGACGCTCAACACAGAAGCTGCCAAGCTGTGGTGACTTGGCAGCTGCGGTTCTCGGGTGACGCACCATGAACCAGAGAGGAGGGAGCCTGATTCTGAGAACCATCCTCTTGCAATCCGGGACCCCTTGGGGATGTCAGAGAGCCAGTTTCGGTCCAATCCCTGCAGGCCAGGCTGAGGGACACCACCAGTGCATGAATCCATGCACTGGGCCTCTAGTTACTAATAATCTCTGAAGGATTACAGAAACACCTAAAAGTCCACATGCTCAAAACTGGACTCAAACCAGCTTGTTTTCCTTTGTTACCTATGCTGGAAAATGGCACCAACTTTTCCAGGTCACCAAAGCATCTTAGGTACTCTCTTGGTCTCATCCTTACGACTGCTGATCCAGTTCCTACAAAAACAACTAACAATAATAACAGTAGCATACACTATTTCAGTGCTCCTACGTGCCAGTCCTTATCCCCAGTGCTTTACAGACATCAATTTGTTCGGGGCTTTAGGTATTATTCAAATCCTCTCCTCCCACTCTATTCCTACTGCCAGCTTCCAAATTCAGTTCTCCTCTGGGTGAAAATTGCCTCCGCACTGGTGTCCCTCACTCTGGCCACCCCAGACCTCTGCTCTATCCTCCTCATTGTGACAGAGGGCCTTTCTAAAACTGAAACCTGATCTTGTCATTCACTATTCTGTTCAAAATCCTTGCATAATTTTCAGTGGGCTACAGAATAAATCCAAATTCCTTAGTATGGTGATGAACAAGCACTGTCCAGTTATCCTTCTATTCTCCACCTTGTATTTTACTTATAAATCACTTAGATTTACTGAAACACAGCATGCTGATTCCCTCCCTGGACTCTGTCTTCACAAACAGTCTCTGCAGACCAGAATGCCTTTCTCTACTACATGCTGTCTCTTGAGTTTCTTTTACCCTTCAAATCCCAGTTCATACTTCACTATGTCTTTGAAACCTTCTTTGCATAACTCTAAAGTACTATTTCTATATTTGTATTTGTTTTCTTTAGAAATTTGCCTCCCTTGGTAGACTCTGAGCTCCTTCAAACCAAGTTTAAAATGTATATAATTTGATATCCTTGAATCCAGGTTACACAGCCTCCTTTCAGAAATGAAAGCTATACTACATGGAGAGTGGAACTACATAACCTCCCTTCTAGTTCTAACATTCCATAATATCCTTCAAGATTTAACTACATATAGGGAATGCTTGATGTTATAGAGATATTCACCCAGTCATCCCTCCAGTTGCTCATCAATAATTTCCTGAAGATAAGTGTGCCAGATTGGATATCCCAAATGCTGCCCTAACAATATCTCCCATCACCCATGGTCTTTTTTGCAATGTGATGTTGACTCTTTGCCCATTGAGAGGTGAGACATGTTCCTTTCCCTTGAATCTGTGTGGGTTTGTGACCAGGAAAGAAGTGCCACTAGATGACTTTCAAGGTAAGACCATAAAAGGTGATACAACTTCTGCCTGGGACTTTTGGGAGGCTCACTCTTGGAACACAGTCACCATGCTGTGAGGAAGCCCAACTGCCATAAGGAGCTGCTGTGTGTGAGTGATCCTGCTAACAGCCCCGGCAGAGGTCCCAGTTCCTATAGACATGTGAAAGAGGTTGCAGATGATTCCAGCCTTCAAATCACCCCAATGAGCAGCCAGATATCATGGAAGAGAGACAACCTATCCCTAATGTGTCTTTGACAAATTCCTCATCCATCGAATCGAGTGTAATATAATGTTTATTCTTTTATGCCACTAAGTTTGGGGTGTTTTATTTTGCAGCAATAGAAAAATCATATTAATAAGCAATAAGATACGCCAACATTTCTTATACCCTCTAAGATAAACCTTGGTGCCCTGGGAGATATCATTAAGTTTTATGAGGAAAAAAAGTGGGGTTAGGATGATAGTTCTATGGTCACTTATATTATACCTCCTTAAAGATTCCCATTGAATAAAAGCAAATTAATGGTTTTGAGACACTCAGAAGCAACAACATAAAACACCTACTACTGTCAACATAGCATTCCCCAAATATATTTGACAATAGACACCTTTTGTCATCACACAAAACATCCCCTCCAAAAAAACTACTGTTTGTAGAATAGTCTAAAACACTGGGCAACATTAACTTAAACTCATATCAAACAATTGCAATGCCAGGCAACTGCAGAAGAATTTTAATTTGTTGCTAAGGCCTCATATTCAGGCAGGAAGGCCTTACAAGGCAAGCATGAAGCAGTCAGCACAGAGGTTCATATTTTAAACTAGCCCCCCTGAGGTAATAAGAGCAGGGATGGGAAGGGATATGATAAGACCCTGCACATGCGTAATCTGCATAGAGTGTTCAGGCCCAGCTTCAGCTATACTAACAGGAAAACAGCTGTCTCTGGCAAAGAAGTACAGGTCTGAATGCATTCAAGGGAGGGATAGGCAGGAAAACAGAGACATCTGCCCAAAGGGAGACTATGTTACCAAATGGTAAAAAACCTTGTTTCCCTTCATGGCTTCTTTTTATTTCAAAATAAAAAGGATTCAAAAGCATGAGTGGGAAAGGGATGTTCAGATAGTCCAGAACAGTTAATCTCGGTGGTTGTTTATATGGCGATAGGAGCCTTGGTATCAGCGAGTCTGTCTCATGCCTAGGGCTTGAGGCTAAGGTTCCATTTTCAGTTCTAGGTTTTCTATCTACTTATGTTATTAATGTTCTGCATCAAAACACCAGAGCCTTGGTCTTTCTATGTGATTTGATGCTGATGGGAGACAGGATGGTACACAACAAGGTTAAACAGAAAGGGTTACTTGAGCTGTGGGTGTGCACCATTGCCACCTAGTGGTCACCTGCTAAAGCTCACTCTCCTTACTCAACACTTTCTCAGCAGAGTCCTAACTTTAAGCTCTTTAAGGGGATGAAATTCTCCAGGACTTGAAAGAAAAAGTAAAGTATCTTATTTCATCTTTATTTCAAAGACATGCTCTAGATTATCTCTCATCTGAAAACTGTGAAGAGGCAAACCATATAGTGGAAAGCTCCTGGACTTGGACTGTCTAAACAGAGATGAATTGGCAATTTAAAGTTGTTTGCTTATGAGCAAAACCACGATACCTCTCAGAGGATCCATTTCTTCAGTGCCCTTCTAAACCTTTCAGTGGTGACACAGAATTGTTCTCATATGCTTGTCCCAATTCTGTGGCCTCTGTCCCTTTGTGCATGTAGCCTCCTCACATAAGAATGCCCTTTTCATTTATCTTGTTCATCCTTATCCTACCTGCCTTCAAGGACAATGCCACCCTTAATTTTTCTACCTGAAGTTGATTTCTGTGTGTGTCTACATGTTGCACTGTGCAGTGGAGTCTTTAGAAAAAGTCCTGTCTATAATTTATCTCAGGCACCCCTTGAAGCCTGCCATGGTGCCTGGTACATAGCAGGTGCTCAAAAAAATGATTTTTTGAATGAATGCACTAATTTTGTTTTGCACCAAGCAGAATTAAATAAGAATCCACCAGCTGACATTTGAAAATGTTGATGTTACTGGCTCACCTGTTTGGGGGAAGGGATAAGTTTTCGTTGAAGACTTAGTGACTTTCACATCTGTCAGACATGTGGTACCCTCTTTAATGCGATCACTTAGTACAAGGAGAGACGGTTACTCAGAATTCAGGTATTTTTGTACAGTTGGATTATTATGTCTGGAATTTAATATTGCTCTGTCCTTTGATATTTATTTCAGGGTCAGTAGAAATGTAACCATCCTCACTCTCGATCCATGTTCAATCTAATCACATAGCAGAAATATTAGACCCAGTGCACACTGGTCTTTTAAGCTTTAGATAACTATTTTTTAATGTGATGCTATAATATTTTCCAAATATATTTATATATAACAATTATTAATTAATATTTTAATCTTCTTAACATGTTAACATTCTTCTTAACATGTAGTTAGTCTCTAAATATTGAAGATGATGCATATGTTAGCCTGAAGGCTTTTATACAAAATCCTTCTATAATATTTTATTGTAATTATCTATATAATAAAAGAATAATATGCTAATTAGACCAGACATCCTTCTGGACATCCTTCCGGATGAAGCCGGGGCTGTGAGGGAAGCCCAGGTTCCGGGTGCCAGAGGGAAGTCAGTGCTGGCAGCTGGGGAAAAGAAGGCCTACTCTTGCATGAATTTCATGCATCGGGCCTCTAGTATGTATAGATAAGGTAGGGTACTGCTTTCTTCAACCTGCATCAAAGTGAAATTGGAATTTCATTGTGGAGTAAAGATGTAAAGACATCTATAATAATAAAAGCATAATATGCTAATTAGACTGGACAGCTAAATGACCTTCTGGACGTCCTTCTGGACGACCTTCCGGATGACCTTCTGGACAAAGCTGGGGCTGCGAGGGAAGCCTGGGTCCAGGGTGCCTGCTGGTGGCCAGAGGGAAGCCCGGGTCCTGGGTGCCTGCCAGCAGCCAGAGGGAAGCCTGGGTCCTGGGCGCCAGAGAGAAGCCGGTGCTGGCAGCCAGGGGAAGGAAGGCCTACTCTTGCATGAATTTCGTGCATTGGGCCTCTAGTTCATTAATAAAACACCTTATATATGATGCATTTTGGAACCTGTCCAACCCATCAACTTATGTGACAATGCTTTTGAGATACATTAGCTAATGTTATTATCACCATTGTATGCATTAAAAACACTTAGACACAAAGAGATTATTTAAGAAGACACAGTTGCCCAGCCAGTGTTGCTCAGTGGTTGAGCTTTGACCTATGAACCAAGAGGTCACAGTTCGATTCCTGGTCAGGGCACATGCCTGGGTTGTGGGCTCAATTCCCCTTGGAAGTTGGGCAGGAGGCAGCCAACCAGTAATTATCACCATTGATGTTTCTATCTCTCTCTCCCTCTCCCTTCCTCTCTGAATTCAATAAAAATATATTTTTTTTAAAAAGAAGAAGACACAGAAAGTTGTCAGATATGCAACAAGAACAGGCCTCCTTTCCTCAATTGGAGGTACTTGCCAAAGATCCTAACTCAATAAACCTCATTCCACCAATAATTAGTGAATGGACTGGATGACCCTTAAGCTCACATAATCAGAATCATAATATTCTGTGAATCAGAATCATAATATTCCAGCAAGGCCAATCATAGTATAGCTTTAGTTATATTATTTTTCTGAATTTCAGTTCTCTCATCCGTAATTTGGGAATAATAATAGCACCAACTTTCCAGAGTTGTTATAAAGTTTAGCAAACTAGGACATAGTAAGCACTCAATAAATGTTAAATGCTAAAATTAATGTTGCTGCTGCTATTATCATTATTATTATATTCTAGGGTACATTTGTACTTTTAGAACTATGGTCTAAGGATATTAAGGATAAACTAGTTAAATGTCTTCCCTATAGAAATTTTATATAAACCAGGATCATTCATGTTCTAGAAGACAGAGAATTTAGATGCCCTAAAACTGGAATTGAACCATGAATTTAAAGATCCAGTCTCCTCACTTAATAAAGATAAATTATCCAGTGAAAATGGTTCACCAAAGATTTATTAAAACTTTCCTGTAGGAGAAAACGATTCAGAGAATTTCACTATATTAAAAGTGAAAAATAGATGGAATCAGAACTTAAACCTCAAGGCTTTGATCTTTCTTTATAAAATTCAATAGAAGTCCTTTCAAGAAGTGAAATACATTTAAATACTTCCAGACCTTGATCTCAGCTGAAATGGGTGTCAAATCTCAAATTGGAAAACCTCCTTTTTAGGTTAACTCCCAAAGGATTTAGCTGCAGCACTTCTGTTATTTGTGTTGTTGGGAGAAAAGCTTTAGTATAAAAGCTTCAGTGTCAGTGATGGAAACTGACAAACCAGTAGAAAGCAAAACATAAGCACTGAAGACAGAATCGAACTCTTTTGTACTCTTAAAAAGGGAAAAACATTTCTTTATTTATTAAGAATACCACTAAAGTAAAGCTTTATGACAATACTGCTATCAAAGATGGAAGGAAGGAATATCAAGTCCCTATTATGCAGCAGATACACATATAGCCCATCAATTACTCCACACAGAACCTTATAACAAAAGAATATTATTCCTAAAATGGTGCAGAGACTCAGAAAAGTGTGTAGCCTGTGCTCACATAGCTAGTGAATCCACAAGTGGATTCAATACACAGAGCTCAAGCCCTCTCAGCTATTTTAGGCTGTTCTTTTTATTTATTCAACAGAAGTTTACAGAAGTATATCATTTTTTCCATGCTTTTTATTGATTTTAGAAAGACAGGAAGCGAGAGGGAGGTGGGAGAGGAGGGGTTATTTGGAGGCAGACATGATAGTTAGGAGTAATATCTGTAAAAGGAGAGGGAGAAATGGGTTGTACAGAGAGAGCTATCTCTGCCAGCTCATCTAGCAGCTCTAGAGCATAGATTGCCACTTATAGGCGTCCCAGATTGAGAAGAAATGGCAGAGCCCTTATTCCTCAGCCCTGCTCGGGGACTGGAAGGGAGCCACCCGGAGAAGAGTACAACCTCAGCTCACAAGCTGAGACAGACCCTGAAGGTCCTAACAGCAGAAGGCCTTAACCAACCATACTCTTGGCAGGTGGGCAGCAAGTCCTTTCCTGAAAGGAGGCCTGAACAGCCATCTCCATGTTGGCCACAGCAGTAATTGTTTGGGATGCTGGATCAGAAGGATTCTGAGGAAATGTTGGAATTCAACAGACAACCCAAGTGGAGACGTCATGATTAAGATATGAGCCATGGAGCTTAAGCAAGAAAGAGAGGCCCACCTACCAGGAATTTGCCCTACTCGAATAGATTGTCTCAAAAGGTTCCTCCACCCCTGACAAAGTCAGTTATTTATTCCTTCTTCAGTTCTCTGTCTCCCATGCCAAGGCTGGCAGGAAGGTGCTGATCCCTAAACATAGTACTGTGTGTGCCATGCCCTTATGAGGGTGGGAGGGGGCTGCCAACTGTTCAGACGCTCCAGGTGCGCAGAATCATGACACCTTGCTCAAGGCCCCACCTTCAGCTTTGGCTCTGGATGTCCTTCCCAGAACCTCCTCCAAGGCCCAGAGTTTCTCAGCCTCATTCGCGTTGTCAGTCCAGATCTTGAAGAATGACAGCTTGACCTAGAGCACCAGTAATCATTTACACTCCACTGTCTTCCAAAATGGATTTACAGCATCTTCAAAATCAATACAACTAGGCTACTTCTACTAGGGGCTTTTATCTAAATTAATGATGCACTAGGAAGGAGACTAACAAAATATAGACAGAGTACAACTGTGGGGAAAGTTTCTGTAGAAAAGAGGGCTTGTTACAAGTAAAATGCTATCAGAGAACAAAATCAGTTATCAGCTCAAACAGGTAATGGATCATTGAGCACTTAAGTATTTTCTTGTTTTGCAACTGTGCTTTCAGCGGGGGGGATCTGTGATTTAGTAATAGGGCTCATTTTTGCTGTCCATCCTTTTTCATTTTATGGGTAAGCACAGTGAGGATCTGGGCTGAGGCGGGTGTTCATTCAGCTGCACCTGGCACAGAGCAGGCAGGCTGAGCAGCTGACGGCAATATCTCTCACCTGGTGGCAGCCACCTGCAGTGAGGTAAATTTCCTAGGAAGAAACTAAAAGTCTCAGTTGCAACTTTAAAGTCTAAAACCTCCAAACTCCAAGTGTACTGAATTTCAGATTTCAAATGTGTTTAAATTTTTAAAAAATATTTCTTCATGAAGCACAACTGGTGGTCATGAACAGTCATAGAATAGAGCTGGGTTCTCAGTTCCATAAATGCTTGCTGACTGTCCAAGAAATAACAAGGCAAAGCTTGAAGTTCATAAAGCAGATTTATTAGGTTTAAGACCAACATCCCTCATACACTATGTGTCAGGTATAATGTCTTTTCCATGATTCCAATGATGAAATCATCACTCTTCTCCCACTTCCCATTCTGTGTCCCTAAACATCAACTTCTCAGTCTCTCTTGTGCCCTTTAGGATGCCTGTGGCTGATCCTTGCTCCCAACAGAGACACCCATCAGAGCCCCAGATTTGAGCTTCTCACCCCTCAACTAGCCTTGGAAATTAAGACTGAAACTCGCTTTAAAGGTGAAGAATGTAAGTAACCAAGAGGTGAACCTTGGGAGAGTTCCAACTAAACTGCTCCTGGGATTACTCCAAAATGCCACAGCCAGGGCCAGGGGTGCCTTTCCTATTTCCAGGCAACAAAACACCAGGGAATACTCCATGACTCATCCTTAGCAGCCGATTCAAGGGCACCTGAGCTCTGCAGGCTGAGCAGGTGGTCTGTCTTCTCTCATTTATTTGACAGACTTTTTTGCATAGGTAAATGCCAGGAGAAATGAAAATTATAGTTATAGATCATAAGAATCTCCTAACGAAACACAGGGTTGGCCTTGGGCAAATTTGGATATCAGATAATTGGGCTTTTAAGAGCATCCAATTTCATTTGTGACAGTCTTCTTGCTCGATGATGCTCTGATTACACTTCATTTGCACTTTCCAGTCTCCCCTAACATATATTCTCATGTACCTATCAGAAAATCCCCGTGAACATCTGATAAGGATGCTCTGATCCTTGCTGGGACTAGCTTCGAGCTTTTCTGTGATTTTATTAGAACACACTGTAGCCCAAAGCATATTGTATTATTGCCTATTATCCATGTATATCCTAACTTGATAGATTGTAAGATCCCTAAAGGCTGTGACCTGGTATTACCCATCTTAACCTAGCACAGAGTAATAAGCTAGCTGGATTATAATTGATTTGCATTGATACAAATGAGTACTCCGCACTAAATAAATGGCCCATGTCTCAAATGTCAGCAGCCTCAGGCATGGATGCTGTTAGATACAAAGAGATGAAGCCCAGTAGCTTTCATGACAAGATGTGTGCATGCTCCAAAGAATTCCAATTAAGTGTCCAGACTTAATCGGCAGCACCTCAGAGGTGACATCAGCCATTTCCCCACTGTATACTACAAACTTAGGGCTAGTTTCCCCTTGATCCATCCTCCTTCAGACCAGCATTCTGTAGAGGAAGAACCAAGGCCCTGCTCCCTAAAACCATAACTCAAAAAGGAACAGAAATGCTCCTTCAGGCCCCGTGCTTATATCAATAGGATTTAAAAGCTCAAGTCAGTCTGAGACAATCTACATGAAGCCTCCCTCACCAAACATCTATACTAATAAAAGGGTAATATGCTAATTAGACTGGGAGACCTTCCGGACATCCTTCCAGACAAAGCCATGGTGGCAGGGCCGAGGCAGAGGCGTTTAGGGACGATCAGGCCAGGAAGGGAGGGCAGTTGGGGTGATCATGCCAGCGGGGGGAGGGGAGGTGGAAGGAGTTGGGGGCGAGCAGGCTGGCAGGCAGAGTAGTTAGGGGCAATCAGGCTGGCAGGCAGGTGAGCGGTTAGGAGCCAGCGGTCCCAGATTGCAAGAGGGATGTCCAACTGCCGGTTTAGGCCCGATCCCACAGCAGTCAGACATCCCCTGAGGGGTCCCAGATTGAAGAGGCTGCAGGCCAGGCTGAGGGACACCCCGTGCACAAATTTCGTGCACCGGACCACTAGTGTATATATAATCTCCTCTACCTTTAGGAATCTAAGCTAAGAAAAATATCAGAGATGCAGATAAAGAATTGTATATAATACTTTTCACACCTCCTAAATTGCCTAATTGATATTACTCACTTCTGAGACTTTATCTTACACCACATTATCTCGCCTTCTACTTCTGTTGTTACATAGCCTTCCCTTTTATAAACATTTATGACCCTCTTGTTTCCCTTTATTAGGACCCTGATGATTACATTGGACCCTCTAGGTAATTCAGGATAATCTCCTCATCTCAAGATCCTTAATCAAATTCTCAGTGTCCCTATTGTCATGTAAGGTAATATAGCGAGCTAAGGGAATTAAGATGTAGAAATTTTGGGGAGGGTGGCGTTAATAGCCTACCATGGCGACTATGCAGCCTCAGAGATCATTTCCATGCCTGACTCCATAGAGTTCCTTATTATAGTCTCATGTGGCAGAAAGAATGCCTCTTCCTGGGCACATAGGAAGACCCTAGAGAGCTCCATTACAAATCTCCCTTGTGAGGACACAAGGAGATGGCCACCTATGAACCCGGAAGCAGGCTCTCACCAGACACCAAATCTGCCAATGCCTCAATTTTGGATTTCTAGCTTCCAGAAATGTAAGGAACACATTTCTGTTGTTTATAAACTACTCACTCTGTCATATTTTGTTATAGAAGTCAAAATAGACTAAGAAACCTAGAAAACCTCAAATATTTACTATCTCTTCCTTTTCAGAAAAGTTTGCTAACCTCTGATATAGACAACAACAGAGTTAAGTTTTCCCTATATAATCCTAAGACTAGAGAATACTGATTTGCTTGAGTATATTCATTGACCGTTCTCTACCACTACTATGCCTTCTTCCACTTTGGCAACAACCACAAGAAAATTCTTTGAGAACTTACTATTATTAAGTAGAGACCCAGTGCACGAAATTCGTGCATGGGGGTGGGAGGAACTCCTCAGCCTGGCCTGTACCCTCTCGCAATCCAGGACTCCTTGGGGGATATCCAACTGCCAGTTTAGGCCCGATGCAGAATCAGGCCTAAACCGGCAGTCAGACATCCTCTCACAATCCAGGACCGCTGGCTCCTAACCGCTCACCTGCCTGCCTGCCTGATCGCCCCTAACCACTCTGCCTGCCTGCCTGATCACCCCTAACTGCTCGCCTGCCTGCCTTATTTCCCCTAACCACCTCTGCCTGCCTGCCTCATCACCCCTAACCACTTGCCTGCCTGCCTGATTGCCCCTAACCACTCTGCCTGCCTGCCTGCCTGCCTGATCGCCCCTAACAGCTTGCCTGCCTGCCTGATCACTCCTAATTGCTCACCTGCCTGCCTGATCGCCCCTAGCTATTCTGCTTTGACCCCGCTGCTGCGGCTTCGTCTGGAAGGACATCCAGAATGACGTCCGGAAGGTTGTTCAGCTGTCTGGTCTAATTAGCATATTACAGTTTTATTATTATAGATTCTTTGAGTATTTACTTACTAGTATGTCCATAGTAAGTGCTATCTGTTAACAAGTATGAGTCTCTCCAATATGGAACTGGAAAGGTCCTTGGGAAGCAATAAGGAGTTTCAAGTGTCAAGTTTTTAGACCTGAAGAGTGCTGAGGCAAGAGGGTCGTATGAATGAAAACCAGGTAGTTTCCAATGCTATGAACACTCTAGATTACCTCATGACCTCTCTGCTCAAGGTACAAGTCAAAATGGGCTTTTATGTCTTTCATCATTCTACGGTCAATGTAGTTTATTAAAATTGAGATAGCTGCCTGTAATCTTCCAGAATGGTACACAAGACTTCAAAAACCCTATGACTGTTTTTTTTTTTTTAAATCCTTAAATGTGCCATCCCACACAAAAGCACTCCCCCCCCCCCACCAACTATTCTTTCAAGCTTGTACCTTTTAAAATAGTAATATCTGCAGAAATGTCACATCAAAAGAAATTGCTCAGAAGTACAAGTGCTTAGCTGAAACTGCTTTTATTAGTATATTAGAGGAAAATTGCTGGTTTGAGAATGGAAAAGGGATTAGTACTGAATAAAAACACTGTAAATGCAAAAAGGAAGGTTTTATTTTTTTTTGCTATAAAATTCCCACAATCTAAATAAGATTGACTGTAGTGGTTTCTTTTTGTTTTTAAAAATAATAACCCTTTTAGAGTCTCCCCAGAATTCTGATTCCTAAATGAAGCCTAGGGCTAATCCATCAGTTGATTAGTTGGCACTTATACTAGTCTCTATATGGAGTCGCAGTCTCTGCTACACAGTTGTCAACTATGTCAATCCCCCATGTGCCCCTTTAAGGTTACTCATACCAGAGCTCTCAGCAGACATTGTGTCCTCAGTTTCCTCTGGGCTATACACACACTCTTCCTCTTTGTCTGAAAAACCTTAAGTCCGCTGTTTTAATGAATCCCCATTCTGCTACCTTATGATTCACCATATGTACAGATTTTGATGATCCTTAGTCCCCTCCCGTTCTCACCATCTCATGGAGAATCCTACCACCCCCCAAAGTGTCCCCAAAATTTAGGAGGTACGCAGAGAGATGCCATGTATGCCCACACACCAGTCGTCCAGTTTCACTCTTTAGCCTGCTCCGTTCTGACACATTTCTTCTCAGGCTCTGGGTTACCCTGGCTAGGACTTGAGAGCAGTCCCCACTGCAGATGGTGCCAGACGTATGCATGACAAAGTCCTTGCCATGGACATTGTCGCTGAAACTGCTAAGATGGAAAGGAGAGGGATGCTGGCTTTCCTGCTGAGGTAGGAAAATGTTCCTCTCCCTCTAACTCTATGCCACATTTTGTCACCAGAGCCTCCAAAAAACATTTTTTTTTTATTTTCCTGGGGCAGGTCCCCGAACAAGAACCCACACATCTTTCTCCAAAGTTGTCAACTATGCAACAAAAATATGCAACAATTCTTCCTCCTCAGGATAGTCCAAAACTAGTCACTTAAAATTCTCATTTTATCAACATGGCATATTCCTTCCAATCAGCTCCCCAGTCACAACTCCATAAACATGTCCCTTTGAAAAGAAATGCTTGGCTTTACGTAGCCCCTTCTATGGATCACAGCTTTGGACAGACATAAAGGCAAATAAATATATTATCCTACATAATAAAATGGTAATATGTAAATTACCATCACTCTGCTACATCCACGATTGGACCAGCGGGAGGCGCAGGGGGCGGGACTCAGGGTGGCCGGGGTAGCTGATTGGGCCAGAAGGACGCTGAGCTCTCGGCGCCAGTGACGCCGCGAGCTCAGCATCTGTGCCATGGCTGCGCTGGAGGCTTTCTAAAGGCCTGAGTAAAGGAGGATAGACAGCCAGCTCCCCCGTGATCGAAAGCCAAAGCAGGGGAGCTGGCTGTCTGTCCGCTCCGGCACAAGGCCTTTCGAAAGCCTCCACCACGCCGGAGGCTTTCAAAAGGCCTTGTGCCGGAGTGGACAGACAGCCAGCTGGTGCACCAGGTACATGATTAAATCATGCACTGGGCCTCTAGTCTATATATAAAAAAGCCCAGCACCCAGAACAGCAGAATGACTAGAACGACCAGAACAACCAGAACGACCGGTGGCTATGATGTGCACTGCAGCAGCAAACCGGCCTGATCCGGGCCCCAATTGGCCATCCCCTTGGCTGATCCAGCCCCCGATCGGCCCCCAACAACTCCATCAGGGGCGGGGCTGGCCACCAACCACCTTCGGTCCCTCCCCCCAGTGGGCCTGGCCCAATGGGCCCCCATCGGGGCGGGCCAGCAGACCCCACCAGTGCATGAATTTGTGCACTGGGCCTCTAGTTTGAAATAAACATTTTATTGATTCCTCAGGAATATTCCTAGAGAGGCATCTAAATATCTCTTTCCTTACCCTGATCCCTTTTGACAGATACTGAGTCAACCGCAGATGAGCATCTAGGAATCCTCTCTCCCTCTAGCTTCTCTCTGTTTCCACGCTTCTGACCTGGCTGATGGTTTTCATGCTCTCTCCAAAATCCAGGCCATACACACCTTTATTTCTGGCTCTCCCACAGTTGTAGAATGAAATGAATTTTTCAAATTCTTCATAGTGAGCATCTATCAGCCAAGCATTCCTTTTTGTCATTAATAGCATCACATGATACATTATGCCAAAAGAAACCTTTTCCACCAGCACCAAGAAGGAAAAACAATGAAGGCAGAAAATTCCTCATGTCCTGTGTATATTTGTCTAACTAAAAGTTTCTGCACAAGAGATGATTAAAATCTCCATACTTTAGAAGATAAAAACATGCATTATAAAATGGCAATTTCTCCAGTTTTGATGTTTCCAAGATCTTAGGGCCAGGCTTTAATCTCAGGTTCACCTTAAGGTACCATAGGCATCCTCTGCCCTCCACAGACTCCATAAGCTAGTTCTCCTAAGCGTTTGGCCTAAGAGTCTGAGTTCAGCCCAGAGATAACTGCTTTGACCACATGAATCAGTTAAATTCATTCAGCTTCAAGTAATGGAGACCCAATATAACAATGACCTAAACCAGTGATCGGCAAACTCATTAGTCAACAGAGCCAAATATCAACAGTACAACCAATGAAATTTCTTTTGAGAGCCAAATTTTTTAAACTTAAACTTCTTCTAACGCAAGAAGTTTAAGTTTAAAAAAGACTTAAACTTCTTCAAAATAGACTCGCCCAGGCCGTGGTATTTTGTGGAAGAGTCACACTCAAGGGGCCAAAGAGCCGCATGTGGCTCGCGAGCCGCAGTTTGCCGACCGTGGGCCTAAACAAAATAGAGATTGTTTTCTCTTTCAAGTAAAATTCTAGTCATACAGTGAAGGGCTGGACTGGCAGCTCTGATCCAGAAAGTCCTCAGCAGCTCATGTGCTTTTCAGGTCACTGGACCCCCAAGAGCATAGCCTTCACCCTCTTAGCCCAAAACACCCCCATGACAAGGAGCAGAATGGAGGAAGGATAAAAAAGAAGAGGGTAAAAGTTGCTTGCTGCCTGTCTCCTGAAGTTCCTAAAAGCTGTCACACATTTTAATTATATCTTTTTTGTTCAAAACATGACCATTTCTGGTTGCAAGGGAGGTAGGGACATTTTACTCTTTGTTCTGGGCAGCCATGTGGCCAGTTAAAAATTCTATTCCTATGGCAGAACAGAGGGAGAATGTCTGTCCCATTGTGCTCCTGAAATCACTACCTTTTTCTGTGATAAAAATAAAGTCTGGAGTTACCTAAAGTAGAATGCTTTTAAATTCAATTTTTTGTAAAAAATTGAGGTATGAGTCAAAATTCTGTCACTCAAAGTAAGTGTAAGTAACTGTGGTTTCACTCTTTGCTTTATGATCTCTGTCTTGCCACTTAAAAAAATTGTTCTAAGGATTGATTGAAAATAAATTCAGATAACAAAGGTGAAAGTAATTTTTGAAATGTGAAATAAATAACTCTCAACACAAAGCATCATTAATCAACTATCTTTTGTCTCCTTTGAATATATATAACTGTCATTCAAATTATCTCCATTCTCTTTTTAGGTTTTTTAATAAAATGTGGCAGGTAGATGTCAAGAAAGCAAAGGACCAGAAACAAAGGTATGTGGTATGATATTAGGTGATTCAAATAGGGTCAGAGAACGAAAAGTAAATTCTCTAGAAATGTCCAATGTTTATGAAGACTCCCACCATCAACCTGGCCTCTCAACCATCTCCCTGTATTTGCTATTATTACATAAGGGAGTAGATCTTCATAACAGAAGCTATTTTTTCCAGGCAAAATTCTAGGTTCTAGCAATCGTTTTGCAAAAGAGCTATCCTGGCCATTTAGGACAAACAGAGCAGCTATAAAATCAGCTGGTGTTTTTGCAATTTTCTGGAATTTTTAGTTTTGCTGCCATTATTGTTGCTTCTGTTGCTATTTGTTGAAAAGCAGTAGAAATATGGAATGTGTGCAAAGCCCTGGTAATCTAAACTGCTTCAAGAGATGGAAGAACTCCAGGCAAAGGGCGTCTTACTGAAGGTAACTTGTATAGATGCTATGGTTTTGTCTGCTTTGCCACTCTCTGTGACATTGAGCATCTTAATGCACTGCTCTGACCCTCATTTCTTTATTTGTAATATATAGATGATAGAAATATGTACTTCACAAGGTTGTTGAAAACACTCAGTGGTGTCATGCATGTAAGGATTTAGCACAGTGACTGGTACCAAGTAAATGCTCAATAAAGTTTTGTACTCTGTAAAATGAGAACAATAATACTTTCCTCAAAGATATGCATGAGCTTAAAGAAGCTATGAAAGCACCATAAACTGTTATATCAGATGTCTGTATGTATATGTGTGTGAGTTCATGTGTGTACATACACAGGGTGGGGCCAAAAAAAGTTTACAGTTGTGAGTATGAAAAATACAGAGTTTATTCTTGTAGTATTATTTATTAATTCTTGTATTATTTTCCATATGAATAACTGTAAACCTGCTTTTGCCCGACCCTGCATATAAGATGCTCTTTCCTAAAACAAAATGATGTAAAAACACCTGGGATGTGCATTTTGTGCTGGGGATAACGCCAGACCCATCAGTATATTACTTTTCAGCATAGCCTACATCAAGCATCAATATATTGTTAGTTACTTGGATGTACATCCCATTCTAAGTGCTTTTTACTTTAGTTTCTAGAAACTTGCCAACCAGCATCAAAACAAAAATCAAATCCACAAGTATTTACTGAATACTTACTCTATACAAGATACAATTGCTGCAAAGCCTATGAAATATTTTTACTAGCTTCATGCATTATCAGTTGACTGATACCAAATGTACTGACTTCTTACTGGAACATCATCATGGAATATTCTGAGTGCCATTACTGCTTTAAAAGGAACTATCAAGAGAATGCCATGCCACTTTGCTCCATCTTGCTGTAAGGAAAAGAAAATGCAGCAGAGATGAGTATTACATTTCATTTCATTGTTCACAGTGTGTTACTATATCATCTGATGAAATGAAGTTCCATCTGGCTGCTCCAGTGGATGAGAACAAGCCATTTACCTGCTAATATGAAAACTAACCCTCCTGACTCTTTGATTGAAAACAATAGAGTACATTATTATATTTTCATATTCATAAATATTGGCAACCAGAGGGCTTTTCACTTTATTTTCACAGTTATATCAGTTGACCTACCATGGGATGTATAATGCACAAAGGTCAGATATTAGGCCAGAAAGCAGATCTTGTGACCTCTGCAAATTTACCCAGCAAGTTCGGTGCAGAGCAATAGAAATATAATGTGAGGCACTAATGTGATTTAAAATTTTCTAGTAACCACATTTTAAAGTAAAGTACTTAAAAATTAAAACGAATAGGTGAGACTGACTTAACATATTTGTAGCCTAATAGATACATAATGTCATTTCAATGTAATCAATACACAAATCATTGAGATAGTTTACATGCTTTCTTATTTTGTCTTTGAAATTCAGAGGGTATTTTATATTTCCAGTAAATCTTACTTTGGATTAGCTGCATTTCAATTGCTTAATAGCCACAAGTAGCTGGACACCACCTTATTAGAAAGGGCAACTCTATATTATTGTTGGGTAAGTTGGTAGGGTAAAAACAATAAAAAATTAGCACTTTATATGAAAATATTATACCCTACATGTTACATATTACTTTGTAATTTAAATAAAGAAAATGAATTTAAATGACCATAATGGATAAATTTAAATTAGAAAAAAATTAAAGATTTTTTTTTTCAAATGAGTTTGTTTAATTCCAGGTGGTACAGAATTCAGGGTGGAATAAAAACTGAAGAACACACTTTGGCAGGACTCTGGACTGGGTTTCCTCTGACCTCACAGCTAAGGTTGAAATGGCAGAGTGAGAAGAACTAAAAAGATGAGCCACTGAATGATTTTTTTTTTTTTTACAAAAGTTTATTCTTAAATGTACAACAGGCTCCAAAACAACACTTCATTTTAGCTCTAGGTGGCAAGAGATGTTATAACAGGAAATCCAGATGTTAAAACATGAAGGGAATTAAGAATCACCAATGCTCAAGCACAAGGTACAGCTCACTTTTTGCCAGATTTCTGAATTCCGCCTGTGGCCAGGAGGCCCTTCCCCAAGCCTTCACTTTTAGCTCCTCAAGTTTCTTCTGCTCCTCTGTTTGCTTCTGCTTGAATGATTTATCTCACCCATCTCCTTGGCCTGCCTTTTGGGCTGTTTCAGGGGCTTCTTGCTACCTTTGTCGCTGGACACCCCTTCCCCGGAACCTGCCAAATGAAGCTAATGAACTTCTTTTACATTAATATTACAAAACATATATAAACACAGGCAAAAGAAAAGGATACCAGACCACAAAAGGCAAGTAACTTGTTAAGACATGAGCACATACTCAATTTCCTATTTTTAAATCCTACCTAATAATAGACAAATATGCAAATTGACCATACCTCCAACACGCCCACAAGCCACGCCCACCATCCAATCAGAGCGAGCATGCAAATTAACCCAAACCAAGATGGCTACAGCCACAGAGAGCAAGGTTCCTAGGTAACAGAGGAAGCCAAGCTTTCCGCCTGCCCTTGCCAGGCCTAAGCCTCCACTCAAGCTACAAAGTTTCAATTATAGAAGGTAAACAAATTCAAACAAATGGCAGCAGAACGGAGCTTGAGAGAGCAGGCCAGGGTTGCCGCCAGCAACAGGAGAAGCAAAGCTTTCCGCACACCCTGGCCAGGCCCACCTGCTTAAGGCAACAAAGTTTCAATTATAACCCCAACACAAATGGCTGCTGGGCCTCGGAGGGAGCCCCAGGCTTGACTCTGCTCCAGGCTACAAAGTTTCAATTGTAGAAGGAAAATAAATTCCAGATACCAGGGCCTCTGCTTGGGTTGCCAGGGGGCGTGGCAGGCCTGCAAACCACCACAGGCCCCTCGCTCAGGCCGCCCCACGCCCCAAGGGAACCCCCACCTGATCCAGGATGCCCTTCAGGGCAAACCAGCTGGCCCCCACCCCTGTACCAGGCCTCTATCCTATCTAATAAAAGAGTAATATGCAGATTGATCATCACTGAAACACACAATATAGCTGCCCCCATGTGGTCAAAGATCCTGCCCCCATGTGGACACAAGATGGCCACCACAAGATGGCCAGCAGGGGAAGGGCAGTTGGGAGGCACCCGGCCTGCAAGGGAGGGCAGTTGAGAAGGACCAGGCCTGCAAGGGAGGGCAGTTGGAGGTGATCAACCCTGCAGGAGAGGGCTGTTAGGGGTGACCAGGCTGGCAGAGGAGGGAAGTTGGGGGCAAACAGGCTGGCAGCAGAGTGGTTAGGGGGTGATCAGGCTGGCAGGCAGAAGCGGTTAGGGGCAATCAGGAAGGCAGGCAGGCAAGCAGTTGTGAGCCAGCAGTCCTGGATTGTGAGAGGGATCCCATATTGGAGAGGGTACAGGCTAGGCTGAGGGACAAACCCCCTCCATGCATGAATTTCGTGCACCGGGCCTCCAGTCTGAACATAAAGAAATGATTTGCAGACAAGTTATTTATAAATGAAAAAAGGATATAGGTCATTGAGTATATGCACAGGGAGAAAGTCTCGGGATTCTCACACAGTTGAGACCATTACTTGACCAGAATTCATGAGAAGTTTGTTGTGCTTTTTTAAACATTATTGACTGTATTTTCTATGCTGTACTTTATATCTCCATGACTATTTTGCAACTGCCAATGTGTACTTAATCCCTTCACCTTTTCACCCATCCCTCAAACCATCTTGCATCTGGCAACCCCAGTTTGTTCTTTGTATCTATGAGTCTGTTTCTGTTTTATTTTTCTTTTACCCTCACCTGAGGATATTTTTCTAGAGAAAGTGTAAGAGAGAAGGAAAGACCAAGAAATATCGATTTGAGAGAAACACATCGATTGGTTGCCTCCTGCATAGGCCCTGACCAGGGCCCAGGCCAGAGAGGAGCCTGCAACCAAGGTATGTGCCCTTGACTGGAATCGAACCCGGACCCTTCAGTCCGCAGGACAATGCTCTATCCACTGAGCCAAACCAGCTAGGGCTGTTTTCTTTTTTTCACTTATTGATTTCAGAGGAAGGGAGAGGGAGAGAGAGATAGAAACATCAATTATGACAATCATCGATCTGCTGCTTTCTGCATGCCCCCTACTGAGGTTGGAGCCTGCAATCCGGGCATGTGCCCTGACCAGGAGGAATCAAACCATGACCTCCTGGTTCATAGGTCATGCTCAACCACTGAGCCACACCAGCCAGACTTACTGGGAATTTATCCATTTCTTCCAGACTGTGTAATTTGTTGCCATATGGTAGTTTGTAGTATTTCCTTATAATCATTTGTATTTCTGCGGTGTCAGTTGTCACTTCTCCACTTCATTTATTTTATTTATTGGGGTCCTCTTCTTTTTTTCTTGATAAGTCTGGTTAAAGGTTTATCAATCTTGTTTATCTTTTCATAGAACCAACTCTCAGTTTCATTGATCATTTGTATTGTTATTTTTTAGACTCTATTTCATTTATTTCTGTTCTTGTCTTTATTTTCTTCCTTCTACTCACTTTGGGCTTTGTTGTTCTTTTTTCGGGGCTTTAGGTTTAAGATTAGATTGTTTATTTGAGATTTTTCTTGTGTCTTGAGATTTTTTCCTATGAATTTTCCTATTCGAACTGCTTTTACTGTGTTCCATTGATTTTGGGTTGCTGTGTTTTCATTTTCATTTATCTCAGGTATCTTTTGATTTATTCCTTGATCTCCCTGTTAATCCATCATTGTTTAGTAATGTTATTTATGTCTATATATATGTCCATATATTTGTGTTTCTCAGGGGTTTTTTTCTTGTAATTGATTTCTAGTTGCACTGTGGTTGGAGAATATGTTTGATATGATTTCAATCCTCTTAAATTTACTGAGACTTGTTTTTTAGCCTAACATGTGGTCTATCCTGGATAAGGTTCCATATATACATCTCTCCCTGGTGAACAGAAACCTTGCTGCTTTTCATAGCCAGATATTATGTGGGCACCTCTTCCAGCTCTGGTCTCTGGAAGGTGAAACCTGGCTTGGGGTTTGGACCCCATGCTTCTCAGGGGGAAACCCCCACAGCTGAGATAAACCTCTGGAACCTCAGCCACAATCCTTGAAAGGTAGGCCAGCCCTTTTCACATCTCTGCCCTTCCTATCAGTCTTGATGTGGCTTCTTCTATAAATCCTTGGTTATAAGACTTCTCTTCAGCTAATCTTCAATTAGTTATTCAGGATGATTGTTCTCCAATTAAGTTGTAATTCTAGTTGGGGCTTGGAGGAGTGTATTTTCCACCTACTCCACTGCCATCTTGGATCTCTCTCAAACTATTTCTTAATTCCAGATAACACTTACATAAATGTTGTATTAGTACTTTCCGTGTCAGATACTTTGCTAAGTTTTGTCTTTGTCACATCTTTGAAAAAAATAAATCATAATCCTGCATAAATCCAACTTTTGTCACCCATTTGCCTGAACCCCTGTTGTTAACTTGGACAAAAGAAAAATGTACATCCATGTTGAATGGTCTTGTGTTAAATTTTTTACCATAAACCTAAAATGGATCCTTAATGCTGATAATCTATTATACTACTCCTAACTCACTGCTAACTCAATCCCTCTCCCAGTCTCAGACAAGTATTCTAATCTTTTCCTCTCTCCACAAACTCTGGACAATTAATCCACCATCCTTATTCTCAGATAATAACCTTACATTCTACATTACTGAGAAAATAAAAATAATTCCAGGACAACTTGCACAGAGCCTTTAACCCCACTTACCACCCTCTGCACCCACCACGCCTACCAACACACTGCATCTGCATTCACCACACCTACCCAATCACCATCATCTATACCCACTACACCTCCCTAAACCATCAGTATCTGCACCCACTTTTGCCTCCCACCTGATATTGGGATGCACTCTCCATTTTCTTGTCTAGAGCCAGTCCCTCCAATTGTGCTCTAAAATCCATCTCTTCTTACCTACTCAAGGACACTCCAGAAATTCTCTTCTCTTCCTCCAACATCATTTTTCATTCTCTACTCAATCATTTGCCTCACTACACAAACATACCATTATTTCTCCCATCTTAAACATAAAAATAAAATATTTACCCCATTTCCACGTTACCAAATCATCCATTTCTTTGCTCATCTTTGTAGCAAAACTCCTGGTAAAAGTTGCCTATATCAACTTTTTAAATATTTACCTTTTGCCAATCACTAAAACACACACTAATCAGAGTTTTGATCCCCTTACTCCAAAGGAACTTCTCTAGCCAAGGACACTAGTGACCTTTAACATTGCCATGTACATTGCACAATTCAAGGTCCCCATCTTATTTAACCTGTCAGCAGCATTGGCATAGTTGTCACTCATTCCTCCTTGATATACTCTCTTTTACTTGGCTTCTCTTCATTCCATTTTTTCTTAATGGCCAGTTTCCTTTGGAAAAAGGAAGAAAAAAACTTGATCTTATCCTTGACCTCTTGATGTTGGAATACACCAAGCTCAACTCTTGGTCCTTTTATCTTTTCTATGTACACCCACTGTTCTAGGCTCATGTCAATGACTCCCAAATTTATATCTTTAGCCAATGTACTATTTCTCCCAAAATTCAGATTCAGCATTCTACATATGTCTTAAAGACACCTCAAGCTCAACATGTCCATACTGAACTCTTTATCTTTTTCCAAAAACTTACTACATCTATAGCCATCCCATTTCAACTGACAGTAAGTTTACCTTTCAGGTTGTTCAGTCCAGAATCTTTAGAATCATCATTGTCTCTTCTTTCATTCAACATTCATCCATCAGAAAATTCTGTTGGCTCTACTTTCAAAATATACCCAGAATCTGATTATGTCTGATTACCTCCATTGCTACCACACTAGTCTGAACAAATACCATTTCTCACCTGGTTGCTTCAATAGCATCTAATAGGTCTCCTGTTTCTACTTTTGTTCCTTACACAGAAGCCAGAAGGATACTTTTAGACCTAAATCAGATCATGTCACTCCTCTACTCAAAATCCTACAACTTGTCCCCTCTTACAGACAGTCTATAACAAAGTCATTTCATTGGCCTAAATGGTCCTATATGATTTTACTCCTGTCGTATCTCAGACATCATATCCTAATATTTCCACCATTGTTCTTTTGCTCCAGACACACTGATTAGTTAATAAATATTTTTAAACAAGTCAAACCCAGTCTCCAAGGAGCTCACAGTCTACTGGACAAAACAGAGGTAGATAAATGATTACAAACAGAAGGTGCTAATTAAAGTTCGCTTCTCTTTCCCATTCAAAACTCTGGGAGGTGAATGTTAAAAGTTGAGAAATTTGCAAAGGCTGGGAGTGATGTTAGAGAACACAGGAAGGAAGAAAGGACTTTTCAGGCAGACAAGCATTGCAAGTGCAAAGATCTGGAGAGATGAATCAACAGAATCCTATCTAATAAAAGGGGAATATGCTAATTGACCCTCATACCATCACAAAGATGGCAGCGCGCACGGCCAATAAGGAGGGAATATGCTAATTGACTGCCACGCCCTCAAAGATGGTGGCACCCACAGTCACAAGATGGTGGCGCCCAGTCCCCTCAGCCCTGCCGGGATGGCAGGCGCACGGCAACCACGCACCTGCCTGCGGAGTCCCCCAGTCCCCTCAGCTCCCCAGCCGCCCAGGGCTGGCCCAAGGCGCAGGCAAGCCTCAGATGGCGGCTGCCCAGCTGATGCCGAGGCACAGGCAAGCCTTGGATGGCGGCTGCCCAGCCGCCCAGGACCACCCAAGGCTCAGGTAATCAGGACCAGCTGAGACTTGCGCTGCCAGCAATGGCAGCAGCAGAGGTGTGATGGGGCGTCTCGCCTTCCCCTGATCACCGGGTCGCCTCCCACCCCTGAGGGATCCCGGACTGTGAGAGGGGGCAGGCCAGGCTGAGGGACACCCCCTCCAGTGCATGAATTTTCATGCACCGGGCCTCTAGTATTTACAGAATTACAAATAAAGCATCAAAAAATAACATTTGAGATAAGGGAATCTGGATATAGGAGTCAAAAATAAATATGGTTTATACTTTAGATAGGAGTCAGATCATGAAACACTTTCTATTTGTTTCTTTCCTAACAGTTTTCAATATGATCACAGAGCAATTTATTAAATAACCATGTAATTTTGATGCACCTCCTCGATAGGGCCAAAGCAATACTTGGAAAGGATTCTGAATCCCCCGAGTTAAAGATACAAAAGAAAAACCTAGAGTCACATTTAATTTGACAAGGTAAAGGAGTGGGTGTGCTGCTATATCAAATTTAATTTGTATAAAATCATCATCTCTGGTAACATTATTTTTCTTGATCTACTTCGTTTAGACTACTTTAGTAAGGCTTGATCTCCCTGTCTATCTAAACATCGATTCACTTACAGCAGGCTTCAGGATAACATTGGTCTTATTAATTCCTGGTAAGTCCACAGGTATTAGTTGCACACATTACTGTATAAAAGGTGAACTGAGACTTAACTCAGTCTACAGCTTTCCCCAGACAAGGCAGCGGACCACAGGTGAGTCTCAGCATCTATAGTTATCAAGTGGTGACAGTTACTTTCAAATTACAGATTTTTCAGGATCTGGAGAACAAATCTAGAGCTTTTGAACTGTCATATAGGAAATTTGTGCTTGTAAACCTAGCTTCTTAAATATGGTTAATACAGTGTATACTTCCTGTTAGTAAGAAATTGACTTTACAGATCTCTGAAACAAACAAAGGTGAGTAAAAGCAAATGAAAATATATGAGATGCTAGAAATGATGAACTAATTTTGTAGTACAGAATTTTCTTCTTCTTTTTAAACAAAAATAATCTTTAAAATGATAACAAAGGGACAAATATGATCACATTACTTGCTTCAGAGTAATCACTTTAATTCAGTAATACTCTAATCTTTAAATACTGCTTTACTTACATCATTATATTGGAGTTTTGACCTATGTTTCTACTTTGACAAAAAAAAAAATGAAGAAGGAGGAGGGTAAGAACAACTATTTGTTCAAGAAACTAGGAAGAAAAATAATTGCTACAGCAAATGTGACTGGGGCAGATGAGTAAACCAATTAATTCATTTTGGTTTGGTCAACTTACGTAATAATTATAACTCTTTGAGTTTTGTTTTCTCATGGCCTTAATTGTTTGCTTCATAGTCCAGGATGAAGTCAGTCCAGTTGTGCTTTCTTTTCTGTTGCTGGAAAGCAATGTGCTGCAATAGCTGTGAGCTGACCAACATCACCATCACAGTGGAGAAAGAGGAATGTCGCTTCTGCCTCAGTATCAACACCACTTGGTGTGCAGGCTACTGCTACACCCGGGTAGGAACTCTGCTTTGCTGGAAGTGAGGGTGCTGAGGGTCTATAGAAGACAAATTTTATTAATTCCCATTTTATTAGTATTTTAAGTTTCCAAAGGAATAGCCATGAGTCCCTTAACCAAATACTGTCTGTGTTATGATTAAGGTTTATTACCATGATATCAGTTAGATATTTGGGTAAATTTAGGGAGGCCTCAGATCTGATTTGATCAATCAGGCAATATGCCAACTCTGCATTAAAATTAAAAGGAATTCTATGATAGATTTTACATATAGAGAGGTAAACATGCAAACATACATATATTTAGCAATAGAAGATTTACAATATTCGCCAAAAGCTAACTTCTAGGAAAATGGTATTTCGTGTATGTTATGTATTTCTATTTCTACGTAACTGAAGCTATATATTTGCAATGGAGATAGTACCAAAATATGTTTCTAAGCCACATAAAAACACAAACATCCACATTATACTAGTAAACACTGCCGTATTGTCCCTCCTGAATACAAATGCCAGCAACCGCCCTGAGAACACATTCAATCCTTGCAGACGGTTACAACCAAATGAATCTGCAAACCCACTCACTTCCTTATACTGTTGAGAAAACCAAGGCACAGAGGCATAAAACCACTAGTTTGTAGTCAGTTTCTTTGCGTCAATCCAAGTAAGAAGGCAGCTCCTACTTTTTCTTTATTTTTGTCCCCTATAACACCTGATTTTTTAAGCAGAATTCCATTCTATAAACTGAAACTGAAAATCGCAACTTTGTGTTTGTGTGTGTGGTGGGTTTTTTTGTTTGTTTGTTTGTTTTTCACTTTTTTAATCCTCACCCGAGGATATTTTCCCATTGATTTTTAGGGTGAGTGGGAGAGGGAAGGACAGAGAGAAATATCGATGTGAGAGAAACACATAGATTGGTTGCCTCCTGCACCAGCCTCAACCAGGGCCCAGGCCGGGAGGAGCCTGCAACCGAGGTACATGCCCTTGATGAGAATCGAACCTGGGACCCTTCTATCCGCAGGCCGACACTCTATCCGCTGAGCCAAACCGGCTAGGGCAAAATAGCAACTTTTTAATGAAATATACTTTATTGATAGCAAATAAGTACGATCAACCTCCACTTAATGTACAGTTTATTGTATCTTCTTAGGATATAGACTTGTTAGCATGATATTGAAATAAATTAAGCAGCTGTGATCATTTCTTCCCTCAGTGCAAACAATTTTTTTTTATTCAAAAGTGTTGGGACACACCTGTTCTTCCTGGATTAAAATTTCTTATATGCAAACCATGTATCCTTTGAAACTGAGAGCACTGCAAAATATAAAGCACTTAAGAAAAGAAAATGTCTACAGAACTGTAGAATATTTAAAATCTTTTGTGAGCCTTTATAGCAGTGATGGCGAACCTATGACACGCGTGTCAGCACTGACACACGTAGCCATTTCTGATGACACGCGGCCGCTGAGGCGACCGCATGCCGAGGATGAAACATTTGCTGCTCCTGAGGATGAAACATTTGTGAAATTATGTTTTTTCCTCAAAGTGACACACTACCCGAGTTATGCTCAGTTTTTTGGCGAAGTTTGACACACCAAGCTCAAAAGGTTGCCCATCACTGCTTTATAGTCATGTTAAACTAAGCATTAACATTCCATATTATATCTTTTTGACCTTCTAAAAACACACAGGGACAATATATTTGGGGAAACATGTATTGAGAAATTAAACTTCAGTGTTTTATGGTTTAAGTTGTCATTAATACAGCTTCCAACTAAGTACAAAAAGTCAACTTAAGCCCTAACCGGTTTGGCTCAGTGGATAGAGCGTCGGCCTGCGGACTCAAGGGTCCCAGGTTCGATTCCGGTCAAGGGCATGTACCTTGGTTGCGGGCACATCCCCAGGACGGGGTGTGCAGGAGGCAGCTGATCGATGTTTCTCTCTCATTGATGTGTCTAACTCTCTATCCCTCTCCCCTCCTCTCTGTAGAAAAAATCAATAAAATATATTTTTAAAAAAAAAAAGTCAACTTAAGCCCTAGTTGGTTTGACTCAGTGGCCTGTGGACTGAAGGGTCCTGGGTTCAATTCCGGTAAAGAGCATGTACTTCAGTTGCAAGCACTGGGGCAGGTGCAGGAGGCAACCAATCGATGTGTCTCTCTCACATCAATATTTCTCTCTGTCTCTCACCTCCCTTCCACTATCTCTAAAAATCAATGCAAAAATATCCTCAAGTGAGGATTAACAACACAAAAAAGTCAACTTAAAATGTCTGTCATGTCTCCCTTGCTCATCATTTTTTATACTGAAAAATACATTTTGATACAGTCTATATATTCAAAGTTTCTCTATGGTTTGAGAAATAATTAATATTTTGATATAGACAGAAGAAGGAAAAGGAATGAATTATATTTTCTGTAAGATTTCCAGAACAGCCAGGAACATGGTATAGCATATAGGTAGGTCATTTATGAGATCATGTTCCCTTGGTTAGGTATTCCATAAGTGAGCTTTAATGGGTAAATGTTAGAGCAAGCAGTATTAAATTCCTATCACATTTTGATTACGCTAAGCAGAAACTCTCAGAATACTGTAACCTAACTCTCTCTTTCCTAAACTCCTCAGGATCTGGTATACAAGGACCCAACCAGGCGCAATACCCAGAAAGTATGTACCTTCAAGGAGCTGCTGTATGAGACAGTGAGAGTGCCTGGCTGTGCTCACCAGGCAGACTCCGTGTATACGTACCCAGTAGCCACTGAATGTCACTGTGGCAAGTGTAACAGAGACAGTACCGACTGCACCGTGCAAGGCCTGGGGCCCAGCTACTGCTCCTTCAGTGAAATAAAAGAATAAGGAGCAATGGACATTTTAGGCTGCCTACCCTTGTCCTGAAGGACCAAGAGATCCGAAAAGTCCATGTGTGTACAACATGCAAAGGCTGCAAGCCAATGTGGCCTAGGGGAGCATCCAACCCCACTGATCCCGGCCTCTCCAGAGCTTGAGAGTGCAAGAATTGAGAGTGGTGGAGCCGGGAGCCTGGCACCATTCCACCCTGTATCTTAGGTCGGGTTCCTTAAGTTTTACTTAGTCTTACTTAACTTATAGACACATCGATACCGTCTGTTTATTAATCTTAGAAACCCTCTTAGTCAATCCCTTCCCCTTGGGATAGGGATACCTACACACAGATGGAGGAAATGAGATGGGAGTGGGTGAAAGTACTAGATGCTACATTCTTCTGATGGATTCTTGGGCCCTCAAAAGCAGGGCCAGCATCTTCTTCATCATTGTAGCCTTGGCATCTAACACCATGCCTGGAATTTAATGAGAAACTCAACAATGGCTTCCTTAAGGAAAGTAAGAACAGAAAGGTAGGGGGTAGGAAAACACTGAAAAAGGATGGCTGATGAGGCTGCCCCAACAATGCCAGTCAGTCCCTGGGAATGAGGGCATCAGTTCCACCTCATCTCTCCTCCTCTGGCACACGGGACAGGTTGCACCTCTATGAATTGCTCGGTACAGATGGGAATTAAGATTTCCAAGCTATTACTTCCAAGCCCTTTAGATAAGGGCAAAATCAAGAAATGTTAATGTGGGCCTACGGAAATTAGCCCACATCTATTCCAACATTTAAATAAATTGAACAAATTCTGCCAGGCTCCCGCAAAATTCCCTTTAAAAAGTGAAAAAAAGAAAAGAAAAAAAATGTGTTACCCTGCCCTCTGGACTGGATTTGCTCCTTGGAATAGAAGGGGATTTGCAAGTAGGTTTGAAAGCAATTTCAGCAACTTATTAAGTGCATTTATCTTATCTACAAATACATTTGTGTAAATAAATAGCTCTTTTAGAAAGAATTAGCCATGAAGAAAAAGAAAATTTGTTTTCTAGAATCCTCTCTACATCAGTCTTCTCTTTTGTTTATTCACGTTCTCCGAAATCCATGATTTCTTACAAGAAGGTACATATTGAAACTATTTTATGAGTTGATTTTTTTTAAAGATGTTACCTATCTAATTTATGTACTTGTTTCACACTTAAAATGTTTTAACTACTGTAACTTATTCAATCTTACTTTATTTTTTTAAATAAAGATGCTAGCCATTAGAGTCATAAATTTGAATTTTTTCACAAACAGCTAACATATGTGCATGTTTATAATAGTAGCAGAAAAAAAATCTTAACATATAATTCCTTGTGCTTCTGTAAATGTTTTATGTCCTTGCCTTTGAAAATATTAAAAATGATTTGGTCGCATTTTTAAAAGTACTTATTTAAATTTCCTGTCATTTTTTGAAGTTATTTCCTGATGTAATAGGAAACAAAGCAAAGGGAGAATCACAGAGTGGGTGAGGGCCCTGGAGATTCTCCAGTTCATTTCTTAAATGTTTGACACGGAAAAATTAAAGATCAAGGATGTTAAGATCACAGTCAACATCACAAAGACTATTCATGGCAGTGCCAGGTTTAGAACCCTGGCTTCCTAGCGCTTAGCCCACCTCTCCTGTGACTACCCCACCATACTAAGAAGTCATCGTGGCAAGGACCGATGAAAAATTGTAGGAATTAATAATCAGCTTTGCCCATTCAAATCTGGTATTGAGTGTGGCTTACAGCTATATTCTCTACAATATTTTGACACATTGAAATTAGGGCTATAATAACAAATTTTGACAAAATGCTTTAAATTATAGCATAGCCTTTTCCTTCTCCCTATACTTTTAGTAGTCAAAACAATTGCCTTCCCCTTAAAGGTAGTATAGGGCAATGGCCCCAGAGTTAAGTTGTCTTAATCTTCTTGACCAGATGTGTCATCTTGAACAAGTCATTTAAATTCTCTGGACTTCAGTTTCCTCTAGGACAGGTTTAGATGTTTCTTCCATTGACACTACATAGTAATTAGTTGTCAACTAACATTTCTATGAAAGTCTTACCACCCTCTCATTCAAGCTATCTTCTGGCCTGTCCTAGTCAGTACACACTGCTATAACAGAATACTAGCCACTGGCCCTCTTATAAACAACAGAAATGTATTTCTCACAGTTCTGAGGCTGAAAAGTCTAAGATCAAGGCACCAGCAGATTTGGTGTCTGGTGAGAGCCCACATCCTGTTTCAGAGACAGCTGTCTTTTTTGCTCTATTTGCACAGTGGCAGGGGAGGAAAGGAGCTCTCTTGGGCCTCTTTTATAAGAGCATTTATTCCATTCCATTGATGAGGTCTCTGCCCTCTTGACTAATTACTTCTCAAAGGCCCCATCCAAATACCATCACATGGGGAATTGGGTTTCAACATATAAATTTGGAGGGAAGGCAAACATTGAGTCTATAGCATGGCCTATGAGAATGAAATATGAACAACCTTCCTTATGCAAAAAATGGAATGAAATCTATAGTTCAAAATGGTTGGCAATTTCAGCACTGAAAAGACATAAACAAACAAAATCTTAGCTGAATATAACTGAGTATGAAAGTTGGGTCAATGATTTATATACATAAGTTCCTAGAAACATTTTTAAACTGTCTTAGGAATTTGCATTTAATTCATTTATATTCACTATAGCAAAAACAGTACTTCAATTTATAAGGTAGCTCTAGGCATTTCATTTGTTAGGCTGATTTACAGTAAATTGGCTTATTGCAGCATAATAAAAAATAGCCTTTGCTATATGCCACTACAATAAATTAATCAAGCAATTAAAATTGAATTTTCACACTACAATCTTATTTTGTTTTCTCACATATATAAAATAATAGCATCTAGCATCATTTAAAACCAATAATATGATTTGTGCTTTGCAGAAACCAACAACAAATTAAAAACCAACCTTTGCATTAGTAGCAACAGAAACAGCCAAGAGCATTTGAGAAATGAGTATGATTTTTCCTTCACCGTTACTATAGCACACGGAATCTGGGAACAAATGGAGCCTAGTGCAATCGTGTGGTTGTTTTAAAGGCTGTAACACTTCAGGACAATGCAAATGGCTTCTCACATTAAAAAGACATTACATCGCTCATCAATTTAGAAGAAAAGGCAAACGACTGCTCTCGAATTATAAAGTACATTTCTGTGAAAAATTACCTCCGAGCTGCAGGAGACCCTGAGGCTATTGTGATGTACCTCTTCACGTGTGCTGGAAGTGATGGTAGCCCTCCCCAGGGTTGAGAAAGGCAGCAGTTCTGTTGTTCAAAGTATTTAAAGTGAGTGATTAATCATGAGCTGTGTCATAGGCATGTGAAGTGATGGAAGATGGAAAAACTGAGAAACCAAGTGGCTTTGCGGAGGAGGTGTAATCAACCCCTGATTAATTGTGCTAATGGAAAGAAGTGTTGTGGATAACACAAACATCAGTAAATGCCAAGTGAAAACTAGCCTGAGTTTGTCCCAAAATGTATAAATTGAAATTTTAAGGTAGGAAATTTTCCTCCCTTGGAACTGTTGTCCATGGGGGTAGGTCTATAATTTAACCCAAACAGTATCTTCGAAAGAATAATGCCTTGCAGTGTTAAAGGAGTTGGAATAACAACATCTGACAAAGGGAATGCATTCCAGATACATCACTTGTAGAGTAAGCATAGTTCTCTATGCACTGCCCCAGTGCCTATCCACTAACCTTAAGATGGACTGAAAACTGCAAAGGCGAAAGCTTACTTGTTCAAAACTAAAAGTTCTGCCAGGGTTTCCCAGATGGGTCTGATAAAACAGATTTAAGTAATCCAGGTTTATTAAAAATTTTCTTTTACAGGTATACAAACAGGGCTGCTTCACAAAGACGCTCAATAAAGCAGGGAGAACAGCCCACTCTTCATCAGCTATTTCCATCTAGTTTTGCAGCATGGGTGTTTATTCAAGCTTTCAAAACATAAAATTCGGTTGGCATTCTGTTTCAGACAGAATGCTAAATACTACTGAGAATGGACTATGGAAAAAGCATGCCTGGTTACTGCCCTGATGGAATAAGCACCCAGCAACTCTTAACAATAAATGCACAAGAAATATAACTGGTTTTTCCTTTCAAATGTTCATTGATTCTGAAATCTCTCTGGGCTGAGAAGCCAGCTGCTAAAATATCAATTTAGATTTTTAAAGAAGGGTTTGGGTAGAGCATAAGTATTTAGGGCAACATCCTATCTAATAAAGAGGGAATATGCAAATTGACCATCACACCATCACAAAGCTGATGGCGCCCATAGCCACAAGATGGCGGCGCCCAGTCCCCTCAGTCCCGCCGGAGTCCCCCAGTCCTTTCAGCCCCACCAGGGAGGTGGCAGGCGCACGGTGCAGCCGGACCCACCCTCACCCCCCCAGCCACCCAAGGCCAGCCCAAGGTCAGCCCAAGGCGCAGGCAAGCTTTGGAAAGCAGCTGCCCAGCCGCCTAGGGCCGGCCTGAGGTGCAGGCAAGCCTCAGATGGTGACTGCCCAGATGCCCAGGGCCACCCAAGGCTCAGGTAACCAGGGCCGGCCAAGGCTTGTGCTGCCAGCAGTGGCAGCAGTAGAGGTGTGATGGGGCATCACCTTCCTCTGATTGCCAGGTCGCCTCCCACCCCTAAGGCTCCTGGACTGTGAGAGGGGGCAAGCTGGGCTGGGGGACCCCCCACTCCAGTGCATGAATTTTCATGCACTGGGCCTTTAGTGCTAGTTATAATGTCCTCTATAATGGAAAGTACAAATAAGAAAAGAAATCAGACCTGGTATAAAATCCATGTGAAATGATAGGACTTTAGGAGTTTGAAGATTGTCAATATTTAAGAACATTTAAGAAGTGAACTGAAAGGGCATCAGATTCCCAAGGAGATTGTTCTAAGTTTAGTGCCAACATAGATGAGTCCAAAAAATTTTGGGACAATGTCAAATAAAAAAGATACAAAATTAAAAATGATACATGATACACCAAGTGGACTTTGGGAGTTGGGGAAGAAGGCAGGAAAATGCATAGTCAATAAATCAGAGATTGTTCTTAAATATTGTATTGGACCCCTAATTATTCACATTTATTGGTTTTTATCACTGTAGAAATAAGAAGCACAAGAATTTTAATAACTTACACACAAACATCCATGCTTCTAGAATTTCATCCTGAGGATTTTGTTATTTCTTGTATGGGACCACTGAATTTCCCAGATTCCCACACCCTGTCATTCTGAGCATACAAATCAGTTATATTCTAAATGTCTAGTACCCAGCTGAAATAAACACTATAGTTGGTATGCTTATGCATGAAGAAACATAGGTGAGAATAAGCAAATGTTTCCTTTTTAAACTGGGGACGTTTTGAACATTTGTTTTTCAATTACAGTTGACGTACAATATTATTAGTTTCAGGTGTGCAACACAGTGAGTAGATATTTATATATCTTACAAAGTGATCACCCTGATAAGTGTAGTACCCATCTGACACCATACATAGTCTAACTTCTGTCCAACCATTTTACCAACAGTGGTCTTATTTAGGTCAATCATAAACTCCTGGTTTTAAATCCAATGGTCAACTTTCAGCATACATTTTTACAGAACTCTTTGCTGTACACAATCCTGTAGATCATTCCCTCCTCCCTTCTTAAAGTTCCTATTTCCTTGTTCTCCTATGGCACTCTACTCTCTGGGTTCTCTTGTCTCTGTCAATCACTGCTGTGTCTTCTATGTAATATCTCCCAAGGTGCTCTCCTCCACTCAGTACTCATACTTTCCCTAATAGACCACTTAATATCTTTCACTGACAACTTAATGACCAATGAAGCAAATTCTTTAGCAAAGGCTAGATTTTTTTTTTTTAACCCATGCCCATTAACTTGCAGCTGAACACTGTCTTGTAGTCATTCCACAGGCCTCATTCTCAATATGCCCCAAATCAAATTCATTATCTCCACTGCAGAAGTATTCCAGGTCTGTATTCTCTACTTGTATCCACCTGTGACTGAAAGCTAAGAATCATTCTTGACTCCCCCCTCTCCCTCACATTTCACTTCTAGGTGCAGTAGTGTAAACAGCATGGTGATTCAGAGATTAGTACTAAACAGGTCCTTGCTCCTGATTCATTAACTATATTGGCCAAAGTTATTGGATAGAAATTTCATATAATTCAACCTAGTACTTCAGTCTTTTTAAGCTTATTTCCCCCCTATCTATATATGGTACACATTACACAGAGATTTGTTTTAAAGATTAAATAAGGTAATGCATGCAAAGCACTCAGCTTCTTGCTTAATACGTAATAAATGTTCAATAAGTGTAGATAGCTTTATCAAGTTCATCAAGTCCTTACTATTTACCTCCAAAATACATCATGAATTTATTTCCTCTACCTTATCACTGTTTACTCCACTCATTTGTTCTCTTAGCAAATTTTTATTGAATGACCACATATCCCAGGTACTACAATAGACCTTCAGAACTCATGATGGACAAAATAGGCATAGCCCCTGCTCAAGTGTGCTTTCAGAATGGAGGGGAAGACAGACTATTACACAGCAATTAAATGGAAGTGATTAAAAGTCATGACGGCAGGGTTTCCTCTGGTTAGTGAGAGAATACATTTTCCAAGACTCATCCCCTTCCCCTAGGGTACTGGGTAAGGAAACAACATACCATAAGACCAGAGATGAGAGAAGTACTGAAAAAACTCCTGCCAGAGTGATCTATCTAAACCACAAATCTGACTATATCACTCAATATGTAAACCATTCTGACTCTTCATTGCCTTCAGGGTAAGTTAAACTCCTTAAAATGACAGATCTCCCACCTCATCTTTTAGCGCTCTCTCTCTCTCTCTCTCTCTCTCTCATATTTTATGTTTCAATAATACTGACCTATTTGTATTTCTCTATACATGCCATTTTTAAAAATGTTTCTATGTCTTCGCTCCTCCTGCCCCTGAAACTTCCTTCACCCTCTCTCTACCTTAATAATTCTATATTAGCTGGGATTATTGTGGCTGCAAAGGAAATAAAGCAAACTCAAGCTAGCTTAAGAAAAGAGAAGTTTAATATAAGGGTAATGGGGTGCTTCATGAAACAGAAGGGCAAGGAAGTGACTGCACATCTCTTGTAGGTAACATTAGAACCAGAGGCTTGAATGCTGGGAGAATGGGCTCTCTCCACAGCTTGTCTCTGCTTCTCCCTGTGTATGTCAATGTCATTTAAGACTATTGTTATTATTGTTTCCACCTACCGAAGACCAGAAAACAAAGCAATTGACAGTCTCAACTTTTACTGGGTCCCATATTGAAAACAACCTAGGGAGGCTGCAGTAATCTTGGGAAAGAACAAAGTTGGAGGTATTATGCTACCTGTTATCAAATTATACTACAACGCTATAGCAATCAAAACAGCATGGTACTGGCATAAAAACAGACACACAGACCAATGGAATAGAATAGAGAGCCTAAAATAAACCCACACCTATAGTCAATTAACATATGAAAAGGGAAGCAAGAATATGTAATGTCTATTCAATAAATGGTGTAGGAAAAATTGGACAGATACATGCAAAAAAAAAATGAAACTAGCCAATCTTCCTACACCATATACAAGAAAACTCAAAATGGATTAAAGATATAAATGTAAGACCCCAAACCATAAATCTCCTAGAAGAAAACATAGGCAGTAAACTCTCTGACATAGCTCTTAGTAATATTTTTTCTGCTATATCTCTTCAGGCAAGGGAAACAAATAGGACTATATCAGTTTTTGTGCTGCAAAGAAAACCATTAACAAAATAAAAAGATAACTTACCTATTGAGAGAAGATATTCGCCAATGATATATCCAGTAAGAGATTAATATCCAAAATTCATGAAGAACTCATACAACTTAACACCAAAACAAGCAAACAATCCAATTTAAAAAACAGGCAGAGAACCTGAATAGACACTTCTCAAAAGAGGATGTACAGATGGCCAATAAACATATGAAAAGATGCTCAATGTCACTAATTATCAGACAAATGCAAATTTTAAAAAACCACAATGAGATATCATCTCACACCTTTCAGATAACAAGTGCTGGTGAGAATGTGGAAACCCTCCTGCATTGTTGGTGGCATTGCAAATTGGTGTGGCCACTATAGAAAACAGTATGGAGGTTCCTCAAAAAATTAAAACTAGAACTACCTCATGAACCAGCAATTCTACTTCTGGGCATTTATCTGAAGAAATCCAAGACACTAATTTGAAAAGATATAGGCACTCTTATGTTGAATGTAGCATTATTTACAACTAGAGACCCAGTGCACGAAATTCGTGCATGGGGGGGGCGGTCCCTCAGCCCAGCCTGCACCCTCTCCAATCCGGGACCCCTCGGGGGATGTCCGACTGCCAGTTTAGGCCCCATCCCACAGGTCTCACAATCCGGGACCATTGGCTGCTAGCCGCTTGCCTGACTACCGGCTTAATAGCCTAACCACTCCCCTGCCGACCTGATGGCCCCCAAATGCCCTCCCCTGGCAACCTGATGGCCTCCAACTGCCCCCCCCTGCTGGCCTCCTCTGCTGGCCTCATGGCCCCCTGCTGGCCTCATGGCTCTCAGCTGCCCTCCCCTGCCAGCCTCATGGTCCCCAACTGCCCTCCCCTGCTGGCCTGGTCACCCCTTACCGCCTCTGCCTCGGCTCCCACCACCATGGCTTTGTCTGGAAGGAAGTCTGAAGATGTCCGGTCTCCCAGTCTAATGAGCATATTATGCTTTTATTAGTATAGATAGCCAAGATATGGAAGCAACCTAAGTGCCCATCAATAGACGATTAGATAAAGGTGTGATACATATATACAATGGAATATTACATGGCCATAAAAAAAAGAACAAAATCTTAGCATTTGCAACAACATGGATGCACCCAGAGCAGTGGTCAGCAAACTCATTAGTCAACAGAGCCAAATATCAACAGTACAATGATTGAAATTTCTTTTGAGAGCCAAATTTTTTAAACTTAAACTTCTTCTAATGCCACTTCTTCAAAATAGACTTGCCCAGGCCGTGGTATTTTGTGGAAGAGCCACACTCAAGGGGCCAAAGAGCTGCATGTGGCTCACAAGCCGCAGTTTGCCAACCATGGACCTAGAGGTTATTATGCTAAGTGAAATAAGTCAGACAGAGAAAGACAAATATCATATGATTTCACGTATGTGTGGGATATAAAGAAGAAAATAAACAAATAAAACAAAAGCAGACTCATAGATGCAGAGAACAAACTGATGGAAGGGGGCTTGGGGGACTGGATGAAAAGATGAAGGACTTAAGAATTACAAATTGGTAGGTACAAAATAGACACAGGGATGTAAAACACAGCATAGAAAATATAGTCAAAAATATTTTAATTACAATGTATGACACTATGTGGGTACTAGAATTACTGAGATCACTTTGTAAATTATGTAAATGTCTAACCACTATGCTGCACATCTGAAACTAATATAAAATAATGCTGAATGCCAACTGTAATTGAAAAATAAAAAAATGATAATGCAGTTACTAAAAGAAACTACTAGGGAGAAACACTGCCTTAGCATATTTCAGGTGTCTAATCATGGACAAAAATTTGTGGCAAGTACACTGAATGGCTGCTCTTGCATAATCATATAGATGGGGGACAGAAGCCCCTAGAAAAGCTGAGGAAAGAGGTCAGGGCAGATTCAGAAATATATGGAGTAGAATACATTCCTACTCAGCCTTTATGACTTAGCTCAGGTGGCCCTCCTCCAGGAAGCACTCCAGGTTTCCCTTACTGGGTTGGATGTCTGTGTTCTTTGCATTACTGCCCCAGGGGTATGGAAAAAGCACACCTCCTTCTGTGTTTTCCTTTACACTATATAATCCTTTACTTCTGACACCGGATGTGTAGGTTTTCCACACACCAAATAGTTCTGACACCAATTGGGTGTCCTCCTATATTAACTGAATTCTGACACTACCTGGAGATAGACTCAGATCCCAAAGGCTAAGGGTTCTGTCCTACAAGAACGCCCCTTCTGCACTTCAGACTCCCATCATAAATAAGTCCAGGTTGTTACATATGCTTCGGAAAATTGTCAGTTTCCATGACCCTCCCCCCCGCCCCCTCCCCCACCCCCAACCACCCTCCTCAATTAAATTACGAAAGCAGTTCACAGAATTCAGGAAAACATGTTACTTACTAGATTACTGGTTTATTAGAAAAAATATATAACTCAGAAACAGACTGATATAACTGATGCACAATGTTAGGTCAGATCAAATAATTGAATCCATACTCCCTTCCCTGAAAACTGACCTTTAGACCACTTTACGATGGACATTCCCTTTTTTTAATGCATTTTTTATTGTTGATAGTATTACAGATATCTCCCATCCCCCCACACCCCACCTTTCTGACATACCCTTTTGCTTAGACCATATTTCACTTGCTAAGACCACATTCCACTTGCTAAGATCATTATCTTTCCCCTCAGGACCTGCCCAGAGAATTCTCCACCCAGAAAAAGTCTGCCTAGAGTTCTTTAAAATCTCAAACTCCCTGTCCCTAAGTGCTAGAGCCATTTGGGGGCTCAGTCCATCTTATTTTCCAGATGACCTAATCCTAACTAATAAAAGAGTAATATGCAAATTGACCATCACTCCAACACACAAGATGACTGCCCCCATGTGGTCAAAGATGGCTGCCCCCATGTGGACACAAGATGGCCACCACAAGATGGCCAGCAGGGGAGGGCAGTTGAGAGGGACCAGGCCTGCAAGGGAGGGCAGTTGGGGGCAATCAAGCCTGCAGGGGAGGACAGTTGGGGGGACCAGGCCAGCAGAGGAGGGAAGTTGGGGGGTGACCAGGCCTGCAGGGAAGGACAGTTGGGGGGACCCAGGCCTGCAGGGGAGAGGAGTTGGGGGGGACTAGGCCTGCAGGGGTGGGCAGTTGGGGGGGACCAGGCCTGCAGGGGAGGGCAGTTGGAGGGGACCAGGCCTGCAGGGGAGAGCAGTTAGGGGTGACCAGGCCTTCAGGGGAGGGCAGTTAGGGGTGACCAGGCCTTCAGGGGAGGGCAGTTAGGGGTGACCAGGCCTTCAGGGGAGGGCAGTTAGGGGCAATCAGGCTGGCAGGGGATTGGTTAGGGGGTTATCAGGCTGGCAGGCAGAAGCAGTTAGGGACAATCAGGAAGGCTGGCAGGTGAGCAGTTGGGAGCCAGCAGTCCCAGATTGTGAGAGGATCAGGCCTAAACGGGCAGTTGGACATCCCTCAAGGGGTCTCAGATTGGAGAGAGTGAAGGCTGGGCTGAGGGACACCCCCCTCCCCATGCACGAATTTCGTGCCCCAGGCCTCTAGTACATTTATAATCCCTTACCACTTTGGCCTCCTGCGTTCCTCCTTTGGTGACACTAACACACTGGACAAGATATGTGAGAAGAGGTGCAGAGCCTTCCATGCCCTCTCTAGGGTACAGCACTCTCCCAGAGCCTTACATGTGTTCACTTACCTGAGGGGCTCTCTGAACCCCATCCTTCTGGGTTTTATCAGGCTTCATTAAGTAAGCATGATCGATTAAGTCATCAGCCATCAGTGAATGAACTCAATCTCTTGCCCCCTTCCCCTCTCAGAGGTGGGGTGGGGCCTAAAGTTCCAAACCTCTAATCACATGGTTGGTTCCCCTGGCAACCATCATTTGGGGCATTTTAATAGTCTCCTCACTAACAAACTCAGGTATTGTTGTAAAGGTCTTTTTATGAATAACAAAGACACCTTTATCGTTCTTATCTCTTAGGAAATTCCAAGGATTTTAGGAGTTCTCTGTCAGGAAAGGTGACCAAAACCAACTATACCAGTAAATTTTTTTATTGTAGATCACAATACCCTTCAATATATATGTATACACCTCCTTCATATATATATGTGTGTGTATTGTGTGTGTGTGTGTGTGTGTGTGTGTGTGTGTATATATGGCATATAGTAAGCTCTCAATAACTGGTAGCTATAATTATTCTTGCTACTATTTATGGACATCCCATTATATCTGGGAACACTGGAATAATCAGCTCACACTTCCTGACATGCTATATTTTAATCGTGAACAATGGATAGTAAACTGAGAAGTGGAGTTGTTATTTGATCCTGTATTTCCTGACTTCCCTCCCACCACTTTGTATCCTCATTTCTTGCAATAGCATTCAAGAGTCAACTGATCTAAAGAAATGTGATATAGAGAATTTAACTAGTGACTGGGTGGTAAGAAAGATTGAAACTGCATTTTTGGCTTTTGGTTTTTCTCATTTGAAGCAAAGATTTCAGACTGTTGTGGGGGTGGCATGGGGAAGGAAATACAGATCCGTTCACAGCTGCTACTCAAAATACTAGCCATATAACCAGGAGAGAATTTGGCTCAAATTAAAACCCCAGGGCTTTTTTTTTTTGCCATCATAATAATTATTATATCAATTAAGATTCATTTGGGTGTCCACAATGTGTTTGGCACTATATCAAAGAAGGAAGGTGATGATTACAGGAATGGTTTTAACCATTTTGCTCATGTCTGAAAATGATCCAAATGGTATAAAGAAACAGCAGAAATAAATCATTAAATTTTTGTAATTCAACAGCACTTAGAATAACAAAATATTAGAATTAGGAAAGTATCCAGAATTCTGTTGCATAGCATCAGAGGTTAATTAAACTCAGAATGGTAATGTTACACAACCAATATAAAAGTAATAGTTCCTAAATTTTGCACAACCAGTTAGAAATAAGGAAAGCCAATACTCGTAGCCAGGCCTTCTAATTCAAAAATGCAGTGTTTACATATATCTCATTTCTTTCTAATTACTCTCTAGGAAAATTAGGAGTCAAGCCATTAGTATCTACATGTTTTGTCTTTTCTATATTAGCCATTATTAGCAATAGGAAGAGAAGATACTGATCGTTTTGATGGGGATGCTCTGAATTGAGAGGGGAGCTTCTTTATATGGACAAAATGAACAATTCTAAATATTCTGGGGATTCCATGAGAGAACCCTTATTTGGGATATTAGGCAGAGCTTTGAAGACCAATACTGCCAAGAAGCCAGCAGAGGGAGACATACAAGTTTAAACATTCCAACTACTCAATTAACAGTCCTAGGCTGTGGGAATGCTGTAGTAAGCCAAACCAACATGGCATCTTCTTTCATAACTCTTACCATCCAGTGACTTCCTTGACAAAATTCTAAACTCCGTTGTCCCTTCTGTTGCACCTAATTGACAATTCCTCTATCTTGAATTAATGCAGTTATTTGTCCCTCACAAAGGACACCTTCACACTAGAAGAGGAATTGAAATTTTCACATCATAGATTTATGTCTCTACATCTTCATACTCTCTAACTTCTTAGAGACTCTAAATGTTGCTTTTATATGCCCCTAGTTATAATTATCTCTTTATTCCCCTAGCATTTAGTATTTCATTTACTTACAAATGCAGACAACAAATTATAGTATTGCTAGCAGTACCTATTAGCACTGCTGTAGTATTAATAACTGTGTCTATAGTATCATATAGAATCACCAATAGAAATCACAGATTGTTGTGTATCAAATTATAATTGTTACAGATAACTCAAAATACCACTTATACTCATCACTACTTTGAAAGTATGGTCGTTATTAGATTTGGTACTAGACTACGCCATTTTATGCATTTTTAAAACGTATCTGCAAATTGTTTTATACTTCTCCCATCAAGAGGTAGAAGCTATGTTCCCTCCTCTTGAATCTGGGCCAAGTCAGTGACTCACATATAACCAACAGAACAGGTGGAAGTGACAATTCAAGACTCCAGGGGATGGGTCATAAAAGATGAAGCAGCTTTCACTTTGCTTGCTGGAGCATAAGCACCAGAAGCCTTGAGCCACTAAGCAATAAATTCAGCTACCTTACAGCTAGCATGCTGGCAGGGAGCAGGGGAGAGAGGGAGGAAGAGGAACATTCATTGGCCAGGCTCCCCTGTTTTTATTTTGATTGATAGGGACAAAGTGCTTATTACAAGATCCCTCTACTCTGGCTAATTGGGAACACAAACTATTCTCAGCATTAGAAATTGTTTGGCCTACTACTTTTTGGTGGTTCTTTCACGCACCTCCCAGAGTTTCACCCTTCCACTGCACAGATCAATACTCAGGCAAAGGTATAAAGCAGGGATGGGGAACATTTTTTCTGCCAAGGGCCATTTGGATATTTATATCATTCATGGGCCATACAAAATTATCAATTTAAAAATTAGCCTGCTATATTTGGTCAAACATTTAATTAACTCACTCCTAATGCCTTTGCAGGGCCAGACCAAATGATTTCTCGGGCCTTATATGGCCTGGGCCAGACATTCCCCACCCTTGGTATTCGGGAGGAAAGGTGCGGGAGAGAGGTTCACCTGGGGAGACCTCCAAGACTCTGTGCCACTTCCTCTCTGATACCAGCCCATCAGCTTCTCTGAATCTCCATCTCTGTCTCCTCCATTTGGTGAAACCACTAGTCTCTGTTTAGGGTCCCCTACCTGTTCTATGCCCTGAACTCTGGCTCCAGGCAGTAAGCTGGGATCACTATAGGACTTACCTTATTTTTTTATTTTATTTTTTTGTTAATCCTTACCCGAGGTTATTTTTCCACTGGTTTTTAGAGAGAGTGGAAAGGAGGGGGAGGGACAGAGAGAAACATCGATGTGAGAGAGACACATCACATGCACTCTGACCAGGGCCGGGGGGATCAAGCTGCAAGCAGTACATGCCCTTGACTAGAATCGAACCCGAGATCCTTCAGTCCATAGGCTGACACTCTATCCACTGAGCCAAACCAGCTAGGGCAGGACTTACCTTAGTTGTTTCTCTTCTTTCAGGACCACAATTCTGTATTTAGATGTTCTCCAATATCTAAAAACTAGAGGCCCGATGCACGAAATTCGTGCACGGGTAAGGTCCCTTGGCCTGGTCAGCGATCAGGGCTGATCGGGGCCTTCCAGTTGCCAGCTGGGGCCGCCCTTCCCCGGCTGCTGGGTGCTGGCTGGGGCCTTCCTTCCCTCCACGCCGTCCCCTGGTTGTCAGCACACGTCATAGCAAGCGATCGAACTCTCAGTCTCCCGGTCGAACTCCTGAGGGGACACTTTGCATATTAGGCTTTTATATATATAGATAGTTGTTTTCAGTAGGAGGGCAATCTGCAGAAGCAAAAGTCCAAATGTAATTGTTAAAACCTATTTAAAAAACTGAAGTGTGTTGTTTAATCTTAATCATACTCAAAACTAAAAACAAACAAACAAACAAAAAACAACCTTCATATTATAGTAATAACAGTAAAGACTGTTGAAACTGTTCTTCATGGTAGCTATTATCTCTAACTTCCCACTCTTTAACTGGGTATATTCTGGCTTCTATCCTCCACTTCACTGAAAGAGCTCTTATCACACCATCTATAACTATCTAATTGCCCTAAAGAATATATTTTAGTCTCTTTTTTACTTGATTTTATAGAGTTATGCAATCCAATATGGTAGCTACTATCCACATGTAGCAACTGAGTACCTGAAATGTGGCTAGTCCAAATTGAAAGGTGCTGGAGGTATAAAATACACACCAGATTTTAAAATAAACTTAGTATAAAAAGGGGCTATAACATACTTTATTAATAATTTTATATTCATTACATGGTAAAATGATAATGTTTTAAATATACTGGGTTAAACAAAACATATTTGTAAAGTTAATTTTACCTATTTCTTCTTACCTTTCTAATATTACTACTAAAAAATTTACAATTACTTATGTGACTCTCATTATACATCTAAAGGCCCGTACTGTTCTGTAGCAACCTCTCCCTCTCGTACTGCTAGAGCCCTGCTTTCAACTCTTTCTTTCCTTGGTAGGTGGGACTTTGCCTTTGTTTTCTGGCTACCTCACTGCCTCCTCCTTCTCCGACTTCCTCCAAGATCTAAATCTATTTGCAAATTTTAGCATGCTGCAAAATTGTGTAATTGCTTGCCAACACCTCAGATTCTTTCTTTTTTTTAAATATATTTTTATTGATTTCAGAGAGGAACGGTGAGGGAGAGAGAGATAGAAACATCGATGATGAGAGAGAATCGTTGATTAGCTGTATCCTGCACATCCCCTACTGGGGATCAAGCCTGTAACCCTGGCATGTGCCCTCAACTGGAATCGAACCCAGGATCCTTCAGTCAGCAGGCTGACAGTCTGTACACTGAGCCAAACCAGCTAGGGCTCAGATTCTTTCTTGAAGCTTATCTGTAAAAAGTGATCTAGTACTAACATTTACCAAAACGGATCTTCAGCTCTAATTCCTCTCATCACCTGCCTCTTCTTTCCAACTGCATATTGTACATCTTCACTTGGCTGTCTTAGATTTAACACATCCAAGGTTTAATTCCTTCTCTCTATTCTCTATAAACCCATTTCTCCTTTTGTCCTCCCGAATTTCCCAAGCCAGGACCCTAAAATTATTTTCTCCTTCTTCCTCACATCTATATCTAATCAGTTACTAAGCCTGCTTGCTTAACTTCTATCCTCTCTATGCTTTCTTAATTCCCTTAGTTTGGGGTATTTCAATCTTGGCACTATTGAAATTTTGAACCAGATCATTCTTTTGTGAGGGGTTGTTTTCCACAATGTAGCATGTTTAGCAAGTCCCCTGTCCTCACCCCACTAAATATCAGTAGCACCCCCTAGCTGAAAAAAAACAAAAAACGTTTCCAGACATTACTAAATGTCTAAGGAAGGGGTGGAGAAAGGAATCACCCCAGAGACACCGAGTTGATGGAGGACATCATTATTAATCTCTGCATTAGAGCAAAAGAGTGCTGGCTCTCCTGCCCAGTACTGTACCTCTTCCCTATTCTCCATACTCCTTACAGTTTCCACTTCAGTTCAGAATAAAGTTTAATATCTCTAATACGACATAAAAAGAGCATTATCTGTCCTCTACTTACCTTTCTCAGCTTCCCACTCCAGCTATACGGAATTCCTTGCAGTTTCCTTAGGGATGGATGAAAATCATAAGACGTGTTAGTCAGAAAAAGTGTTAAATACACTGGCAGCTTAGGAGATAAATGCAAAATTTATAGGATGTTTTATATAGAGAATATGAGTAAGCATGTACTTGGTGAAACATAGGCAGAATTCCATTAAATATACATAGTGAGTAAACAATAAGGCATGCCAAAGTTAAAATAAGTTGAAAATATCATGCAACAGAGGGACATTTATAGTTAAAAAAAAAAAAAAGTGGGGTGATGGTGGTGGTGGAAAAAATAAGCTATAAATAATTATGCCATCTCTGGGCTGACAGCTGTGTCACCACCAAATCATTCATCCAGAGGTGACACCTAGTACAATCTCATATGTGCTCAAGCTGAAAAAATTAATTGATTAATTAATTATGCAAATAAACCCATGTCTGTTCAGGCTAATTAGTAAGCTCTGGTTGTGGCCAGCCATGTTTCCCTGCACCTATCCAACAGAGCAAGCGTGTGGGCCTCCTTTCTGTGACCTGAACTCTGGCCCTCATAAGCGTGTCGTTGATGGAAGAGGTTGATGGAACATATGAACATTGCTTAACTCCGGATGCTGTCCTTCCACTTGTTTGCATCCTATCCTAAATGTGTCAATGTACTCCTACTCTTTTCCCTTGCTTTTCACTCGGTATTAAAATGGGGTCAATAAACCATTTTATTCAAGCATCCTAATTTGGGCTGTGAGTCTTCTATTTCATTACCTCTAGGATAGCTTGCCTAGTAGTCGTTTGCCTGGAAGCCACCATTGCATCAGGTTAGTTTTCCATATGACAGCTCAATACAAGCAATAATCTCCTCTCAGAATGCCTCTGCTTTAGTAACCCTCATTTTATCCTGTTCCTATTCTGTGTGTTTCCATTATGGCATTTATCACGCTACATTGGGGTTAGCTCTTGACTCCTTTGTTTCTCTCTCTGGTCTGTGAGCTCTTTGAAAGGAGGGAGACGTTTTATTCTTTTGTCTCATTTTCTCTTAACAAAGTGCCAACCATAAAGTAGCTACTAAAAAAGCTACTGCATGTGACCTCCTGGAGAAACAGTTGAATGGATTATCTGTTGCTGTTGCCTTTGTTTCATTCCCCAATTCTAGACTGGTGTAATATGGTGAGGAGCAAAACCCTGCCTGCTTACACAGCAACACGGAGGTGGTGGAAGAGCCGTAGGCTCCCTGCAGAGAGCAAGCTACATTGTGTATAGCAATACTAGCAAGCTCGGGCCTTGGTGGACTGTATTTCCCTGTCTCACTTTTTTTTTTTTCCTCACTTGGGTGGCTACAAAAGCAGTACTGGGGGGCTGGGAAGCTTTCCCTCCTACCCCCACCTGAAAATGATTGAAGGCTGAGTCCCTTTAGTTAAAGGGATCTTGAGCTCTCAAAGATTCTAAATGAATGAAATCCACTTTAAAATTAATGAGTACCTAAACTGTTGCAAACCTTAGAGATCCAAGAGAGTTATTTCTCCCCTCAAAACATTTACAAGCATCTTCTTGGAGCCCATATGATACTCAAAGTAATAATCAGCTTTTTTTTTTTTAATAGTTTAAAAGAGGCGCCTTTTGGAATATTTTTAGCCTGAATAAAATTAATGAAATAAAATGTGAGACCTTAAGTAAAGGGTCTGTTCTTGAGGTCCTTGTAACACAAGCCCTTCTACTCCGCGGATTAGAAGGACTGGGGTGCAAATATTTGGCTTCCACGATCAGGCGTCGAGATTTGCGAACAAGCATCCAAGCTAGCCAAACCTGCACCTGGGAAGAGACGGCCCCCGGGACCAAACAATTCCCTGAAACAACAAAATGTAGTCAGCGCGAGAAGCAACTGTTGCCTCACCTTGAATCATTCGCCGATTGACGCCGCCCCATCCTTTCCGCCGCGGGGGGCGCCCGGCTCCTTCCGCTCTAGGCTTCCCTCTCGTCTCTATGGTCGCGCTCGGCCCCTCTAGCTCTCGCTCGCCGTCCTCTCGGTGGTAGTGCGGGGCCGCGCGGAGGTGCGGGCCGCGGAGGTTGTGGTGCGTGGTTACAAGTTCTCGGCCAACCCGGGCGGAGGAGCTCGCGCTCAGGTGGAAAGGGCCGCGGGGGAGATTCTGGGAGGGAAGGAGCGGGAGCGTGGAGACGGGTCCCTGGACAGGAGGGGGACCCGGGCCGGGTCACGGAGGCGGGAGAGGAGGCCCGGAGGCGGGAGGGGAATTGTCTGCAGCCTCCCGATCCCCCGATCCTCCGATCCCCCGACCCCAGTTCCATCGGCGCCCCTTGGTGCCCAGGCCCAGCGCAGTGTCCGCCGCATCTGTCGCGTCTGCGGGTTGTCGCCTCTCTTCCGGAGTCCGGGAGCCCTCAAAGCGATGGGTTAGGTGGATGAGGGTTAAAATATGGTGGCCTTGAACCCCGTACCCAGCGTCTGTCTCTCCCATTTTGTTTATATTCTTTGTAATCAGAGTCCTCCCAGCCCTGGATGTGTGGTTGAGGCCGGAGGCGGAGCAGTAGTCGTTTTTTATCCCGGTGCCGTGAACAGAGTAGGTGCTCCTGGGACGGATCTGGTGCCTTGAAACGTTTGGATAGAGCCGTGAGCTGGGGGGTGGGGGGGGAGCGTTAGGCCTGTGACCTCCATAGGGTTGGGGGTGGGAAGTATTGCAGGATCCTGGGGACTTAGTCACATTGATTTGGGGAGATGTAGGCTTCTTGGGGTGAGATTCGTATAGTTTCTGGACATGTATTCGTTTAAAAGACGTTGTGAAGAGTCTACTAAGTGTCAGTGTTGTGCTAGAGAAGTCAACTGTACATGGGACCCAGGTGATTTCTTGCCCTCACAGAACTTAATATGTAATTTGGGGGGGTGTGGGGGGGGGACTTAACCAATAACAAGCCTGTGATGATGCTATGAAAAGGGAAGCCCCCGAAGTTCTTGTTCTTCCCCCCCTGGATGAGAAGAAAGTGATACCCTAGAGCGCCTGTCTTCCAGCAGCTGAGCAGGCACAGTGCCGGTCCGCTCACAGTGAAGGGGTGCAGCCAGAGGAAGGAGCACTGTAACGGTGGTGTCTGGTGAGGCTCAGCAGATCGGTGGAGACACTGACACTGTCTGGAAGGATAAGTTAGCCCGGGAGCCCTCAAAGCCATGGGTTAGGTGGATGAGGATTAAAATATGGTGGCCTTGAACCCGGTACCCAGGTAACCGGGGAGGCGGGGGGCTTTCTGAGTAAGCAAAGAGAACAGTATAAAGGCATACAACGGAAAAGAACTTCGCAGGTAGTGTAGGTTTGACGGCAGTGTTGTGGCATTTAGAACAAATGATGGCATTCTAAAGAGCCCAGACTTTATTTTCTACAAAGTGGTAAAAAAATATATATATATATATATATATATATATATATATATATATATATATATAGTGTTTTCAACAGATTACAGTTTCGTTTCACCATCATTTACTCAGCATCCATAGCGTGAACCAGTGATTGTTGGACAATCTTGGTGACGTCCAGAATAAGGTAGAATGAGGAGAGCTTTGCTCGTGACTCTTGGTCTGGAAACTGCCTCTCTGTTGTTGCAGTCCCCCTTCACTTAGTTCTCTTTGGCCTTTAAGGACCAGAGGAATAGTGACAAATTGCAAATGGGTTCCAAAAATGATCTGAAAGTACACCGGACAGAGCATTAAAAAATCTGAGGGAAGTGCTTTGGGTGTGCCTAATTAACGGGTTCTTCATATAAAGTAAAATTTGGTTTGGATGTGTGCGCTTTTAATTCATTCAGCAAATACTTACACGTCTCTGATACATCAGCCATTGTGTTAGCTTGGAAACTAGAGCTCTAAACTTCAGTTTCTTCATCTGTAAATGGGGGTGATAGTACCTCAGAGTTGTAAAGATTAATGAGATGATGTTGTTATATTGTAAATCAGCGAGCTAAACAGAGGACGCCTTAATCAATTAATCAGCCGAATTTTGGAGCCTTTATTACGCTAGCGGTCTCAGCGGAGTTGTCTCTCAAAGTCTGAGCAAAGCAATATGGAGGGAGCTTTCCCTTTATACCCCGTTGGTCTCTTTGTCCCCCAAATATGGGGTTTCCGGACCTTTTGTAGGCTTTACAAAGAGCCCTATGTAGATATTTTGCAGGAAGCTTGTAACCTGCGCACAGCACAACTCAGTAGCCTTGAGCATAGTACATTTCAGATAACTGGAGGGCACCTGGTGTGGGAGTAGCCAGGGACACAGCAGAGCGGCTTGCAAGGTCAGATAGTTGAGCTTATTTTTCCTATCATTCAAGCAAGCAAGCGTGTTTACAGAAGCCAAGAATAGCAGGGTTAAAATTTCAAACAGCAGTTTTCCCCAGCATAGAGGTTACAGGGGCAAGATGGAGTGCCTATACTTCAGTGTTTGTGCTATCGCTGTACCCACCTCTTACTAGAAATCTTTTAAATGGTACTATGGACTATATATTTGTTTTAAATTCTCTTTACCTTTCTTATTGGCTCTGGGCCTTTACTTGAGAATTGAGATTATCTCGACTTGGCTCTTTAGTCCTTGTGTTAGTGCCTATATAATGTACATAGTTAATATTTGAAGGTAATTGGCACAAAAAGTTGACAGTTACAAGAGGCATGACTTTTTTATGTGTGCATAGTAGGGGTAGATGAAAATACTTTATTTTCATTAAATAAGAGATGACTTAGAAAATGCTTGGCAAATTATAAGAACTTATACGTCACCCCTACCCCCAAAGGACATTTTTCATTAAAGGGAAGGACTCTTGACTTAACTTAAAAAACTCAGTAAATTTTTTATTTGGTTAAATTTCCTCTTAATACTACTGTTCCCACTAATTAGGAGACTGGTCAAGTAAAATGCTGTATTAATGAGAAATCAACATATTGGAACATAGTATTACTACACTTCCCCTAAAAATTTTGGGAAGAAAAATAATTAGTTTCCTTATTAATCTGCACTTTCCTCTGCTATTGTTTTCAGACAGTTTCATTTTAAACTGAGCAGCTTCTATAATTTATTCATAGGAAGTTCAGATTTCTTTTAATAACAGGTAAGAGGTGGAACCTAATTTGAAGCTGGCACCAAAGAAAGATCTCTACTTACTAGAAAATGCAAAAAAAAAATCCTCCCATATAATAAAGAAGTAATATGCAAATTGACCATCACTCCAACACACAAGATGACTGCCCCCGTGTGGACACAAGATGGCCGCTACAAGATGGCCAGCAGGGGAGGGCAGTTGGGAGGGACCAGGCCTGCAGCGGAGGGCAGTTGGGGGCAACTGGGCTGGCAGGGAAGGGCAGTTAGGGGTGACCAGGCTGGCAGGGGAGGGCAGTTAGGGGTGATTGGGCCAGCAGGGAAGGGCAGTTGAGGGTGACCAGGCCTGCAGGGGAGGGCAGTTGGGGGCAACCAGGCCAGCAGGGGAGGGCAGTTGGGGGGACCAGCCTATAGGGGAGGATAGTTAGGGGCGACCAGGCCGGCAGGGGAGGGCAGTTAGGAGCATTCAGGCCAGCAGGGGAGCAGTTGGGCGTCAATCAGGCTGGCAGGGGAGTGGTTAGGGGGTGATAAGGCTGGCAGGCAGAAGCAGTTAGGGGTAATCAGGCAGGCAGGTGAGCAGTTGGGAGCCAACAGTCCTGGATTGTGAGAGGGGTCCCAGATTGGAGAGGGTGCAGGCTGGGCTGAGGGACACACACCCCTATGCACGAATTTCGTGCACCTGGCCTCTAGTAAATAAATAAAAATTGCATAGTAAATGAGGTTGCTAGAATTAGCAAATAAAAATATGGGATTCCCAGTTAAATTTGAATTTCAGACAAATAACAGCTTAATTTTTAGCAATATTTGGGACATAATTAATGTGAAAATTATTTGTGCATTATCTAAAATTTAACTTTAACTGAGCATTCTGTATTTTATCTGGCAACTCCAGTAGCAAATAATTCTAACCCTACAGAGATACCTAAGGGATGGATGCTTAGAAAACAGTGTAATTGTGCAGACAGTTTAATTCCTTCAAGTGTTCCTCCAAAAATTACATACAGTACTCAAAAGTGTGCCAAAAACAGAAGACTTTGTGATACTGGGACAGAAGAATTTCTCAAACAAAAATGCACATATCAAATGAAATATATCACAGTTTTCTGGTGTGGTTTTTTTTGTTTTTTTTTTTGGTAAATATATTTTCATGTTTAATTCTTTAATACAACTGGAATTGATTTTTGTTTGTGAAAGAAATCTTATTCTGCCCTTTTCCACATGGTTAGGCAGTTTTCCAAGCATCTTTCATTAAATCCTTCCATTAATGTGTAATGCCCACTGGTTTATAATACCATATGTTATACATCTTCCTCTTTTCATGGATCTATTTGTCTATATTATGCTGATACCAGTTTTCATTATAATAGTTTTATACTAAATGTCTTACTCTGTTTTTCTTCAAGATTCTGTTGGCTCACTTAGACCTTTACCGTTCCATGTAAACTATTTTGCTAAATTCCAAGAGGAAGTAGGCAGAACACCTAATGGGATTTTGATTGGAATAGTTTTGGATTTATAAATTCCTGGAGAATTGACATATTTACTATAGACTTTCCAAGGCATATTTCTTCAGCATTTATTAAAAGTATCTTTTTTGTCTTTCTGTTTGATAATTTTTGCCATAAAAGCCTTACATGTCTTTTTTAAGATTTATATGTTTTGTAAGGTATCTTAAAGTGTTTTTGGTTTCCAGTATCTTTGTTAAATTATCTTGCTACTTCTAATAGTTTGCTAAATCCTCTTATATTTTCCATGTAGATATTTAAATAATCTTTAAGTAATACTTCTTGTTTCTTTCTTTCAATTCTGAAACCTTTTAATATGGTGTTAAATGGAAGCTGTGACTGACAGCAGGTATTATGTAGTTCTAACTTTACAGGGAATGCTTCTGATGTTTCTTGATTAAATATAATAATGATTCTTGTAGACTTTTTGGTAAATACCTTTCTATTCCTTTTTTGCTAAGAGTTTTCTTTCTTTTAAACAAGTATTGAGTTTTATCAAATGCCTTTTCAATTTCCCAGATAAAAATTTATAGCACAAATCTGACTCTCTTTAATATTTTCTTTAGGGTGACCATCATATCACTTATTAGAGAGAGGTCAGTTGCTCGACAGAATTAAACAGGAAATTTGCTAGAATCAAGAATGATGGATCCATGTTCAGTTGGAGTTCAGCTTCGTACCACAAATGAATGCCATAAAACCTACTATACTCGTCATACAGGTTTCAAGACTTTGCAAGAATTGTCATCAAATGATATGCTTCTACTTCAACTTAGAACTGGAATGACACTTTCTGGGAACAATACAATTTGCTTTCATCATGCAAAAATTTACATTGAAAGATTTGAGGATTTGCAGAAGTCATGTTGTGACCCCTTTAACATACATAAAAAACTAGCCAAAAAGAACTTGCATGTAATTGATTTAGATGATGCCACTTTTCTGAGTGCAAAATTTGGCAGACAGCTTGTACCTGGTTGGAAGCTTTGTCCAAAATGCACACAGATAATCAATGGAAGTGTGGATGTTGATTCTGAAGACCGGCAGAAAAGAAAACCTGATTCAGATGTATGTATAGTAGTCATTTTTTCTGCTATGTTGTTTCTACACTGTGAGGTTTTGTTTAATTATAAGGAAATCATATTTACATTATTATTTACTAGAGGCTTGGTGCACGAATTCATGCACCAGTGGGGTCCCTCAGCCTGGCTGACGGTATCAGGCCGAAACCGGCTCTCCGACATCTCCCAAGGGGTCCCGGATTGTGAGAGGGCGCAGGCCAGGCCGAGGGACCCCACTGGTGCACAATCGGGGCCGGGGAGGGACACAGGAGGTTGGCCAGCTGGGGAGGGACCATGGGAGAGCTCTAGGGTGTGTCTTGCCCATCTCTCTCAGTCCTGATCTGCCAGACCCCAGCAGCAAGCTAACCGACAGCTATTGTTGTGTTGGCTGTTATCATTTCTTTATTTGACAATCTAAGGGAAAAGAGGTCAGTTCCCCTGACTAAATAGTCGGGTATTGCATATTTTAAAAATTCTTGCAGCACACCAGTGTGCCATGGTACACCAGTTGAAAATCTCTGACCTAGACTGAATGATGAAGAAAGGAATAACATAATATGCCCAAGACTCTCCTTAGCCATATCAAAACAACTTAAGATTTCATAAAGTTCTCTTTGGTGTAGAACAAGGACAAGTACGTCAAAGGAGCACTGCTTGAAATTTCTATTTGTAACTATAATTCTTGCAGCTGGGAAGAATTATAATTTTTCATTATATTAATAAGCCAAATTAAGAGGTAATTAAAATTTAAATTATGTGTAGTGCTTTCCTTTGGTGCTCCCCCCAGAGGCATATCTCCAGGACCCAGTGGTATCTTACAGTTCATACTAGGTACTTGCTACTGTCACGTCAGATGTCTTCTCCACTTTATTTATCCACTAGAAGCCTGGTGCCCGGTGGGGCCCCTGGCTCTCCAACATCACCCGAGGGGTTGGGATTGCTCTTGAGGAATGTATCACATAAAGCTGTTTCCCCCCAGTAACAAACTGAAACTCTTAACCATCAAAAATTTGTAATGCTTTTTAGGACTTAAAACCCTATTCTCTGCTTTTGAAAACATATAATAACAAGAGAAACTTTTCTTAAGGACTCAGGATCATTAGTAGGAACCTCAGGTTATAAAGCAGTTTTTCTGACTTCTCTCCTATGTTGGCAGCAGCTACTTCAGTTTTCACCCTGTCTGTCTCCTTCCTCTCCTATATGCCAGAAATTAAAATTAGGTAATGAAAATATTACATGTAAATTACCAATAAATTTTTAATATGGTCCATGGCTGTAAGTTTTGTTGCACGTGGGCTCTAAACCTTTTTTTCTGTTTTTTGGTGAGTTCCAGACTGTCTTCCAGGTAAAGGAATAATCTGGATTAACAGTAAGTGAAATAGTAATATGATCTGATGTCAAGTTGATAATTTGTTTACCTTTATTCAGGGAAGAACTGCTAAAGCTTTGAAGTCATTACAGTTTGCAAATCCAGGAAAGCAAACTGAATTTCCTCCAGAAACTGGTAAAAGAGAAAAAAGAAGGCTTACAAAAAGTGTAACCTCTGGTTCAGACAGGTAGGCTATGTGTTACTTCCGTCATGTTAACTTTCTGACTCATATCTGTATTGTTTCCCTATCTTTCTCTTAAGTTTTGAATTTTCTGAATTAGTATTTTAAATTGGATAATCTGGAATTGGTAAGAACATCTGAAAGCCTCATAAATAATTAACATCTTTTTCAACTTGAAAAATTTGTTTCTAAGAAAGTATCAATGAAGTGAACAAGATAATATTTTTGGCATGAGAATTAAAATAATTTAAACAAATTATTCTTAGAATTAAAGTAATTGAATTTTTTGAAAAGCATTGATATTATATAATTGGTATATCTGCTGTATGAGTGGCAGCAGGAAAGTAAATTTTATGAGAAACTTTATAGGTGTGAAATGAAAAAGTTATGGTACAGTCACCAGAATGATGAGGAAACTAAATTGTTTAGAATGTGACTTTTTAAATTGAGCATTTCTAAAATATAAATTGATTAAAAAATATTAGTATAATTCAGAATTTTCTACAGATGCGTTTATTCTATCTGTTAAGGTTTTCTATTGAGTCATATAAGTATTTTTAGGCCAGATTTGCTGGAATCCATTAAAGAACTTGAAACAGATTAATTGCAGTATAAAAACCAATAGGGTAGTACACTGTAATAAAAATAAAATTATATTCACAAAGCAGTAAAGAGATTGGTAGCCAACAAAAAGTACCTCTATTAACTACCCATTTTCCTTTTCTTAAAGGTAAGGGAAGTTTTAACAGCAATATACCTATTTTTGGACAAAGTTCTTGTCCATTCTTTTGTGAGTTGATTTTTCAATGGACTTTGAGAGGAATTTTAGGCTTATTGTATTTGTTTCAATACTTCAGAGTAGGGTCTCTTCTGATGAGGAGTTCATATACTGCTAGCTGTAGAGTAGCCTTGAGTCTGGTAAGTTATGTACCAGTTTGGTAGGACTTCATCCCTAATTCAGAATATTTTATCTCCTTAAATTTTTTCATTACCTTATTTTCAATGAAATATTCAAAAAGTAATATTTGTGAGGTGTAATTCGCCTGTGTTTATTTTACAGACAAGTGATACCAGCAAAGAGTAAGGTCTATGATAGCCAGGGTCTCCTGATTTTCAGCGGAATGGACCTCTGCGACTGCCTTGATGAGGATTGCTTAGGGTGTTTCTACGCTTGCCCTGCCTGTGGTTCCACCAAATGTGGAGCTGAATGCCGCTGTGACCGCAAGTGGCTCTATGAGCAAATCGAAATTGAAGGAGGAGAAATAATTCATAATAAACATGCTGGATAATTTGTAGCATTTCATTATGGGATCTTTAAAGTACTTTCTCTGTTTCTAAAATTCTGTCATTCTCAAATACATTTTAAAGTTGATTGCCAAATGATAAAAATTTGAAAACCACCTCAACGTGCACGCAACCTTCGCTAATATTGTAAATTTAGATGGGTTATTTCAGCAGCCTCTTAGAGCCTGTCTGGGCCAATGTAAACAAGTAAGGCATAAGCAGTCCTCAATTTGCACAATTCCCAAAGCCACAAATTCCGATAACAATGATTTAGTTGAATAACACCAGTTCCCTAACAGTACAGTTCAAATTTCAGTTACCAGTATATAGTAACCGTGAGTAAAGTACATGAAGTAGTCACTGTGAATAACATGTATTTTATGATCAGTGGCCAATCTCATTCTCAAATTCTGCTGGACGTTGGTCACTGCCTATCTGTTAATGAGTTCACTTTCAGACAGCAAAATATACAGGTATATTTCCTTGCCCCACATGTGACATTTTATAAAAGTAGGTAATGAAAAGAATTGGCAAATAAATGAAAAATGATAATGCCAGACATAATTGAGATTTGAGGTGAACATTAATGGAGTTGTAGAAGAAGTCGCTGATCGTGGGAAGGTTGACAGCACTGTTTTTTAACCTAGAGCCTCTGGATATGCAGCCAGAGAAATTTAGTGGCGGCAAACTTCCCAACGTAAATGAGGAAAGGTCTTGTCCTGGAGGAAGTGATGTTAGAAACTTCACATTAAAGGAAATTGCAGAAATATTTTACGACATTCAGAGTACAAATGCTGAAATGGTGGAAAATAATCCAAACTGAAAGGAGAAGGGCTATTTTCTATGGTATAAGTTATTTGACCAAAAAAAGCAAGCACTGTTCAAATGACTAGATTAATTTTTTACAATGAAATAACATGAATTCTCAATCTTCCTAATGTTTTAAATTACAGTGTACTAAATAAATACTTTTGTAATTTTTCCATTTACATTTTAACTGAACAGAAGAAGTATCATTTTCCCCATTGATTATTAAGAAAGATTGGCCATTTTTTATGATCCTATTCTATCATACTAAGAACTGCCTGTAACTGCGAAAAGTGCCTACTTTAGGAAAAATTGATTTTGATGCAGTGGTTGAGTGCTAAACTATTTTGGGAATAATCCACATATCTATACTAAAATATGCCATTTCTTCTCCCCACTTAAACAAATGTTTTAATACTGTAAACCTTTCATTGTTTAGACCATGCATTGGTGAAAATGTGTTCTTTGTCGCAAAAAATCTTATTTCTGTCTAGAAAGCAAAAATATACGTAAGTATATAAACAGATGTTGATTTCAATTAGAGGACTAAAAAGACTCCTTAAGGGAATAATAATAACAAATAGAGAAACACTATTGAGACTATTTGGAAATTGAAACTTGATGTTGGGATTTGTATGGGTGTTTGGAGGATGGGGTGGGTGATAACTTCACTCTGCTCTTTATTTTTTTAAAACAGCTACCTGTTCTAAATCTAGGATACTGCCACTAATCTAGGTTTTTGTTTTGTCTTCCCTAAATATAGTACTTTAGTTGAATCAGATGAGATTTAAACAACTTGAGATATTTTTTAGCCATTGAAACTATAAACTTATACAGCCAGTTTTATTGACCAATAGAGGTTTATTTTTATTTTTGTACTCTTAGTATCTCTTTAAAAGACTAGTTTTACTTTGTTGGAATGCCATTTTCAACCATGAAATTAACAGTCATTTTTAAGATATAATTGTTCACTGACCTAGTTATCAAAAGTGCAGTTAATTCCTTCATTTAAACATTTCAACAGAGCACTGGCAAAAAGAATATTTTAGCTTCATATGCTTAATGGCTAGATTTTTTTAAATTAAGGAAATATGTTCTTATAAAGGACTTAAACATAGACTCCAATTTTGTCTGAACTTCCAGGATCATTAGACCTTCTTAATTGCATTTCTGCCAGCATTTCTTAGACTGTTTAAAACAGAAATATCTTTTCAACAAAATAAATGACTTTTTTTAAAAATTCAAACATTTTAATTTCAGCATTACTTAGAACACTTTTGTGTTATTTTCAAAGATGGTAAGTTTTTAAGGGAAAATTTTTTGGATAACAATATCAGTTATGCTAATATATATTTATTGTGCCTATTTAGGAGACCAGTTTTTAATGAGCATGCAAAAGGTTTATAGAGAACGATATATCTGATTTATATCACATGTCCACTTACTGTTTTTTAATTTCAGAAATACAGAAAACAATAAAATTATCTAGACCCTTTTGGCATTTTGCGGATGATTCAAGGTGGCTAAATTGTTTTAGAATGCTATTACTCTTTTAAAAAGCAAAAATAAAAGTTAAGTAAACATTTAACTTCTGCTGTATGTGGCTCCTGGTGGAGAAGTTAATATAAGACCACAAACATTGATCTTACACAATGTTTTGGCCACAAATGTTAAAAGTAAAAATGTATGCATACTGTATATTTGAATAAAATAAATGGCATCCCATGTGATTTTTCTCCTATGTATCTTTTACAAATATAAGAAAATAGCTTTGGAATATTTTATGTACAATTCTTTTGTTTTTAAAATATTACATCTAGTTCAATGTAACAGGCTGTTCTAAAACTGCCTGGCATGGGTTCAACTAAATAATTTTTAGCAGATGTATTTTGAAGCATACATATATAGGGAGTGATTTATTAATACAGAGAATATAATTTTAGTAAGTTCTAGCATGGTTCTTAACTTTTTGGAGATCAGAGACCCCTGTGAGAAGTTGATGAAAGCTATGAACTCTCTCCCCAGAAAAATAATACTCATGTAATCACAAATGCTCCATGTTCAGAATCCCTGAACATGGATGGGAGTTCCTGAGTAAAATGAAATATTCTCTAAACCAGTTAGTTTTTTCTTTTTAAACCAAAGGTGGCTGTGTGATGTGTACTTTGGTTTGTTGAAGGTGGCTTTTATTTTTTTTAATAAAATCAGAGATTTTGAAAGAGCTGTTGCAAAAACTCAGCTCCCACTGTGGGCTCTCATTCTCACCCCTGCCACCCCCCGCCCCCAAAAAGGAAATTTACAAATCAAGTAACAGTGTAGAAAACTGAGGTGTCTTCAGTGGACTAGGCTCTGGTAATTAGAGATTTTCCATTTCACTGTGGGTTACCCAACTACCAAGAGTTTAACATCCTCCATGCAAATGCATGTGGCACTGCCTTGGTTTTTGCTGACATCTGCTGGTATCTTCGTGGAAATTAAACCACTGCTACTACGGGCCACTTACTCTCATCTCTTCTAGGTCAAACTTGAAACACTGGTAATTACATTGAAATGGGAAATTAAAACAAAAATTCTAAAAGTAGAAAAGCGTCTCCTTTTAGCCTTCTTAGGACTTGCCCAGCAGTTGTTCACCGGGGTAGGTTTAACTTTGAAGAATATGAGTGAGGATGCAAAAGTATGCATAGGTACTTGTTGGGTTTCTTTTATTTTTATAAAGTGGCAAAACTTAGAAAAATGATGCTTTTATCTATGTATCTTTTTTAAATTGTCCAACATTTCATTGAACACTTTCTTAATTTAAAAGGTGTAATAGACTACCATAGAATATGTATCCCAACTTGTAGATTTTTTGTGATGGTAAAGTTCTGAGGTTTGACTCATTTTACCAAGAGAATTTAACGTCTAGAAGATGGAGGAAATTTACCAGATAAAGCAATTGGGTTAATAATGCTATATCTTTAAATGCAATTTGAAAACATTTAACTACAGCCTATGAAGTGACACAATTAAAATACATTGTTTTTCCCCATGATTGAAACCATGAGGGAATACTTCCTTCGTCAGACACTTAATGATTAGAAACTTCAATTTTTCATTTCATCTCACTACAAGCAAACAACTGTTTTATTCAAGACTTGCCAGAGTTTTATTCAAGAGATTCTAGGCTATGGTTTTGAGATAAATGGGCTTAGTAAAAATAAAGTGTGTGCAGGCATTGCTGAAACTGCCAAAACCTCCTGAAACTCCCAGTTTCAACAGCTAACATCTGCAAACACAAAAGTTGTAGGCTCATGATCTTCACTGGAAGCATGCTGGATAATACTTTACCCAATTCTTTTCAGAGGCACATTTTACTTTAATGAAATAAAATAAAAACCAGACATTAGCTCAGGGTTCAGGATCTTTGTCCTTTCAAGAGAAAGAAAACATCTAAAATCAAGTTTGAAAACCTTAAATCAGTCTTTAATTGGATACCATTTGAAACAATTCAAAATGTAAATAGGGGCTTTGTAAATACCTTTTATCAACAATCAGAACGATGAGATAAATCCAAATTAAATTGGTTTTAATTGTTTTAAATTCCGGTAGCTGAAATTTATTATTTGGACTTCAAGGTAGTCTTTGGTGGTCTAAAAATAATGGCAATACTGGTACCATGTAAAAGGGTTTTACGAGATTCTGGGTAAACCACAAACTTAATTTTGGCATTAAGATAGGTAAAGTGACCCCTAGCGGGTTTGGCTCAGTGGATAGAGCATCAGCCTGCAGACTGAAGGGTCCTGAGTATTCTAGTCAAGGGCATGTACCTCAGTTGCAGGCTCTATCCCTGGCCCCGGTCAGGGCGCATTCCGGAGGAACTAATTAATGTGTCTCTCTCACATTGAGGTCCCGCCCCCTACCCCCCTTCTCTTTCACCTGCTCTAAAAATCAATGGAAAAATATTCTCAGGTGAGGATTAAAAAAAAAAAAAAAGTGATTCAGGATGTTAAGTGAACTGTGGCATCATTAAGGTTTTTGATCTCAGACTTCCCCAAAAGTTAGTAACAAACTCATTCGTCAACAGAGCCAAATATCAACAGTACAACGATTGAAATTTCTTTTGAGAGCCACATTTTTTAAACTTAAACTTCTAACGCCACTTCTTCAAAATAGACTCGCCCAGGCCATGGTATTTTGTGGAAGAGCCACACTCAAGGGGCCAAAGAGCCGCATGTGGCTCGAGAGCCGTGGTTTGCCAACCACTGGGTTAGTTGGCCTTTTGATTTGGATTGCACGTTTACTGTTTTTCAGTTTAGCATAATATAGTGAGATCAAATCACTTAAGAAACGAGAGTTTAGACTGCCAATCTGAAATGACCTGGAGAGAATTGTCCACTTGAGCTTTTTTTTTTCTTTTTCTTTTTTCTTTTTGGTAAATGAGGTTTTTAAAAATGCCAACAGCTTCTAGTTACTCAGGCTTAGTGAATGAGATTATGCAAAGAGAATTTCTGCATAAAATATAGGCCCTACTATTTGGGGCATGCAAATTAGATTTCTTTTTCCAAAATAATTTGGCTCATGGCATTCCTAAATTGGGCCACAAGAGGATATTCCTATAGGAAATGTTGAAATGAAAAGAGAAACATTTCCAAAATTTTTCAGCAAAAGTTTGCAACTCATTCCAACAGGTATTGAAACGGAATTTTTGGACTGGAACCCAGATTCTTTGTCCGCCAGAGCCGAAGAATGAATCCACGGATAGAGAGAGAGTATAGCGAAGGTGGAAATTTATTGAAGAACAAGTACAGACTCCCACATGGGGAGGGAAAGAGTCCCATAGAATGGACTCCCACGTGGGGAGGGGGAAAGGGTCCCACTGAGTTCCTTTTCCCTATGGCTTATAAAGGCTGCAGATCTTTGTGCCTTGATATCCCTTCTGATTGGTCTCTATTCCCTTAGACTGGTTACCATAGTAACTCCTGAGCTCAAAGGTCAAACCTCACATGGGACACGTGAGGTTCTCCCCTCCTCCTTCCTTATTGTTTTCTTATTCCCTTTGGGCTTTCTTCTTCTCCTTCTGGAAGAAGGGCTTCCTTCTCTTTATTTTGTAAATATACTAGTAGACCTTTTGCTGCTCCCAGCTCCCTCATTCTAGGAAATGTACCTGTTGCAGCTTTTCAGCTCCCCTGTTCTATGGAAATATACCTTCTGCTGCTCTGCAGCCCAGGGTGCTTCCTCCATTGTCCCTTTAATTGCTAAAATTTCCTAAAACCTGTCTTTTTCACCCCAAAAAATTCTTGTTTCAGTATAGTTGAGCAAATGCATATATCCTCTTTGATGTATTTGTATCAAAGAACTACACATAGATTTAAGCATCAGAGAACAGATGACGATCCCTAAGAAACCAAGCCTCACACATGACACCCACAACCCACATTAGAAGGCTCCTCTTTCAAAAGAAATGGCCCTAGGAGATTCTTTACACTCCAGATTTCATTTTCCCCTGCTCCCAACTGATTGGGTTGGTGGGAGACCTGACCCAAGGAAAGCTCATCTTTATCTCAGCTAGAAGCTTATAAATTGGACGAATGTTAAGGAAACACTGCCCAAATGAGAAGGTGATTAACTGCACCAATCAGATTTGGGGATTTCTTTCTTTATTTAAATTTTTAAAATTTATCTTTATTGTTGAAAGTATTTCCCATTGACCGTCCCAACCCAGCACCCACCCCACCCCAGGCCTTCACCACATTATTGCCTGTGTCCATAGGTTATGCATATATGCATATAAGTTCTATGGTTAACCTCTCTCCCTCCCTCAACTCCGAGAAGGTAAGGGGGAAAGAATTCAGTTTGTATAAGGAGAGATGAAATGACAGAATAGCTAAGGCACTCTAATGGAACGCTAGGGTTCTATACAGAAACACTCGGGAGGCAGCAACTGCTAGGGCTGCCAGGGAGTCACAGGAACTGCTAGGAGATTCATACATGTGCTATGTCTCAGAAATAGCCAGTCTCAATGAAGCCCGGCCACGCAGTCAAGATCCCTCTTATTTGTGTATGAATACTTCCAACAAACACTCCATTACTAAAGAAAATCTTAAGGACTTAGTTCATTCACCCGAAGAGCTTTACTAATTGATACTCTGCCCTCTGGTTTAGAGAGAGGAGACTGGAGGTGAAATGTCATGCTGCTGCCTGTTAGTAGGTCTTGCAGTAGGGGCAGAACATTTGCATTTCTAGCCAGTTTGCAGGGGAGGTCGAAGTGGCCAGTCTGGGAACCACACTTGAAGAACCACTGCTCTTCAAGGGTGGTTCTCAACCTTGTGTGCACAGAGGAATAACTTACGGAACATCAAAAAAATTCCTTTACCTGGGCCTCACCTCCCACAGACTGGATTTCATTGGTCTGGGGTTTAGCCTGAGCACGGAGAGGCCACCTTCCTTCTGGCTCAATGCGGGGATCACTCAATTCAAGAAGATAACTGTGGTGGTTGATTTCATGTGTCTACTTGGCTAGGCCACGGTATCCAGTTTTTGGTCAAACGTGACGCTTGATGTTCCTGTGAAGTTTTTTTTAGATGTGATTAGCATTTGTATCAGCAGACTTTGATTAAGCAGATTACCTTCCCTAATGTGAGGGGGCCTCATCCAATCAGTGAAGGCCTTAAAAAATGCTGATGTGCCCCCAGGAAGAAGGAATCCCACCTCCAGACTGCCCTCAGACTCAAGCTGCACCATCAACTCTTCCCTTGGTCCCCAGACTGCAGATTTTTTACTTCTCAATCCCCACAGTTGTGTGAGCCAATTCCTTACAATAAATCTTTCTCTCTGTATATACATCTCCTTGCTTTCATTCCTCTGGAGAACCCTGGCTAGTACAATAACCTAATTAGTCTCCATTCCAAATTGGTTCTCAGAAAGTCCTGGCTCTAAATCAAAGAGTATAAACCCTTAACTAGATTTGTTTTCCCCTTACATCTAGCCTTAAGTGAGTCAATGACTATATACTAGTATAAGCATTCTTGAATCTGCTTTAGGTTTTTTGGTTCATTTTCATTTTCTCTCTACCAACCCGTTAAAAATCTATAGTGTATTTTATGCCCAGTATTAATTCCCCTTTTTGGTGTTAGCACTTAATTTAACTTTGAGCAGCCACCCTTTTACTCTCAGACCATGTAGTTCAGGTGGCATTGACCTTTGTGTTTCCAGGGGCGGGCGCAGCACTAAGTCCTGGCCTCTGAGAGTGCTGCATCTCCCTAGCCTTAATGAATGTTTGAAGGGCAGGTACATGACTAGCCAGGCCAATCAAAGCCAATAAACATCAGCTTTGCTGGGATTAGAGAAAAAGAGATGCTCTTTTTCAAAGAGGGTTGCTAAGCTTATAGATTTAAGATTGGATCTATTGGTGGCTGATCTGGACAAGACTTAAGAAAAATCTGCCTTAGAATAAAAACAGGTAAAACAGAAGCCAAAGTCCAAGACAGACAGGAAATGAGTCCCTGGATTTAGTTACATGGGAAGTCAACCCTGAACTCAGTTACATCAGCCAATCATTTTCTCATTTTCCCCACGAGTGTCCCTTAAGTGAATACAAGGTAGTGACCAGATGGAGAGTTAGCTCTGTTCATCTATTGTAGAGGGCCGCCTGGGAGGCACCTGGGCATTTCCTTATTCATCAGCTGAACTTGGCTTAGGCCAAGTCACGCCCTGGGAACATGCTTCCCCAATGAGGCTGGACATGTTAATCAGTTCTGACTTCATAGCAGCCCAGGTGTCAGCAGGGGCGGGTCTAGATATGTAAATCCAGTAATGCTAGGGCCTAGTTAAGAATGCAAATAAGCTCCTTTGATCCTAAGTTTTGGTGTTACTTCCTGGATTTTGGGGATATAAGATAAACCTGCTGAGTGGCTCAGGGTCGTCGTCGTCGTCATGCTGCCTCTCCATCAGAGAGAAAAGATGGCGTCCCACCCAGCCCCAGCTTCATGAATCTGTTTTTGCGTCTTGTTTTCTTTATTTCTATTATTTCTCAATCCCTGGCCGCCTCCACTTAGAACTGGTTCGTTCATCTCTCTTTCCGTGCGGGACGCGGAAAAGGGAGATCCCCGCCATGTTTGGCCCCCGCCACTTCAGGCCCCCGCAATCTATAATAATAAAAGCAGAATATGCTAATTCCAGGCAACCTTCCCAAGGAAGCAGGGGTGAGGCAGAGGCGGCCACGGGGGGGGGGGGGGTGAGCAGGGGCGGGGGGGGGGGGGGGGTCGGGGCGAGCCCCTTGCATGAATTTTGTGCATCGGGCCTCTAGTAGAAATATAAAACCCACCAGAGTCCAAAGGTAGAAAGGCCTGTTTAAAACCCCTGCACAATAGTTCTCCCTTATCCAACAGTTTCACTTTTTGCACTTTCTGTTACCTGAAGTCAACCACAGTCTGAAAATATTTAATGGAAATTTTCAGAAATAAATAATCTATAATGGGTGCCGTTCTGAGTAGCGTGATGAAATCTCGCAGGGCCACTCCTTCCCGCCCAGGGCGGGAACCATCCAGCCTCTCCACACTGTGCAGGCCCCCACCCGTCAGTCACTTAGGAGCCATCTGGGTTATCTATCATACACACTGTGGTGGTATTGCAGCGCTTGTGGTCACGCCACCCTTGTTTTACTTAATAATGGCCCCAGGGTCCAAGAGTGGTGATGCTGGCAACTCAGATAAACACCAAGAAAAGCCGTAAAGTGCTTCCTTCGGTGAAAAGGGTGAAAGTTCTCGACTTCATAAGGAAAGAAAAAGAATCAGACACAGAGGTTGGAAAGGTTTATGGTGAGAACGAATCTATCTATGAAATTGTGAAAAAGAAAAAAGAAGCTTGTGTTGGTTTTGCTGTCACACTTCAAACTGCAGACTTACAGCCACCACGCATGATGTGATGTGCTTAGCTAAGATGGAAAAGGCATTAAACTTTATCATAGGGATGTGTGTATAGGAACAAACATAGTCTACTAGTATAAGCCCGGAACTATCCACTGTTTCAGGCATCCGCTGGGGGTTGAAACAAATCCCCTGGGGAATAGGTGGGGGATGGGGAGCTACTGTATATTTTAAGGAGGGGCGGCAAGCAGCTGTGACCTACAACTATATCTATATTTCTCCAAATCCTTGCAGATCACTCATGGATCTTAATTCCACTTCCTTTCAAGGACAAATGTGGCATATACTGTGGTAATGTGCTACTAAGGTCTGAAATTTTATAATTAAAAATAAGAGATTTGTAATTAATTAATTAATTTGTAATTAATAATTAATGCTAAAGAAACTTAGACTATCAATGTTTGGTATTTTGATTGGTATTATTTGAGATATATATATATATATATATATATATATATATATATATATATATATATATATAGTTGATTTTTACAGAGAGGAAGAGAGAGGGATAGAGAGTTAGAAACATCAATGAGAGAGAAACATCGATCAGCTGCCTCCTGCAAGCCCCCAAAGGGATCAAACCTGCAACCAAGGTGCATGCCCTTGACTGGAACCAAACCCAGGACCCTTCAGTCTATAGGCCAGTGCTCTGTTCACTGAGCCAAACCGTGAGGGCAGTACTACTTGCTTTCAAAGCACTTCAGAGTGTTTGAAAGTTGTTTGTGTACCTGAAGCATTCTCTCTGTGATTCTGTGTTTCGTAGCTACAATTCAGTTGTAGGGGAGATGATCAGAAATTTTTAATAGCTCAGTCTGAATTAATTAACTTGTCAGGCAATTAAAGGTATATAATTGCCTCAAATTTGTGATTTATAATACATTGCCGGGAAAGTTAAATGTAAGCATTAACAGCCCTGGTGCTTCTTCCCTCTGCCCTGACAAGACACAATTCTGCGTGGCCGAAGGGGAGACTGTGAGGCAGCGGCTCCCACCAGAGGAAGGGGAACTCAGCGCCGACCAGCACCGCCTGTGTGTCACTCCCAGTGACAATGGTGCCAAATAATTAAATGTATAGCGACTTTCTGGTACTTGATAGTCTTTTGGAAAGCTGCAATTCTTACGTATGATAGGGATATTTAGATGCTTTCATCTTTTTTGATGTTCTCTATTGATGCATTTTTAAACTGTTTTTTCAATTTTAAAATTCAATAAAATATACTTATCCATGCCATGAATTTCATAGGTTCACATATTTCTGAGGTTTCTGCTCCAAAACATCTCTATATGGCTATCATTGGTTCCCTTGAAAAAGTCTACACCTCTAAAATGTATACTTTTAGGTTTCTGCTCCAAAACATCTCTATATGGCTATCATTGGTTCCCTTGAAAAAGTATACACCTCTAAAATGTAGATAATTTAGAGAAATATTTGGTTTGCTAAACCTTTGCCACTAGTCCAAACTTCTGTAAAAATAAAGACACTTCAGAGAAAGCAATTTTTATACTTCTGCATTGTTGGCTTTGGACTTTGAAACTTAAAAAGCTGATTCTATGCAATTAACAACTGGGAGAGACCTAATAATGAAATACCCGTTCACACATATTGAGTCCAACTCTTAGTAATGCGATACCTTTCTTAAGCTTTATCTCACTTCACTTTCACAGGTGGGAAAATCTATTAGGTCTTCCCACCTAAGTCCTGCTTACCTGCTACTCCCCCCCCCCCCCCCCCCCCCCAGTTTTACAATACAGTGTTATCAACTATAACCACCATGTTTTACATTATATCCTTAGAACTTATTCATCTTATTGCTGAAAATTTGTACACTTTTACCAACCTCTCCCTACTCCCCCCTCTTGAAAACCACTCTTCCAATCATTATTTCTAAGTTTGACTGTTACTGCTTTTAATTCCACATGTAAGTGATACTATGCAGTATTTGTCTTTCTCCAGTCTAGTTTATTTCATTTAAGCTGCTGCTTTTATAATTATGATTTAACAGATGAAGAACCTGAGGCTCAAATAATTTAATAACTTGCCTAAGCTCAGATAGCTTATAAATGGGAGAGAAGGAAATCAAATGAGGTTTACTGACTCGAAAGTGCAAATCCAACCTATATTCATTATACTGTATTATACTTTCTCCATTTATCCTACACATATGATATTCTTCCTATTCAGGGTTCATTGGAACTATTTGATTCTGATGGTTTAGGTATTATTATAATTTATTACTATAGCATTATTATAGTTAGGTATTGTTATGGGTAGTTAAGGTGTGTTCTGTAGTTAAAGATTTTTACCTACTTCTACCCCAGCACTAAGCCACCTCCATAAAAATTATTGCTCTGCCATTTCCAAAATGCTTTTGTTTCCGTTGAGAGGAGTCACTTTGAAGAATAAAGTATACTCATGCTAAGTGATAACAACAGCTTCTCACTGTCATTGGGCACATAATTGAATTGTATTTTAGCTCCAACTTTTTAAAAATATATACATTTTTATTGATTTCAGAGAGGAAGAGAGAGGAAGGAGAGATAGAAACACCAATGATGAGAATCATTGATCGGCTGCCTCCTGCACGCCCCCTACTGGGGTCGGAGCCCTCAACCCAGGCATGTGCCCCTGACCAGAATCAAATCTGGGACCCTTCAGTCCATAGGCCAACGCTCTATCCATTGAACCAAACCGGCTAGGGCTTAGCTCTAACTTTTAAAAATCCTTTGTGTCCATCTCCAATTGTATGATGCCTAAATGTCCAGCAGAGGGAGATGTCTCTCTACAAACTTCCAATGAGACTTCTGACTTGCTTTGCAGAAGATAACCATTTAGAAACCAAATTTCTTAAGGTAGAGTCAGAGTGTTATTTGCTTAAGTGCTTTAGGAGAAAAATGTTTCTTCTAAATGTTATGTAGAGAAGAGAAACATTTTCTTTCTCAACCACCTCATTTTAATATAAGTTGTTCTTTCAACTGGAAGTCAAATATTCTATTGAAGTTCAGATTGTGGGGGAATATTTCAGAATCAGTTCATACTTCAGTTATAAGTCTTTATAATCCAAAGAGAAGAATGTAGGCTTTAGCGTTAGACAAACCTAAGTTTGAATGCTGTTCCTACTACTTCCTAAGCTCTGTGACTTCTGACCAATTGCTTGGTTGCTAGAGGCCTCAATTCTCTTGCATGCAAATTAGATGAAGAGCCTAATTACAGACATCCGCTCAATAAAGGGCAATATTCTAAATTTCTGAATAAGCAGCCAATCTGAGCAAAATTATATGAAATCTGCCTTTAGGATGAGCCTTGTCATTTCTATTGTGTTGCATAAAACACAGTGGTTGGCACATACTACATATTCAATAAATTTTGTTGAATAAAATATTTTAAAATATGAAAAGAAACCAGGAAGCTCGAGATAAAACTAATATTGGAGTATAACAGGTATATTTCCTTTCCTTTCTTTTCCCTGCTAAAAAAAGTGTCAGTTCCCTCCTTTCTTCTTTGAGTGGGGAAAGTGAATTTGACCAAGTAAGAATAAGGTTTTGGGAATGCAAAAAGGGGAAAGGACATAAAAGGAGGAGCACAGGTGCCCAGATCTGGGCAAGAGGGAGGCACTCTTGGTTGGGCTATCCGACTCAACTCCCACCACTGAGACATGGAGGTGAAGAGGAACGAAAAGGAATGTGAGCCACAACATCAGAGATTTAGGTTAAATGCTTCATGTAGAGCCCCAAGGGTAAAATAATATCAGCAGAATCCCTTCAGAATAAAACTGGAAATAAAGAGCCCCTGTGACTCTCTATGCAAAGGCCACCTGAGCAAAATCTGACCATGGTTGGGTTTAACAAATGCACTTTCCTCCCTGTTGCCCTACCTTATTCCAAAGTTCCTACCTGCGCGGCCTGAACCACCAGAAACTATGTATCTGATTCACTGGGCCCCATCAAGGAATATCCTTCAAGGATTTTCTGAAAACTAGGGTTTGGAGAGGGTCTAAATATAAACAAACAAACCTGATTTGTTGTTGTTTTTTAAATTTAGAATCAAGGTGGAAGACTGTCTTACTCTTTTTTATAAGTCTGAGCCAGGTCCCAGGCTAAATTGTTATGCTTAAACAGTCTTATGAGCTAGGTGCTTCAATTATTTCAATTTGAAATTCCATGAGATAGCTTTATTTTGTTCACTCCTTTGTCTGAGTACCTACACACTGGCTGGCTCAGTAAACATGTTGATCCAATGAATGAAGTTAAGCCATATGCATAAGCCACACCATTGGTTAGAGGTGAAGCTGGGGTCACACCTAGGCTGGCCTAACTCCATAGACTGAATTCTAGACCAGTGCCTTTGTTTACCTCTTTCTCACTGACTGCTGAAGTCTAGGAAAGAGACAGGGCCTGTGGGTAGAGGTACCTCTCTGCATGACTGGCCATCCAGTGATTTCTCCATGGTCACAGTTTAAACACTACTAACGATCCAGCGCTCCTCTGGTCTGGGAAAGTGTTTATGTATCAGCTATACCTTTTAGGCCCAATCTACTCAAAAGTGAACAGATAGAGTTTGCATCTCTCTGTGTGATTAGCACCAGGCAGCCTGTGTTGGTTGAAAAGATTCATTACCTGGACAACTTAAAAGGCAGAATGAACAACTTCAATTTAGATCATTGTTGGATGTGATAGAGTGCTCTTCAAATGGATCTGCATGGGGTGAGGGCAGGGGTGGGGAGAAGCACCATCCACTAAGCCCTGGAAAGGCGCTCAGAACCCAAGGCAACAAATACCTAAGTGGAGGAAGCATGACATATGGGATCAGAAGCCCTGAGTTTCATTTTAGGCTCCATTACTAGCTGAGTAGCCTCAGGCAAAATCACTCAGTGTCTCTGAGGTCAGTTTTGTCATTGGTGAAAGTAGCAATGACTATGCCTAACATTCAGGTTGTAAGGATGCAGTGAGATGGCTGAGGATGCCTTGTAAGTGCTCTGTACAAGTCTCAGAATCATCATCATCATCATCATCATCATCATCATCACTACACAAGGTTTAACAGAATTACAATATGAGCAAGACCTTGCATTTCCATCCAGTCTTACAGAACCTGAAGTTAGTACAATCTTGAGGGCCCCTTAAAGGAAAAGAATATAAAATTATAAATAACAATTCAGTACACTGTGTTTGAAAGGGCTTTGTTGGGCCCACAGCAACTGCACCTCTGCCTCCATGAGAAGTGGTGTAACAGCTGTCAGGAGCACGGGCTCAGGGAGGCACACTACCTGGGTTCAAATCCTGGCTTAGCTGTGTGACCTTGAGCAAGTTACTAAACCAATCTGTGCCTTAGTTTTTTATCTGTAAAAAGGGTTGCCATGAGGATTCAATAACATATGTAGAGGTGTTGGCACATAGTATGAAATATACGTGCTTACAGCCATCATTTTCTCCAACCTCCTTTCAAGGATCATTTCACCTGGAAGAATGCAGAGTGCAGTGAGAGCTGTAAGGAAGTACAAACCTTGAGTTCTGGGCAGAGGAGAAGTTATATTTGCTTGGGCAAATCAGGAAAGGCTTCATCAAAGACAAACAAGGAAGGTTTCAGGAGGCAGCACATTGAGGCAGAGGAAGTAGCCCCCACACAGACTTGGAGGCAAGACTTGGTTGCCCTATTTTGGAACAACAAAGGTCTACACTCATAGACGAGGGAGGAAGTGAGATGAACCTGGAAAGGTAGATAGGGTCATAGTGTGAGGGGCCTTGGGTGCCGGGATGTGGAGTTGCAGGCAGGGGAGAGGGGATTGGAGCATGTGGGCTTGAGGAAGATTAACCCAGCAGCAGGACGGGGAGAGTGGGGTCAGAGCCACTTAATTTTCCTGGCAGTAGGTAACAAGGGTGACTGGAGTCCTTCTGCATTCACAACCCAGACGATGTGAGATATGCCACCAGCAACACATTGGGAAAGGCAATCATCTCTTTAAAGTCTGACTGGAGAACTTCCAGTGTGTAGTTTTCCCATTTTTCCATTCTTATTAGTGGCTGAATTAAGTTTCTCATACCAACTCCATGGATTTGAAAGGTTGGAGGGTTTCTGACTATGAGGGAATGGAATTGTCATTCATCCCAGTCCAGGGTCCTTGTAGCCTAGGCTCTGACCAAAGGCTGAGGAGGGCTTCTCCAGCATGGGCATACTCTCTCTCCTAGTGGAAACTTGTCCCATCCCCTCATTAGGACTAACATTTTGCAAGATGTATTTTGCTGCCACCTTTTAGGGTGCATTTTCTTGGGAAATGAAGTGCTTTCATGCAGCTGCCTGGCATGTCGTTTTCTCCCCAGGCAGGTGGGGCTCTTGTATACAGCACAGTGAGCAACCCACACAACATGTGACAGCCCAGCCACAGGGCATCTGAGGTGCTCCCATGTGTTTCCACCCCTCTGGGAAAGGCCATTGCTATGTGTCCCCCTGAGGATTCTGCCACACTGGGCTCAGTTGGTCAGGGAGTAGGCATCTGATCTCAGCCAAGCCAATCAACATCCTTCCCTGGAATGTTTAGAATTGAAATTAAGGAGAGGATCCGCCTCCTCTGGGTGGTGGGAGCTGAAGGATTTGAATACTGGGAACCAGCCAGGTTCCCAGTATATGGAATAAGAAATCTACATAACAGAGAAGGATGCTCTCTCAGGAGAAAAGTGAAATGCTGGTTGAGTTTGAGTGTCTTTTCCTATTTTCCCTGAGGACGAGCTCCATCCTTGTTCCACTTTAGGTTAAGTGTGTTGTTCTTTCAGAAAGTTCCTTCTTCTTTTTCCCAAACTATTTTGAGTTGGATATGCTTAACTTTTGATCATATACCCTGGCTTTCACCATGAGCTCAACAATGAAAACTTACCCAACCTGTTTCCCTTCTTTTCGGTGTGCTAAGGGTTAAACAGATAACCTCATCACTGCTAACACAGAGAATGATGTGTTAAATCCTAATAATCACAGTGAGTGCTTACATACTGCTTTTCAAATTTCAAAATTTGAAGCCAAACATGATCTAAAATTATTCATTTCTTTAATAATCACTCTCCCCTGCCCTGTATCACTTATCTATTGCCACATAACAAATTACTTTGAAACTTAGCAGCTTAGAATAACAAGTACTTATTAACTCACCCTTTTTGTGGGTCAGGAATCCAGGTGCCACACATCAGGGTGCCTCTAACTTAAGATATCTCCTGAGGTAGCAGCAGGTGTCAGCTGGGGCTGCAGGCTCATCTGAAGGCTCAACTGAGTGACTATTTGCTTCCAAACTATAGGTAGGATTCGGTTTCTCATTGGCTGTTGGTGAGAGAGCCTCAGTTCCTCGCTAGCTGTTGGCCAGAGACCTCCCTCAATTACCACATGGCCTCAGCATAGGGCAGGTCACCATGGCAGCTGGCTTTTCCCAGAGTGAGCACCTGAGACAGCAAGCCCAGTAAGCCCAGTGCAGAAGCCCCAAATACATTGTGTAACCTAATCTTGGAAGTGACATTCCATTACTTTTGCCATGTTCTATTCATCAGAAGCAAGTCAAAAGGTCCAGCCCACACCCAAACAAAAGAGATTACAAAAGGGTGTGCCAATCCGGAGACTGAAACCCTAGATCCATTTTAGAGGTTGCCTCTCACATATCACATGCCCCAAATTAAAACTGCATCTTCAAGACGTCTAAGGTGAAATAACTCTAGAAGTCAGGTTATTATCCTTCACTTTTTAAGGAAAAATGGGGGGGGGGGTGAGTATACAGCAAAGAGGATTATTCATCCAAAAATTATAACTGGCAGCTTGTTTGATATTTTGAAAGCATTGTGCAAAGTGGACACGTCTCCCCGAGGGATCGCTCTGTGATTCTGCCATCCATCTCTCCCTCTCCTCAGAGCATGCTAATTTCATCATTTTTTTCCTTTCCATCTGAACGGAAAGTCTTGCCTTCCAGACAGCACGAGTGAATGGCACTGCCTGCATGTCAGAAATTGCTACTGACATTTCAATTTTGCTTAATTTTTTTTCTTTCTTTGAAAGTATTATGGAGAAAATTTACATTTGAATAAAAAGCAAATAGTGCATGTCAGAGTAAGCATCAGGGAATGTCAAATTGTTTTTTTCCAATTACAACTCTATTTCAAATAGGGTAATGCAATTAAAGGATAATTACTAGAAGCACAAAGCCAAGGTTACGATCAGAAATGGTTACCCTTTCACTTTAAGTCCTGTCTTGCTAAATAAAATATTCCTGAGGGGCAAGTTACTGTTTGAAAATAGAATACACTCATCCAGGAACAACCAAACACTTGGCAGTGTTGACCAAAACATGTATTTGTGCATTAAAACGAGTGCTTTAAAGAGATGAAAAGACACGAAAGGTGAGCCGCATTTTCCTTGGCTTTATCACTCTGATTAATAATGTGATAAACTAGCTGTAGGATGCAATATTAATTAACAGTATATTAGTTGCATTTTATTGCCAATAACATAACAAGCTCTGAAATAGTAGTCAGACTAAACTGCTGACGTGGGCTCTTCTGCAAACTGAGCTGTAGTTTGATTTCGCATTTGTCCAAGTGAAGCATCAGCAACTGAGTAAAACCAATTACCTCCAAACCCACCAAGCCCTGGGCAGCAACTTAGTGCATCTGAGCTTTGCCCAAATGTTATTGCTTTCGAATTAGAGCCCGGTCTGATGGGGCACCGAAGAATTCCTACGGCTGAAAATAATTCAGTACGGCAGTCTAGTGGTGCAACACTTCACAGAGGCAAATAGGAAATGAAGACGCCCTCCCACTTGGAGGCATTTTGAAGCCATGTCTGTCCACTTCTGGAAGGCAAGCCTCGAGGCACAGAATTCAGATATGAAAAGAGGGGCGCTTTCCTGACTCCCTCAAGTCACACTGTTGTAGGAGAATTTCCAGGTCGTGGTGTTCATTTCTGAGGGGGAAGTGCTGGGTTTGGGTGGGGGACACTTTAGGAAAAAAGATGTGAGGCCAGGAATGGAAAGGAATGAGGAGGCTCAGATAATGGGCGTTAACTCACCTCACTAGGTAGTGAGAAACTCTATAGCACAAACATTCAGGTAAAGAGAGAAATGATTGTGTTAACATACGGTCTGAGGAATTAAAACATGGCAAGGTGCATTATAGGTTCCTGGAGAAATCCCTGTTCACTTATTTATTCACTCCTCTCCCCAACATTCCTTTATTTCTCAGCTTCTGTCTCTCCCTCTTGCTCTGTCTCTCACTCTTACACACGTACAAGTCATTTTCTATCCCCTTATCTTGCTCAGTTTCTTTCACAGCACTTATCACTATCCTAAATTACATTTCAGATAGTTTATTTTTTCATTTACTTGTTTATTGCCTGTGTCTCCACCAAACTATACCGTACACGCCATGAGGTCAGGGATGGGTCTGCCTGTGCCTTGCAGAACAGTGCCTGGCACAGAACTAGTTGAATCAAAGAATGAACCCGTTCACTGAACTTACGCGTACCAAATGCCCAGCTCTGAGTGCAAAGGATTCAAAGGTGATGATAATCAGAGCTCTCATCTGCTGGAGTTTACGAAGTGCCTTCATGAGCTCAAAGCTTTACGTACAGTATCCTATGTAATCTCACAACTCTGCAAAGCATGTGTTTCTATTATCCTTTTAAAATTATTTTTTAGCCCTAACCGGTTTGGCTCAGTGGATAGAGCGTCGGCCTGCGGACTCAAGGGTCCCAGGTTCAATTCCGGTCAAGGGTATGTACCTTGCTTGCGGGCACATACCCAGTAGGGAGTGTGCAGGAGGCAGCTGATCGATGTTTCTCTCTCATCGATGTTTCTAACTCTCTATCCCTCTCCCTTCCTCTCTGTAAAAAAAAAAAAAAAAAAAAAAAAAAATCAATAAAATATAAAAAGATAATAATAAATACAATTATTTTTTAATTTATCTTTATTATCGAAAGTATTACAGATATCCCCTTTGTTTTTGTTTCATTTTTTCCCATTGACCCCCTCCAGCCCCCCACCCATCCCTCCTAGGCCTTCACCACACTCTATTACTCTTTTTTAAATTAAGTTAAATTATTTTAAAATTAATTAATTAATTAATTAATTTATTTATTTTTTCAAATAAGAACATAGAGGCTCAGAGAGCCTGGTTTACTTAGTGCCACTCAGCTAGAAAAAGGTACGTCCATGAATTAAATGGCGTTTGCCACTCCGACTCCAGGCATTGTTGTATTCAAAGATGAAAACGATACAAACATCCTCCCCGACGATCTCACAGTCCTTCCTACACTTTGTCTTAGAAGCATCTTTGCCTTGCAAGGCCAGGGGGAGAATGCAGCCCTGAATCCCAAAGGACTGGACATGGACCTTTGCCATCTGGGAGCTCCAGGAAGGTCCCCGCTCCCGGCAGGACCTGGTGTTGCACGCTGTTCTGCGGGGGTGAGGTCAGATGCCACTAGAGGCTCGTGAGAGCAGCCTACATCCTCACCTCCTGCTTCCAGGCCTGTCTGTGAGCCCAGCAGCTGTCAGGGATCCTATTTACTTTTAGTAAATCTAACAAATGGAGGATAAATAAGTGATGAGTCTTCTGCCTCAGAGAATCCAGCAGGGGCAGGACCCAGCCAGGTGCCTGGGAAGCCAAACTCTTTTCCAGCATTTAAAGCTGAATTCCAAAGAGCCGATACCAGCTCAGACTGCGAAGTTTCTATGTATTTTACAGGTCACAAAACCATTCCTCCCTCTGGTCCCCTGGAATAAAGAAAGTCCCTCAGCTTAGTCATTCTATGAATTTTTTTTCTTAAAAAGATTTAAAAAGGTCTCCCTCGGTTACAATGTTGTTCGTGTCCTTTGACCAGAAAGACTTAGAGAAAAACTTCAGGATTGATCTGAGGGACGCAGAGCCCAGGTTCCATTAAAGTATATTAATGCCAAGGTCTGTGCAATTAGTGAAAAGTCAATTCCCATTACTAGTTAACACTATTGAATATCTGCTTTCTTTAATAAAAAGCCATGTCCAGCACAAAGAGAATAAATCAATAGGTTGGCTGCATTTAGATCTATTCTGCCTTCTTCGAAAATGCACAGAGAAACTCCCTGTCAGAGCTCCCCTGTCTGTCTGCCAAGCTCGGTCTGTGAGCTGGCAGCCAGCCCTGCCGCCTTTGCCTGGAGTCTTTCATTAGCACGATCTCGCCTTAGCTCTCGTTTCTCTAATCAGAAAATTTGAGTTTTACCCTGCGCTTAAAAAATCCTCTGTGTGAGCTTAACCTTGATCTGCCTCTGATTTGGACTTGTTCAGAAAACAAGCCATCGGCAGCTGTGGGTTCTAAACCCCAGCGTTGGCTAGCATCAGCCCTTCCTCAGGCGAGGAGAGTGTGGGGTGGACACAACCTCCTAAAAGGGGCCAAAGAATCCTTTAGGGTGTCCCTTCAGGCACACCCTTTCCATTGTTTTACATCTGGTTAACCCTATCCACTGCCAATTTTGTTGGCAGCTGGAATGTTCCAGATTTTCAATTGCCAAGAGAAAAAAGAGATACAACTGCCCCCTTGAAGATTCCAAGTCCTATTTCCAGGACCTCGTGCAAAGTAAGGACATTCACCCTCTGCCACGGAGGCTGCCCCTCTGTAGCTACGCCTGGCTATCCATCTTCTTCTGTGTGGCCCATGAGAAGGGGGAAGCTGCTCATTATAATACTTAGTTTATTACAGATTATGAGGACCCTTGAACTCCACTGTCTCTCATGTCCTTCATAATCCTACCTAATGAAATAGTAATATGCAAATTGACCTCACCTTCGCTACGCCCAAACCACGCCCACCAGCCAAAGCCATGCACACCAGCCAATCAGGGCGAGTATGCAAATTACCCAACAAAGATGGCGGCTAATTTGCATATGCGGAGGAAGGGAGGAGTGAAGACTGAAGACAACTTAGAAGGAAGAGGGAGGAAAAGTGGAAAGCAAGGTGGCTGCCAGAGGTAAAGCCTGGGCGGGGCGTGGCGGTGCAGGGCGGAGCGGGAGGCAGTGGCGCGGGGGTGCAGGTGCAGAGGCCAATGGCGGCAGCAGCGGCAGTGCACACGGCCGCAGCGGCCACTTGCAGGATTCTTCCTGCAAATGGGCTACTAGTCCTATGTAATAAAAGGCTAATATGCAAATCGATCAAACAGCAGTCGCTATGACGCGCACTGACCACCAGGGAGCAGATGCTCAATGCAGGAGCTGCCCCCTGGTGGTCAGTGCATTCCCACAGGGGGAGCATTGCTCAGCCAGAAGCCAGGCTCACGGCTGGCAAATGCAGCGGTGGTGGTGGGAGCCACTCCCGCCTCAGCAGCGCTAAGGGTGTCTGACTGATGGACATCCCCTGAGGGCTCCCGGACTGCAAGAGAGCGCATGCTGGACTGAGGGACTCCCCTACCACCTCTTCCCCAGTGCACAAATTTCGTGCACCGGGCCTCTAGTTATATATAAGTTATCCTTAAGTTGGCACATTGTATTTCCATGAAAGTGAATCACATTTCCCCCAAATCATTTTACTTACTAGAATGCTCAGTATTTGATTGAAAAGGGATTAATACCATTTTCTTCAGCTCAGGTTTACTATGCAGAATTATATGGTTTTCTTTCTGTATCATTTGGTTCTTATTTTCATCTGTTGGTCTGTATTCACTGGTTCAATACTTCTACACCCACTCTCCCTCCCAGAGCAGGTGTTTGCAGGGGTTAGTAGGCTTGGTAGTGATACCAGTTTTTGTCATGGTTTCAGTGAAAGAAACTATTTGAATCTCATTCCTTTCAGGATTCCGCAAATCAGTATAGATTGCTCTGGGTTTTTCAATTGCTTCAAGCCTATTATTTCTCCACCCAAGAAGGTAGACAAATCTAAAGAAGTGACAGCTGGATGAACCTATATCTGCTTATCCCTGCTGCAGGGATCCTCCATTCCTGAACCCATTCCTCGTCCTCAGGTTTGGTCTGCCATGCCAATCACCACAAACCTGCCCTGAACCCATTCCTCGTCCTCAGATTTGGTCTGCCATGCCAATCACCACAAACCAGGTGCTACACCATGACACCAAAGAATGAGCCGCACTCCTGTCGTGGATGATTCCAGAAGCCACTGAAGCCATCCACTGCGGTTGGAGAATTAAGGGGAGGGATTTCCTGTGCCATCTCATGGGGCAGCTTGTGGGGCCAAAGTAGCTGCAGCAAACAGTGGCAATTCACACCATCACCATCCTAATACAAGAAGGGAATGTGTTCGAGTGTGAGGAGGCATTTATGGCTACACACATAGCCAGTTTTCCTTCGCAATCAAGGTGATCGATTTTGAAAAGGCAGGTTTATTGGGCGACAAGGTAAGATCAGACAGGTTGGCAGAGAATTCCCATAGTTCCGATGCCTCTGCCAAAGGGATGCTGACTAAGGAACAGGTGACTGGATCTTTGTCATCCCAAGTAGAGGAAGGCTGTCTACTTGGCCGGAAGCAGTGACTGAATTCCCATTTTGGGGTAGAATTCACAAAGTGATAAGCAGGCATTATCAAGAAATGAATACAGGATGAAGTATGGTAACGAATGTTGGGAAATGAATAAATGCAGTCCTAAGCATTCTGTCTGTATAATGTTTATATAGGAAAACTGCCTGTTAAGGGTTTGGCAGTTGTCTTTGGTCCTTTAGCAAATCCCCCTGAGATAACGCTGCAATGAATAGCAGGAGGCAGAATTGGATTAAACAATTTCACTTTTGCCAAACATATAAAGAGATGTTTTAAAAGTTCAAAATTCACAGAATTGTCTCAAATGCTGCAATCCTTATGAAACCTCAAGCAGTTGACCTTTCTTGCCTTCAAGACAGGGTGGGGGGGAAGGAGGTTGGCTGGGAAGGCTGTGAGAGAGGCTCCCCACTCTGTAGCCGCTCATCTTTGCAGGAGGCTCAAGTTGCCAAGCCAGATCTGGCAGAAGAGTGGCCCTATAAAATAGCACAGAACGGAACGCACTCTCACCTTTGAGTTCAAGTGCATGTTGAGATTTTTATCTGAAATGAATTCTGATTAATATCAACTTGGACTGAAGGAGAAAAACATTCAAGCATGTGTTTATACTTGTTGATATGCATAAAGGATATACCTTAAATCTGAGTCATAACCTGGAAGAAAGGACTGTTGAGAAATGCATACCACGGATACTGTCTAACCAAGAAAGTCAATCTGCCATATCTTACAAGAGAAGGGAAATTTGTCGCAATGACGTGTGTAATCTCCCTGCAGCCCTAAGAGCAAGCTATGGTTGAGGACCCTCAACCCTTCTCACAGCACTTGGTTCTTTTCAATTATTGATTCAGTTCCACACTCTAATACTTCATTTTCCAGTCATTTTGGAAATGGACGTACCTTCCATGGATGTTTTAAGCCTTGTTGCTAATACAGAGAGAGGAGAGAGGGTTGAGTTCCATATTCTGAAGAGACCATTGCATCCATGACCATGGACATCACACCCACAAACAAGAGGACAGGAAAAACAAGCCCACCTCTCGGTTGATGATAGCAGATCCATACAATCTTCTCTCTTTATTAAACCTGAGCTTTTGCCTTCAGCCAAGTTAGATCTCTCAGTGGAGATAAGATGGGATTTCCAAACTGGCAAGATTTGGAGCTTGGCTGGATAAGCCAAGAAGAAATAAGTTGTTTCTACTTCTTCACTCTTAGCTTACAGTTTTCACCCCCTGGATAGATAATCTTACATCATCTATTCCTCTTTCCATGGTTTCTTACCAGAAACTATTTTAAAAGCTACAAAATAATGGTTTCCCATCTCACTCAGAGTAAAAGAAAAGTCTCTTTAAGGACCTCATCATCAAGCCACCAGCCAACCCCTCACCCACCTGCATCATTCCTTTTCCAACCTCCAGGCACCATGCTCTATGTGTTAGTTCTTGAACACTTTATACATGTTTCTGCCTCAGGGCCTTTGCACTTGCTATTTCCTCTGTCTGAGTTGCTCTCGCTGCAGTGTACACATGGTAAAGTCAAGTCCTAATTGTAATGTTCTCGATGTAGACACCCTGAGCTACATTACCTAAAATTTTTACCTTCCCCACCTCCCAAGAAATTCCTGTCCTCTTTTCTGACACACCATATAATTTACTTTTTCACTCTTATTTAGTCTGGCTCCCCAATGGAATGAAGACAATGTTTTATTCATATCTATGTCCTCGGTGCCTAGCACAAAGCCTGGTATGTAGTAAGAGCTCAATAAATATGTATTAAATTAGTGAATGAATGAATGAATGAATGAATATCAATAATTTACCATTGGAGATTTCCATCTCTCCTTCATTCACATATAAAGGCCAGGTCTTTTCATTGGAGACTAATAGCATCAACACCATGATCTTCATTGCAAATGACCACAAGCTCTTACTATGTGCCAAACCATATGTGAAGTGCCATACATCAGTTATCTTAATTAATCTTACCAACCAACCCCTGAGCTGAGTGTGATCATCCCTGCTTTACTATATATATATATATATATATATATATATATATATATATATATATATAGAGAGAGAGAGAGAGAGAGAGAGAGAGAGAGAGATAATATGCAAATTAGGCTGGGACTCCATAATGGGTCATGACCAGACAGGAGGAGGTTGTGCACACAGGTGAGGCCCGGAGTGGAGACGGAGACAGAGGCAGGGGGGCCTGCCCCAGCCAGCGTGGCAGCTGGGGCAGCCCTGGAGCAGACACAGACAGGGGGCTGAGGGATGCTGCGAATCAGGTACAGGTCCCGGCCTCCCGCAGCGCCAGTCTGGCCTGACTCTCGCGGCGGCTGGCACTGTACGAGTCAGGTGTGGGTCCCGGCCCCACGCGGGGTGCATCCTCACACAGCGGGAGGCGGGGCACCTCCTCATGTGATTTCAATTGTGCACTGGGCCTCTAGTGAATAAATAATGAGTCAAGGAGATCAAGTAACCTGCCCATGTTAGCATATTAGTATGAGGAGGAGCTCAAATACAAGTTGAAGTTTGTTTAACACAACGAGAGGGTCTTAACGAGAGGGCAATTTTGCACCCTTCCCTGGACATTTGGTAATGTCTGGATTTATTTTTCCCTGTCACAATGGGGGAATTGCTATTGGCAACTAATGGGCACATATCAGAGATGCTGCTAAACATCCCACAATGCACAGGGCCATCTCTCCCACAGTGAAGAATTATCCAGCCCCAAAGGTCAATTGTGCTGAGGTTGAGAAACCCTGGTATAACTTCATACACTGTGTTTGTTCACTTTGCAGTTTTGCTTGATTAGTTCTAGTGGCAGTGAAAATAGCACCAATCCTTTTGTAAAGCAATATGACAATATTTCTTGAGAGTGTCAAATGTTTTCATATCTTTTGACGCTGCGATCCTATTTCTGTAAATGTGGCCTCGGGAAATAATATGAAATGTGGGAAATGCCCACAAATATTTATCATGACATTATTTGTAATAGCAAAAATCGAACCACCTAATGTCTGGTAATCAAGGAATCATTAAGTAAACTCTGGGATACCCATTTGTTGGAATATTAAGCAGCTATTAAAACCATATTTTTAAGAGTTTGTAAAGAGATGGGCAAATGCTTAGAAATGGTAAATTTTAAAAATTAGGCTTAAAAATTACCTATGCAGTGTGATTGTTAAAAATGACAAAAATTATACATACAAAAGAGGTGAAGCAGAAATACACTAAACTATTAACAGTGCAGTAGGACAAAGGCTGGTTAATTTCTTCCTTTTATCTTTCAGTACTTCCAAAACGTTCTTTAGTAATAATATACTCATTTTACAATAGGGAAAACATCATTTCAAAAGTAAGGCTTTTGTTTTTCCTTTTGTAAGAAGAAAGAGAGGTAAAGAGAACAGAGTAGTACCTAAAGTGAACTTCAGACCTGTCATGGTGGATTTGGCTCTTATATGGATTTAGTAACTGTGTTTAATTAGTGTGTGTTATTATTTATTATTCCTTTTAAATAATAAAAGGAAGAAAGGTATGTTAGTTATGTTGTGGTAGCTGGAACTAACTTCATCATTGCCAGTTTATAGCTACTGAAAACATTGTACTCACTTACCTGACATTTGTTTTATAATGTTTTAAAAACACTTGATTCTGCCCTAACCGGTTTGGCTCAGTGGATAGAGCATCGGCCTGCGGACTGAAGGGTCCCAGGTTCGATTCCGGTCAAGGGCATGTACCTTGGTTGCGGGCACATCCCCAGTACGGGGTGTGCAGGAGGCAGCTGATCGATGTTTCCCTCTCATCGATGTTTCTAACTCTCTATCCCTCTCCCTTCCTCTCTGTAAAAAAAAAAAAAAAAATTAATAAAATATAAAAAGAGGAGGCCCTTTTAAAAAAATAATAATAAAAATAAAAACACTCGATTCCATTAAATAAAAGAATTCCAGCCTGAGAACCAGGACTGCGTTCGGGGCAGTTCTCTTGGGGTCCTGAGGAGCACGTGGGGAGGAGGAAGTGCCCGGTTAACCTCCTTGTGTGCACATCCGAAACTGAGAGCTGTGAGTCTAGTGGCTAAGAGCGTGAGCTCTGGACTCCAACAGGCCTTGACTCAAATCCCAGCCCCATGCTTCCCAGAGTGTCCCTGAGTGAGTTCTTAACCCTTCCGTGCCCTCTCTGGATCCCAGGCCTATGTTTAAAACCTCTAGGAAATGCTGTAACACCTAACACACTCCATGGGCTTTGGATGCTGTGACTTGGGACCGATCACTTGAAAGCTGTCCTACAACCAGCCTAGTTCTTCCTCCTCATCCTTCACCCCACTTTCCAGAGATGTCTTTCATCTCAAGACAACTGGAGGCTTAGCGCACAGGAAACATGACGCCACCTCTGAAAGCCTCATCCAGCGTGCTTTACCTTTTAGACTTTCTTTTCTATTCAACCTGCCTGCATCCTGTGGACTGAGGCGGGTAAGGCTTGGCTCTCTGGTCAACTACAGGCTGCAGCCTAGAAGGAATAAGAAGAACAGACAAAGCAGCCACAGGGACAGCATGCTCACTTACTTAGACACTCTTTGGGAAATGAAAGAACAGAGAACTCCGTTATTTAATTAACCCTCAGAGTCTCTGGAATGTAAATATTTTCTTTGTAAAGCCCCGAGATCTCTCTTGTTTTCAGCCCACAGGCCTTTATGTCTGCCTCTCCTTCTATTCTCTCTGCTCTTGACATCTCCCCTGTCCCCTGTAACGCATTGTTAGATGACTTGTTTGCACAGAGGGACAGGATCCCCCCTCCTACCCCCTGCCCAAATTCTATAGGCATTAGAAATTTTCTCCCTTATCAATTTTTCCATGGACTGGCCCTCTATTCCCTAATGGCACTGGATTGGTACACACAGCAGACACTGGCCCAGAAACAAAAGGAAAAGCAAGAAGATAGAGATACACACAGCCAGCCTCCCTGGCTATTCCCAGTGTGTCCCACTGACAATGCTATGTGGAAGGGAAATTGTTCTATCAGCGACTGTGTTAGATTCATGACCCCACCACAACCTTGAATTGGCCTTTAGTTGTCGCTGATGGGAACTGAAGAACAGCGCCTGTCGACATGATTGCTACTCTCCAATGAATCAGAACATACAGGGCGAGGAGCAGCACATTAAACCAGCTACAGAAATATATCACTGTACTTTTATATAGATGTATTGCTTTTGCCCAAGCATATAAATGATTGGGCCAGCCACTTATATTTTTTTCAAGGACTATAAATTTAAAATAAGCTAAGGGTTTTAAAATTATGTTCTTTTTAAAAAATCAAGGTAGCTATTTTAAGGCAACAGTCAAATATTTAAAGATCATCTTATATGGATATTTCAGCCACTGTCACTGGGAGGAAAATGAGCACTTGCCACGGGCACTCAGGTTACTTAACACGCAGGCACCGACTGATCATGTGTTGTCATTTGCTAATTGATCTTTTAAAAAAGTGTTTCCCATATTTACTTCCCTGCCTGCGGACTGGAGAGAGTATAGCTCACAAATTTAAGTTGTGATTTAAATGGACAGCGAGCATATCTACCAGCCTAGAACAAGGTGCTGTCAGAATCAAGGCGTTCAGAGAAAGCTTAGAGCTGGCAATCAATGATTCTTAAATGTGGACGTTAAAGGGTCCCCTGGAGACAGAAGCCAATGGACCCTCTTCCCAGAAGCGCACGTGTGTGCTTTCACTTATAAGCAAAATTTTTCATTTTACTTCCGGGTCTCACAAACTTTCTGAAGCTCCTCCCTGAAGCCCAGGTTGAGATGCCCTGCCTCTGAGATTATCTTATAAAGCTACTAGAGGCCTGATGCACGAAATTCAAGCAAGAGTAGGCCTTCCTTTCCCCAGCTGCTGGCACCACTGGCTTCCCTCTGGTACCCAGGATCCAGGCTTTCCTCTGGCCACCGGCAGGCACCCAGGACCCGGGCTTCATCTGGAAGGTCGCCCGGAAGGACTCCGGTCTAATTATCATATTATAGATAAAGTTGGGGCATACTACAATGAGGTGATCAGCTCTAAAACATGGCTCAAGTGGTTGATAACTACTAATAGGTAAAGTATAGATATTTGCAAATGGTTTACTTTGTAGAAGTACAGGTGAGAAGATGCAAAGGTTTACCTATAACAGTATCAGTCTCACTAGTCACCATGGTTAATAAGACCTTATGTGGTCTAACTCCTGCCTACCTCCCTCACATTACCTCTAAACTCTTTTCTCCCAACTCCAAAAGAGCCAGCCACATGACCTCCTTTCTAATTTCTGGCTCACTAAGTTTTTTCCTGCCTTGGGTTATTTTTACTGCTGGGCAAGCATTTTTAATGTCCTAGGCACAGTTTGAACAAGGCCACAATATCTCTCTTTTGTGGATCTCATATTCTGTGGAGGGAAACAGACAAGAGATGCATGAATAAATCTATAAGTCTGATCATTTCAAATGTTAGGAAACAATGAAAGTAGGATGATGATGGGATGGATAGTGACTGATGAGTAGCTACATAATGCCTTTTTGAGGAGATTTTAGCTGAAATGGGAGAAATGAGGAACAGCTGCAGATTAAAGAAACCATTTCGCAGTAGCAAGTGCAAACACCCGGAGGCTGGAAAGAACCTCGTGGTTCGGAAGGTCAGAAAGGAGGTCATGCAGCATCTGATATGCTCTCTCAAGGAGAAACTTAAAATCTATGCCGTTGCCCAACGCCTTGACATGCCATAAGCAGTTGTGGCAATTACAAATTAAGTGCTTTATTTCCCTGCAATAATTTTGAGTTTTTGTCAAAGTCTGGATATGGAAATTGAGGTAATTAAAGACATAATTTGAGACAGACTAACATGAGGCCCAGAGTGGTTAAGCAATTTGCCCAAGGTCACACAGCTAGTTAAGGAGTTAGCTTAGTGGAAGAGACCAAAGGAAAACCCTGGCTTCTACATTTGCAGGGAAATGTTCACGCACCATACCACTCTGCCTCCCAATCATCTTCATATAATTTATCAAAGTTGCTTTTTCTTTTTCTTTAAATATATTTTTATTGATTTCAGAGAGGAAGGGAGAGGAAGAGAGAGGTAGAAACTTCAATGATGAGAGGGAATCATTGATCAGCTGACTCCTGCATGTTAGACCAAGCCCACAACCCAGGCATGTGCCCTTGACAAGAATCGAACCCAGGACCCTTCCGTCCACAGGCCAATGCTCTATCCACTGAGCCAAACTGGCTAGGGCTTTTTTTTTTTTTTCCTATTTTTTTTTTTTTATTGATTTCAGAGACCAAAGTTGCTTTTTCTTGAAAACCAGCCTGGAACTGGGTTCCATATGCAGCTATGGGCCTGAGACACACCATCATTACATGGTTTTTAGCTTTTATGAAATTTTGTTAAAATCTAGCTCAAGGTTCCTGCTTTTGTGACTTTACCTGTAGCTATAAATAAGCTAAAAATCCCTCACCCCTAAAGGAAACCAAACAACACCATCCCTCTGGGCCAGGCATTAAGATCAATGAGATTATTGCAGGTTCTGAGTTCTTATGGGCCTCTGCTTGGGCCTGCAATTGAGACAGATGGCCTCCCAGTACTGGGTGTCCATGTCAAAGAGGGTGACCATCCCCCCACCCTCCTTTGTCCCACTGAGTTCCAAACAGAAACTGACCTGACAGCAGTCTTGATTCTCAATAAGCATGGGAATTCTCTGATCTAATGGAATCAAATTATTTTTAAAACATTAAAATATGGAGATGGATGAGTGAAATATTTCGGGTAGCTATAAACTGGCAAAAACTGAGCTTAATTTCAGCCACTACTATATAACTAATCATTTTTTTGTACCAGTACTGAGCTCTTGCATGAAAAAAATGCTAAGAAAGGGTCTAGTCCAGTCCAATATTGTATTGAAATGCCCTTTGGGTAAGAAAATGTTAAGAAAAATGAACTCTTCTCTAGTGCTTCTGATAAAGTTTAGGTTTACAGCCTTCTCCTTCAACATCTGAAATCTATTCTCTCTCTCTAGCCAATTTCTCTCTCCATTTTTACCCTGCTGGTGGGAATGTAAATGAGTTGTTCCTTCACAGGCACAATTTGGCTAGTGGGTATCAGGAAACTCTAAAACACTCTGTGGACTTTGACCCAACAATTGTACTTCTAGGATTTGATCATAAGGTAACCAGAGATGCCTACACAATAACATGGCAAGATTTATATGGCAAGATAGTTACAGCAGCTTTATTTATGATAGTGAAAATAATCTAAAGGAGATTGGAATATCACAAAATGTGTTATGTAGAAACTGGTCTCCTAATAGTCTACACATACACACACACACACACACACACTTGTTTAATTAAAAATAGCTGAGATAAACATATTATAGCCCTCTTCTGAGGAGTTACAGTCATATTAGCAAGAATTTTCTCTATAGAATTTCTGCAATAAAGAAATCTAACAATGTTGAATTTACTGTTTCTCAAATTCATTTGGTCATGGAGCCTCTTTAACATAACATATCATGACATGCCCTGCAAAATATACATCAGGAACTGCTAGGTTAAATGAATTTCTATACCTGTATTATGGAATGCTTTGTTTCTATTGAAAACATTGTTAAAGAAGATTGATTCTATGGGATAAATGCTGATGATATATTGTTCATCAGCCAAAACTGTGAGAAATAAACTTATATTGTTTATAAGCCACCAGGGTTATGGTTTGTTGTTTTGTCACATTGTGTGACAGTTTTCCAGTCTTTTCTTGTCTTTAATGAACTTGATTTTTTAGAGTCCTGCCGAGTTATTTGTAGGATGTTCCCCAACTTGAGTTTGTGAGCATGCTTTCAGGCTGTGATCATGCATTTCTGACATTTTGGCAAATAATATCACGGAAGTCATGGTGTGCCCCTCTCAGCACATCATATCAGAAGTTACATGAAGTCGATCTATTTTATACCACTCTTGTTAACCTTGCTCACTTAATCGGTATCTATGGGAAGATACTTTGAGATGATGAAAATCCTGTTTCTCAACATACTTTCAACTACTAATTTTAGTATCCATCATGCTGTTTGTCTATAAAAGTTATCTCTGTTGTGTTTTCCCAGTGGTGATTTTTCTATTTCTAATATTCCACATTTGCTAATCGGGAATCCACTGTAAGAAAGAGCTGTCCCTTTGCCTCCATTTATGTATTCAATTATTTTATGTAGGTATAGACTAATGATTAGTTATTTTGTTCATTACTGTAATTTTTTTCTCAAACCAGCCCAGAGTTGACCATTCAGAGCCCCTTCAAGTTCATGTCTGTGTCCTTTTAACATGCCCCCATCCTTTTTTAGCATTTCTTTACATCCTGGCACACAAGATATTCCAGAAGTATTTTGTGCTTTCCTTTCCCAGCCCTTGAATCAAACATTTGTCTAAAGAAAAACCAATATCTGGGCACAAGACGTGCCTGTTGTGACCAGGGTATCATTGCTTGTAGGCCCTTTTGGTGGACAGAGCTTGAAAATATACAAAGTGTTCTCACACATGCAATCATGTATATTTTCATTTTCAAGTCTACTGTCTGTCTATCTATCTATCTATCTATCTATCTATCTATCTACCTACTATCTATCTATCTATCATCTATCACCATGACTTCATCCTGATACCTGATTCTAATCAAGCTCTAAAATATTAATTCTGGTCTTCCCCCTTTTCTGATTTATAACCATTTTCTCTCACAACGAGAGACCTGGCTCTCATTAACTACAATACATTTATTTATTTGTTCAAGCATAGCACATATGTAAAGAGTTTCAGAATTGCCAGCGCATGCCCCTGTGAGAAAATTAAATTTACCAACTGGAATACAGTATCTATATAGAATTATTTTTGTCTTTAGCTGAATAATAACTAAGTACTCCTTTCCAAAGTTACCTTGGTTCTTCTCTCTTTTTCAGTATATATATGATTAATTTGTCATACAGTTAGGTTCTTTTTTATTATTTGTAATCCATTGGGGATCTACTCACATCCTGGTTGATTTTAACTTTTTAAATTTATTTTGGGGGTATGCTAAATATAACAGAGCTATTTATTTAAAAACTAGAGGCCCAATGCATGAAATTCGTGCAAGGGGCTCAGCCCTTGCAGCTGTGGCTTCATCCGGAAGGATGTCCGGAAGGTTGTTTGACTGTCTGGTCTAATTAGCATATTATGCTTTTATTATTATAGATACACTCAGAGAAGTGTCACTCTCCCCCATCCCAGCTACCCTTTTCCCATTACCCCATTCTTTCCATCCTCTTGCCACCCACCACCTCTCAGTAACTAATTCAATTACTTTCTAATTTTGCCTTTCTGTATTTCTTTTGCACAAATGAGCATATGCATACATATATATAGCTATAAATACCCCTTATAATTTGCTTTTTTGAATTTAACAACATATTCTAGAAGTCAATCCAATTCTTTTTTTCATGGTTGTACAGTGAATGTGCCAGCTCCATATGTATGAGCATTTAAGTTCTTTATGATATTTTGCAATTACAAGTAATGAGAACATAGATGACCTTATGAATATGTATTTATACATTGCTGGACATATATATTCTGTATAAATTCCTAGAAGTAAAATTGCTGAATCAAAAAATAAGTACATAGATAGATTTGTTAGGCATTGCCAAATTATACTTAAGAATGGTTGTACCAATTTAGATTCCCATCAGTAATTTATATGAGTGCTTGTTTCTCCATAGTCTTGACAATAAGATGTTTTGTCTGCTGGTTAATTTCACCAATCTAATAGGCAAAAAAAGGTATGTAAGATGAATGTTAGTTTAATTTGCATTTCTCTAATAGTGATTGGTGGGTATTTTTTTTTTTATGTTTAAAAGCTATTATATATCTTGTGTTTTGTTTTGCATTGTTGCATCATGCATTTGATTCTTTTATCCCTCACATTTTAAGAGTTCTTTAGGTTTCTTAAGTGGATTAACCCATTGTGGTTTATACTGCAAATATGTCTTTCCCAGTTTGTGAGTTATTTTTTGACCTTTTAAAAAGGTGTTTCTTGACTTGAGAATTTTAAATTTAATTATATGTGGTCAAATTTACCAAACTTTTTTTGCCTCTAAATTTTATTATATATAATTTCAGTGCCAAGGAAAGTAAGAACTTACTCTAGGACAATTTACACCTGAGCGAGAGTAGGGAAATGGAAGACTCAAAGACAATGCAATCATGGATTCTATTCCTGATAAGAATATGGAGCTGGCACATTCACTATATACCCATCATTTTAGCTGTCAGACCTTTAGCAAAGTATTTAGCCTTTTTGGAGCCTAGTTTTTCTCATCTGTAAAATGGGATGATAAAATATACCTTTTACTGCCATGAGGATTTGAAACACTTAATTCATTGCTCAGTACTAAGGAGATATCATCATCATCATCATCATCATCATCATCATCATCATTATACATCTAATTCTCACATTTTGTTCTCAACATTATCTTTTCAAAACTCCACCCCTCCAGAACCTTAGAGATTTTCACCCATCCACCTGTATGTTCATCAAAATTGTTCTCTTCCCTTCCTGAAATACTTTATCTTTTGAAACGCTCTCATGTCTCATTCTATAATAAATTTAGAGAGAGTTCTGAGGATGAAGGAGTTAACATCCATTAGGCACTCTGAGCTGGGAGATAACAGCATCAAAATGAGTTCCATGAAGGATCCTAATTAACCCAATTTATTATCACCTTATCTCTCCAAAGCCCTTTCCTGGCCTCCAGCCCCAAGTTCAAAGTTTTGTGGTCATTCCCGAAGGACACATAATCCAAAGAACCCGGAATCGTCAGCTGACTCTGGTTATTGTCAGTACCATAAAGATACTCATTGGAATTCCTATGGCCAAATGCACTCTTCCTTAACAGGCAATTCCTTTTCAGTTTCCCTGTGAAACAAAACAGATGCCCACAGGGAAGTCTGATGACACCTTTGTTTTCAATACCATTCGAAACAAACACAACCAAGACTATTCCCTTAATCCTTTGGCAGCTGCTTCTAAATTGTTTGAACATGATGAAGTTCCCATCTACCAATAAGTTAAGTAGGTGGAGGTGCTTTCTTATAGAATACAGATGTCTTACAGGGAAACAAAGATGGCTAAGGGCCCTATGAATGGGAATGGATTTTCTTTTAGTTAACTGATGTTTGCTTTTCTCATTGCCTTATTCCCAAGGCGGTGATTTGGACATAGTTGTCCTCCCACCCTTTTGTAAGTCCTCAGTGCATGCAAATGATGAAGGGAAACAAGAGTGGAAGTGACAAATGAAAGGTAACTAACTTTACACCTTTGCTGTAGTCTGGGCACTACACATAAAGATATATTATTTCAGTGGTTCTTATTCAAAGAAATACCACCCCTAAGTAACATCTGGAAAATTTGTGGAGCCACTTTTTGTTGTCATAATAATTAAAGAGTACTACTGTTGCAGAAGACTGGAGAAAAACCAGCAACGCTTTAGAGAAGAGGAGTTACACAGTTTTATTATGCTGGTGGACTCAGCGGAATAATTTCCCAAGTCTGAGCAAAGTAACATGCAGGGAGCTTCTCCTTTATATCTTTCTGGTGTCTTTGTCCCCCAAATATGGATTATGCTTCTGGTTCTTTAGCGGGCTTTGCAAAAAAGGCCCCAGGTGTTGGGGGTCTTGAGACCATATCTAATGGTCTGGCCTGGTGCCAGTGCTAATAACCCCCCCTCCCCCGCCCCAGGAGCTGTGCACTGTTCATAGTTTATGGCCTCTGTAAAATGTGAACATTTAGGTAACAGGTCTTGCAAGACCAATTTCTGGGAAAGAGGCAGTGACTTAATTATAGGTTATCAAGAATGTACACTGGGCTTGCTGGCACAGATTCAGATTACTAGCCTCGCCCCCGCTCCCCCCGCCAAATATCAGGGTTACATTGAAATTAGCCTTTTAGCCTTCTCATTACTGACTGGTATAATAAAATGTAAATATTTGTTCTTTGCCCAAGTGTCCTGGCACAGAGACCCTAAAATCCTTGCAATCTCCAGAGTAATGAGTGTCTTTTGTGTTCTAATGAGATGGGAGAGTGGGGGATGAGATGGGGGTATGGTGTCCCTAGATAGCTTTAGAATGGATTCTAGTCACCAGAAAGGCAAGCCATAATTAGAGAATTAGAATTTTCAGCCCTACTCTGTATCCCAATTCTACCCCCACCTCTGGGGAGGAGAGAGGGGCTAGAGTTTAAAGTCAATTCCTCATGGCCAATGACTAAATTATTCATGCCTAAGTAATGAAACCCCTAAACAATGGGATTTGGAGAGCTTCTGAGTTGGTGAACACATTTCCATCCAAAAGGGTGGAATGTCCAGAAATGGCATGGAAGCTCTGCACCTTCCCCCACCCCATACTTTGCCATATTTCTCTCTTCTATTTGGCTATTCCTAATAATAAATTTTTAATAGGAATTATAGCACTTTCCTGAGTTCTGTGAATCATTCTGTCAAATTATTGAACTTGGGGTGAGATGATGGTAGTGACTCCCAAATTTTGATGGTTGAGAAAGATGGAATTATCTTTCTCTTCTTTCCTTAGAAGATATTACAAAATCATTGTCAAAGAGTTGTTTAGAATATTGATTCAAACAATGTAAGAATAAAATGTATCAGAGAGCCGCCCTGGTTTGTGTTGCTCAGTGGTTAGAGTGTTGGTCCACACACTGAAGAGTCGTGGGTTTGATTCCCAGTCAAGAGTACATGCCTCGGTTGCAGGTTTGATCCCTGTCCCTGGTCAGGATGCATGCGGGGGCAACCAATGGATGTCTCTCTCACATCAATGTTTCTCTCTCTCTCTCCACCTCTCTCCCTCCTTTCTACTCACTCTAAAAATCAGTGAAAAAAATATCCTTGGTTAAGGATTAACAACAACAATAATAATTAATAAGTAAATAAATAAATAAAAATGTATCAGAAAGGTAAAGGTTGTAAGCATCCAATTCCAATGCGTGGCAGTGGGATTTCCTCCCACAAAGCAATTCTCATACACCAGCTGGGTGTCCTACAATTCAATCCCATTCTAACATTCTGTACTGAGAGATAGCATCCGATCCCACAGGCTAAGTCCCACAAGACTGCCCTCACTCCCATTCAAACACCACTGGCAAGTCCAGGATGTTAGGCTTCTCACAGACCAGCTACAGCCTGGAGAGTCCCATGACCCTCTCCTTAGGTTCTATTAACTTGCTAAAGAGACTCACAGAACTCAAACGTTTTAGTTACTAGATCACCAGTTTATTCTATAAGGATATAACTCAGGAACAGCCAGATGGAAGAGATGCATAGGACAGGATATATGGAAAGGGTGGAGAGCTTCCATGCCTTCTTCCAGCACATTACTTTCCCCAAATTTCCACAGGTTCACCAATCCAGTGTTGTGGGGTTTTTTATGGAGGCTTCATTACATAAGCATCATTGATTAAATCATTGGCCATTGGCATTGATCCAACCTTCAGCACCTCTATTCTCCCTAAAGATGTGTGTTGAGGGGGGTTGGGGGGTCGGGGATTATGGACTGAAAATTCCAACCCTCTAATCATGAGGTTGGTTCTCCTAGCAACCAGCCCCCATCCTTAATTGCAGTCCAAAGTCACCTCATTAACATAACAGAAGACACCTTTATTATTACCATCACTTACAGGAAATTCCAAGGGATTTAGGAGCCTTATGCCAGGAAGGGGAGGAAGATCTAATATATTTTCTTTTTTTTAAAAAAAAATCTTTATTGATTTCAGAGAGGAAGGGAGAGGGGAGAGAGAGAGATATAAATATCAATGATGAGAGAGAATTATTGATCGGCTTCCTCCTGCACGCACCCTACTGGGGATAGAGCCTGCAACCCAGGCATGTGCCCTTGACCAGAATCAAACCCAGGATGCTTCAGTCCTCAGGCCGACTTTCTATCCACTGAACCAAACCAGCTAGGGTTAATATATATTTCTTAATATAAATAACAATGTCACAGAGGTGTGTTGGACAAATAATTAATAAAATTATGATGTTCTTTTTCTGGAGGTTGTGATAGTTTGGACTAGTGTCAGCTTTTTAAAATGTATGATTTGTTGTGATTTATTTTCCTATTAAAAATAAATATTTACTTTTTTACCTCACTTTGTATTAGTAATTTTATGTCTTTTTTCTTACAGAAGGCCTCTCAAATTGTATAAACTTCAGGTTTCACAAAACTTGGATTCATCCCTGCTCAGGAGGCCTGAGTTAGCTATTTTCAAAGTGCTATCAGGCAAATATGGTTTGTTTCATAATGGTACTAGAACTTTAATTAATGGCGGGAGCTCCAAGACAGACTTCAGGTCAATTTAAGAAAAAATAATTTAATATTCAAAGCCTTCCAAAGATGAAGAGGTAATTTATGGGGAGTAGTGAGTTCCATGACAGTGGAGCCATTTAAGTAAAAGTTTCATAATCATTTGGCATGGCCATTGTCATGTGGGCCCAAGCTTGGCAGGCTGGTTGGGTGTAATGAGCTTTCATATATACCTTGATGCAGAGTCTGTACTTCTTCCTGTCTGTGTACCTTGGACCCCTCCTCGTGCCTCTAACTTTGCTCTCACAATAGACTCTCAGGGAGTGGTGAGACAGGTCGGAGTAATGAGGGCAGAAAACAAGGAACATAGCAAACACAACAATCATTTTATGAAGAACTGAAGTGAGCTTAATGGTGTGGCAGATTCAGCAGCTGAGAGGGAATCCACAGCAGACAGTGTCTAGAAACACCTTCTACAAGCTTCCCAAAGACCTAATCATGTCCTAAGAGAAAGGCCCAGTTTCTCACTAACAGTGAAGGCAGTTGCTTTGCCATTAACCTTTTCAAGGGGTCATTGCCACACCATGAGCTCAACACGCCACCCAGAAAATATAACTGAACATCAGTTTTGCTGTTCCTCTTGCTTAACTGTTTTAAATGTCCTTGAACTGCATTTCTCCACCAGGCTTAATTTTATGGATTGTGGATTACATTTACTGCTCAGCACTTCTTGCTCAACCCTGGACAATCGCAGGCCTACTGAGTTGTTAACTCACATGGTCAGCATTAATGGCTGAGACTAGTTATACCAAATGACTGCATCACAGCGTCATTAACACCTGGCCTTAGAGCATCTCAATGAAATCAGCACTTTGCTTCTTTTTCACCCAGCAAAACCCCAAGAGATGTGTGTAGGAGTAATGACTTGGGGTTAACTGTGCTTATCTTCCAAAGAGTTCAAATTTCTATTCGAGCCTTACTAGCAGTCTTATCTTGGAAAATTGTATTTGAAAGCTGCAGGGAGGCCACTTTTCCCATCTTCTGGGCTAGTTATAGAATTCCAGAGACATGTGACTTCACTGTCCATGGAAATTCAGTAGGTTATCCTGCTCCATTTGTTTTTTCCACTGGCTCAAATCGCGTGGTTAGAATTCCAAAAGTTATTGTGGAAGCTACACAAAGCTTTAGGATAATAGAATTTTATTTTTTTACTAGAGGCCTGGTGCATGAAATTCATGCACCAGGGTGGGGGGTCCTTCAGCCCAGCCTGCACCCTCTCACAATCCAGGACCCCTTGGACATCCCTCTCACAATTCAGGACCGCTGGCTCCTAACTGCTTGCCTGCCTGCCTGCCTGCCTGCCTGATCACCCCTAACCACTCACCTGCCTGCCTGATTGCCCCTAACCACTCACCTGCTTGCCTGATCACCCCTAACAACTCACCTGCCTGCCTAATCACCCCTAACCACTCTGCCTGCCTGCCTGATCACCCCTAACTGCCTCTGCCTCTGCCTCAGCCTCAGCCTGGCAGGACATCCAGAAGGTTGTTCGGCTCTCCGGTCTAATTAGCATATTAAACTTTTATTATTATAAATTTGTGTTGATCCTCACCCAAGAATATTTTTTCATTGATTTTTAAAAAGAGAGTAGAAGAGAGAGGGAAATACAGAGAAATATCTATGTGAAAGAAACACAACAATTGGTTGCCTCCTGCATGAGCTCTGATCAGGGCCTGGGCCAGGGAGGAACCTGCAATAGAGGTACGTGTCCTTGACCAGAATTGAACCAGGACCAGTCCGCATGCTGATGCTCTATCTACTGAGCCAAACTGGCCATGGCAGGATGATAGAATTTTAAAGTTGAAAGGAACCTTAAAAGTAGTTTATTATTTGCATCGCTAGGTCTAAAACATCTCAAATAAAGATGACTCAAACCTGCACATATATGACCTACAGCCTAAACCACCATATCTACGGATCAGGATGAACACCCCATTCCTGTCAGATGAATGAGCCCAGGAGAGCATAGTACAGTGAGCATAACTCGTCTCTGACGGGCATTTGAAATCATTACTAAAGGGCTCCCAGTTCAGTGCTAATAACTTTGTCAACTTTTCCAGGACTTTTTCTCATTTTGTCAGCTCCATTCAGTGGAGATTGTTGTTCTGTGAAAGGCTGACATGTGTTGGGATGCTCAGGTTAACGGTGTCTGCAATTCTATTTAGGAGGAGAACGATGTGCAGCAGCTGAGTGGCGAGTGGGGAGAGAATTGTGAAACGTCCTCTCCTCGTTCACTCAACCGTCCCTCCCACTGCTCCCGTGAAGGGGAGGTTGACAAATTCCTGATATCAAAACCAGCTGTCAGGACAACACAGTGTAATAGCTGTCCTTGTCAAATGCACCAATTAATTCACCTGACTGTCAATGCTAGGATAATTGATAGACTGCACAATCTGGCTGAGTAATGAAAGTCGAAGGCATTACTAAGTCCATTTTACTTCCTAACAGGTCTTGTGGTGGAATTGGGGCTGTCAGAACTGGACCAAGAAACCTCTGTAAAAACTAAAGCTTGACTTTTAAAAGTGTGTGTGTAGGCAGTGGGAGAAACTATAACTATGTGACTAGTTCCCCCAAAATACTGCCAGAAAATGCTCAAAGGAAAATATGGCAAATAAGTAAACATTCCACTGTTTTATTCTGAAGTTTGCATATAGGCACATCACTGCTTGGGGATGCCATTAAACACTGCAGTTGCCTGGGCTTTCTGCACTCCTTACTCACTTTGCCAGAAGTAGGAAATAGAAATCTGGATCAACAGAAGTCTAGCCAGAGGATTTGGTAGGAAATATTCTTTATTCTTATGACAGGATAATCCAATGACTAACATGCAATGAGAACACTCTCATGGCTAGAGATTTTTGCTGAATATATGATGATCTATATTCATATAAGGCTAATATGCAAAGTGTCCCCTCGGGAGTTTGATCACTCACTATGATGTGTGCTGACCACCAGGGGACGGCACAGAACAAAGGAAGGCCCTGGACAGTAGCCGGAAGGCCCCAATCGGTCCCAATTGCTGGCCAGGCCTAGGGACCCTACCTGTGCATGAATTTCATGCACTGGGCCTCTAATATAATATAAAACATGTGGAATTCCAGGGTGACAGTCCCTATTACAGAGTTCTGGCAGGGAGAATAAGAACTGTCTTATCTGGTAGACTCCCTAGTTCTGGTAGAGTCCCTAGGAGAGCAAAGGGTCATTTTCAATGAGGTCAGCTAAGAAAGGGCAAGTAATATAAGCATAACCAATGGACACAGACACTAGGTGGGTGAGGGCCTGTGTGGGGGGTGGGAGTGGACAGGGAGAGGTCAATGGGGGAAAAATGAGACATAATGTAATACTTTAGTCAATAAAGAATAATAAAAAAAGAAAGGGAAAGTAGGTACAGTAGGTCTAAGCAGGCAAAATGTTGAATGTAAGGGTCCCCAGATCTATACCTGTGAACAAGTTTGAACGCTTGTCTGTGCATTCTAACTTTGCTACATGTTTCTTTTTTTTTAAATTACTTTATTGATTAAGGTATCACATATTTGTCATCAACCCCCCCCCCCATTCCCATCCCAAACCCCCCACACGCATGCCCCCATCCCCCTGTTGTCCGTGATCACTGGTTAGGCTCATATGCAAGCACACAAGTCCTTTGGTTGATCTATCTCCCTTGTCCCCACCCTCCCCTACTTTCCCTCTGAGGTCTGACAGTCTGATCAGTGCTGTTCTTGTTCTTCAGTCTATGTTGTTCATCATTTCCCCTAGATTATACTAATTTATAATATTTGCTGAATATGGAACATCCTCAACCCAAAGGTGATAGTAATAACAATAATGTGATTTATTGAGCATTTACTACATTCAGGAACTTTGCTTAGATTATATATATATAATCTCATTTAATTCTCACAACAAACTTATGAAGTAGATGTAAGTAAAGAAACATTTTTAACGTGCACAGACTTCTAGCCCAGAAGAAAGACACCTGTGATCTCCATCTCAATTTTCTCCCTATTTTTCCTTCCCAAAGAGGAGGGAATCCTCTTTGCTAGCAGACGGGCTAAACACTAATCTAATCAGTTAGATCCTTATAGAGGAGAAAGGTGGAAGAATACCTTGTTGATGGTTTTGAGGTGTGTAGGGTTTAATTTTTCAGAAGTATCTGAGGAGAGAGGCTTGGAGCAGCTGCAGGAAGTAGATTAAGTGGGAGGGAGAGTGCAAGAATTGAATAAATACTGTTGTAATCCAAGTATTTAAATCATCTATAATGTCCTTTGAAGGATGCCAGCAAAAATGAAAATATATTTTCAACTCCTTTTGGGCTGTTGAAATCAGGGTTTATTATATGTGACATCACTCTGAGATAGAACTCCATGATCTCTGAGTTCATGAGGACTAGGGCATAAATATATGTGTACCCATCGAAAGACAAGGATATTGAAACTCAAAGGAATACCATAACTCACCCAAAGCTTTCAGTACCTTTGTGAAACTGCGATTTAGCAGCACAGATGGAAATACCCCTTTTTACATTTTTCCCCATGCTATTCTGAAACAGTCCCATATTCAACGATTTTACTTGGCCTCACAGCCTCAACCCAGAATTTAACTGCTTTTCTTTCAGTAATAACACTACTTTTACACGTTGGGTGCTTACTATGTGACAGGCTATGCCAAATACTCGACTTGTATTTTCTCACACAATCCCCTGAAGTGGTTATCACCTCTAATAGACAGAAGGGAAACTGAGGCTGCGGGAGATTCTGTATCTTGCTCAAGGCTGCACAGCTCCTGTATAGTCCAGTCCCCAGCTGGACCCAGCTCTGCCTAACTGTAAGCCCCTGTTCCCTCTCCTGCTTTAGGAACATTGTGATGCTCCAGGGAAATGCAAATCCTTACCCTTGGGAGTGACAGGATCTTGGATCTTGCCCAGAAACATTCTAGGCACCCTTCTCACCTTGGCCTGTTTTCTTTGTGATTGTTTGAGTTGCCAGTTGGTCTAAAATCGCCACATTATTGGAATAACTTGTGTACACAGAGGAGGGGAAGGTCCAGCAGGGGATCTGGCCCTGGGGATTAGCTTCCTTGGAGGAGCCTGTTGGATAAGCCGGGATTTGTGTAGGCAGGCAGTCTTCAATTTGGATTTGTCAGGATCAGGAGGACTTGTTTCTTTTCCGGCAGTAATGTGAGGCTCGGGGTGAGTTCAGTGTAATGTTTGTTCACCTTGACTATGATCTTTAAAGTCATGACCATATTTCTCAAGCCACCCACTTAAGAAAACACAGGCATAAATTTGTGTAGTCTTCCAGTGGAAATAGTTTCTCTTGAAAAGTAAAACATTTTTCTTCTTACACTTCATGTTGAATGAAGTTATTTAATGGGGGGGGGGGGGGGGAGGGGCGGGGGGTGAAAGCAAGGTGCTGTCTTGATTTTTGCCCTAACGATCATCACTATGAGATCTCCTAATTGTACCAAGGTTCTTGCATGAGTGAAAAATAAATATTTAGTGCCCAATAAAGTAGTCCTTCCTCTTCTCACCCACCATTCCAATTCAGGAGGCTTTCATTTCATTTCATTTTTACATTGGCCAACTGAAGCTGTCATGTTTGAGAGCTAAATGTGTTGTCCTGCGTGGGCATCACATCCATCAATTAATGTTTCTGCCTTCTGTGCTACAGGAATTATCTCCAAGTTCATCTTGATGAATTTTTCTCTCTACCTCATTACCCAAGCTAGCTACAGCAGAGACTTGTCATGTTTAATGGCGACTATCTTACACACATTCTGATTCTTTTGAATGAACACATGTCTGTTTATAGAGGCCCATGAGCATCTCATTGGCTATTTTTGCATTAAAAACACTTAAAATGCAACAGCCATCCAAGACCCTTGTAAAATGAAATCAAACATTATAGAAGTGTTGTTGTTTTAAGTGAAAGCCTTTGAATAGAATTTCTTCTCAATGCACAACCGAGAATCGAATCACACTATATTTATACTAATGGGCTTTGATTTTTAACTTACTTTTTTAAAAAATCTGAATACATAATAACTACTAAGCTCCTAACATTTTTTAGAATGCATTTAAGTTTTATAGCACATTCACACTTAATTCTTAATTGCTCCTCAGATGGAACTAAGAGATTTTATTAGAGGAGACTCTCAGACACTAAGATTCCTAAGGTAAATTCCTTATATGTTTCTTTGTGTTTACTTGCCTATTTCTGGGTCTCTCAGTAGAATGTAAACTTCATGAAGGCAAGGGGTCCTATAGTAAGTGGTCAAAAAATATTTGTGTACAAATAACCAACAAATAATTTACTCTAAGTAGCTCTCTTTTCTGAATAAGTAACTGTGGATTTAAAAAATCTAAATGAATTTATTGATGAGATGTACAAAAGGCTTTCTTGCCTTTTAAAATATAGCATATTGTTCATAATCTAGCTATTTCTTGGGTGTACAAATTATTGTTGAATCATTACCAATTACTTTGTTATATATTTTACCACCATGATTTTAGGGCTCAAGACAAATCAGGGTCTTTGCCTCTACCTTAACTGACCTAGACATTTATTTAATTTTTTGAATCTTTGAGTTTTCTGAGTTTAATAATCAGTGGCAGTTGACAGCATCGATTTTATTTCAGTAACATATATTGAGTGCCTTTTATTTGCTAGATGTCATAATGATAAAAAACAAAACAAACAAACAAACAAACACAAAGACACAATCTCAATGCACAGGGATTGTGTAATCATGTATCCTTGATGTCAGTGCCCAGGAATTCTTCTCATTTGAATCTGTTTGACTCAGTAATGAATGTTATGTAGTGAGTTTGGGAATTAATAACCAAGTGTGTTGGCAATGTGTTTAAAGTATGAGAAAGCAGGTTTAGAAATAAGGTGCCTCCTATTTGTACTGTTAGGAGATTTTGTGTGTGAGTTGGATGCTAATATCTAGCCTGGTGTTTATGGAAGACTTTGTTTAATTGCATCTGATTCTCAACCATGTTTAGGAGACCATGTTCTTTTTATTTAGTTAGTTTTGTTAATCCTAACCCAAGGATATTAGTTTCCATTGATTTTTTTCTTTTTTTAGAGAGAGTGGAAGGGAGGGAGAGAGACAGAGAAAGATAAACGTCAATTTGAGAGAGATACATTGATTGGTTGCCTCCCACACTCACCACTACTGGAGGTGGGGATAGAGCCTGCAACCAAGGTACATGCCCTTGACCAGAATCAAACCCAAGACACCCACTGAGCCAAACCAGCTAGGAAGAGACCATGTTCTTTTTAGAAGAGGTGTTTCTCTAGACCCATATGGTAGAAATGAAACTGAGACCTGAAAGAATAAATATCTTGTCTAACTTTGCATTGCTTATTAGAAGCAGGGCCACAACCAAACTTTACCTTTTTTGATTGCTAATTCTATATATTCCCTACCAGATCACAGGATCACAAGAATTTGTTACAAAATGACAAGGCACACGAGTAAGCCTTGCGTGCATCTCTGTGTAATACTCCCAGTAGCTTTCCAAAATAGGGGGCAAGAGTCACTCGTCTTTTTCCTTATTAAGCAGCTGTCTTATGTGAATCTGTTAATATCAAATCACATAAGAACCAAGAGTTGAGGCAAAGTTTTGCAATGTGTGTTTAAGGGACAAGGACTAAGGATAAACAGTAACAGACATCGTAGCCAATTCAAACGATAGTCAGGTGTAATCTCCTGCTATTCTCAAATCTTCAGCTTTTAGTTGCCCTAGGTAATTGTTTAGGTGGAGCAAAAGCCCCCAGTTTGGAGAGTATGCAATGTCAATATAGCTTCACTTTGTGTGACCTTGTGCTCACCACAGGCCTTTCTTGGGCTTCTTGTTCATATTTGTTTCTGGAGTTGGGTCTCTCATGGCTCAGTCTCCTATTGTCCTGCTCTCTGACTTTTCATGGTAAGTGTTGGTATTTGTGTTGATGAATGTTGTGCTGGCTCTTCAGGCAAGTGCACTGTTGCTGGACACAGTAGCCAGAGGATCTGCCCAACATACAAATCAAATCATGTCATTGGACTACTTAAAACCCGCCACTGTCTTCCTATGGGAATCCGAATAAAATGCTAAACTGAAATTTGCTGAGTAGAACTTACATGTTCTCCACAACGTATACTCTGTGTGTGTGTGTGTGTGTGTGTGTGTGTGTGTGTGTGTATATATATATATATATATATATATATATATATATAAAGATATGAGGTGATAGATGTGTTAATTAGTTAGGTGGAAGGAGTTCTTTCACACTGTAAGCTGTATATCAGATCATCATGATGTACACTTTAAATATCTTACAATTTTATGTGTCAATTAAAACTAAATAAAGCTGAAAAAAAAAAAAAAGGAATGAAATCCTAAGTCTAATCAGGGCTGCAAGGACTGGGATGATTTGGCACTTGCTCATTTCCCTCCCTCTCTCCTCCCCCACCATGCTCTGGCCACGCTTCCTTTCTGCCTCTTTATTACCGGGAGCTCTGCACTTGTTAGCTCCTCTGCCTGAGCTCCTTTCTTCTACATCTTCACGTGGCTGCCTCATTCTCATCACTTATATCTTCACTCGATGTTCTCTGATCAGAGACGTTTTCTTTGGCTACTTTCCTTAATATCACCCACCCACCCTACCCAGCCCCACCCTTCTACTTCTTACTTGGGTATTTTCTTCTAAGGGTTTATCACAATTTGAAATTAGTTTTTAAATTTACATTTTATTGTCTTTCTTCCCCAAAGGAATGTAATACTCACATTCCACAGGGGCAAGGACTTTTAAATTCTTATTTTCTGCTGTTTTCCCAAAGCCTAGAACAGTGCCTAGCTCATAGTAAGGGTTCAAAATATGGCTGTTGAATAAATGAACAGAACACAGTTTAAATCACTTTCCTGAACTTCAGTAACTCTCGTCACTGCAAGTCCTTTGTCCTGCTCTTGAGCTCATTCATAAGTCAAGCCCTTCTGATTGTGTGCTGAACTTACAGTCCATTGTTCTTGCTCACACTCATACCAGTAGGATCATTATAAAAAACATATTAATAAATGTATTTATAGGTCACACATAATAACAGTAAAAACAATCATCATCATCAACACTTATTGAGCACCTGCTGAATGCTGGACTCTACACCGGTCTCACATTTATTTCTAACCGCCACCACAGTCCTGCTAAGTAAGTGATAGAATCCATGTCTTGTGGCCACACGTTCATTATATTTCCAACGTATGTGCAGGCTCCCATGTTCCTCTCAGCATGCTTATCAATGCTTATTAATAAACTCCTGTTCTGAGCAGCTATTCTGTCAGGGACTGAGGACAAAAGAGGCTCTCATTGGAGGGCTGGGAAGTGAGAGTGGCCTCAGTGCTCTGACCACATGGAACTAGAGAGACACTGTCCACATGCTCTGCTCCAACCAGAAAAGGAACTGAGCAACGGGCTTGGCAGGGGATGGGAATGACCCCCATTGCAACCATAACTAATTTCCTGTTTCGGGAGCTTGCTAAGAATTCTTTGGGATTCTACAGTGCACAATTCTATCCCCTTTCTTGTTTCAACAGAGGCCCATCTGCAACAGGAATTTCCATGGTGCCCCCCTCCTTTACAGCCCTCCTCCACTCCACTGCACTCTATCCTGTGACAGCCAATACCCAGACCTGGCCCTTTCAGAGTTCAGAGGTAGGGACCAGGGGGAGGGGCGGCCATGTCTTGTCCTTAGCAGATGCCTGTCATTGATGTGGGGGAGGGCTTTGTGGGAAGAAGATGGGAGCCTGGGTGTGCCCAGCTGGAAGCCGCCAGTAATTTAACACTCGCAGATGGAGACGGAGGGTGATATGATACCCCCAGCTGTCTGCTACTGCTGACTTCAAGGCCCCCCTCGGCTGCCTGGGACTCGGGATGCTTTGGGAAAGGCCCGGTGCGGGTGGGGGCAGTCTAATAAAGCAGCTGGTCTATTAGAAGATAAGCTTTGTGGAGAATCACACAATCATTCCGAATCCCCCTAATCCCAAACTTTATTGCCCTAGATAATAAGCTTTGGTGGCGACGCTCCATTGAAATATGGAATTGTCTGCAGGCTGGAGGCACCTGCTGTGTCACTCAGCGTTGGGCCGGCAACTGCCACGCACAATTCAGGGGCAGGTGCACCTCGCCTGCCTCAGCTCCGGAGTGACAAGAGGACAGCCAAGTGGGCCGGCTATGCTCCCACGAAGGACTCCAAATACTCTGTGCCCAGGAGGCCTGACCAGGGCCTGAGAATGCTCTCTCTGTGACTCATGTATTGAGCTGTTTTGAGACATTGGGAGAAAAGGAGCAAGAGGGAGCATTTGCCTGTTGGGGACCCCAGGGCTTAGAAACCAGTTCTGTCTGCAGGCAGACCTTCATGGTCAGGGACTGATGGGTGTCGCCCTTCATCCAACTCCTTGCAGCTGCTTTAGGGCCACTTTGGCTCAGGCTGTTTGCTCTTCCTGCTGGGTCCTCCCCTGCCCTCTACCTGCATGTCCACCTGGGGAGATCCCCTGTCCCTTCCTCTGTGAGGCCTCTGTGCCCCCACACAGATTGATGTGTCTTCTCCTATGTGCCTCTCTAGTTCTTGATACATGTTAGGATTGTCACCCACATGACACTAATTAATCAAATCATCAATTAAATGGTTCTATTCCTGTCTCCTCCACTAGATTAGGAAGTCTTTGAGAGCAAGGACCATATCTGATTCATCTTTTTATCCACAGTACCTTGAAGATTAAAAAAAAGAAAAGACCAGAAGCAACCTAAATGCATATAAAATGGAAATCCTATGTGGCCATTGAAAATAATGAGGCAAATCTACACAGTCACAGGGAATGAGGTCCAAAGCATATTGTTAAGGGAAAATAATGCAAAGTGCCAAACACTGTAAGAATGTTATCTTATGTTAAAACAAATAATAATGACAATATGATAGTGATAGTTGCCTCTGGGCAGGGCACTAGGAAAGGGGTTATGATGGGTGGAAGGGAGACTTCTTTTACACTTTCAACCTGTTTGTGAGATGGAAACTTCTAGCATGTGTGAATATTACCTTTTAAAGAGGTGGAAACAAATCCACTTCATATGTAGAAAGGTATTTGTTGAATGGAGACACAAACATAGCTTATGGTCAGGTTGCTTGGTCTTACCCCTCTTATGCATTGTCCAAACATGTTCCAGAACAATGGGATGTGTCCATCCAAAGGCATTTGCAACAGATAAAGGAAATGTATGATATGAGTTCTTTCAATGCAGATGAACATTTGGAGCTGGAACAGGAATTTGTCAGTTACCGGCAATCATCTAAGAAGCAATGGGTGAGAAGCTTGAACCATGCAATGTAAGAGCTGCCTGAGATGCTTTGGGGAGACCCTGCTGCTACCTGCTCCTGAATGGACACCTATGGGAGGGAAGAAACCAAAGGGGCATTTAATGAACCTCAGTTTGAGGAATGCTAAATCTGGCAAGAAACATCTACAAAGAAAACTGTCAGCTTTTCCTGATTGCTCTGGTCAGGATAAAAAATGTTTAAGTTATTAATATTCTTTCTCACTTCTCCTTCTCTCAACTACAGTTATAGATGCCCTTTCTAGAAGGTCTGCCCTCCCTCAGATAAACATGACCTAAATTATTTGGCTCCCTCTCGGATGGTGTATTGATTACTTCCCCATTCCCATAAACAACCTCTCGGCACCTCTCCCGGGGACTGGCTGCACTAGGTTAAATGAAGAGCAATCTTGGCTTTTAACGGAACCTTTCCACCAAGCAGTTGCCTTGCAGGAGTAATTCGTGAGTTTAATTTATGATCATCACAACCTCTAGCAAGGCTGACCCCTTCCCCTACGTAGCCTTTAGTTATAGAGACTGGGTTAGGAGACCCTTGGTTAAGGGTGGGTAACATTCCCCAATCCAAGAGATAGAATATGAGTGAATTTTTGAATTTCTAATTTCCCACTCGAGTTCAAATAACAAATTCAACAATATTTTTTGAGTGCTGGCTGTCCCTCACCAAATGTGTGGTCACCCGCAGAACCAAATTGAGAGCTCCATTCAGGCAGAAGTGTCGAATCCTTATCTTTGCAAATGGCATCCTGGGGATTGCCTATCTTTTATGGGTTAATGTGGCAATGAGTTCTTTGTGGTCCCCTGCTGAACTGCCGTGTGAATGTTTGCTTCTATATGTTTTCATAAAATATATGGCATGTAGCGGTGGTCATGATTCTGATGGGAAGAAATTCAGGAACTCCCTGCTTCCTTTCTTCAGGTGGGATTTGAGTTTAAAATAATTCTCTTTTTTAAAAAAATATATATATTATTGATTTTTTTACAGAGAGAGAGAGGGAGAGTTAGAAACATCAATGAGAGAGAAACATCAATCAGCTGCCTCCTGCCCACGGGGGATGTGCCCGCAACCAAGGCACATGGCCCTGATTGGAATTGAACTTGGGACCCTTGAGTCCGCAGGCCGACACTCTATCCACTGAACCAAACCAGCCAGGGCTAAAATAATTCTGTTAGCTAATGAAGAATTTAATAAGTCTTAATGGCTTCACTTATGTATCCCATCAGGCACCATGCCTTCACATTCCAGTTTTTCTAGAAAGTCCCCTATTGTTTTTCTATGGACTGCCTACTGAGTTTAGTTGCCTTTTCCTGCTTCAAGGAGCCTCCAAGAGGGTGATCCAGAGTTTGCCTTTTCAATAACTAATTGAGTAGATAGGGCACCCTTAGTTTTAGGAACTCCATGGCTTATCTTCTCCCCAAGGGCAGGATAATGTAACACGACCAGAGTTTGGGACAGTGGAGTAGAACTTAATCCATCAGCACACAAAAAATGCACAAGCTATTCAAGATCTTCATGGACCCCAGATCGCCTACCTTTTGGAAAGAACATCCCAGATCACTGATTCAGGCCTCATGGTCTACATTAAGCATATTTGTATAATACTGGTAAGTGTTGAAATGCAAGCAACTAGTTGGAATACTATTATATTTGCAGACATTTGACTACATATTTATTAATTTTGATTTTCAGCACTCTTTGAAAATATTTTCCGGACCTCAAACATTGTAGTCTGGGTGCCTGGCCTATGCTGCCCAAAGGCTAAAAGAGTCCTGAAACCATTCTTTGTTCTCTGGCGGAGTTTATGGTAATAAGGCAGGATTCAGAGAACATACTTTTCATTGACTGCATTGGGGCAGCCTGTGAAGTGTGCCACAGAGGTCTGTCTGCATCACATCGCTCTGAACTTCAAGGAACACTTTCAGTTCATCTTTGCTATATAACAGACTGTCCCAAAATGTGGCTTAAGACAACGATTTTTATTACTTTTCACATTCTGTGAATTGGCTCCCAATTTTGCTCTGCCAGTTTTGCCTGCATTCACTCAGGCAGCCGCATGTAGGTGGAGGATCAGCTGGATTCAAAGGTTGAGACGGTGGCATGTGTGGGACTGGGCGCTGGCTGTGGGCTGGGAGCCTCGCTTCTCTCCCATTTGGTCTCTCATCTTCAAGGGTAGACGAGGTCAGCTTCTTTGTATGGTGGCCTCTGGGCAGCATTCAAAGAGTGTGGAAGCAGATGCTCAGAGAAAGTCACAACTCCAGCCCAGCTTCAAGAGGGTGGAGAAATAGACATCTTCCTGGGTGGGAAGGGTGCAGAATTATAGTGCCAAGGGGCCTGGACAATGCAGTGGAAGGAATTTGCAGCCATTAAGCAACATACCACAGCCACACCACAGGTGGACTATAGGTCCAAGGAGTGAGGAGAAGGAAGTGTCCAGAGTCTTCAAGAAGCAGGAGCACTAGGTCTGAAACACAGACCCTGTGGTTTTACCCCGCCCCCCCTCCCCTCCCGAAACCTCTCCTTTATAACCGGCTGGCCTGCTGAGAGTAGCTGAGCAGCATTTTGGCTGAGCAGCTTGAGAGACAAAGGCTAAAGAGGCATGGTCTCTCAAATGGTCATTTTGTCCTTTCTCTTGTGCTTCTCATCCACTCTGTAGTGAGGCTGTCCCTTACCAAGGAAATCTCAGACAGGTGCTTGCTTTATCAGTCATGGAAGAAGAACAAACAAACATGGTCCCTAAATGATACAGTAGGTAAAAGTAGGCTCTCAAATCAAAATGCCTGGGTTTGAATTGAGATTCTATTACATGTTGGTTATAATACATGAACAAGAGACATAAACTCTTTAAGCCTCAGCTTCCTCCTCTGTAAAATGGGGTGATTATTGTATCTTTAAACGATTTCAAATCACGTGTGTGTGTTTATATGTGGATTCAATGAGATAATGTCATTTTGCTTCCATATCTTTTTGTCAGGCATTTGTTAAGTCTTAAATATTAGTTCTCTTTATTTTTCCAAAGACACAGAAGTTAAACCAAAAAGAGTTGTCTGAAATGAACATCTTAACACATATTTATAGAATACCAGTACAAAACAAAAACAACAAAAAAAAAAAACAAAGAAAAATTCAACCTCTCCAGTTAACTTGATATTTAAAGCCCTACTGTAGTGCTTTAATGTGGGCTGGGGAGTAGTGTGAAAATGGTATGCATTTTGTGGTCAAACCAACCTGGATTCTAATCCTGGCTCTGCCAGCTACCAACGGTATACTAGTAATTTTGAGAAAAATTCTTACCTCTCTATGTCTCAGTTTTCTCATCTGCAATGTACACACAATATCACATACTATTATCTTAAAGGAGTAGATGTGAAAATCCAGGTAAGGTATGTGAAGCACCTAGTGCACAATAGGTATTCAAAACACACCAGTTCTCTTCTTTCTGGTTTTTGAATGTCTAATTTCCCAATGGAGTACAAATAAAAAATTCAACAATATTCTTTTGAGTGCTGGCACGTAGAAGGTGGTGATTGACTGGACTCTCACAGTTTTTGTGTGTGTTTGATTTGGGGTCTTTGCCAAGGAGTCACAAAATAAGCTTCCCCTCTCTTGAAACATCAAATACGTTTTTGTCCTATTGACTGTTCTCACTGTTCTGTCTCTTTAAGGAAAAGACCCTGAATAGGCTGCTCACCTCATTAATGCTAAAGGCTGTGAGTTTTTCAGTTCTAGTGAACTCTGCGTGACCCTCACAGACAATAATTGCTTTAACATAGGGTTAGGCAACAGCAACCAACTTGTCTAAATATAAGCCAGGGCTTAAAATACAACTTAACCTGGGAGATTTAAGTAGGTAAAGAAGATGACTTCTCTCCGGAATTGCTTCTTGATTAATCACCCCATCTGAGGCCGTTGGAAAAATGACAGTTTTCAAACAGGGCTTTAAATGTCTCCCGCTCTACTTTTCCCCACTGGCAGGAAGCCAGTCCCTGTAAGCCAGTGGTTCTTAAAGGGGACAGATTCCCTTGGATTTTCCGAGTTACACAGCTCAGGAAGAGAGTGGGGTGGTAATGGGAGGGAGTGTTCATGCTCCTCACTTAAGGTTCGCTCATCTTCAAGATAAACTCAAGGAGCAGTCTTGTGTTTAAAGAAGCGATACCTGGCGAGGAAGTGCACATTTTCAGCTGAGCTCAGGGCTTAAGGAAAATAGGCTGCACTATGCCCGCTAGCTTATTGCCAGTCACATTATCCAATATCTTGCCATCTACACTTGGATCCAAGCATTTTATCGACTTGGCTCTGGTCTGCCTTCTGTCCCTCCTGCTGGCCTGCCAACCCTAGGATTTTTCCCAGCCTCCACTTCTCTGACATCCATGCCTTGAGTCTGAGAATCTTTAATTTGTAGCCAATCTGGAGGTCATCTCCCATCTATAGTTGTTTCTCTTTCTCAAATCTGGGTAGAGTCTTACCTCCCCTCCCTATCTGCTGGGCACCAATGGCACCACTAAAAGGAGGTGCCATCCCTCCCCTCCGTGTCCTTGCCAATGGACAAGCTGATTTCTGCTCTTGACATCGTCTCTGTGGTCTTTAGGTGACTTTGGCTTTATCATCTAGAACTAAAGTATGCCTCCAACTGATGGGATTTTTAGACCAGAGTTCCATCTTGGCCTTGGGTAAGAGATTTTCTTAGCCAAGAAAGATTTCTTCTTGACCTTAAACCAGTAAGCTCTGTACAAGGATAGGTTGGCTAAGGGGTTCTCACACTGTGTTTCTCATCCACGCCCTAGGGTTCTACAAAAGATTCTCTGGGGATCTCCCACTTGGTTTCAACAAGAGCAGTTCTTCTCTGACCAGGCTGGTTTACTATAGTGGAGTTCCATCTAAGATTGCCCTTTTTGTCCACAACGTTCATCCCAAGATATTTGCATGGCTCCCTCCTTCTCATCCTTTGTGTCAATAGTTCAACTGTTTTCCACAACCACCCTATATAAACCACAAACACAACCTCTAATTTCCTATTTCTCTTACCATAGTATTTATGCCATCTGCCATACCATATAGTCATTATTTATGGTGATTCAAGTTTCCATGAATTTTTGTTATGTTTAGTACTTCATTCCCTGCACCTAAAACAATGTGTACACATAGGAAGTACTCAGTAAACATTTGTGCAATAAATGAAACATTATACTTACAGAGAGTGTCCTAGAATCTTAGGGTATTATGTCTTGTTTATCATAAATCAGAATGACTTCTTGATGGATTCATTTTTCTTTCTATTTTATTCTATTTAAAAATTAACATACTAGTACAGTCAATTTGACTTTTTTTTTTTTTTGGCATGTGGTTTTATGAGTTTTAACACATGCACAGATTTGTGTAACCATCACCACTACAGTCAGGGTACAATACAGTTCCATCATCCTCCCAAAACTCCCCCATGTATATGGTCCCTTTGGAGTCAAATATTCAACCCTGAATCCTTGGCAACCATGGATCACTATAGTTTTGTCTTTTTGAGGGTATTATATAAATGGATTCATACAGAATGAAATCGTTTGAGACTAACGTTCTTGTCTTTGAGATTCATCCATGTTATTGTATTAATGGTTTGTTCCTTTGTATTGCCAAGTAGTATCCCATTGTATGGATGCCAAGTTGTATTTTGAATGCCAAGTAGTATTCCAGTGTATGGATATACCACCCTTTGTTTATCCATTTACCTGTTGACGAACATTTGAATTGTTTCCAGATTTTGGTGAGTATGAGAAGCAATGCTGTATACATTTGTGTGTAGGTTTTTGTGTGATCCTAAGTTATCATTGTATAGGGTATATACCCAGGTGTGGGATTGCTAGACTATATGGTAAATGTACCTTTAATTTTATAAAAAGTCTATTAAACTAGGTATTTTCCAGGTGGCTGTATCATTTTGCCTTCCTATCAGTAATGCACGTATCCTCATCAACACTTGGTGTTATCAGATTTTCACTTTTTGCATACTTTTTAGCCATTCTCATAGGCATGTATTGGTATCTCACTATGGTTTTAATTTACTAGTAGTAATCTCATTTCCCTAATGGCCAATTATGTTGAACACCTTTTCTTGTGCTTATTTGCTACTGCTACCCATATATCCTCTTTGGTAAAAGTATCTATTCAAATCTTTTACCCACTATTTTTTTAAAAATATATTTTATTGACTTTTTACAGAGAGGAAAGGAGAGGGACAGAGAGCTAGAAACATCAATGAGAGAGAAACATCGACTAGCTGCCTCTTGCACACCCCCTACCGGGGATTTGCCTGCAACCAATGTACATGCCCTTGACCGGAATCGAACCTGGGACCTTTCAGTCCGCAGACCGACGCTCTATCCACTGAGCCAAACCGGTTTTGGCTACCCACTTTTAATTATACTGAATTTTAAGAGTTCTTAATATATTTTAGCTATATGATATAATGCGATTTACAAATATTTTTTCCCAACCAGTAGTTTGCTTTTTCATTGTCAAAGGAATGTGTTTGACAGAGCAAACATTTTTAATTTCAATAAAATCTAGCTCACCAATTTTTTTATGGGTTATACTTTTGGTATCATATCTAAGAACTCTTTGCCTAATTCCAGGTTATAAATACTTTTCTCCTATCTTTTCTTCTGAAAGTTTTCGATATGTATGTTTCATAATTAAATCAATGATCCATTTGAGTTAATTTTTATATAAGGTATGAGGTTTCTGTCTAAGTTTACTTATTTATTTTTGCATATGATGTCCAATTACTCTAACACCACTTATTGAAAAGACGTGCTTCTTTTCATTGAATTGCCTTTGCACCTTAAAATAAAATAAATTGGTCATACTTGTGTGGGTCTGTTTTGGATTTCCTTTTTTATTCAATTGAAGTATGTTTCTATCCCTTCACCATAACCATACTGTCTTGATAATCTATCTTGATAGTAATTATTAAAATCAGGTAGAATGAGTCTTCTCACTTTGTTATGGAATAGTTTTCTAACCTCCATCATCACAGGAGAAAGGAGAAAGTAAAAAAACAACTTTCACTGAGCAATGTGTATGTCATAGGCAGTGGATCAGGGGAACTTACAGTATTTAATTTTTAAAACAATGCATTCCAGGTGGATATTATTTTCCCATTTTAAAAAATAATTGAACCTCAGAGAATTTTAATAACATGCACAAGACTGTGTATTTCATATAAGGCAAAGCCAGATCTTAACCACAGGTCAGAGTGACCCTTAAGCTCACGCCCTTTCTACTGCACAATAGTTCATGCCAATTCTTCGAATTCTGGAGGTATGGAATACGCCTGAGAATGCCTTGGTTGTTCTGCTGAATTTAATTTTTAAGAAATCACTTACGTTAAAAAAAAAAAAAAACCCTCTCTGGTTTCCCAAAGTTATTTCGTTCCCATGGTTGAGATGCAAACATATTCTTATTTATACAGTCTGAACAGAAGGTTTAGTTTGGCCTCTTGAAAGACTGTGCTGAGTTAATAATCTAAGAGTAGATTGTCACACTGGCTACAGGAAGATAAATAATCAAGGATTATAAGTCTTTAATTTAATATAACTTATTCTCATTAATTAAATGCCAATTACCTGCTTGTCTTTCCTGGGAACTGGCCTTTGCAATCAATCTTTTCAGAAACGTTGTACACACATGCTCACAGAGGTATTAATATCACTCAAGATTTACAGGCACTGGACTCTTTGGCTTAAACCATCCTCAAACACTCTACACTGTAACCGCAGATAATCGTCATAAATTTCCTGATCTTTGACCTAACTGGTTCTTAAATTTCCATTCCCTAACGGGCTTGAGGAGTTCGTATTTATCATACCGAGACGCTTACTTCTAAGGATCAACGCGTTCCAGCAAGGCTCTGGATTTCAGAGCTCTGACCCATCCTCCTACTTGGGGATTTTGCTAGTCACAACAGATGAGAATCCTTGGGACTAAGAGAGTACTCTGTCCTGACTCCCCTGTGCAAATCATTTATTCATGGACAACAAAACCTTGCAAAGTATCTGGAGCAATGACCCCTCAGAAGCTTTTTGAATGCCCCACCTGCGCCGATTTAAGCATTCAGTGGCAGCATACATCATTGCTGAAAATATTCCCATTCCAGCCTTTAGCAGTTAGCGGTGTGTATCTGTAATTTTTATTACATTTCTTATCTTCTAGACTGCTTATTCCTTACGCTTGTATATAACTATAACTTTTCTTAATATTTTTTAAATTGATTTTTAGAGGGAGAGGGTGAGGGAGAGGGAGAGAAGAAACATCAATGAGAGAGAAACATAAACATCGATAGGCTGTCTCCTGCATGCCTCCCACTGGAGATCGAACCTGCAGCCTGGGCATGTGCCCTGACCAGGAAAAAAACCAGTGAACTCTTGGTGCATGGGTTGATGCTCAACCACTGAGCCACACCGGCTGGGCTGGGTGCTATAAATTTAAGTCTTGCAAATGACTGGTGGTTTGCTTTTCAGAGCTGTCTTCTAATTCTGAATTTAAGCTCAAAACAAGGAGACAAAAGAGGAAACCAAGTTTATTGAAGGAAATCCCAGGTTTACTTGCAAGCTCAGAGTCTTAGCTTCCTACATGTGATCAGCTTCAACTCTTTCTTTTCTTAACATTTCAGTTTGAGTGCCCAGAATAGAATTATTTCCATATCAATCATTTGTTGACTTTTTTTGTTGGCTTATTTTAAAAATTAAAATAATTATGTATGCACATGCAAAGTAGAATTTAGAGTGTAGAGAAATACAGGGGAGATAAGTCATACAGCAACCACTGACATGCATATATAATTTATTTGAAAATGGTAGCTTACATGCAGGCACTATGCTCTTTGCATTCATTTTCTCATTGACTTCTCTCAACAATCCTATGAGATCAATACTGTTATCCCTCCTATTTTAATGATGAGGGAAGTGAGGCTCAAAGAGTTTAAATAATTTGATCAAAACCTTATAGCAGGAAAGTGGCAGAATCCTGACATGAACCAAATCTGCCTGTTTGACTCCAATCCCATGCTCTAAAAATGATACTAAAAACATGAGTTATTTACCACCACTATCATCTCAGATTCATCGTTTCAACCATATACCTGTGACCTAGCTTACCATATAACTAAAAATCAGTCAATTATGGGTCTTTAATGTGGGCAGGTTCAAACAACTTCTAAGAAGCACTTCAGCCGAAACCGGTTTGGCTCAGTGGATAGAGCGTCGGTCTGCGGACTGGAAGGTCCCAGGTTCGATTCCGGTCGAGGGCGTGTACATTGGTTGCGGGCACATCCCCGGTGGGGGGTGTGCAGGAGGCAGCTGGTCGATGTTTCTCTCTCATCGATGTTTCTAGCTCTCTATCCCTCTCCCTTCCTCTCTGTGAAAAATCAATAAAATATATTAAAAAAAAAAAAAAAAAAAAGAAGCACTTCACAGCTTACCATGACTAATTCATTCCTGAGTTTGACCAATTCATTTCTCCAATTCGCAGGAAACAAAGGAAACCGGGCTGGGGATTTCTTAACAAGTCATTATTCTTGCAAAGAAACATGATACTATTGATTCCTATCAGTACATAAAAGCCGATAAATTATCATAGCTTTCCCCCCTTCAGTAGAAAAGGTAGATTTGCATCAATTTACTTATATTCTTTCAACCAATCTCCATGAATCATTAGTAAGATGGTAGGGCTAAAATTGTTGTCCTTGTCCTCATTAACACACTGCTCTGACCTAAACTCAGCCTATTCCACTCATTCCCAAAAGGGCGTACCTCTAGGTCTTACATCAACCTGGCTATTGTTGTTTAGATTGGGGTGGACACATGACCTGGGTCCAAATTCATTGACCAGGAAGAAGCTGATCAGATTATTATTTTTTTTTTTTTCTGAATATCAGCTACAAGATCCATGAACAACTACTACTGAGGTACCTAGACATTCTTGGTTTGTTCCCTCCCTAGACTTGCTTGTTTCTTGCTATTTTTTATGCCTACATCCTATTAAAAACACACCACCACCTCTTCTTTTAGTGAACTGGAGCAAGTTTGGGTTTCTTGTAATGAAAGGTCACCCGGAAAAGAGAGATGTTTTAAACTTTCTTTAATATCAGAAAGAACTCTTTGGAAGTACAAATGGGTAAAGATCCACCCCCTAGAGAGCGTAAAATGGTATGTATCAGACTTGAAAGAGTTACCTTGCCCACAAAGCACCGAAGGGTTGCCTTCCTTCACTTCAGCCGGGCCCAGATTAATTTTGGTTGGTTGTAAATGGTGTTTTTATTCAGGAGGCATGGGACATATGTGGTAAATGTGAGGACTATCATGTGTCTTATAAAGAGCTAATTGCTTGTGAAAGATGCTTTCCCAGTGATACACAGAGTCTGATGAACCTGGCTGCTGGCTCTCCCACCATGATTTCATGAAACCATCAACCCTTACACCAGAACCTAATGTGACAACGTAGAGGTTGTCTTCTTTGACCTTGGCAGGATCTGGAGACATTACAGAAAGATCAAATTCAGTTTTTTAAAAAAATAAACAACTTAATGAAGACCTAATCACCCTGCATACTAAATTCAAGCACAGGACTTAGAAGCTGACCATTTTCTCATTAACACTGTTGTTAATTTTTCATGCTGTATCCAATTTTCTCCATGTCTCAGACTAACCATTTACTCTAATTTATTAGCTTAGGAATTGCCAAATTACAAAGGTGAGAAAAAATTGTATGTTTCGCCTTTCCTCCAAAATTAGACTCCCATCCCTAGGAAATAGAATTCTTCATTCAAGGTATCATTTCTTTCCATCCTTTAAATTGGTATTTTATCATATCTCTGGCCTCTGGAATGTTGGCAGGCATTACCCAGAGTAGACTGTAATGTACTGTTTCGTGTCTTTGTAAAAGTCATTTTGCATTTATCTTCAGAATTAGTTTTATCATTTTATGAACAGTTTAACATATTTACTCATGTGTAAATGGACTGTAGGTGAAGATTAGAGAGGCTTCATTTGCAGCAAAGACCTCACTAGAGTCTAAAAAAATAAAAAAGTTGAACTACTAGCTAAAGATTTTAAATTGTGGATATCAAATTATGGCCATAATCTCTAACCTTTAAGATATTGCTTTTAAACAGAACAGACAGAAAATTTCTGAAGAAAAAAAGAATACATAAACACATAAGTATCTATATATCTGTTCTCTCTCTCTATACACACACACACACACACACACACACACACACACACACATATATATATCTCCCATATCATAAAAGCCTAATATGCAAATTGTCCCCTCGATTGGTAGTTCGACCTGGAGTCCGGGAGTTCGACTGCTCACTATGACATGTGCTGACGACCAGGGGACAGAGCGAAACATGGTGGGCATCGGTGATGTGCTGTGACCTCTCGCTGGCTACCTGGGGGCGGGGGTGATGGGGATGGAGGTGCAGTGAGAATGCGAGGTGTCTGCTGAACTCGCTCTCACTCCTCCTGCTACCCTCCCCTGGGAGGCCAGGGCTCGCATGCCGGAGAAGCCCCCATGCTCAGGTGCCGGGGGGCCTGCGAGGAGCCCACTCTGCACCCGTGCGGCCTCTTCCGGGTGAGCCGGTCTGTGAGGCCGGCTGGGAGAGAGTGTGCTGCCTGCCTGGCTTCCCTGAGGTGCCGCTGGGTGGCCCAGAAGCCCACACTGTGCCCTGGCCTGCGGCATCCGGCCGCACTCACAACATCTCCATGTGGGGACTTGGGCGCCATGACTCAGGCAGATGGGGACGCATGGGGGCCCGGGGCCCAGGTGCTGCCCAGGGCCCAGAGGTCAACTGGGACCTGCCCTTCCACGCCAGATGCTTGCACTTCAATTGCCAGCCAGGCCTAGGGACCGCACCTGTGCATGAATTTTGTGCACTGGATATATATGGAGAGAGAGCGCAAGATATATCCCTCTCTGACAAAGAGTCCTGAAACTCAGCACTGTACTAGAGAAATATTAAATACTTGAGTTTATAGTTAATTCTTTAACTGTAATTAGAGAGACATGTTTGTGAAAATAGGTTTTTTGACTGGCTTGGAAGTCAAAACTGTAGGAATTCCTAAAACTGTAGGAAAGTTCAGGAATTGCCTCAAAGCTTTAAAGCAGTCAAGGCCCTGGCCCATGGGAGATACATTCTATTCTTGATTATGTGGGTGTCCATTTCAACATGACCTTGCAGATCAGTCAAATGTTAACATTAGCCAGAGAAGTTCTAAATCCTTAAAGAATAGATCGTGTACTCATTAGCCTATTTTAAGATGGACCATCCATGCAATGAAAGTTTAAAGGCTTAAAACTTTAATTTCTGAGATTTAACATTAGCCAGACCTCTGTGGCTTACATATGTGCACTCCTAACTACATGGTCCAAGGGTCAATTGCTTTGTATTCATTTATCTTTCCAATAAAAGGTATTTATTAGCAAACATTCTTAAATAAATCTACTGATACCTTTTCCTGTTTATATACATCATGGCCAAAAAACTAAGTGTTATGAAATATAAACCATGATCTGCAAAAATCACTACAGAAGATTGAGACTGTTTTGCAGGACAGCAGGTGGAGCAAACAGAGTAGCTGGGTCTGAGGAGGAAAAGAGGCTCTTCTGCTCTGATGCAGGTTAGACTGCTGCGGTTAAGGCTTTGGTTGAAGCCTCTTTTTTGGCCCAACTCTGGACTGAATCTTATGCTATAAGTAGAGTGCCTGACACAGAGTGGCCACACGATAAATATTAGTTACGTGGTGCATGGCCATAGAGGCACAGATTTGCATCCCTGACCTCAATCGAACATTCCCCAGGTGCATGTTACTGGCCACTAAAAGCACCTGAAAAAGATACTCTACTGGGTATGCCATCCCACTTCCAAACCTCATTCCTAAAAATGAGTACTAAGACAGAATCTCTTTGACTTCAGGTGAGTAATAGAAACCTTTCCTAACAAACTAAAAGAACTGTACATAGACTGAACTGAAGAATGGCAATGACAATTTTACAAAACTTTCGTATGAAAAAGAACTACGTAAGAGGGAAAAAATGGTCAACATGCATTTCCTTCTAGAATGCCTTTAGGTCAGCTGTCAGCAATAATTATTTGGGGGGTTGTGAGAGGAGAATGCCTCTATTGAATTGCTTTTAACATTGGTCCAAAGTGGTGGTGATGAAGGGCCTCTTTAAATAGCTTTGAGAATGCCGAGCTTTAAAAATGGTAGGTGATGTCCTCAGCACCCCATCCCAGCTATTCCCTGCAACTACTACCCACAACCACAGAACTACTGGCATGGATATAAATATTCGTATCAATAAGTGGGATATTGCTGAATCCACAAGTATAGCTGGAATAGCCTGTATACCGTCACTTCACTGGAGATATACAATTTATTTCTTGGAAAAAGTCTTTTTTAAGAGTAACATCCTCACAAAACAGTCTCCCATGTGCCACTGTATTATTATTATTTTTTTTTGGAAAAATAAAATACCATCACATATAGATTGTGATGAGGGGTCCAGCTTCCCTGGTCTTCTATAAAAGCCAGCAGACCTCCTGTTAATGAAACAACCAGGCTACTCACTCAAGGATATCCTGATATCTGAGAAGGTAAATTCATTAATTCATAGTTTTGAGAAAATAAATGATCAAAAGGCATATAGAAGTCACACCTATTGACCTGGGGAATCATTCAGCTTTGGACCTAGATCTTTCGCTTTCTCTCCTTCCTATTCTCATGCCCTAACTCCCACCTCCCCTTTTCACTGAGTAAATTTCTCTGCATAATCTCTGAACTCAAACATATTTATGGCTTTTCTGGATATTGTACCCATAGACCTCACCCTTCTTGGGAAGATGATCTACTAAATACAAATACAAGAGAAATGCAATGCCTATCTACCATAGTTGCTGAATCTTCTCAGATTTACTAAGACATGAAACCAACATCCTGTTCCCACTGCAACCAGTGGTGTTATAACTAGCTCCAGACTTCTTATTTTGGTTATTCAGCCCCTTGGAAAACAATGTAAGGGAAATTCTTATCCTTCTGTACACTTATTTCAATTCCATTGGTACTTAGAACTATAGCCAGCCAAGGAAAAAGCTTAACTTGTTATATGCTGGACATAGTATTGTTGAAGTAGACACACACATCCAGTCATTCTTTCTCTTTCACCAGAGATTCTTTAATGCAGAAATGAAGTGTGATAAGTGTGATAAGCATCACTATTTTTCTTATTTGTATAAAACTGATTTAAAGAAAATTTTTCAGGTAAAACCCTCTAAGTTATATTTTTCAGCTTTTAAAGATAAGAACTAAGAAGATAAACATGTTATTTCAAATCTTGCAACAATTAATGTTGCGGATAAGAGTACTGTGTTTAACTTTCTAGGATCCTGTACTATTTATGCTTCAAACCTTTTCACTTCATTATCACCATCACCTAATAAGATAAAAATCTTTACGGATGTCCCCTTCTGATGTTTGAATCAGTACCAGATCTTACTTAGAGAATGCCATACTCTGTCTTCTCTCAAGGAACCTCCAGAAGAAAATAATTATCTTTATGTTCCTATTTATCTTCTATTTCTGATCTACTGGTCTATGCAAAACTGAGGAGGGGGTGGAGCCAGATACCCAGCATGGGAGATAGAGTTCAAGGAAGTGGGATAAATTGAAAGAAGGAAACTGCACTATACATGTCATACCTTTTCTGTTCCTGGTGTGTGTGAGTTCAAGAAAGCTCATGCGGGAATCTCCTTACTTGTCAAATGCCCCCCCCACACAGCATCAAAGGCCGAAACCTTGGTTTCCACACCTCAATGCAACACCAATCGTCATAGCCACAGGAATACAAGATCTTGTATCTGAGAGTTACAGACCCCAATGGACAACTGGACCTACTCCCCAGGAAACACTGGTCAGCAGGATATCCATGCAGCCCAGGCCAAAGTCACCCTTCAATACAGGTTCAGAACAGCATAAAGAAACGCGTGCTCAGGGCAGTATTTCTCCGGGGAACTATTTCAGATTCCACATCAGAGTAACTGGTGGCCGTGGATAAATCATTCCTCTCATTTAGGTGCTGAATGGGAGAAAACAAGTCAACAACTGATGCATGCAAAAGCATTTGGAGGTGATGGATGGAGACATTATGGTGCATTTCGTCAATGGCATGCCATTAGAGAAAACCATTTCATAGAGTGAATTAAGAAAACAAACCAGCTACGTGACACACGTGAAATTGCCACTGGCCAGACCGGTTTTCCTGGGGCAGGAATGAGGCGGCACGGACTGATGTTATCATTGTCACTCAGGATCCATTTCCTAGGTTAGCTGCCAGTGCTTGTCTGAGACTTACACCCCCGGCCCGCACTTCCCCACGATGATGGCCACGCACATAACTGGGGAAACCTGTGCACCACAGACCCCGACTTTCTTTTATTGCTGTCTTGAACTAGAATTTAAATCTCTTATTGCTACTTAGCCTCATATGTCAATATCTTGTTTTCTTCACCAAATTATAGGGACCTTTTTTGGCCAAACCTGCATCTTACAAATAAAGCTTATTACTAGCACAGCACTGGGCTTATAGTGTTCAGTAAATATTTGTTGACTTTATCTGTGATTAACTTCTCCTGTCTTTCTCACACACCTGGCTATTGTCAGGCAAACGCTGATTAATTCATTAAGAAAGCATTTCTTCAGACCTAGGTGCTGGGAGTGCAGAGACAGAAGACCTGGTCACGGCTCTGACTTCAGGAAGCTCAGGCACACAAGCAACAATCAGAACCTGGTGCAGGTGGAAGTACTGTGGGCGGGCAGGGGCGGCGGGTAATAGGACAGTGGGGGAGGGGCCAGGAGAGTATCAAAGGGTGCTGTTCTGGGTATGGGCAGGGGAATTCAGGGAAGGCTTCTAGAAAGCACTAGTCCCTTTAAGATTGTTGTTAACTAAGCATTATAGCTGGTGTGTGAAAGGGCATGTTAGTGAGCCCAAGCATGGAGCATTGGGTTCCAAGTCATTTGCTATTTCAGGAGCTTCTACTGCAAAGCTCAACCTATTGCCAAGGTCAGCCACTAAGGTCAGGACAGAAATGGGCTATGAAATTTCAGGCTCTTCCCCTTGGTAAGCGGGCTCTGAGAGCATTCAGATGCACCGCATGGTAACTGTGGCTTCATAAAAATCAAAGCTGATTGATGGGCGCAGGCCCTCTGCCTCCATGTGTTTAGTCTGCCCGGGCTTTTAGTACCACTGTGGCTGTGCTTCCTAATGGAAATGCATTTCTCACTCTCACCATTACCCAGATATAGATGCTCTCGGATCTAAAAGGCCATTTACCTCAAGATCTTTGTCTTGTAAGGCATCCCTAATTCAGGAAGGAAGCGAGGAGTCGAGAAGAACCCACCACAAATGTTTTGTCCGGTAGTTCAGAGAGAGAGAGAGAGACAGACAGACAGACAGGAATTTAAGGAGTTCAATTTATGTTTGGCTTGAGTTTGCAGCTCCATTATCCTGACTCAGTCCAGTTTGAGGAATTCACTTTCTCTTGTGAAGGGCTCTAACACAGAAAAATAAGTTAAAGGCTTCTTTTTCCTGTTTGTTTTTTTTAAAGGTTATTATGATTGACAACATAATAAAATCTTCCATTTATTTAATAGCTCAGTGGGCCCAGGACCCTATTGATAGTATCATATCAACTCTGACATCCATTGTGAAGTAGGAATTATTCTCATTCTATAGGTGTGGAGTGCTCTTACGGCCCCCAGTGTCTTCCAGACTGGATATACACATGCATGTTAAAACACATGATGAAGAGCTGTCCAAGTTCAGATTAGACAAGGCAGAAACCATGCATCCATCTCTCTTTCAGGAGGAGGAGCTGGGTGCCCATCAGAGTTGTTGTAGATGGACTGCTTGACAGGAACACTCAGAGGTCAGATTCTAAGGTTTCTTTCTAATAATTTGGTTTAATGATAATAATAAGCCACAGATAAGTGGCTTGGTCTCTGCTATAAAATCACATTATGTCTGGCCAAACGAATCTCTCCATCCAATTATGCCTGAATGACAAGCTGAAAAAGCAGTTCATGATAAACAATGCCAATGTGGGACTCTCTCTTTGATTTGCTGTGTGACCATGGTGGTGCCACTGACCCTCTCTGAACTTCTCATGAGCTGCAGAGGCTCACTTCATACGGGCACTGGGAAAAAGGGAGGCTTCTCAGAGAGGCGTTTGAATCAGAGGTTTTCTCTTCTGTGGAAAGACAGGGTAGAGACAGAGGTAGAGGTGACAGCTTCAAAAGGAAGAGAGAGTAGCGCTGAACTTCTGGAAGAGCCATGCTATTGATCGAGCATGCATGCAGCGATCCTCCTACTTCCCTAAGAAGCTGAAATGCAGAAATGAGTCTGAAGCCGCCTGTGAAGCCAACAGTTTAGATTCAGAGAAGACTGTCCAGTCCCGGAACCCTCAACACATGGGCCCTCTACCCCCTGCTAAACAGTGTTCCCAAATGCCTCAGCTCGTAGTCAACTTCTCAAAACAAAGCACAACGTAACTCACGCTGGTTTAATAACTCAACAAAATGTGCCCAAAACGTTCAGGAAAGTGAGAATAGGGCATGAAAAGATACTGGGAAACCAAAATAATATATGGATGTGGACTCTGTCGAAGCGGCATTTCCTTGCAGGATAAGGGGTTGGGGAGGGGAGCAGTATTCTGGGCACAGCAAGTGTTTTATCTGCAACTGACAGATCCCAAATCCTCTGAGCTTCTGTTTCTCCCTACTTAGGACCTGGGTCACAGTATTTATTTACTTAAGTGATGGAGATGAAGGCAGGCTTAACGCTGGCCACCTGTCGGAATAACAGTACCCTGCCTCTTAAAGGGATTTCAGCAACCCCCTGCACCCAACATCTTTATAAGACAAAAGGGGATTGGGAGAAAAAAGTTCACTAATTGAGCTTGCAGGAGATGGCGAGATGTCTTGAAGGGGAGAGAGATGCTAAGATCCAAGGGTGCCGTTTAAAGCAACATGAAAGAAGCCAGGCCCCTTCCTACTCAGAGATTAGAAGGGATTTTGCAAACTGGGATACCCAAACTGAAACGTCAGGCCCTCTTATCTGCCTCTTGCAAATGTCCTTGGGGTTCCTCATATCCTTACAAAGGGAGGTTCAGTACGGTTTCCAAGGAATGCAAACAAACGCCATTTCTCAGAAATAGTGCCACTGCGCTCTTGAGGGGGAAGAGTCAACAGACAGGTCCTGCCCAGAGAATCTCGAGGCAGGTTGGGGCACCTCCTTTAACAAACACACATGCACCTTTGCTGGATGCTGGGCAGTGATCTCCAAATAGTAACTCATATTACAAGTTACAACAATTTCACCTTCACCCCGGAGCCCGTACGTACCTGGCCCAAGCAGCAGGGTGCTAGTCGGAGGTGGAGTCAGGACTCGCAGGCACCTGGCTCTAGGCTCTGTGCTCTCAGCCACTGGGCTCTGCTGCAGGCAGAGAGGAGGTGGCTGGCCGTGAGGTTATCACAAAGCTATGTTGATAGGAAATAGCCCCAGTGTTCTATCAGCTCTGATTTCTGCTCCAGGGGCAGGGTGACGAAAAGGCATGAATGACGGAGTCAGACAGACCTGGTTTTGAACCTGCTTACTTTCCTAGAGAACGTTATTCAACTTTTGGAGCCTAAGTTTCCCATCTATAAAGGGAGGCTTAGGTAACCTCTCCCAGGGTTTTGTGAGGATTAGCAACAAAATCTGAGGCCTGCTCAGCCGAGTTGCCTGGTAAAGGAAAGATAGAAAGTCTGTCAAAGCCATTTCTAAGGTTCCCTTGTTCCAAGGCCCAGCGGAGACAGCCTCCGGCCTTTGGACAGTCCTTCTGGCCCCGCTGGAGGCAGTTCGTGCCTAGGAAGTGGTGAACCTGGAGCGGCTGAAGGAAGCCCTGTCCCTGACCCTGTAGATTCTGCAGACTGGCTGCTTCCTGCCCCCACACAGTGAAAAGCAATTTTAGTAAGTGCTAAGCTTAATTAGTTTGTGTCCAGACGTGCTTTCAAGGGCTGTGCACGCACACCTGTCATCATGATCAGCCCCTGTTTCTGGAAAGCCTGCTTTTCCAGAAGTCTGAGCCTAGCTCCTTGGTACAGTGACTGGATGAAATATCCACTCAGTCCACCTCTCACTCCAGCTCCCTGGAATGGGCCTGAAGTCACACCCTCTTCTGCTGATGGAGCCGGTGAGAGGAGGGTTCACTGCTTACAGGACGTCTTAGCTGCCTACTGTGGTGGTGAACCACCTCCGGGTGGGAAGCTGGGGTGTCTGCTCTGCTGGCTCAGACAGTGTCCTCCGCAGGCTCTCGGTGGAACTGAGACAACTATGATGGCCCGAGATGACTCCATGTGAGTCTGAGCCAGACTTCTGGCCTAGAACATTCTTTCTCTTCTGCTGGTATTGAAATCAAGAATGGTTTTCCGGAATTGCCCCAAAGAATCTCTAGTGGGTAGGAAGGACAGGAGATGTGGATGAATGCAGCTCCACAGGCACCGAAACGTAGACTTTGGGGATCTACTGGAGATTCAAAATCATGTTGCTCTTCTTCAATGGCTCTTCAGAGAAAATAAAAAAAAGAGGTAACACTGTTTTCCCTGTCCCACCGCCTGCCGCAGCATCTTAGTGGCATACATCATTAAAAAAACGGTGAGGGGGAGATGCTGGCATACATCATTAAAAAAACGGTGAGGGGGAGATGACAACTCTCCTGGGGACAAATGGAAATGTGCAGTGGTTACTCTATTACCCCCTGGTTTGCTTTCTCACAGCCACTCCCGTGCACAATGGAGGCTCCAGACTCCACTGCACGGTCACTCTGTTCCCACGGAAATGACAATGGCCAAAGAGAAATCTTCACCCTTTGAAACCTATGGCAAGATAGATGACAGCGTGATGGAAGGAGAGAGTACACTGAGTGCCTTATCGATCCACCTGCCAGCCCTTGAAAGGCGGATAATAAAAATTTATTGAAAATTAGAAAAAAAAATGTCACTGATTCTAATTCTTTTAAAAGGGAGCACTGATGTTGCATATAAATAACCCCTTTCCCCCTTCCACAGGGCTCAATCGCCATCCTCCCACCAGCCAACCCTCCAAGCAGCACAGTTTTAAAAATCTTGCAATTTTATTTGCATATAAAGGCCGCTAGATATAGAATATCACAATAAATTTAAAGAAACAGCTGCTTTCCTAAATTTCATTAACAAGGTAACATAAAATAGAATAAAGCTCAACAGCATTTACAATGGGAAAACAGAAATGACTATTAGCGACAATATTTTGTGCTAGCGAAGATTGCATCGACACACAGTGCAAAATGGGGGGAGGGAGAGGAAGTAAGAAGACAATTCAGGGTATTTAAATATAAAGGACAACTAAGCCTTATTTTCGTTAGCTTCCATTGCATCCATTTAAGTCTATACACGCCTGTAACTGTACCTAGATTTGACTCAAGGTCTTTAAGACCTTCAGTTCTGAGAAAGTGTGTGAGCTCCTCAGCCTTCGGATGCCCTGCTATACAGCATCCCTTGCAGCTCTACCATCCTTGGCAATAGTAAACTCCTAACTTAGTCATAATACACAAAAAATACTTATATATATAAACCCATATTAAAAAGGAGTCTTGCACACTCTTTTTCTGCACTGCATGAAATACCTGCTCTTGACAGATTCCATTTCCATATTTTTAAAGCTAAAATAATTTAAAAGCAACAAACAAGGAGACCTTGTATAACCACAGTATGGATCTCACTAGCTAAGCCATCCTTTAAAACGTGGGCTGGTTTCTTCCCTTGACACAACTTTCTTTAGAGTGAGAGTGTGAAGGGAAGTCTATTTCCACGCCGACTTTTGTTGAAAAGCTTCCCATAAATCTGGGCCCCATCTGCAGAAAAGAAGCATGACCAAGAAAACAATAATAACAAAACAAAAAAAAAATAAAACAGTTCAAACAATACTCTTAAACAGTTGTGCAAATCTGGTTGGTTTTTAAAACACTGCCTACCTGTTTTCTTTTTTCTTCCAGCTTAAAGCATATTAAAATAAGACTTTTTATCACCTTTTAAAAAGAAAGCTTGGCTGTCCTTTGGCGAACACTAACAATTTACAATGGCGTGGCCTTTGAGAAAACAGAAGTCATTTTACAAATTCACAATGCTCCTCTGATTTCAAATGGATACCCCATTAAAAAATAATAATAATAAAGAAGAAGCACAACCTCTAGCATCATTTTTTGTTGTTGTTGTTCCAGCAATTTACAAAAAGAACTCACAGGATTTGGAAATAAACCAGTCAGAGAATGTAAATTTATAATTAGAAAAAATGGCAGTTTATAGACCTTCCCTCACATTCCAGTTGGGCATTCAGAGCTTCAGGAATTCTGTGGGTTTGGAAGGTCAAATATAATTGGAGGGTTGGTCGGTTGAAAGCTGACTGTACACGTTGAGGCATTGATGTAGGTTGTGTAACCGTCGGTCATGATGCCGTAACCTGTGGGGAAGACAGTGTCACGCTTACTGTCATATACACAAATAATAGTGACTCAATGCAGGGCCATCAGGCAAGGAAAACAAAAACAAAAAAAAATCTTTGCCAGTGGGGAGTGAGATGAAATTCACTGGAGCCTCCTCAGACATAACCGCTTTCAGAAGCGGCCTCCAGATTTTATTCTACTTTCTTTAAAAGGAGAATTCTCTACTTCAAAGAAAAGTGACTCTTTTTTCCTTATTTAAATACTAGATCTGTCAGGAAAAAGGCTATAAAATGCCTTTACTAGGGAGAATATAAAAAAATTTCCCCCTCTTTTTAAAATAGGATTTTCATTTCAAAGCCCTATGCCAAAGAACTGCTGAGTTCTAGGGGACAGAATGAGTAACATAAACTCAGGTACACAGCCACCCACACCCCACTAGACTTCCAGACGAATGAAGAAGGAGGGCGTGTTGGGAGAGGAGGCTATGAAATAATATCTACACTGCCTCCATGGAAGAAAACAAGAAGTGTGGCTTTGATCTGAATTCCATTTCATTCAAAAGAGTCAAGTAATCAAAGGTCCAAGTGACTTGGAGAAACATCACATAGGACACAGCTTCCTAAGCTCACCTGGACACCGGCTTAAGCTAAAACACTTCCCATAGGCAGTAAATCCCCTGTGACCTATTGGAAGAAAGCTAGGACAGTTTCTCTGGGTCTTTGGTATGCACAAATCCTTTTATAATGTTTAACACGTTGGAAGTTTCAGCATGTTGGCCAATTTGCACATTTCCCTGGATACCTTGTTTGCTTAGAGCCACTGCAATGAAGTTTGTAACTCTATGTTGATAGCAGGCTCCACAGCACTAAAAAATATGCCTGTGCAAAAATAAAATGACCAGGACTTACAGAAATAACTGAAAAGGGTTTTTTTTTTTTTTCTCCCCCTTCCAAATTGCTACAATTTCTCCAAGTGAGCCTGTGGAGAGCTTAATGAGGGTCAATGGAAAACTCTCTTAAGAAAAGAAAAGAGGCATTTAAACTGTGCACTGTTTAGTTCTGGGGTCAGAAAGTCTTGTTATCTCTCTCCATCAGGAGGCTGGTATTTGCCCTCTCTCTGCCCTCTTCAGCTGTCTTAAGCGAATAAAATCGAGACAAGTTTATTTGAATATGATCTCTTCCTTTTTAAGCAAGGTTATTATTTTGGGACTTCAGTGGAATTCCCCAATTGTCTGGATAGTTTAAAGCTAATAAATGATTAAAAAAAAAAAAAAAAAAAGCTGAAATGCAACCCCCTAGGCATGCTGCAGGAATTCAAACCTTATCATTGCCCCTAGAAATGCTGTTTAGACATGAACTCCCATTCCCCCAGCCCCACATCATGCATCAAGCCTTAGAGAGAGGTGTGCTCCTTTTCAGGGAGCACAGCTCGGTCAGGGCAGGGTGACACCCACCCTTGGGGAGCTGCACCCCTGCTTTCCATCCACTCAGCTGGGGCCTGCCCTTGGAGCTCGCTTACTTTTTCTGGCCTCAGTAGGATGATTTCCAATATGCTCTTTATTACCTGCCTAAACCAGGAAGGCACTGGATTTGTGGGTTTTGAAAAGCAAACATGTTTGTGGGTTTGTTTTTGCTTCATCGGGTACACAGACCTAAACACCTCAAATGCAGATTTCCGAATAACTTTAAAGAACAGCTATACACAGGAGATGGAGAGAATATGGTGGTTGCCTAAGTACACATACCCACTGCACAAGACGTGTGTAACTGGGAGAGTCCGGCAGGGCCAGAAAATCCAAGGCCCATGAAAGAGGACTCAGTTCCCGCTGGTTTGCAAAAACAGAGGACAGACAAAACCTAGAACTCTGAAGGTCCCTAGGAGATTTTCAGGTTCTGTGAACTTGACACCAGCTTACTCGGAAAAGCAGAAAACGGCAACTGGACCAGTTCCCATTCAGGGGAGATTTAATTATTCTGTTTAACCTCAGCCGGAGCTAATAGTGCTAACGATTTCTGAGAAGTCTGAAATGGTTTTCTGAGGTTAGCAAGAAAATTTCTACGTGCAAATGTACTGGTTCCTGCCACTTCTGTTATACACCTCTCTCTGCACGTCCGAAGTTAGTGTGTGTGTGTGTGTGTGTGTGTGTGTGTGTGTGTGTGTGTTAATTTCAGAGAGGAAGGGAGAGGGTGAGAGAGATAGAAACATCAGTGACAAGAAAGAATCATTGATTGGCTGCCTCCGGCATGCCCTCCACAGAGGATCGAGCCCACAACCCAGGCATGTGCCCTGACCAGGAATTGAACCATGACCTCCTGGTTCATAGGTCCATGCTCAACCATTGAGTCATGCTGGTTAGTTTTTGAAGACTGTCGTGTTTTCCTAAATTGCTATGAAACACAGTATTCAGAAGTAGGAAGAGACCATGGGAGTTATTTACTAGTAGTCTAACAACCTTGAAGAAAAAGGCTGTTCTTTGTGACTTCACTGCTGTTCTACTGCAGTGGTTATCAAAAATTCATCACCAGAACCCCAAAACTCCAGAAGCTGTCTGGGAGAAGTCTGGGTTTTCTATAAGGTGGGCCAGACACCTGGTTCCTTCTCTCTACTCTGTTTAAAATAGAGCGGCTCCATATAAAATATTTATCAGCTTATGTGCAGGAGTTTCTCCTAACATTTTATGTGATGAAAGGGTTCCGCTGGTAGAAAGAGTTTGAAAACCACTGCTCCAGTGACTCCCAGGGCAGCCAAGGTCCCCACTGAGGAAGGAGATCATGGGTAATGACACAATATGTCATGAACTCCTTTCTTCTGGTCTTACCTTCATGAATTCCACCAAACACGTGGAGCTTGGGTCGGACTCGCCTCTGGACTGTGTTTAAGAGCTCCACGCAGCCCACTCTCTGAAGCTCCTTTGGAACCCAGTCTCGAAAACCTAAGGGCAAAATGCAATCAATACTCTTAATTTTCTTTCTTCAGGTAAGGCTTCATTTAGACTTTCAGGAAGCCATAACTCACAGAAGGTTTATTACATTATCTGTAATCCTAGCCTCCCCATTAAAGCTCACAATGGCTTTTAAGGACTTTCACTCATCACTTTGTCTTCCTTAGGTTCTTGAAAAAAAATTTTGGGGTTTTCTTCTTTTTTTTTTTCTTCCTGTTAATTAACTTTTTTTTTTTTTTTTTTTTCCTGTGAGGGATTTGATTTATTCAGTCATGGGTTTCAAATCTTCTTCATGGGCCCAATGACATTTATTCCCGGCAGTCCCATAATATCTCTTTCTCTCCCAAATTCAGTTCCTTTCCTTTTTTATTATACCTTAGCAGTTTACTTTCAAGATAATTCGGAGAAGACAATGTGGGAGGCACAGCCTGCAAACTGGCCACAAGATACCTTACTCTCTTTAGACACATCAACTCTTAACCCTTCGAGGTTCCTGATGACCAAAGCTTGGGAACGCCAAGTTCCTCCTCCAGCCTCCTCTCTAACGATAGGCAACAATGGTGACCTTGTGGTGGCATGCAGGGCGCCAGGGCTAATTGACTATCTTTATGTAAAAGCCACTTAGTTCTACACTTAATGCAGAAAATCCATAAAAACTGACATCAATTATAGCAAAAGTCAGCTATTTGAATGATTATGATCCACATGCCTCAACAGGATGGGGCATCAAGAAGGCAGGTGGGATGAAAGGCTAAATCATAATCAGTGGGAATCCATTCCATACCTCCATTAGGTGATTTCTATTATTTAGAAATGATCCAGCACAAAGGGACAGACAAGTTTATCCCACTTTGGTGAGACTGGGGAAATGAAGATTTAGCATCTCTGTAAAGACATGTTCCCTGGAGTGTGGGCAATGGCCAGAGAGTCTGGGAAGAACATCAGATAAAAGTGGGGGCCCCATAAAAATCCAACCACGGGTTTTAAACTTTGTTAATTAGAGGAAAAAGTCCTTAGTTCACAGCAATTGGCATATTCCCTATTCCTTCGTGGATGTGTTTTTCTTGAAGGGGGTAAATATCTCATTTCATATACAATATCCAGAGAAAACATCTTGCTCACAACATAATAGTAAAGTCCTATGTTGTGGTGGCTTCCCTTCCCAGGAGGGGAAATTTCAAGGTCAACCTCCAACCCCCACTCCCACCTCCCAATCCAGCATTTGCATAAGCATCCCAATCACTATACTTTTATTTTGGAACTCCAGAGCTTACTTGACAGTCACTCTCCGGACACTTCATTTTTACTACAAAGAGAGAGATGGTAGCCTCCCTTTTAAGGACATCTGAATTCTTAGGAGGCTAGAATTCAGACTCACTGTTATTGCCACTTACTTTTGCATCAAAATTAATGACTTGATGAAGTCTGTGGATCACTCCATCTGTCCAAAGTTATATTCCGAATAAAACTTCAGGCATGTAAATGTTTCTATGCTGAGGATGCCCAAGTCCCTTCCAGTAAACAGCCAATGGGGAATCATCCCTATACACAACCAGGCTGCTTGGGGGAAGCGCCAAGTTGGCTGGGATGCCATCGCTGGAGGATCTCACTGGGTAACTCAGATATTTCACTAGCAACTTAAAGCTGTAGTTAGTCTCTAATGTTGCAAAATAAGGAAATGAATTAATGATGACTTGATAAAGATTGTGCATAAGTAAAATCTTTTAAACCATGGGGTGGGGTACTATGGAAGAGGGAAAAAGCATGGGAGTGGTGGTTCTGAAGCAATGAAAACATCAGAAGTGTATAAATCTATGGTCTCCCATCTGCAACAGACCGGGCGCCCTTCTCTTGCTTTTCCAGCATTAAAATGTGCCACCAGCTCATGGCCTGGTTTGCCCTTCTGCTGTGTCTTTGTGGCACACAGAACACTGTAATGGCGGGAAAGCAGCACCTGGCGGCTCGGAGGCAAAAATATCCACAAAGATTAAATTCCTATTAGGGGATGACTGTTAGATTTTTATTTTGGGGGAAGAAAGGGACATGGATAACAACCCCAAACCACAGGGAAAAAGTTGGTAAAATCACTTATTTCTGTAGTAAGTGTTCCCCATCCTCCACTTTCCAAATCAATGTGACTGAGAAAACTTTTCTAGTACACCTACACATTTGTTCAGAGGGAATGTGTTTGTTTGTTTGTTTGTTTGACCACAACTTAGAAAGAAAATTCTCCTACTAAAAGGGAAGCACCTGAACTTCCTGAGCACAGCTTAGTTTGACGAGGGAGGGTCCTGAGTAGATGGGGGGGGGGGGTCAAGGTGGTAGTCATGTTTGGAAAATCTGTGTGGCTAAGCCAAACCACTCACAAGCTCACGAATAACTAGAGGATTATTATATAAATCAAATGATCACCTTTTGACCTATAATCTGGGTAACTAAAGGTGGCCTGGGAGCACCCCGGCAATCTACACCTGGATGCGGGCTCCATATATGTAGAGGATGAGTATCCTTCAATAAAATTCAACGTAAGTCCACATTTAACACCTTAGCCAAAAGAAATAACGAAAGGATCCTTTTCTCACATAATCAGCACAATGGCAAACTTTAACGATTTCCCAGGTTATACTATGATATGGAAAAAAATAAAGAGCTCCTTTAAGCGAAAGTTTCCTTCATTTCACTACCATGCAAAAGCCCTGTGATTGGAAAAATCCCTGTCTTCCTTCCATTCCCCATTTCCTTAATCCAAAGTGAATACACTTCTGAAAATAAATTATCGCGCTCAAAAGGCTGTGGCGCTCCATACTCATTTGATTTTCCTTGACTTGACTAATTCAAAAAATTTAATTTCAAGAACACCTGTAAGCCCAGCAGAACTGCTGAGTTTAATTATCATACTGGGTTTCTTTAAAGACATCCACACTTTTCTTTTTGTAGTCACTTTTTTTTTTTTTCTTAAAGAAACATTATGATGTCCCTGAAACACGTATTCATTATGCCTGGGGAAAGAAGGTGTCTCGTACGACCCAAGGAAAACCTTCGCTTCACTTACCTAGAGGGGGTCCGTGTGTCATGAGGATGTCGATGCCCTCGGGGATGAGGTTCCATTTGTCCAGCAGAGACTGACCTCTGGGTAGGTTAAAGCCCCATCCATTAAACCACGGGGTCCTTTGGGGAGATAATGCACATGGTATCAGGCCAGCAGTGCCTCGTTTCTGTCCTGCAGCATTTCTCTCACGCATTCCCCCAGGTTTGCATGGCTCCCTTTTCTCCTTTTGATGGTTGGCCCTGGCAGCGGGATGCTTTTTTGTTGACTTGCTTCAAAACCAATCCATTTGAGAGCCAGTGTGGAGCCTGCGAATGGTTCAACTAGAAAGGGGCACGCTCGCCTTTGAGGTGGAGACTTTCCCAGCAGACTTCCATCAAAATCTTCACAATGCTTTGTCTTCCCCCAAACCTCAGTGCTGCCTAAGATGCTCCGCCCCGATCCGAAGCGTTCCCACCCTGCCTGTAATGCCTCAGAGCTGAGACATTCCATCAGTCAGTACCTCTTTTCCCCATCACTGTGGAGCTACTGCCCCAGAAAGATGCTCGCTAAAGCCCTTGGAGAGAGGGCCGAGTGCTCTGAAGGCAGAAACCGCTGTATGTGGAGAACACCTTGGACTGGGAATGCTGGGAAAAACATGGGGGCTCTGAGGTGAGAAGGGACACAGTGAACAAAAGGCCAAGGTGGAATTTTCTTCCTGTCACCAAAGGGAAGATTTCTGGGGACATCCCTGGTCACTCTGGAATCTACTCTCCTGACAGTGAGTGTGAGCAGCCCCCGCCCCCCGCCTCAGGAACTTGTGCTCTAGAAATGAGGTTCTGGGATCAATGATACTGGGGAGGGAGGTATTTTTATCCATCCAATGAGCATTTCTAACTGGGGCTGAAAATGTCTCTACCATTTATCATAACAGGAGAAGGACCAATTTTTCTCTACAAATACCACAGGCTAAATGACATCAGAACAAAGCAGTTCCCAATGCTGTCCTATTCCCAAATATCTAGCTATAACCATTAGTTTTTGAAACCGATTCTTTTGTTCTACAGGAAAATTCCAATCTTATTCAAAGCCAGTCTTGGCCCAGACCAATCAGATTCTCTCAAGACTCTGAACTCGGAAAACTCTGATGCAGCATTTATTTGGTGGTGGACATGCGTAGTCAAGGCAACTAAAAGCCATGAGAAAGTCCACGTTACAGGTGAGAATCTCAGTTCCCCGATGAGGTTTGAGAGAGAAAGTTCCAGAGATAAGAGACTGTGTAGCCCCAGCGAGAAAAAGAGAAACCAAGTAAGTATCTAACTTGGTTCCTAACTGCTTTCCAAGTTCCTAAGCCATCCTCAGGAAGTTTACTTGTAATAACAATAGTAATACAATAACAATAATAATAATTATTATTAAAGATATTATTTATCGAATGTTTATGTCAATGTACTATAAAGCACTTTATCTGTAGTTACATATTTAAACCTCACAACAAGCTCATGATGTGGGTACTATGATTAACCCCATTTCACAGATGAGAAAACTGAGGCCCAGAGATTTCAAGTAAACACAACCAATAGATTGGACATAAACCCAAGCAGACTGGTTCCAAAACCCATACTCTTAACCACCATGCAATTCCTGTTTATATACTACCTGAATTAACGTACAACTTTCTGGCTGTGGGCGAGCCTTTTCTGTACTCTTTCAAGGTTGAGTGTTGCTTGAAGCCAAATGCCTTTTCAACTAGAATAATATATCTATGGCATGGTTCTGAAATCCAGCAATGAGATGGTGAAATGGACAGCAGTAAGATGGTGGAGTGGACACCAATGATTTTTCCTGTTCAGCTCTTTCCTCTTTCTTTTGGTAATGGCATCTGAATTGCTTGGGAACTGTCTTAGCCACCACACAGATAACCTGGGCTTGAAATTAAACCACCGCCAAGAAAGCCAACGAACAGCACGCCTTGATGACTCTGTTGGACATGGGGATCCAGCTGCGCCTGGAGCCAATCACATGTTCCTCCCAAGTGCGTGAGCCAGAAAAACCCCTTTCTTTTTATCAGCTTAAGCTAGATCCTGCTTCTTGCATCCAAAAGAATCCTAATGTGAATTGCATTTAATGTAGAAATGACCTGCGTGCCTACAATAGGCAATGATCTCTCCCCACCCCCCCAAGATGTTTATGCTCCAATTCTTGGAACCTGAAAAGACGTTACCTTACATGGCAAAGGGGAATTAAGGTTGCCATGGAGTTCAGGAGCTAATCAGCTGGGCCCAAGTGAGGGCAATTATCCTGGGTTACTAGGAGGCCCGGTGTAGCCACAAGGTTCCCTGAAAGTGGAAGAGGGAAACAAGAGGAGATTGTGTGATGCAGGTAAGAAGGACTCAACGTGCTGTTGCCGGCTTTGAGGCTGGAGGAAGAGGAGCACAAGCCCAGGAATGTGGGCAGCCTTTAGAAGCTGGAAAAGACAAGGTCAGAAAAGGAATTCTCCCACGGAGCCTCCAGAAAGGAACACAACCCTGCTGACTCCTAGATTTCAGCCTAGCGAGACCGTGTCAGACCCCTGACCTACAGATTGTAAGGTAATAAATATGTGTTGGTTTAAGCCACTACATTTGTGGTGATGTGTTACAGCAACAATAGGAAACTAATACAGTATGTAAAAGGTCTGAGCTGGCTACACAGTTCAGGGACTGTGCGTGGCCCTGGCCTCATCACGTGCTACACAGCATATGTTGAATCAAGGCAGCCCTTCCACCGGCACGCGGCCTCGCTCCGTTAGGGGCAATGCAGATGGTTTCCTCGGAGGAGAAGGCAGTGCTGGCTTTCTTATCCAGGCTGCCGGGGAGGCACCGGGCGTCGCAGGCGTGTGGACGATGCCAGGGAGATCCTTCCAGAGTTCAATTAGTCCGTCCCGTTCTCTCTTGTCCTCTAGGCCTCCCTGCCTTCAGACTCTGACACACTTTTATTAGGGTCTACAGCAGAGCTTTCCCAGTTTGAGATGCCCACCCTCCCCCTGCATTTTACAATGACCCTTTTCCATGATTTGTCTTAAAAGGAGAAAGAAAAAGAAAAAAAAAAAGGCAAGTTTAGAACCCAATGAAAACTCCAGTGAGCATTTTGGCCCACGAGAGAGAAAAATAAGCAAAAACATCTGTTTTCCTAGATTTTGAAAACAAGCTTCTGGGTCTAGGGTTCCTGCCTGAATGGCAAATAAAGAAGGACTTGAAAGAGCCCCAAGCACACCCAAGTCGTTGGTACAATGAGGGGCTCTGATTTCGCTGCCAGGGTCTGTCTGCGGGCAGCCTCCGGACCCCCACGACACCCCAGGGGCTTCCAGCCTCAAAGAAACAGGACTTCATTTTTTCAGTCTTTCCAGTTTTTCTCCCACAGAATTTTTTCTTAGAAACCCACAGCCCTATCCCCCCAGGAAATGCTCAGTTTTACAATTGCACTGCAAAAGATTATGACAGGCCCATGGTCTACAGACGCCCCAAATGTCACTTGGCTAATGTTAAGCTTGTGACAAAACCCAGAAGTTCCCAAGTTAAGGGTACACTTCAGAAGTGCCTGGCTTTTATTTGGACTCAAACATGTATGTGTACGAGAGCAACAGAGAGTTAAGTTGTAGGAAAGGGAACATTTATCAAGGCCCTGATATGCTTTCCACAGGGGTTTTGCATAGACTATTAAATTTGATTTCTCACGGCAATCCTTGAGCGAGGTATTACCAGCTTTATTTTTAGATGGGGGAAAAAAAAAAAAAAAAGCTGACGATTAGTAATGTCATGTAACTTTCAAGCTCGGATGTAAACCCAGATCTGCTAGCTCAAAAGCCTGTGCTTTTTCTTTGTTTTCTTTTTTTTTTCTATTTTATTGATTTTTTTTTACAGAGAGGAAGGGAGAGGGATAGAGAGCTAGAAACATCGATGAGAGAGAAACATTGACCAGCTGCCTCCTGCACCCCCCCCACCAGGGATGTGCCCGCAACCAATGTACATGCCCTTGACCGGAATCGAACCTGGGACCTTTCAGTCCATAGACTGACGCTCTATCCACTGAGCCAAACCGGTTTCGGCAGCCTGTGCTTTTTCCTTGCACAACGCTGAAATAAAACCGTGCAGTCCAATTCCAGTTAGGATATCACTCACATAAAGTAAAAACAGGGCTTCCCCGTACAGTCTCTCAGGCTGTGCCCTGTACAACCCCGGAAGGTGCCTGGCATCGTAAAACAAAGCGTGACTCCGGCAATGTTGCTGTGGCTTTTCTGGGATGTTTTTTGTTCCTCTAGGTCAGGGGTGGGGAACCTTTTTACTGCTAAGGGCCGTTGGGATATTTATAACATCATTTAAGGGCCATACAAAATTATCAACCTAAAAATTAGCCTGCTATGTTTGGCCAAATGTTTAAGTAATTCACCCTAATGCTTTGGCAAACATACAGCCCCTGGGCGGGACATCCCCCACCCCTGCTGTAGATCCTTTAGGTACGGCCTTTTCCACCAGACGGTGGCCAGGCAATGGGGAAAGCAGCCCAGGGATGGGTTCCAGCGTTATCCCAGCTTGGCCCAATAAGTGGGGCATACAGATGTGGGGAGACCCGTGTGCTAATTCTCCTTCTGGGGTCAATTCACTAACTCACGTGGACCTTAAATAAGAGAAGGATCCCCCCTGGGCCCGTTTCTTCTTCTGAGACATGAATGAGTGGGTGGGTTTCATTACTGGTTTTCAGGATTGCTTTTAGGGTGCTGACATCCTTTGCAGAAGCCTGTACCCAAAGCAGGTACCAGTAGGGGCGCTCTTGCCGGGGGACTGGGGAGGAGCTCTGGACCTGCTGGCTTACTGTTGGTAAGGTAAGGACCCATGTTCACGTCCCACATATGCTCCTTAATGGCTTCTCTGAGCCTCGGTTACTCAGCCCTCTTCCTTCTGACCTACACCTCTGAGCACACCCGGGAAAGCCTGGCCCTTCATGATCTTCCTAGGAGCCCAAATCCTAACATTCTAGAATTCTGTGCAGACCATTGATGTTCTGAGTAAATGCTGTGAATCACTTTCAATGAATTACCTAAATTGCCTGTACAGGACTGAATCCAATGTGTGAGAAATAACTACATAACTACACAGAGTAGAGACAGAATGTGTCAGCATCAACGAAGGATGCTTTATCCAGTTGAGTTTCAACCCATGACACCCCAGCAGTGAGCCCATCAGGGGTTCTTGGGCAAATATGTGCTGCAGTCGCATCGCAGTCAACCTCCAGAGCCCCACAGTGGGTTTTGTTCTGTAGCGATGGAGTCAGGGGGAGAAGGAGGGAGGGAGGAATCCAAGGGAACAATGTCTACTGCCTCAGCCAAGGACTTAATAATTAGCACTAACAAATACCACATGGGAACCAACTTGTAAGAAAATGTCCCACAAAGCGCCCTTTTGCCCGTGGGCCAATCGCAGCTCACAACCTCTCCCCTTATAGAGAGGGATTAGAAAACCCTGGAACGAAGGGAAACACTGCCGCTGCCTGAAGCTATTGGACGGAAGAGTCGGATGGATGGAAGCCAGGGGTGCTTTCAAGGTGCCCTCCCTCTTGCTCTCGGAATTGGAGGCACTTGGCCTCTCCGGGCTGAAAGTCGGGAGCAGGCACTGAGGGAGTTCGCCTAGGCAGAACTTGTTTCCAACAATGTCAATACAAAACAGGTTTTCTGTGAGGAAGCAGGTGGAGATGAAATCACAGCAAAGGTCATCTGTGTTTGCAGTACACAGTGCTGTGGGCAGCAGGGAGGTGCCGGACCATAAATCCTAGGCTTGGACAGGTGAATGGCTGTTTACTCCCCCACCAACTTCAGTGGGGGCTGGGCAAACCCCAGGAAAGCCAGTAGTTAGTTGCTCAGCTCAGGTGGGCTGCTCGGGTTCAGTCCTGGTGTTATCAGTGCCAACAATTTCTCCAGGGACAGAGGGGTCCAGGGCAGGCTATATCACAGAGACATGGGACTCTTGCTCAGACCGGCTCCCAGGTGCCTCCTGCAGAGATGAGGACTTGGAAGCCCCAGGGGCTCCACTGGAATTCTGCCTGGAAGCTGTGAAGGAGAAAATGCAAGGGCTCCCCTACCAGACCTAAGAGCTTGTGTTTCGAGCATACCACTCAGAGGTATGAGATCCAGAGGGTTCTGTAAAAGTGAGCCATGCTTCTTTTGGAGACAGTGGGTCTGAGCATGGGTCATGGAGTCCGAAGACCCATGTTCACGTCCCACATGTGCTCCTTAATGGCTTCTCTGAGCCTCGGTCACTCATCTTTCAAATAGGAGCAGACTATCTGCCCATGTGGATAAAGTGAGACACTGTAATGTAAAACTTTTGGCAGAGTATTGGCCCAAAGCACTAATGTGCAGCTTTTAATTTGCATACGGTATCTTTTAGCAGTATGACGGCAGGTACACACATATACACGCACACACGCATACACACACGAGTTGCTCGTGTTGCTTTTTCTCTCTACAATTTCCCAAGCTATGGCTCATCAAATCAGAGACATTCCACCTCCAGACTTTTGAAAAGTCCCCAATGAATAGGCAAGCATTACTAGATGGCTAGATAGAGCCTGATTTCCTCCGGCTGACTACTTATTAAACGGCACTTCCTCAGTTCACTTCTGAGTGGAAGTTTTTCAGAAAGGCACTCCCTTGCTCGCTGCCTGGCTCAGTCTTGCATAGACAATCCCATGGAATGTGCGAGCACAGGGCAAAACGGTTAGTCAAGGCTGCTTAGCCGCTAGTACAGGTGGTTAGATTTTGACAGGATCTTAAATTGGGGAAGTTCAAGGAAGAAGGTTACTCCGGGTCCTTGGAATATTTATAACAGAGGGGTCGGAGAGGTTCCCTGGAGGAACTGACAAGCTACTAATGAATGACTTCACCACCCGCCTGGCACCTCCACTAAACAAAACCCCGAATCTGGGAGCCGGTTAGTTCCCACGTACACTTTCTTTTCTAAATGGTGGCGTTTCAGATACCTTCTCCATGCCTGGCATTCCCAGCTGCTGTGCCATCGGCCCATCTCTGCGGGCACAACACACCAGGTCCAAGAGGAGCTAATTTAACCACCGCTGGTTAGAATCACTGCGCACTTCACAGCACCTCTCACATGCCATGGGGGCTTGTCATGATAATTCTTCATCTCTAGCTCACCTGACGGCTCAGCCCTCCCCTGGCTGCATGGCTGCCATCCGTTAAGAAAGCGCAGCTTCCCCGGCACCAGATGTGTCGTCCTGAATATCTGATGAAAGGCAGACACCTGGCCCGCTCCCCTCCTTGCTTCTTTCCTCTGCTTGCCCTGGAGAGCCAGCCTTCTCCCCCCAGGTCCCTCCTCTCGGCAGCCTGGAAGTTACTTACTTTACCACGCAACTGGGAAGATGCCTTGCATTAGCCTGCGGAGGGACTTTGCACCTTGTGCAGCAACAAAGCGACACACAGAGAGAGAGGGACACAACTTAACTTCAGGGTGAGATTTACGCTCCTGTGCAGCTGCCTGGCCCAAACCACGGAGGCTCAGCGGCCCCCAAAGGCAGTGCCGGCTTCTCTTCGCTCCGACTCTGTAACGTGGTCTTTGTTACGAGGGCCTTGGGATGAAAAGAGATGCTGTTTTGTTAAAGGACAGGCCTGGGTGAGTCATGTGGTCCGCATGCCGGGACAGGACAGGAGTAATCATACCCGAGACAGTCACCTGAGGCCCATGAGCCACGAGCGGGGGCTTCATAAACCGAGGCGGCTTGCACTCCGGCCTTTACAAACGTGCTGACGGTGTCCCCTTTGTGTGACTGATAAGGAACAAGTGTCAGAATGAAGCCTCTGCTGCCCATTTTCCTTCCCTCTGCTGGAAAGGAGATGATGTAAGCAGAGCTTGCCTCGGGAACCAACGGGGAAAATCACGATGACCTGTTTTTGAACTTGGTGTGCCCTGAATTATTAAAAATCACAGCGCCCGCCCGGCCCTCCCAAGCATACCTGCCTTTAATCTTATACACAAGTTCATAGCAGGAAGAGGAAGATTTTCAGTCCATTTCCTTCCCACAGGGATGGGAGGGAGACCGTGCCCATCCCTTACCCGGCAGGGCGGGGGACAGGCACGCAGGACTTCTGTCTGGGCGGGCAGGGGAAGCAGGCGTCGCACATGCCTTGGTGCTTCCGGATGTGTCTCTCCGTTTTGTGGCTGAGGAAACCGGGGGACCAGGGCCAGGGTGCCTGGTCAGAGGGTGGGCTCTGACGCCGCAGCTCCCAAATGGGAAGTATATCGACATCTAAGCCCCAGCTGGGAGAATCCCTCCAACAGGACATCACAGCGCCCACCATCCGGGTTTCACAGAAAAGAGGAGGCTCAGTGGACGGCGAGAAGCAGAAACAGAAGAGCAGCATTCACCGTTTCCCTTTGTCTTTGCAATCATTTCTTTTACCATGGTGTAATATGTATAACGTAAAACTTAACATTCTAACCACTGTTTAATGTCTATTTCAGTGGCATTAAGTACATTCACAATGTTGTGCAACCATCACCACCATCCATCTCCAGACGCTGTCATCATCCCAAACAGAAGCTCTGTGCCCATTAAACAGTAGCTCCCCATCACCCTCGGCCCACAGCCCCTGGCAACCAGCACCCTACATTCTGTCTCCATCACGGTGACTATGCTGGGTCCCTCATCTAAGTGGAACCATGTAATATTGGTTCTTTTGTGTCTGGCTCATTTTCACCTAGCGTAATGTGTTCAAGGCTCACCCAGGCTGCTGCATGGGTATGTTAGAAATTCATTCCTTTTTATGAATGAATAAATAGCATCCCTCTGCATAGGTATACAGCATTCATTTTCTCAGCTAAGGGTTCTGAAGGTCTAGCATGCGCCAGACACTAAGGTAGACACGGATGCTAAGTCTGAGTCCTTTTCTTCATGAGGTGTGCAGTTCCTGGGTTGAAAGCGCAGTGAGGAGGGGCTCGGGGTGGTATTTGAGTTGAACTGAGTTCCCAGGATAAACCCACAGCTCACCACGTCATAGGTAAAGTTGCCCTGGACAGAAGTCTTTAAACTCTGGCCTTCACTTCCAAGTAACCTCATTTCAGAGGAACTTGGGGAACATCTGAATAATCTGAGAATTCATCCAGCAACTCCAAGTACAGACTGTCCCCCAGGCCAGGAGGTGACCAATGGCACATTTGGCAGGACTTCTCCCATTTCCTCATGCACACACGTTCATAAGGCTCTTCAACTGAAACCAGGACTACAGAACACAAAACCACATCCTCGTAAGAGACGGAGCCGGGAGGGCAGCGTGTGTCACACACCTGGCTGGCTCCAAAGCACAGGGCAAAGAGGACAGCGGAGGAGGTGGGAAGGCTGCCAAGTACTCAGGCAACTCGGCATAGAGCACCTGCAGCTGCCTCACCCCCCGCTTCCCCACCCCGGAGACATGTCACAGAAACGCGGAGCAGGTAGAGAGTGTTTTTCTAACTTAGATTTCCCAAAAGAGTAAAAAAAAAGAGAGAGAGAGAGAGAGAGAGAGAGAAGGTGAGTTCAGGATTAGCTAGATTTTGTCATTACAAAGTGAACTCTTAAAAATTGATGGACAGATGAAATCTCTATACAACATTTTATTATGTGTAACTTAGTTTAGAATGTGTGAGTGCGTGTGCGTGTGTGTGTTGTCATGTACATTTACATCACTAATGCTGGTTTCCTCTTATACTATTTCATATTCTAGGGCCCCAGACAGATATAGCTGGGGAGGATTATGCTGTTAAGAAGGTTTGCCACTTGGAAAACAGATCCAAAGAGAATAAGTGATAAGTGGACAATAAAATACTATGTAGCCATTAATTAAACATAACACAGTCTGTTTCACCACTGTGTCCCTGGCACCGGGCACGATCAGACACTTAAGGATTTGAGCTGAATTAAGAATGAATGTTCACGAAGAGTTTATCACTTACATGCGGAAATGTGTATTCTTGGATGGCCAATGGGAAAGCAAAGTATTAATTTGCTTTTCAGTATGAATTCAAGTCTGCAAAAAAAATGCTTAGGGAAAAAGAAACAGATCAACATGCTGAATGAATGGTTATCTTAGGGGTGGGAGAAGGATCAAGAACAACTTTTTTCCCCCTTCTTTCTGTTTGTCCTATTTTCTACTTTTTCTATACTGACTTTATATCATTTAGGGGGAAAAAAATTCAGTGTACAAATCTCCATTCAGCCAAATGCAAGTGGAGCGTGGAGGGAGCTATCTGGAGAATTCATTATCTGCTTAGACTAGACCCTGACTGCAAAGCAATTTCCTCCTGGGGGTGAAGAAATTGGTGGATTTGGGCACTTTTGTTCAGGAAGATGATGTAGGGCTTGCCTTTTCTTTCCCCTCCTCATTACCATCTGTGGGAACAGAAGGGCTTCTGCAGTAGCAAAGGTCTTGCATTCATTCAAGTATTCAATACACATTTACTGAGCGCCTGCTGTGTGCCAGGCACCCTCACGGTGGTTCACCTCTCATTTTACGGAGGAATTCCAGCTTAAATGTGGGTAACATTATTTAACTGCATAGTCCTTTTGACCAATCATTCTCTCATTTACCAGTTCACAATAAACCCAAGTGGTGGGCAAGGTATTCATTTTAGAGAAAGTAATGTACAGAAATAGGAATTCCAGTAACTTGCCCAAGGTCACTGACGGCTGAGATGGCATGAACATAATTTTGTAGTCCAGTGATTCCATGTGAAAGGTTAACAGTTAGGTCTGGGTTCAAATTCTGACTGTTATCTGCTTAGCAGTGTGACGACCTTGGGCAAGTTTTTCCGTCTGATCTCGGATTTCTCTTCTATAAAGTGGGGATAATACCAGTCACACAGATTTGGTGCGAGAATTGAATGTGATAATTTATGTAATGCATTTAGCAGCATGGTTGCCCTCTATTAAGAATTAGGTATCAGCTCTTATTGTCATCATCATTATGGATGTTACTATTATAAATACTATTATCGCCAACTCTTTGGTTTTTGTTTTCTAATTTATCTTCCTCGTATCCCTACAAAAGTGTGCCTTCTCTCCATTTCTCAGATTTAGAATGTGGGTACCAAAGAAGTGGCTGAATCTGTCTCGAAGTGATGGGATGGCATTCAGATACTGTGGACCAGCTTTCGGTAGGAAGACATGGGCTCCTGTCCTGGCTCTTACAACTTACTTGCTACATAACCTGGAGCAAGTAAATCTCTCTGATCTCCTGCTTCCTTAACTGCAGTGGGGTACCAAGTCCTATGAAACTTGCAAGGTCACCAAACAAACACCTACGTGCGTGTAAGCGAGTAGCAACAACAGGGAAAGTGCCTTCCGCTGGAGTGTCTTCTAATTCCCACGTCACTGGCTGCCCATGTTGCCTGTTTGTGCCATTTGAAAAGCTCAGAAGGACCAGAATAAGTGACAAGTAGGTCAGATGTAAGTTAAACTGTTGGCCCCATTTATCCACCATTTTGGCTCGAAACGACTAGTTTCAGTCCAGACCGATTTAGCAGAGCGAGAGAGCTGTGACGGCGCACGGGCAGTACACACCATCAGAGGAATGAGTGAAAAGCTGAAGCTGCCCCTTCAATTCAGAGGTTAAAGCAAGCAGACAGACCCGGTGTCTCCCTGACGGTGTGCCAGCCAACCATGTATTATTAATTGGGCTCAGCAGACATTATTGAGCACCTTCCCCTGCGAGGCTCTGGCAAGGCCTCCAGGGAGATCTGAATACAATGAGAGACCATCCCAACCTGCCATCTGGTTGGGATAACGAGATAGTCAAAATTGTTCTCCTCTCTCTCTCTGCCCATTAAAATTCTACTCAGCCCTCAAGGCTCAACTCATCTTTTCCCCAAGAAGCTTTTCCCAATGCCCTCAGCACTTTGTTTAATTGTCATTTGTGGAATTTATCATAGTCTGCATTATTACTGGCCTGCGCGCGCACATGTGTGTGTTTTAACTTATTTCCCATGTCATTCCTACAAGCATTTAAGGCAAAAGTGGGGTTATGAATATGTCTCTCTTGCCCAACAGATTGTGAGCCATGTCCTGTTTATAGTGGGTCCCCAAGATCTAGCACAAGTGCCTGATACATAAGAGATGTCAAGAAAATATTGACAATAATCAAAACAGCAAGAGAGTTTAGAGTAAGTGCCCAAGGGAATAATGGGATTGGAAGTTAGGATGGGGCAAACAGATTAAGGTTGGGTTTTAAAACAACAAAAACAATTTAAAAATACTTTATTATCACATGGGCCTTTGCTGCCAAATATGTGACTACTGAGAACTCAAAATGTGGCTTAGTGTGAATTGCGAAGTGTTGTAAACATGAAATGTCATTTTGGATGCTTCTTACAAAAAGATAAGAATGTAAAAATACCTTAATTTATATATACATTACATGTTTTGGAGACAGTGGATTAAATAAAATATATTATTGAAATTAATTTTACTTGTTTTTACTTTTTAATTAGGCTATCAGAAAATCTTAAGTTACATATGTGATTCCTGTTATATTTATATTAAAACATGCTATCACAGACTGCACAAATGTGTGTACTATGATTTAGTAATCCCTGTTTAATGATTATATCCTAATAAAGTAATTCAAAAGCAAGGGAAAATGCTATGTGCGAAGTTACTCAACACTGTCATTTTTAAGAGCAAGATATTAGAAACAAGTATATCCTAAACTCTCCATAAAAATGAGAATGATTAAGAAAATTACTATGATTGGAATATATACTAATACGTATATTATGCAAGCACTAATTATGAGGACTAGGTAGCAACACAGAAATCCTTAAGGCAACATTGCTTGGAAATGTTAGCCCCTAGCACAGTGTTCGAATCTTATATAATAAAAGGCTAATGTGCAAATTGTCCCCATGGGTGGGAGTTCAACTGACCGGTAGCTATGATGCACACTGACCACCAGGGGGCAGAAGCTCCAATGCAGGAGCTGCTGAGCGACAGCAACCTTGCAGAGTGCCCTCTCGCACTCCAGGACCCCTCTGGGGATGTTGGACTGCCGGTTTCAGCCGGATCCTTACAGGCCAGGCTGAGGGACCCCACCTGCTGGAGGGAACCTGCTCACTCCACAGATGCCCTTCAAGCCCCAGCACTGCCCCAGGTGCGGCCAGCTAGGGAGGGACCATGAGAGGTTGGCTCCAGGGTGTGTCTGGCCCATCTCACCCAGTCCCACCCCGCTGGTCACCTTCCAATTAATTTACTTGCAATGTGCATGAGTCCGTGCACCGGGCCTCTAGTTTACATATAATCTGCATGCAATTCTTTCCATCACTCACTATTCATTTGCTGGATGATTACTACATAGCAGATTCTGCATTCAGGGATGATGAGAAATGAGAGGGGACCTGGAGACAGCCAGGTAAACAGACAACTGGATGTACAAACGGAAATGTGTACAGGCGAGATGGCCACCTGAAGGAAGTCACACCTAACCTTTCCTGGGATGAGCAATGACTGAGAAAAATGTGAGGAAGAACAAAGTAGCTTAGTCTTTGGGTCAGGAGTGGAATGGAGTTTTTTGCAGATTCCCAAGCTTTCTTGAATTTTTATTTTAAAAAAAGGCAAGATGGAAATCAGTGTCTGACTCCACGGTGAGCCTCTGGCACTGAGCAGATGTGCACTGTTGGCTTAAAGAGGAACTGAATGGTCCTTAAGCACGAGGCTCTGGAGTCAGACCCATGTTTGAACTGGTACTAACACCTCCTGGTGTACGTCTCTTGAGTCTCAGTTTGCCCATCTGTACAATGGAGATAATCCTAGTATCTACTTCATGGTTGAGTAGATACTTATACATTGTTCAGAAAATTAAATAAAATCATCCATATAAAGTTCTTAGCATGGGGCTTGGCACATAATAAGCACTAAATTAATATGGATCTGATTTTGTTATAATAAAGATTAGAAACCGAGCTCAACATAAAGGATCAGGATGACAAAATAGAAAGGTGGAACCTTGCCTGCTCCTAACACTACTTGCTAGTTATACTGAGTCACTTATTTTTCACTTTAGAATCTTTTATAGCCATTGAATTTACTCAGCCAAGGTTTCTTCTTCATTTTTTTCTATGCCTTGAAGGATGATGAAATTATAAATATTCTATATAACATAATAGTGAAATAATTTAACCAGAGAATTATTTAGGTCTGCTGTCTCTCACTCAACAGCATAACTCTTACAAAAGCCAGACTGTACTCTCATTTCAAATTCCACTCCACTCCCTCCCCCTCCCCTAGCCAGCATGTTACTCATTCGGTCCTAATCCACTCAGAGTATTGAGCACAATTTATCAACCTCCAGGTGACCGCCTGTTAGTCGAAAACAAAACCAGGTCAATCGTTTTGTTGGTGTTTAAAGAGCGGCTGATGAATTCAAGAAATCTGGAAAAAGAAACACTTCATTTTTCTGATACCCGGTCCTGCTCTTTCTCCAATAAAAGACTAAACACATTTACAAGAAAACAGACCTTTTGTTTTATAAATAGAACATTGTTCAAGGTTTTCTAGAGGTGTCTGCTAAAAATAAAGAGGGCTACAGTTTACTTCTTTATAGCTTTCAAAACAAAACCCAAAAGCCCGAGCTTAACTAAACATGTTATATTTCTATTTTGAAAGGTATCTTTATGTGAGCCAGGCCTGATTTCTTGAGATGAAATTCCCCCGGAGTTAGATTTCCTATGTTTCTACAAGGTGTGCCTATGTAAAGTAATGGCACCACAGTGGTTTTTATTTTTTGACACCATAGTGTTTTGTTTGGTTTCAAGCATATGCCCCAGAATAAATACAACTGAATGTTATACTTCCATCCTATCAAGTACTCACAGAATTCCTCTGAAAATGGCTTACTTCGAGGAGTATGATAACCATTTCTATGTATAAGTCTAGGTTACCTGCTCACAAATTAACAGCATTACTGGGAAACTGAACCCACTAGTCCCTGAACTGTGGACTGTGGAACAAGCTGTTTCTAGGTTGCCTGGTTTGGGACTCATGTGTCATGTGGCAGAAACAATGCCAGGTTCCTGGGCAAGTCCCCAGCGGCCAAGCGAATTCATGTGACTAACCTGCAATGACAACAATAGTGCTAAGAGCTCTACCACTGCCTAGACTGTGAGTGGGAAGAAGGGCTGATTTTCAGCTCTGAATGCCAGGGACACAGCTCTCCTTGCCCTGGTGACACTGGCCCCCCCAGTCTGCAGCTCAGGGGTAGCTCTGGGGCCAGGGGTAGAGACTAACCACTTGGGCAGAAGTGAACTAAGGCTTCCAGATGTAACTTTCCAGGGCAGTATTTCCCCTACTAGGTCCAATAGATCAGACCCGCTGAGATGGTTTGCAATCACAAAGGGTTTTATGGTTAAACTAGAGGCCCGATGCACGAAATCGTGTAAGAGTAGGCCTTTGCAGCCCTGGCTTCGTCCGGAAGGTCGTCCGGACAGTTGTTCCGCTGTTCGGCCGTTCGGTAAATTTGCATATTACGCTTTTATTATTACAGATAAGTTTGAAAAATACTGTTACTCCACCCTCCACTTTAGGGGTATAAAGTGAACATTACCACAGGAAAGAATCGGAGAAGCCCTGCTGGACAGAACTATGTTTAACTTGATGTAACTGAACATGATGCAAACATATTAGGCCCCTATGAATCCTGTCCCAATTTCTTCCATAGTGCCTATTAACAACAGCTAACCTTTATAAAAGCTTAAGATGTGCCAGGTACTGCTCTGAGCACTTTACATACATGAAATCATTCAATGCCCACCGCATCCCTTCGAAGAAAAGAGATGAACCGTATTTGTGAATGTGGACACTGAGGTAAGGGGAGGTGAAAGATTTCCCAAGTCACACGGAGACGCGTTTAGCCACCATGCCCAAATAAACCCTGGAAAGCAATGGACTTGAAGGTCCCTTTAGGAAACAGGATCCAACAGGTAGGCCCAGGCCGGCTGCAGGTGGCCCCACCATCGCTTTCTTTTCCTTCATGTTCATGTCCTAGCCCAGGAGTCTTTGGAAGGCAGATTTGGAAACTTTCTGAGAGTGACAAGTCTCCCTCTTTTGCAACAGAGAGAGACAAAATCTAACAATGGGCCTTTATTCATAAAAGACCCGAGGAAGATTAACCCCCACCTCGGAGGAAAGGCTTACTTGATCCTGGTGTATTCGTTTCCCATTGTGGCTATAGCAAATTCCTGCAAACCTAGTGGCTTAACAACATAAATTTATTATCTTACAGTTTTGGAATTCAGAAGTCCAAAATCAGTCTCATTTGACTAAAATGAAGGTATCGGCAGGACTGGTTCCTTTTGGCAGCCCTAGGGGAGAATCCGTTTCATTGCCTTTTCCAGCTCCCAGGGGCTGCCTGCGCGACTGTGACCTCTGCTTCTGTGGCCCATGTTCTCCCACTCTGACCTTGCTGTGTATCTCTTATAAGGCCCCTTGGTATTACATTGGGCCCACCGAGATAATCCTGGATAATCTTCCCATCTCCAGGTCCTTAATATAAATATATTTGCAAAAGCAATTTTGCTTTGTAAGGCTTACAGATTTGGGGGATTAGGATGTGGTCATCTTTGCAGGGGTGGGGGCATTATTCTGCCTATCACATTGGCATTCCGCTGGAAGGTGGATCTGAAATTGGCAGAGGGTGAGAGGGAGGAAATGGAGATTCCTCTGGGGCCGCCAGCTCCCACTACATGGGGAGAGGGAAGGGACAAGGACATGGGCCTTCTCCTTCCCTCACCTGACCCCTTTCCCATCACCACTCAGTCAGCTATGAGGGCCCCTGAAGAGCAGAGGTGAGATGAATGAACAAGGCAGGGACGAACTTCTCAAACAGGTGTGTGATTATGCCTCCAGGGGCATGGTTCTATGCTGGGAACACCTGAATCCACAGATCATCCTGATTCATCATTCTGGAGCAATAATTTTCCTTAAAGATACTGAGCTTTTAAAAATTAAAATCATTGTTTTCATAATATTACAAGTACAGGTATGTTTCTGGTTCTGCTTAAAAACAATACCTTTTTAATCTTCCTGGTTGGCAGAGTGTACGAGGCATAACACACTGTACCTTCATCTGGTAACAGTGACGTTTAAATAAACTAATACCTGCAAAGTGTTTAGATCAGTGCCTGGCACATAGGAAGCTCCCAGTAAGTGTCCCGATTTGATTTGATGCTGCTACCGCACCCCGTTACTAAAACAATTATACAGTCACCTGCCAGGTGCTTTCAACACATTAGCTCCTTTTAGCCTCACAACAACCCTATGAGATACAACTCTTATTTTCTCCATTTTATAGATGATCAAACGAGGACAGTTCTACAGTGTTTAACTCACTTGATTAGGATCCCAACTCTGCCCCCAGAGCCCACAGTTTCAGTGTTTCCATTTCTCCCGGGAATCCACAGCCCAGCTTCCTCTGGGGTCACATTTGCCAGTTAAATCAGAGTTAGAGCTTTCAAGTGAGCTTCTAAGATAAGGTGACCAGATTTTAACATTGGTAAAGCGGGACACCATTGATGGGGGGGAAGAGGGGAGGGGGGGTTCTTGATTAAAAATTTGGTCTATATGGAGCAACAAAAATTTTCATAGAATGCAAAAATAGTATTGTAATATTTTTTTTAAAATTTCAACAAAAGTACAATTTACAAATATAATGAATAAAAAATTATGTATAGTATTATTTTATTTTTTGGCATATTTCTCATTTGAGTGAATTTTTTTTAGTAGATTGCTGTCGTTGTTTAAAAGGTCATGAATTTGCCGTAACGTAAGTTGTAAGTGTCACTTTCAAGGCCGGCGCTAGACTTTTTGCCACCACTATAAAATATAAATAATACGAGTACTGTCTGCCAAATTCAAGAAAATTTATGTATTTATGAAATAAATAAATAAATTACTTACCTACATTATCTGAATAGCTGATTTGTAATGACATCACTTGTTTAACTAGCTTACTAGCACGCAGTACGATGTGTATCGTCTGAGAGACAGTTACAAAATGTTTTCGTCGTTGCCAATCCCAAAAAATGCCATTGTTCATTAAGTCCAAACAATGGTGGTCGAATTCTAACAACTGATCAACAATGCGAACGTTGATAAGCAGTTCTCAATAATCAGTTCTCAACAATTATTTGTTATTATTAAAGTTTAACATTATAAAATAAACAAAAATAATATAAAACTCATATCCTGGCTAAATAGCCACATGGCCGCTGAAAACCGTATATTCCCTTCCCGTTCTCCCGCCGTTCCCTAGCTTGTCCTGCATTCTTTCCAAAAATCAGGACTGTCCCGCCAAAAGCGGGACTGGTCACCTTATTCTAAGAGGCTCTTGTCTGTAGGCTTTCTGAGTTATTAATTCTTCAAATAACAAACTTCTGCTTACTTCCTTGTTGGTGCCAGGGTGTTTTAGAAAGTGAGCAAACCAGAATTTGTATGCCCCGCTCTTCCTCAGTCACTGTTAACTCTCTGATGACCCCCCATCTCCTGTGTGAAATGGCCACAGCCTCTTGCTAGCCAAATACCTTTTAACGAACAGATCAAAAGTGGCACTGTCTGACTTTTCAACAACTGGAAAATCCTAGGAGTCAGAGTTTTGCAGGCTTTCCCTAAAACAGAAAACTCTGAACTAGCAGCAGTGGCAGTGACAGTCAATCACTGTGGCTCTGCATTGGGAAGAACACCTGATCTACACACCTTCACTCTGCCTCCAAGGACGCTGGCTGAGCAGCATGGCACAGGGAGAAAGAGAGAAACACCTCTTTCCCCAAACCTTGACAACAAGGAAAAACAGGCAGCTTTCAAGTCCGTGAGCAGAGATACTCGGCCCATCATTCATATCACATCTCTTTCTAGAGTGGAGTCTTTCATGGTTTCATGAACTGGAAGTAACGGGGGCTCTGCCTCTACCAAACTCCCCTTGTCAATCACAATGGATCAATCCCTAAAGGCAGAGAAGGGATTTGGTCTCAGGTCAGCCTGTCTATAAACTCCATGTTTTTTTTTTTTTTTTTTTTTTTGTGTGTGTGTGTTTTTTCTCCCCTGACAAGACACAGGGTGAAGGAGCTCGGGAGAGCACACTCAGCGTAGTACAGCAGAAAGGCACTAACTACTGTCAGGCACCAAGAGACCTGGGTTCTAAACCTGCCTTTGAATTAGAAGCAGTGGTATCTCCTGCGGTAACTGAACTTCTTCATCTGCCCACGGAGGGGGGGGGGGGGGGGGGGGGGGGGATAGAGTGCTGATGGTCAGTACATATTTTTTTCACTAACTGTCCACATAACCTGCCAACCTGAGATAACAGAGCTTGGTATACAGTTATGTAATTTTCTTTAGTGTCTGTCTTAATCTCTAAACTGTAAGCTCCTGAGGGGCGGGGAGGGGAGGCATTTTTGTCTCAGCTATATCTCCAACGGTGCTTGCGCCTGATCAACATTTATGAAACGCAAGGGCAAATTCTGGAGAGGCAGCATGGTGCAGGGTAATGGTTCTCAAACTTCAGAGGAGAGGCCCACTCCAAAGTTCAGTAGGTCCAGGCGGGCCTGGGAGTGTGCATTTTGAACGAGGTCTGGAGGTGCCTGGGACCAGAGTTTGAGAAGCACTGGCTTCGTGGTAAAGAGTCGGCGTCTGTGGCAGGCTTCCTTAGTTCAAATCCTGGCTGTGAGCTTAACTTAGCTCTGCACATCAGCTTCCTCATCTGTAAAAATGCAGATAACAGCAAAACCTACCTCACACACTTGCATCTGTAAAACACTTCCAGCAGGACCTGGTATTTCATAAATATTTTACCTGTTGTTATGATCAGGAGATTTTTCTTTCTTGCTTTGATGTTTTAGTCTGTGTTTCTATTAGCTTTTTCCACACACACAAAAATGAGTATGTGTAATTTGGAAATCCTAGCCTTCACCCCAATAGTTACTCCGGACATGGCTTGGACTCACATTTTCTCCGTTATGATCTATGTAGATTCGGGTCTTTGCTGAGTAACAGAAAGAGATTTCTCACTTAGTCAATTTTTAAAGTGAGTACCTTTATCTTCCAAATCAGGCAATACCTAGGTTCCAGCGATAAATAAAGACATCGCCTCCTGCCCAGAGAGCATGGCCATGGTGGTCATCTCCGATGGTCAAGGCCCTGTAGACATCACTTCTCTGAGCCTGCCTGGGCTGGCCATGGGAGGTGCCGAGAGCTTCCTCTATTTAAGCTGAAGGAAATTAGCAGTGGAACAAATTAAAACAACAATCAGATTTAAGTGGCCTCTACCAGGAAATTAACTTTAATGGATATTGTCATCACCAGGCCTACCTCCGAGTTGCTCTGCTCACAGCATTGGGATGCAATAAAAACTAAGGCCTAAACACCGAGTTACCCACCCACAGCTCAGAATGAATTTTCGTTTTACTACCTTATGTTTGCTTTAATATGTTCCTTTCCCTGTTCATTCAAGCTTTTCTATGATTCTATTAAACTGATTGCACACCTCTGCAAATGATTGCACACCTTGCCTGAGTTGAAAGCTCAAGGGGATTGGGAGATGGATTCCTTGCTTTCTCACTTTCTTTTAAGTGAGATCTGAAAGATTCCTTTTCTCCATCACATCCCAACCCTACAATGGAAGGGTGCGTGAAAGGACTGCTTTCTATTTCTACATGAGTCCTGTTCTTATAGAAGAACGAGCACCTGCCTTGTTATCTGGGTGACGTGAGCTGGGGCTCCTCTGGAACCACACTTCCTTCAATTCTAAACTGAGCCTAGTCGCCAGCCTTCCTCTACCCACCTGGCCTGTGAGCCACCTCCCTTCCTCATTCAAAACACCTCTAGATTCTATATTGAAATATAGGCTGGGGGTTCAGCTGTCATCTTGTCTAGCTACCTCAGAATCAACAGATCAAGAGCAATTCAAGGAAGGCAGATAAAGGGTATCAGACCTTTTGGGAGAATCTCTGACTTATTAACAAAACTAGAGGCCCGCTGCACAAAAATTCATGCACTCGGGGGGAGGGGGGTCCCTCAGCCCAGCCTGCACTCGCTAGCAGTCCAGGAGCCCTTGGGGGATGTCCGGTTGATGCCTTAGACCTCCCTCTGCGGGAGGCAACCAGCGGGCCAATAGGGGGCCGGCACTGGCTGGCGAGTGGCCGGCCCTGCCCCGATTGCCCTACCACTGCCGCCAGTAGCCACTGCCCCCTGATCGCCATCCCCTCCCTCTGCCCGCTGGCACCTGCCTTGGCTGGCCTGGCGCTGCCTGCTAGCCGACCCCGCCCCTCGCTGACCGGTCATTCTGCCATTCAGTCGATTTGCATATTAGGCTTTTATTATATAGGATGAGCCTCTAGGACAGTGATGGGCAACCTTTTGAGCTTGGTGTGTCAAACTTCGCCAAAAAACTGAGCATAACTCGGGTAGTATGTCACTTTGAGGAAAAAACATTATTTTGCAAATGTTTCATCCTCAGGAGCAGCAAATGTTTCATCTCCGGCATGCGGCCACCTCAGCGGCCGCGTGTCATCAGAAATGGCTACACGTGTCAGTGCTGATACGTGTGTCATAGGTTCGCCATCACTGCTCTAGGACCAAGGCGCAGGAATCTTGGGGGAGATAGAGGTGATGGGCCTGGCCAGCCTGGCCATCTGACAGCAGCATATGCTTGGTAAACAGTTTGTATTCTGGAGCCAGACAACTGCGTTTGAATTCTTGTTGGACCACTTCTTAGCTGGGAGAACTCTGCAGACCTCACTGAGCCTCAGTTTTCTCATCTGTATAACTGGAATGGTAATAGTTTTTCTACCTCAAGGGATTATAATGACACTTAGTTAAAATATGTAAAACAATGAGAATGTCCTTGACACATATGAATTGCAAGGTGTTTGTTAAATGAATAAAATGTATTGAACCCTACTGTGTATGAGAGATGACAAAGACATGGTTTATTCTCCAGGAGTTCATGGTCTGGTAAAGGAGGCACACTTGAGAAGAAAGTGGTGTGTGTGTGTGTGTGTGTGTAGTGATGAACTCTAGCTGGAAGATAATTAGCATAGCTTCCATTTATTAAACACTTATTAGGTGCTTTTGCCATTTGTCCTCTATTTAATCCCCATAAGAGTTCTTCAAGTATCATAGTCTCGAGTAACTTAAGAAGAACAACACTAAGAAAGCTTAAGTTACTGAACGAAGAAGTCACAGCCAAGTGGCTGAGCTGGGACTTGAATACAGAGCTGCCTCCCTTCAAAGTTTGTACACTTTCTCTCAACCAGATAAAGAGGTGAGACACTTGGCAAACCATGTGTCGTTCATCTCAGTAGAAACAGCTGGGGATAGTGGGCAAAAGACTGGTTTTTCTTTCTCTCTTTAACCCACAGATAACTGTGTGACCTTGGAGAGATTACCGGTCTCCCTTGGGCTCCAGGGTGGAAGACCGTACTAATCTGTGCCCTCCCAGCTCTGCCTTGTAGAGTTATTGTGAGATTAGTGGTGATATCCAGGGCAGCCCTAGAAGCATTTAGAATGCCAGAGAAAAGCAAGATGCTCCAGCTCTAGACCTCAGCACACAACAGCCTTAGCTGACTAATCAGCCTCCCTATCTTTCTTGAGCTTGTTACATGCAGTCTTATCTCCTTACCCAAATGGAAGCTCGAGGGGGCATGGATAGTATCTTCCCCTCTTCTTATTCTCCTGCAGCAGTTTGCCTGCTGTTCGACACGCAGAAAGAACACACTTAACAGGGGTTAAGAAACAGGACTCCAGCAAGGGAGAAAGATTTAAATAGAAAATGACAAAGTGTGTCCAGGAACTCATAGAAAGATAAGGAGTTTGGTAGAACAAGTCAAGCGGGACTAAAACAAATGAACTGGGAGAGGAACGCTGTCTGGTTCTGAAATAGCCCGGGTTCAGACAAACTCAGGTTAGGCCTTTGTACTTCCAGATTCAGAAAAGAACGAGCCCTCCAAACCTCCAAAGGTTTGCCTATCACTAATTATGTGGCAATTATTCTATTTTGGGCTTTTGCTAATGAGATCTGGGAAGTGTCTTAATTACCCAAAATTATGAAAATAATTTCAAACTTGACTCTAGGGCTAGTTTTACTCCACTTAGGAAGAGAAATATAAATGAATGTGCACAGGGTTATTTTTTATTAAAAAACAGTCTGAATTTGCTGGAACGCTAGGTCCCCATTGTAAAGTCAAGTCTATAGCATACGGACAACTTTAATGTTTCAGTTCATTTGTGGTGTCACTATTATGTTTAATACTGTTAGTGGATTTAGGTAATTTCCAGAAAAAATCTCTAAAAAGAAATTCCAGTCCTTGCCAAAGGAGAAGGTGAATAACACTCTGTGCTCAAGGTGGCTTGAGGTGGGACCTAGTTTAGAGGTGGGAGTAGAGAGGATAAGAGGGAACAGTAAGCTTGTCATCCTATCTAATAAAAGAGTAATATGCAGATTGACCATCACTCCAACACACAAGATGGCTGCCACCAAGTGGACACAAGATGGCCGCCACAAGATGGCCAGCAGGGGAGGGCAGTTGGAAGGGATCAGGCCTGCAGGGGAGGGCAGTTGTGGGCAATCAGGCCAGCAGGGGAGGGCAGTTGGGAGGGACCAGGCCTGCAAGGGAGGGCAGTTGGGGGCGATCAAGCCTTCAGGTAAGGACAGTTAGGGGTGACCAGGCCGGTAAAGGAGGGAAGTTGGGGGCGACCAGGCTGGCAGGGAAGAGCAGTTGGGGGCAATCAGGCTGGCAGGGGAGCAGTTAGGCATCAATCAGGCTGGCAGGGGAGTGGTTAGGGGGTGATCAGGCTGGCAGGCAGAAGTGGTTAGGGGCAATCAGGAAGGCAGGCAGGCGAGCAGTGGGGAGCCAGCAGTCCTGGATTGTGAGAGAGATGTCTGACTGCCCGTTTAGACCCGATCCCAGTAGGATCAGGTCTAAATGGGCAGCTGGACATCCCTTGAGGGGTCCCAGATTGGAGAGGGTGCAGGCTGGGCTGAGGGACACCCCCCTCCTCCGTGCACAAATTTTGTGCACCAGGCCTCTAGTATAATATATGCTTCTCCCTATGAATTTCGCCCTATAGCCAAGTAAAAGTGAATATCCTCAGATAGCACTACATCCTGTTTGTATATACCTTTGTTATGTATGACCTGTTTTTGTGATGTCATTGCCTCAGTTTCCTTGAGTATAAATCAAGGTGTTAATTGTCTCACTCCACAGAGTTAATTAGAGGCAACATACAGGGTGTCCAAAAAAATGCATACACAATATAATAGCTGAGAGCTCAATTTTGAAAAAGAAATGTATTTTAATAAACACTGCCTTTATAATTATTCAAAGTGTGTGTATACATTTTTTGGGGACACCGTAGACCCGTGCTCGGCAAACAGCGGCTCGCGAGCCACATGCGGCTCTTTGGCCCCTTGAGTGTGGCTCTTCCACAAAATACCATGGCCTGGGCGAGTCTATTTTGAAGAAGTGGCGCTAGAAGAAGTTTAAGTTTAAAAAATTTGGCTCTCAAAAGAAATTTCAATCGTTGTACTGTTGATATTTGGCTCTGTTGACTAATGAGTTTGCCGACCACTGCCCTAGACCACTATAACCTGTGGGCCAAATCTGGCTTGGTGACTACTTTTGTAAATAAAGTTTTATTGGGACACAGCCATACCTATTGCTTTGTGTATTGTCTGTGGCTGCTCCCACACTATAATGGCAGAGTTGAGGGGTCATGGCACAGATGATATGGTTTGCAAAGTTTAAGGTATCAACTGCAAATACAGTTTGCAGAAAAAGGTTCCCTACCCCTGTTCTAGACACTAGCACTGAGTAGATGAGGGTTATGAGGGCAGTAGCAGAGGGGGTAGGTATAGTTATGGCATTTTACAGATAAAAGAAGCCCAATAGGGTAGCAAAGCTAGTAGGTGGCTGGCCAAGGCTAGGCCCAACAGTCTGACTCCAAACCCAGTGTTTTTTCCACTACACACTATTGACATGCTCATTTCATTCTATAAGACACCAGGGCTACGCTGGCACTGTCAGCAGATCAGTTGCCTCGCCTCTGACTTCTGTACAAGATATGCCTGCTTGAAAGTCCTGTTAGCTTGGTGTCACCACAAGAATGCATCCAAAGGACACTAAGAAATCCCCCGACAGCCACCCTTTCCAAAGTGTGTTCTGTGGAATGATAATAGGTCTCGAGTGAAAAACAGGGTGCCGTAGTCAAACACATCTGTGAAGAGCTGAGTTACAGTAAAGAGGTTTCTTTACTCCAGGACTTCTCAGAGCCTTTGGTGTATTAGCACACAAGTTGAATCTCTAAGAGGACATAGCATTCTGTGCCCCCGCCTCCCCAGTCCCTCATCCCATGAGTTACCCAGAAGGACTGGTGGTCTGCAGAACACTCCTCTTGGTTTCAGACATAATATTTCCCCATTTGTAGGAAGGGACTATACCCAGATGATATATTTCTTAATTAATAAGAAGAAATTAAAACTAAGGAAATGCCCTTTTAATTACAACTGAAGCATTTACTGACCAAATAGTTCCCAGGAGTTATTACTAGAAACATATGCTTTCCAATGCTGCTGAGAAGAGATTTAAGTAGCAGTTTCTGCTCCTTTTAATCCTCCCAGACCTTCCTAATTCTGGGTTGACCATGAGACAATCAAGATCATCTGTTCCATGTGGCAAATGAGAAATGGAGCAAATGAGAGATCGTGTTTTTATACAGCAGTTGCCACAATCCCCTTCTTTAAACCAATCACTTTTAGAAACATCTGTAATGTATGAAATACTTCCAGTTGACTACAATCTTGTGGTAATAGCTTAATTATGCCTCCAAAAAAAAATGGCCCCTCGTTCCAGGAGCCTGGCAACAGATCTGCAATTCCGTGGTTCGGTCTCATATTTCTCTCCTTCTATGTCCTTTAATTCAATCCCAATGATAAAAATGGGAAGCATTTCTAAAGCTTTCAACCCCAGTTCTGTTCCAGCGCCATGGCCTGCATCTTCTTGGACCCCTTTCTCTTTGACATATGTTTCCCCATTCCTGAGACTTAATGGGAACAAATGTGGGGGGGGTGGAGAGAGGGGGGCTCCAAGCCCCGCCCTCCGGCTAGGTTAGGCTACCCTCTTGCTCCCTACTTATCACGTGGAAACTCTTATCTCCCTTGAATTGCTCCTGTACTGCAGTATAAATCCCAGAAGGCAGGTGTTTTCCACTGAATCCTTACAGCCTGGTCTAGTGCCTGGGCCGAGCGGATGTACAAGAAACACTTCTGTTTGCTGATCTCTGGCTCCTTGGAATAATGGGCTCAAAGATGGCGAGAAGGGAGCATTTCATGTATGTTCGAGACAGCTGGGATACGTAGATAGTAAGCCTCGTTGGGGAGCTGTGGAAGGAGGTGGGAAGAATCTGAGGAACAGAAAAGCCCCTCCAGCACGGCAGTTCCAGAAGAACACCCGAGACCTTGGAAGGGGAGAAAGAAAGAAGGCTACTCTCCAGACAGCATCCATTGGCAACGTTCTGGGGAACATGGGGCCCAAGTAATTAAGATCTGTGATGTGGGTACATAGTCCAGTGACATCCCCGTTGGAGAACCGTCTCTGATAGGAGGGGTCTGCAGAACCAACAGAAACATTTGCTGATTGCCCACCGTGTGTGAAGTATGTCAGAGCAGGAGGGCTGAAGGGTAGGAGGTGAGACACTGCTCCAGATCCCACCAACTTCATGGTCTGATAAGGGAACCAGATGTAAAAATACTTTAAAATACTGTGCTAAGTGTTGGCATTCACTCCGTACTCCATCCATTCAGTTACTGAGCACTCACTGCATGGAGGCTGGAGGGACCAGCCCGCCTGGGAGAGTGCCAGGTGACAGTTCAGCTGACTGTCCATTGGGTCTCTCTTTCTCTCTCTCTCTATTTTTTTTTAATAGTTATCACTATTAAACTTTGATTCTAATCTGTTTGGATCAATCATTTGAAAAATTCCTTAGATATAACATTAATATTTCTCTTTGCTCGCAGTCACACAGATTCCTAAAACCAGTTCTCCACACCTGCTTCCCCGTCCACTCTGCTGGGGTAGGAAATGATATATTTTTTTAAAAACCACAAAATAGAAACAGCAGTTATGTGGTGAAGATAGTAAAAATGACAGTGGTAATCATTAATGAGAGTTTCCTCTGTGTCAGGCATTAGGTCTACGCTTATGATTTCAGTATCAGTATCGTCTCTGTCTCCAGCAGAGGTATCTGAGACTTGGCAAAGTTAAATAACTCGTCCAAGGTCACCCAGTACAGGTGGGAGTCAAGCTCTGGTCAGCCTGACTTCAGGGTCAGTGTCCGGTCTGTCTCCCTGAGCTCCTTTCACATGGTTGGGGGGGAAGGAGTGAAAAGGAGGGGCAAGAGATGGGGAGGGAAAGAAGACAGAGTAGGGAGACAGAGTGTGTGTGAGAGAGAGAAGCTAAGCAGTCCCCAAAGATGGCACAGAACAAGGTGGAAGGTAGCCAGGCTTTGCAGCCAGAAAGCGCAGGGTTCAAGTCTTCGCTCTGCAGAATGAACTTAGGGAATAGGCAGCGCTTTGTATGCAGTTGGGGGTAATAAATAGTAGATCCCTCCTCTGGCACCTTCTGTCTCAAGAGAATCACCAGTAACTAGTTTGATGGAATTCTGTCCACTTGAAAACAGTCTGAATCGGTGACATTTGTCATAAGAAAGAAGACTGCAACACTAAACACTAGGAAACTCATTTAAAGCAAATATGAGCTCATCTTGGGCTTCTCCCCAGCACCCAGGTGCTTAGAACTGTGCATTGCTCTCAATCCCCGTTTGATATGTGGGTGAACCCAAACTGCTAAGGGATGCAAGATGTTCTGGAAAAACAAACAAACAAACAAACAAAAACAACCCTTTCAAAGCAGAATAGTTTTTTTGAGTACTTGTTATTTCGTGAGAGTTAAAGCAAAAGCCATTATTTTGAAAGAAAAGTGATTAAAGTTTTTTGGAATGAGTTCTAAAAACAAGTAAAGTAACAAATGGTTATTCACCGGGAAAGTAAAAAAGAAACTAGAGAGGATGGAATCATAGTGTTAGGTGAAAAGTTTGGTCGTAAAGCACAGAAGGGTAGAAGATATGGAACAGAGACAGGCCACATGCTTTGCATGCAACCTGCATTGTAAGCTAATGAAAATAAAGCCACGTGCTGGGAGCAGACCTGTCACTTTCAATTGCTCCAAATTGTTTGCTTGTCTCGCAAAGTGCTTCAAACACATCATACGCACTTGCCTTTCGGAAGACACTGCCTATAACAAGACTGAAAATTAATAGTGGTTTCTGAATTACTCTCAAACACACAAACAAAACATCATCCTTTTTTCTTTTTCAGATGGGACACTTTCCCAAGATGACCTAACTCTAGGATGGCTAAATCCATTTAAAATAAACATTCAAAATAAACTCACCTCAGGGCTAACACAAGAAATAAAATACACATTTACTGGGATCCCAAATAATGTTACATGTTAAGGCTTAAAAATAATAAATAAATAACTCACTTAAAAAAAAAAGACTTTTAGTATAATCTTACCCCATTCCACTTTTCTTTTTGGTTTTATATCTGTACTCTTGGGCTGTGCTGGTTTGGTGGAATTTTCCCCACTTGTTTAATTTATTCTAATTAAAATTTTTTTAAATTTTCAGTAATGCACCCAAACATTAAAAACTCTTAGATGCACTCACGACAGCACTGATTTCTTGAACCCCTATAACTGTGTGCATCAAGGAGCCAGCCGAGGCACCTCCTTAATTAAATAAATTCCAGGATGTCCGCTGACTGGATTTGTCAAGACTTCGGGGAGTCAGTGATCACTCACGCTGGGATGAAAGGACAGGACACACAGCAATTTCTTAACAGCAACTACATTAATTTTTCCCCTCTTTGGGAATTGTGAAATTAAGTTTGGGGGTGAAGAGCAGTCCTTTAAAGCTTTCCATCTTCTCTTTCCCTCTTCTCCCCTGACAACACCTGGTCTAGGTTTCAGTGGCTGCCTGAATGACCTGTGACAGAGGGAAATGCAGAAAGCAGAAACCAGGTTGGCCTCATTAAAATGTTAGTGGGAGAACTAGGAAGATGAGGAAGGGCTGGGTGGGGGAGGCTGGCATATTGGGGTTACTGTCCAACCCCTCACAGCACAGATAGGAAATAATACTCAAAGGGGTGGGCTTGATTTGTTGGAAGACCCTCAGGGACCTACATTCCACACTTCCTGACTCCTAGGCAAAATCTTCCCATTCCTGAGCTCTACTGTCATCTGTCACTAATTAACGTAACCTTTGTTTTTATTGTGGTAACATATACATAACGGACACTTGGCCATTTTAACCATTTTTAAGTGTAGAGTTAGTTCGGTGGCATTAAGTACATTCATATTAGTGTGCAACTATCACCATCTTACATCTCCTTAACTTCGTCTTCTCCAACTGAAAATCTGTACCCACTAAAAAATAACTCCCCATTCACCCTCCCCTCAGCCCCTGGCAACCACCATTCTGCCTTCTATTTCTATGAATTTGCCTACTCTATGTACGTCATATATATAGAATCATACAATCACTGTCCTTTTGTGTCTGGTTTATTCCATGTCTTCAGGGTTCATCTATGTTGTGGCATGTGTCAGAATTTCCTTCTTTTTAAGGCTGAATAATATTCCATTGTATGTACATACATTTTATTTATCAATTCATCTGTTGATGGACATTTGGGTTGCTTCTACCTTTGGTTATTGTGAATAATGCTGCTGTGAACATAGATGTATAAATATGTGCTTGAGCTCACATAACCTTCAATCTAGCAACTTCCCCCTTCTCTGGGGTCACTATTATCATCTCTAAAATGATGGCAGAGGGACACGGACCTTCTTGAGTACTCCATTTTCTACTACTATGATCATTCCTCCATAGACCACCCAGTATTTCACTAAGCTGGCTGCAGATAGCTGTTCACCCAGCCTGAATGTAGGGAGATACAAAATGAATAGCTTTGCACTCAAAGTCAAAGGTTTCGAGTTCCTTCCTGGCCCTGGGGATTCCAACTGCATACAGGAAATGAGATATGCTCAAGGATCCCAGCAAGTTCCCTCTCCTGCTCTCTCCTCCGAGTGTTTCCTCCATTGAGAATTCATCCCGAGCAAAGATGCTTAATTCAGCTCAACCTGACAACCACTATTGAGGACCAGGATCTATGCTTGGTATTCACAGACCTGATCTTGGCATCCCTAAAAGTATTTTTCTTTGGAAGATACTCTGATGGAATGGCACATCTTAAAAAGGGCTAGCTAGCTGTTACATAGCATGGCTTAGGAAGAATCAGTTAATTCACTGCAAAGGAAAAAGGAAAAGTATACGGGAGCAGAAGCAACATCTCCTGGCACGTCTGTCCACATCTGCTTGCCTGCAGAAGCCTCCACACTCTGCCAGGCTGTTCCACTCTTCCTTTCAGGCAGGATTTAAAATATCTACTGAACTTGCTTTGCAAAGCAATGAGAGACCCCCTGTATATCTCAATCTGGCTCCTGGCTTTCCTAGCCATCCCCTCCTACAAGTGCCCCACAGCAGAGGCGGGCGCTCCCCTCTGACTCCACACTCCCATAATGAAAAACAAGACTGTCGAGACCCCCACCCCCCCCCACCCCCCATGCGGAGTTCCAGTCTAACATGACTTTTTATGGCCAAGTTACTGATTTCCCTGAAGACAGCGACTTATAATGGAAAAGCGGGCATTTAATGCAAGTGCTCTTTGTGTAATGGTTTTGCATTAGCGTTCTGAGAAGCAGGCAGCCACAAAGTTAACATACCGTGTTTTCTAGCAGGGAAGGCGGGAAAGAAGAGCTGCTGAAAACAAAAGGTCATTTGATTTGATAACGTTAAAAGAGAATTAGATTTGTGCTCCATGACCTGGGCTGCATATGCACAGGGTCATTCTAATGAGACAGGCCAATGTCTGTCCGGTGGGCTCACCCTGCCCCGGAGCCCATGGCATCGAGTCCTATCAGTATGTGACAGCCCAGTGGACCAAAAGCCGTGGAATTTCACATGAGCTCAGAACTTCCGACAGCGTGATTTGATAAAACTCCCAAACCCACAGCAGCCCGTTGTGTGGGGAAATTATTCATTTTATATTCACCTCCTTGTCGTGTTAGTGCAGAGGTCATCTAAAGAGGAGGCCTAATTAATCACACTGTCAGAGGCAATGAGGAGGAGCATGTTAATAGGACTTTTATTTCACCCAGGAAAGCGGCGGCCTGACAGGGACCAGGAAATATGGCCTGGGTGTTGCTGTTTATTAGCAATGCCGGGATCGGTGGTAACAGGAGCCACGCAGTGTGCGGTTGATAAAGTGCAGGGTGTCACGCAGCAGCAGCAGCAACTCGAAATTAGACTGACAAGAGCCAGCCCTGGGCGGATATTGATAGCTGATAAATAGGAAGCCAGGTGCCGAGGGGCACTGCGGGGAGGGTCCACCGCCAAGAGGGGTCTGTGCAGTTAGGTGGGGGCAGGGACAAAAGGCAGAGCTCGGATTCCGCCCTCTGCTGATAGGTGAAAGGGTCTGCTTGCTGATGGATCATGACTTCATTCCACCAGTATTTCTCCAAAGGCTCCTTGCACCAGTCCCTGTGCCCAGTGCTCGGATGCAAAAAATACACAAGACGCCCATGCTATGGTTATGTTGGCGAGCAGACTGCCTTAAAATATGAAGAAAGCTATCGTTATTCAAAAGAGAAATTCGTATCTGCACTCAAGATACAAAATCAACAACGTCGGGGGTTTACAGAATTGACACTCAGGAACGTGGCTCAGAATCCCTTGTCTGCTGTCAATATCTACTTCTGAGGGAGTATGTTGTCAGAGGTGAATGAGCATCATTTGTGGGGAGAATGAGCCCAATCACAAGCCATTTTCACAACAGGGATCTCCAGTGGGGGACGGAAGATGTCTTCATGTCATTCACACAGAAACCCATCTATGCTTCTGCGGCCACATCCCAGATGCTAAGGAGAGATTCCCAGATTCAAAGGAATCAGCCAGCAAAGGAAGCAACAGCTCCGGGGGTGGGCGGGGCTCTCGGACCGGACTTCCTTCCATAAACCTGGCACCGCTGCCAGGTGCCCACTGGGCAGCTTCATTCTCTGCTGCTGAAATTTCACACAAGTTCAGAACTGTTCTGTGGATTCCACAGATGATCATGATACACACTAAAATGTTACAGTTTTATACACTGATTCTTACAACAGCCTTCAGGGAGGCTGCTGCTAGGCATCCAATGTGATCTACAAGAAAACGGACAAGCCATTTTAGACAACTTTCTTCCACAAGGACGCAATGCAAAGGGCTAATATATGTTTGTAGAAAGCATTCCCTGACAGCCGAGAGGAACATTCCCCCATGATATTTTTAATCCTCTTCCGATGTTTCCTTCATAGCACTCGTTCTAATTCATAACTGCTTTTGTTTTATTCATCTGTTTACTTGCTTGCTCTTCAGTCTCCCCTACTGGTTACCACAGCAGCATGAACTGTGTCTATTATGTATAGATAGGTGGTATGTATGTATGAGAAGCTAGAAAAACTGGAAGTATGCAACCAGAGGATTGTGGGATTGTGGAGGACGCCTGGGCGCCTACCCGTAAAACGTGAGCCTGTTATTGCGCATGTACATAGTCAGACCTATAGTCCTCAGTCTCGCAGTATTTGGATGTGACTTCTGGCGGGAAATTATTTCAATTGAGGTTTGCTGTTGCCTTGTGGCGAGGAAGAGCAGAATTAAAGGTTTCGTTTGTTACCTTGGTTTGAAGTGGAGGAAAATGGGATAGTGATGAATAGTGAAGGGCAGTTTGTCCAGACTGTTGAGAGCTCAGAATTTGTTTAATTGGGATAGAAATCCTGCTAATAGCACCTGATGCCTGAAATCTGAGCATACTACTTTTAGGTTTTTCAGTTCACGTTTTTGGAGACTGCCTATTAAAACATTCCTGGTTGGAAAATGTTTGTATAGAAACCCATAAGTATTAAGTATTTGCTGTGTTAACCATGCTTAGCTCTCCGTAAGAAATATGGAATAATGTTAAACGCCTCATGTTCTCAAGAAGTTTGACTTTTAAAATAAAAAATAAAGAAGAAATATAAATATTAAAAATAAAAAAAGAAGCTTAAGTTTTAGGGGCAATCAGGCAGGCAGGTGAGTGGTTAGGAGCCAGCGGTCCTAGATTGCGAGAGGGATGTCCAACTACTGGTTTAACCTGGCAGTCAGACATCCCCTGAAAGGTCCCAGATTGCAAGAGGGTGCAGGTTGGGCTGAGGGACACCCCCTCCCCCATGCACAAATTTCGTGCACTGGGCCTCTAGTAAATAATAAATATAATGACTAAGACACTATCAGTAACAACAGGTGTGTTAAATTGGTCCTATTTTCAGGATGCATAGTGATTTGTACATATTATTTCACTGATGCTCACAACTGTCTTATAAATTAAATGTTAAGGGTCCCATTTTACAGGTAAAGATCGGAGGTCTGCAGAGGTGAAGTAACCTGCCAATGACCAGCCGTGGGCAAGTGGGGATACTGGGATTTGACTGCAATGCCTGGATTTGTAGGATCAGCCATAGGGCTGCACCCAGGTGTTTCTAAAACATCCGAACAACAGACACAGAAAAGTAATAGCTACATATGTGAACATCCTTGGACCCTACTCTGCACCCAGGTTTTGCAGTCAAAACTTTAATGGCATATGTCTTAGTGGGGGTTTTCAGTTAGCAAAGAATTTCCACATAAGTCACATTTCACCCTCTGAGAAGCTCTCTAAAAAGGAAGAGAGAAAAGATTAGCCCCTTTCTCTTGAAGAGGTAATGAGCTTGGAAGTCTGCCTCAGTGCCACATGGTTGGTAAGCAGGACAGTCTTGAACTTGGTCTCTTGGCTCTCTGTCTTCCCAGGATCATTTTTAATTTTTGCATTTACAGGATTCATGAACTATCCCAATGGATGCTTGGAAAATAACCTGTGGGCAGCACGGGAGAGTAGCAGCTTGACACGTAGCAAGAGTCACCTGGGGTCTCCTCCCAGCCCCATCACTAACTAGCTGTGGGGATCTGGGAAAACCTCTGCCCCGCTCTGGGATGCGCTCCTTCCTGCTTGTAAAGATGATGATGGAATCCTTGACAACATGATCTGTAAGCTACTTTCCAACTCTGACACTCAATGGAAAGCTCTATCTCACTCCTTTTTTCCTTCCTTGCTTCATCTTTTAGCGCTTTTATGACATTTTGGAATTAGATGTGACAATGCTTGCCCCCCTGCCCCCTGCTGACCTGACCCACATGCAGCAGGAAGAGAGGTCTAAGACTGAGGGCGGTGGTCTTTGGGGGCAAGTAGCATCTGTTATGATGAATAATGGAGAGTCTGAATGCCCAATGCCCTCCTATTTATCATGTACACTGGGCTGATTCAGAACCTCCGCTACTGAGGAATCTCTATCTTAGGGCCAGAACTTCAGTCTATAGGGAAACCCCTACCCTATCATCTCTCTCCGTGGAAAATGCTATTTTAATGTTCAAGGAAGCTCGTTTCCACGAATGTCTGCTGGACTTTTACCATTTTCATGTGTGTTCTAACAATGTTAGAGGAACTTTCAAAAGAATACAATGCTTTATGCAGTGGGCCTCATTATCACAGAATTTAAATGGCTGGAGGTGGGATTTTTAAAAATCTCCCTGACTGACAGGCTGCGGTGGGGGCGGGGATCGGTTGGAGCTTTGGAGGCAGGAGGCCTGTGCCCTCGTTCCCACTCTGCATCGTGGGCAGGTCATTTAACTTTAATTTCTTAAATTGAGAATGGAATCACACCAATTAAGCCTGCCTCAAAGGAACTGGGGAGTAGAAGGGAGCCCTGAGTTCCCATTTCCTGCCTCTTCTCATTTTGCCCTTTCTGCTCATTTAATGCTGCCTCAAACCACCTCGATTGGTCACTACAGAATAAAAGCAGAAATCAGTCCGTTTCATGTCTCTGCTTAATCTTCAAGGGCTTTTCACTGCCTAAGAATAAACCCCAGATTCCTGATCTCCGCATAGAGTCCTGGCCGGCACCGCTGCGCTGGCTGCACTGACCCCTGGGCGCCCTTTACCCTTTCACCCCAGTCTCCTTTATCTTGTTATTTCCTGTTCCCAAGGCCTCCTCTCTCCAGCACTGCCAAGTGGCCAGAGTTAAGTCATCCTTCAAGGTCTGGCTTAAACAGGACTCCGTCCAGGGGTGTATGGCCCTGTCATGGTCCATCTTACAGTGTGAACACTTCTCTGTATACATCCATGAGGACCTTGATCCAGGCAGTCTCTGCAGAATTGTCATTAACGGATGTTCTATGTCCTCTCCCTCCCCTCACTCTATCAGCATTTCTCTTGGGGCCCTTGCATCAGGATTACCTGAGGTGCTTGTTAGAAACAAAGACTCCTGGGTCTCATTCAAACTCACCGAATTACCACCTCTGGAGGTGGGGTGAGACTTGTGCATGTGGAAGGGGAGGATCACTTCACTTGGGTGTGAGCTCTCGCGTGGCAGGAATCATGCCTGATTCACTGTGTGTCCCAGAGCCGAGGACCGTGCCTGGCACTCGATGAACATTTGTGAAAGAGGGAACACAGGCAAGTGAAGTCTGAGGGTTTGAGGTGAAATGAGTTGCCCTAGGATGTCATTCTGTCTGGCAGTGTGGGGCTATAGAAAGAGCTCAGAGCGCATGGCCCGCTTCTCTGTCAGCATTCTTCTGTGTGGCCCTGCACCAGGACAGTGGGAATTTACAACAGTGGGGTCTGAGAAAGGAGGGCATTGGGGGGTGACCGCTGATGGAGACAGTGCCTAGGGCAGTGATGGGCAACCTTTTGAGCTTGGTGTGTCAAACTTCGCCGAAAAACTGAGCATAACTCGGGTAGTGTGTCACTTGGAGGAAAAAACTAACTCCAAGACTAGTCGCAAATGTTTCATCCTCAGGAGCAGCAAATGTTTCATCCTCGGCATGCGGCCGCGTGTCATCAGAAATGGCTACGTGTGTCAGTGCTGACACGCGTGTCATAGGTTCGCCATCACTGGCCTAGGGGATCCTCCTGGCTGAGGATTTAGACCAGACAGGACCCCTCATCCAAATGTGACTTCCTGGCAAAATCAGCAGGCGTTCCTTGCAAGGATGGACAATCCAGTCATGTGCTCTGGGTTCCAAAGGGAAACAGCCCCTGTGACAACTCAGAACACTGAATAAATATGAAAGGCTAGACTACCTGTAGCTAAAATCAAGCCTCTGACAACCACATAGAAGCCGATGGATTCCCTGGGGCCCTTCCACTGAAAAGAGAATGTGGGGTCCAAGCCTGAAGGGGTCTGATGTCGCATCAAGCTGAGGCTCAGGCTAGGAAGCCTCCACACCTGGAAGGGGCTCCAGAAAGACACAGGGCAGGGGCAGGGGTGGGCGAGCCGCCCCGGTGTTATTTGCTGGCCCTCAAGGCATCCTTTAATTTAGGTTTCTTCGAAACAAAGTCTTTGAACTGAGGCTTTTCAGGGCCCCTAACAAAATGAAGATGGAAACCACTTTATTTTATTTTGGGGACAATCCAATTTCTCTCCAATAGGCCAATTTCAAAACCGGCTAATTTTTGTAAAAGGTGTACCGCAGCCCCGACACTTGCCTTTGGCTGCCTGCCTGTGGTGACATTCTCACTGAATTCGTTTCCTTAGACATTAGGAAAATAACTGATTTTCCCTTCTTCTGGGGAAAATTTCTGGTTATTTTCTACAGTTTGCTCTGTGATTTCGAAATGGCAGATTTCATTGGACACTGATAAGACCAAGCAGAGAAAATGTTTTTTTCGACTCGGAGCTTCCCCAGTTGGCTCCAAGGGGCAGATGCCCTCCTGCTATGGCGAACTTGATCACGGCTGGCTGACCAGGAATCCCGGACTTGTTCTCTCTGGGGCTGGCTGTTTCCCGGAGACACTGGGACAGCATTTTAATGACATCTGCATGCAGCAGGAGTCAAGGAGGAAACTTCCGGTGCTCTCCCAAGTCGCTGTGGTACACAAAGGAGGTCAGGGAGTGTCATTTCTTTCCCAAAGAGCTCATCCCGGATCTTGTCTTCCTGCCACACACACACCTTTGTTTCAAGCATTTCTTTGAGCTGGCAACTAACTTCTTCACAAGATTCCAAAGAGAAGGGAGCTTCTTTTTCTTTTGGCCAGGAGACTATTGTTGCTTGAAAACTAAAGGGATATCTGCACCTTAATTCCCATGACATTGCTCTAGGAATCTTATTTACAGTATGATAAAAACCCGGTCCATTCTTACAGCCTCATTAAAGCCAAGCCTCATTTAACTAGTCGGACATTTTTACAATGGGTTTACTGGTGTACTGTGATAAATGGCTGTCTAACATCTTTCAACAATCGCAGGACTACAGCCACACCACGATGTGTATAAACACAGCATCAGTTTAACAATGCACAGGGCTGAATAGCAGGAAGCGAAGGCAAGCATTTTCCCTGAGCATTTGTGTGTGTGTGTGTGTGTGTGTGTGTGTGTGTGAGTAGGGGTAGGGGGAAGGAGGTGGGAAATTCACTGGAGGAAAAATTTTTAACAAGTTTAATATTTTGCTAGGGAGGGTAAAGATGACCTTTGAAACTCATGACCTAATTAAAAAAAAGTTTTCCTGAAATTTGATCATTTGATTCCTGAAAGATAAAAAGGGCTGGAAATGGAATGAAAATGACCTTGTTCTCTCTCTCTCTCTCTCTCTCTCTCTCTCTCTCTATATATATATATATATATATATATATATATATATCTTATACCTGAGAAATGAATAGAATGACTTGTGCGTCTAGGCAACTCACCATTCTGGAAGCTGAAGTCCAGCTTGCTTATTCAAGAGAAGGGACAGGTTGCTGGGCAAATCAAAACAACCGGCGCCAAGCCGGATCTTGAAGATCAAAGACTTTTTAAATTTAATTTTAACCAGAGGGTCTACAAGCTCTGCATTTTTTCTCTGTGCTAGAGAATCTAACCATCACCTTTATATTAAATATCACTGGGGCCTCTTTCAGGTACCTGGGTGCCAAAGGGTGAAGCATAAGGCTTCCTAAATTAGGGAAGAACCTTAAATGTACTAATACATTTAGATCCTCTCTGGATTCTCACTGGCCTCTGATATAATTTCATACCAAATGCTGTTGCATAACTGGACAGAGTAAAGCCTCTAGTGTTTACGCCGGGGACTGAGGTCTGACATTCTGTCTAAATGAAATTTCCCAGTTGTCCCAAGCAGTCTTTACCTGGATTCCACGCTAGCAGTTTGAAATGTCACTACGTATTGCTTCAGTGACAGGTGAGCCAAAGCCAACACAGTTGGCTGGCGCTCAGAGCAAACAGGCCTGGGAACAGGCTGGGGTCCCCCCGCCCCTCCTCGGGCGCTGGGACAGGCTCTGCGCCATCAGGGGCCCCAGAAGCTCTGCAGGGACCCTCTCACAGGCTGACCAGGAGGGATGGTGCACCACTGTCACCGAAAAGAAAGAACGCTCGATCTCTCTGTGTCTCATTCCCTAACTGTGCTTTAAGAATAAAAGGCTGCCTTTTGGAGCGAGTTTTGGCAACAGCCCTATTTTTGTTATTAGAGTATACATTTAGAACTAAAATCAGTATTCCATTGAACTAATTTTCATCGTGTTAAAAGAATTTCAAAAGCTAAGTACATATCTTTAGGTTCCTTGCAGTGTCTTGGTTTTTGTCTTCTTTATAATACCAAAAGGCAGCTTCTACAACCTCCGTCGTCCTTCCCATAGGGGAGGGGAGGTAATCAGAAGGCATGTCTGCGGGCTTCAACAGTGTAAATCAATTAGGCATCGCTATTCCCCCCAGGAAGCCAGCCCCTTGCAGATCAGCCTGGCTTAATATGATGAGATATGGGAGCTCCCTGCTTACAAAGGTAAAGATGCCTCACCTGGACAGTCCTGCCATGACCAGAGCAGCCTTTGGGCACATCCAGGACTTGCTAACCTGCCAGGCATTCTATTCAGCTCTTCGAGACTAATATTTGGATGCTCTGTGACTCGGTTTCCCCTCTCTGACACAGACAGAACACTAGCCTGGGTAATGCTTCATCAGACCCTAAATTCAAAGCTTCTGGGTCCTACTTTTGAGGTAAAGCATCCATTCTAAGAACTTAAAACTCTTTCCAGACACATTTTAGTCGTTCTTTACAAATACCATTTTTTTTCACAGCAACCCTGCACTAGTATGAATAAGGGAGGAAACCGTGTACAAATTCCTTTAGTTTTGCTTGTTGTTCCCCATAAGAATGAGCAAATAAAGAATCGGGGGGAAATTCACCTGGAGAAGAGACAAGGAAAGCACCAAATTCCCTTTGAATGTCAGAGGAGCTATCGGTTGTGTGGACTAAGGCTTAGATGGACATGGGTTCAACCCCAGAAGGTTAGCGTAGAACATAATGCCTTGCCTGATGAATGGTCCCCAGTTGAGAGGAACGAAGGCAGAGCAGCGCCAGAGGAGGGGAATGAGCACCCAACCAGCAAAATCAGTCCTGACCATATAGGGGGTAACAAGTGTCCTGGCCATATTCCATATACTGGTTGGGCAGTTAAGCAGAGACTGGATGAGTTCATTCTCATTCTCTCTATTTCTCTCTCTCTCTCTCTCTCTCTCTCTCTCTCTCTCTCTCTCTCTCTGTTGCGTGCACATGTGTAATAAAGGTATGCTGCAGAGGCACTGGATGACTAGACAAAAATTAAGGACTGTTGCCATCCTGAGATTTTATAATCCTAAAAATCAAATGGAAATAAGAATGAAAAGAAATGGCCTAGCCTCCACTTCCCCCCCTTTTTTTTCTTTAGCCCACTTTTATTTTTTGTAGGCACAGTATATCTATTTTAGGCTTTTCCGATGTATTACACAGTGCCATAATGGTTTCCTATATAAGACCTTTTCCATCAGTACTGTCTTCCCAGGAAGGTGAGGCTCTTACAGCACTATGTGAGCACTAATTATTCATGCGACCACACAGCAGCAACGTGAACAAAAACTGGTTAGACTGACAAATACACAGCAATAGGCACTAATTCACACCTGGAGTAAAAGTGATCTACAGCCCTGTTAAAAATACCTCATCGAGAGGAATAAACTGTAGACAGAAAATTCAGTGCCTAGCGGGGGTCAATCTTCTTCTTAGGCTTAAATTTGATAAATTTCTATTTCCTGTCCTTTAAAGCGGGTAGGGAGTTTCAGTCTGTCTGAGAAAAAGACTCATTAGGGTTTATGGAATGAACCCACGTGCTCTGAGAATGCACACCCAACACTACTTCCTGGGCATGTTCTAAGGAAAACAAGAAAAGGTGAGGAGACCATGGGGTAGGTTTTCCCCCTGGTCTGTGACAGGGTTCTCTCGGAGACTGGATCCTTAAAGATGGCATGCACCCATGAGAAGAAAGCTCACAAGGATTTTCTCATTCATATGTTAGTCTGACATTTTGACTTGCTACTTTTTCAAAACAGTCCTTACTTTTTAAGTTGCTGCAAGTCGATATTCTCCTCAAGTCACCTTAAGTCATGTGAGTACCTTAAAATGACCCCTGGGTATTTTTAAATTGTTGATATGTGCCCCAAGTTTGTAAAGTTTCAGATCCTAATCATATAACGAAAGTAAATAAAGCTCCATGGAAGAAAGCTAGTATTTACTCAGTGCTCACTAAATGCCAAGAATCGTTACATAGGTGATAGCATTTAATCTGCAAACTAACTATTTCACGACCTTTATGTTGATGAGGCTCAGAGAGGTAAAGTAACTTGCTTAGGGTCCCACAGCTAGTAAATAACTAAACCAGGCCTCTCACACACTTCTACGTCCAAAGCAACGCTCTTCCCCACACACTAGAGGATTGCAGCAACATTCCCGAGTTAGCAACAAGCATCATCTTGGGTTTATTTGTGGGACGCCACATTCTTATTTGGGGGTTAATTCAGAATCTATGTTCCCAGAGTGAAGATACAGTTTGATGTCAGAAATGAACCAATATGTATTAAGTTCTCAATTTCCAAAAGTCCAGTGCAACCTCTGATGCTGCAGCACCTAATGTTTATAAGGTGCTCCTGGAATGTAAGAGAGGGAGCCCTTCCCATGGCATGGAAGGAGCCCCTCACTTGAGCGCCAAAGCCCTGCCTGGGCCCTCATTCTGGCCCTTCCAAATCAGCCCCTGCCATCATTCTCAGTCTGTCTTCTCTTGTGCTAAATGAGAGACGCAGATTAGATGATCTCAACGGTCCTTTTCAGTTCCAAGCATGAGAAAATACTTGAGGTTGGGACAAAAAAAGTTAAAACATGAAACAAGGAAGCATGAAATGTTAGAGGTGGAAAAGAAACTCGGAGATCCATTAGTACCATATTTTCATTTTATACTTAAGCAAATGGAAGGCCAAAGGGACAAGGTGGCATCCAAAATTACACCACTAGGAAGTGGACCATGTATATAACTGAGTTTCCATCAACCCTCCCTCTACAACACAGAGAAGAACCAGCTTAAAATGACACATAATTGAAGGGGAAATATTTTAAAAATCAGTAAAAAAAAACAACAAAACCACAATTACTATATCTCCACCAACACAGATCATGAATTAACTGGATTTTAATTTATTTTCTCTCCACTTTTATAGGAAAGATGTCCCCAACAGGTGTCAATTTATAAAAAGTGATCCTAAGAATAAATACACAGCCACCTCAAACACCTATCGCTTCAAAGGCAGCTGTTCTCACATTTTAATGAGCATAAAAATCACCCTGGGTGCTAAAGTGTGGGTTTCCTGCCCCCGCGCCCCAAAGGTTCTGATTTACATCGAGGCAGGACCCAGGCACTGGATTAGGGGAATGGAGGTTGAGACGGAGACCTGTATTCAGGAACTTCGTGTTCTAAAGGTAGATACGTGGGGTCAATAAAATTTTGTTAATTATGGTCACCTGGAGACAACAGATGACCCTTGATTTAAAATTCCTAGGGCAATTTTGAACAGTTATTAAAATAAATGAGTTTTTTCGTTTAATCTTCAGAAATTTAAACTTTACCCAAACACTCCACCCACCACAGATGCCTGTGTATCAGTGTTGGGTTACTTTCTGTGCACAATGTTACTTAGCACATTCACAAATAAACCCAGTTTCCTAAAGTGGGACTTTCATGGGACCATGGAGTATCTGGTTTAACACAGACAAAGTCACTATGACAACGCTAATTGTACAATAAGAAAACCCATAAACATCCAAGCAGAGACAAGAAAAGCTGAACTCTAAGGTTTAACAATACGGCGTCTCGTGGGGTTTCTCTGCAATTGGAAATGTTCAGTCTTCATAAGAAAGAAGCCTTTGCAGCTCCTTTAGGTCATGTTATAAGGAGAGGCCTTGACAAGATCATGAAATATTCAGTGTAGCAGCTTTCGAATCCACCAAGTTTCACACAGAAGCTCTTTCTCTGGGTCATATTATTCCAACATGTACCCCGAGTTACATGAAATTGGAAATAATAATTCTCCTGCCCCCTTCAACCCTAAACTGCCATGAGTACGGTCAGGTTGGATTACACAGACCAGCATTGAACATTTTTCTCTCTGGAAATCCTGGGAACATGTGTATCGGGACAACCAGTTTTGTCCAAGGGTGGCAACTGTTTTCAGAAAGCCAAACGGACACTCTTTCTCCAGAAATGGAGAGACATGGTTTGAACTATCTGGAGACCAGCAGCAGCTTATGTGAGAGTCAGGCTGGTGTCGGTTCCACTTTGTAGGGCCCTGGGCATTTTGTACTTGGCACAACCAAGACCAGGGGTGCCCTAAAATGAAGCAGCGATGGCCAGATGAGAGTTCCATGCCCTGCTTCTAGCATTTTCTGTTTATATCCAGAGGATACTGTGTTCTTTGTGAAAGCTGGCTCTTCTTTTTTGTATCTGTTATGCAATACTTTTTTTTTTCTTTTTTTTACCTTTTTTTAAGTTTCCAAATTGTATTTGAAATGGATAGTGACAGTACATATTCTAAAAATACCCCAATTTAAACATATCCACTGCATCCAGAATTAATCAATTTTATGACTTTTAAAATTTTTTTCACTTCTTTACTTTTTAAAAAATATATATTTATTGTTGAAAGTATTATAGATGTCCCCCTTTATTTCCCCATTGACCCCCTCCACTGTGCACCCACCCCCAACCCAGGCCTTCACCACACTTTATTGTCTATGTCCATGGGTTATGCATATATGCATATAAGTACTTTTATATTTTTTATGCATTTCTGCTTTCCTTGGCCACAATGAAAATGTGGAGCCCAATCCCTCACCTTCTTAAAATGGAAGAAAACCCTTACTGACGAGAATCATCAATCTACAGTCCCATATTTCCGGGGGTAGGGTGGGGTAGGAATTCTATCAGCTATAAAGAACCTGATAAATTGCAGATGGAAATGTCAAATGGTGCAGCTGCTGTGGAAATGGTATGGTAATTTCTCAAAAAAATTAAACATGGAATCACCATGTAGCCCAGCCATTTCACTTCTGGCTCTATACCCAAAAAAAGTGAAAGCAGGGACTCAAACAGCTATGTGCACGCTCATGTTCGAGGCAGCATTATCCACAATAGCCCATAGGTGGAAGCAATCCCAGGGTCCACAGACAGATGAATTGATAAAGTACAGCATACACATACAAAGGAAGGGAATTCTGACACATTCTAGAACATGGATGAACTCTGAAGACATTATGTTGAGTGAAACAAGCCAGCCTTAAAAAGGACACATACTGTATGATTCCACTTATATGAGTTACCTAGGTAGTCAAATTTATACAGATAGGAACTAGAATGGTGGCTGCTAGGGGCTTGGGGGTTAAGGGAAATGGAGTTACTGTTCAATGGGCATAGAGTTTCAGTGTGGAATGATGCAAAAGTTCTGGACACGGTGGCGGTGATGGGTGCACAACAATATGAATGTACTTAATGCCACTGCACTGTACACTTAAAAATGGTTAAAATGACAACTTTCATGTTATGTATTTTTATCGCAATAAGAAATAACCTGATAGGGAAATAGTGATGCCGGACCAGAGAGCCCCTGAATGGGACTCGGTTAGCATTTCATTTGTGCCACAGCACAGTTAAGTCTCTCCCTGCAGGAGTGGAAAGGATGCTCTACCTCCTGACACCCCAACATCAGGACCACGAGTAGAAGCCCTGAAGGCTGTCAGGATTGCTACAGGATAAAGAGATGGATGCGAATGGCTCAACAGTATAAAGCGCAGCACCCAGAGACAGGAATAGGATGGAAAGGACCTTAAAGAAGAGAGAATGCCCCCTGGAAGTTTACTACAACAGTTAAATCTTTAGAAAGAGTGAATGTGCTGTTAGTCTTCCCATATTTAAAGGAGAGCATCTTGACAATTTAATTTCCAGATTTCCTCAAGTCTTATTTCAGGTTCTTCAAGTAAACGTCATGTATTTCTTATCACAAATAGAAACGTAGCTATGTTACAAATGATCCTGTGTAAACATTTAGGCCAGTGATGGCGAACCTATGACACGCGTGTCGGCACTGACACGCGTAGCCATTTCTGATGACACGCGGCCGCTGAGGCAGGCCGCATGCCGAGGATGAAACATTTGCTGCTCCTGAGGATGAAACATTTGCGAAATAATGTTTTTTCCTCAAAGTGACACAATGTTTTTTCCTCACAGTAAGTTATGCTCAGTTTTTTTGGCGAAGTTTGACACACCAAGCTCAAAAGGTTGCCCATCCCTGATTTAGGCAGTAATCCTCCATGTGTTGCCAGACTCAGGAGGTCTGGGAAGTGGGGTATTTGGGGAGACCAGGGAAAATACTGCAGTTACCCAGACAGCAATCTGCATGAAAGAACCCGGAAAAGTTTGCCGTGGTTCTGGGCACATTTTGAGAACATAAAACTTTAAGTTCACATTCAACACCTGTTCTTCATTACCCTCTGTTTTCCGGGGTAAAGACACCCCCGTTACCAGGGAGCAATCAAATATATAAACATTCCTTTAACTTAACAATCATCTGAAAGCAGCAAAAAGCAGAATGCAAACAAAACCAATCCTGCAAGCACCAATCCCCAGCAGGAGCTCATTCATGTTATTCTGTAACCCATCTGGAAAGAGAGAAAAAAAATCATCCTAACTTCCAGATCCAACCTGGGCATGAAGGACTATGAAGACTTCAGTTTATGCTCTGCATAAAAACGAATGCATACGAAATGCAAATAATTTAAAATAATGCAAAGGTACCAAGGGTCTTTTTCAAAATACATTCAGGAATATTCGTCAAAAGGAAAGGGGGAATAAGTCACGCTTAAGTATTATTTTAAACAATTACTTCCTTCACGTGGGGGAAAAATTCTGTTTCTATTTCTGGCCCTCCGTCTATTTTCCTGGAGCAGATCTCCAAAAGAGGTTTACGAACGTCCGAGTACTTGCAAACAAGAATTCCCATCCACATAACTGATTAAATAAAAAGCCACTGGAGTAGGTTTAATTGATGGAAACTGAAATAAATAGATGTATTTACTACCCACATGGCAACAAGTATGGAAAAGGGCACAGTCCCTATCATCTGGGATTTATTTGATGGATGGAAAGTTTAATAAGAATCTAAAAAGGCACATGTGAAGAGACTTTAAATCTGGGGGGAAAAAAGGGTCATACAGTAGGGAGCTGGGTTGGGGAAAAGCATTAACTGTTGGAGGAAATAAAGATGGATTTTCCTAAAGAACCTGTGGTTTAGAAAAAGGCACATGCAATAGCTAAGAATAGTTGAGTGACTTTAGAATCGAATCTGTCACTCCAGGACCTGCGCACTCCAGGTCCCCACCCACGCCCTGCAGAGCAGATCTCTGGGCACAGGTGGGCATCTGCAGCTCTTTCATATTCTCCATGGAAGTCTTCTGCGCCTTCCACCTTGGGAAACCCTGGCCGGGGACTTTAAATTTACAAATATTCGAACTCACAAAAGAGAGAGATGTAATAGAAGTCCCTAACACCTGGTCTCCGTACAGATTTGTCACTCAGAAAGGTTTCTCAGCCATGTATTCAGGCCAACGGTGAAAGATCAGTTACAATAGAATACTGAGAACCACTGAAAAAAATAAACACCAAGTAATTGTGATTGTGTAGAGGAAACGAGCTTCAAAGGGGAGCTGTCCACTTCCTGCCCCCAGTAAGCAGCTCAGAGCGGGCCCTTGTTAGCTGCTTTCCCACGCTCATGCTTCCATTTCCCCACAACCCCGGCTTCCATTTGGGGATCCATGGTAAGCTGCCTCATGCCCAGCAAGGTACAAGTTGCAACCGAGGCTGAGGCCATTAGTGCATTCCATCCCTTTATCCCTGGTTGTGGGTACAAGGATGGAGACATGGCCCAAGTCAGCCCACAGGTCCAGCTTCAGGATTTGGCTGAGTCTGCCTCCGTCCTACATGCAGTCTCCTCATCTGTTAGTTCCCAAAGCCAGTGGCAGCCACTTGGAAAGCATGAAAAGAGAGTATGCCTGAGAACGGAGCCAACCTCTAAGAAATGGGAAGAAATGAAAAGAAGGTTTCCCATAAATAATTGAGTGACTAAATGTAAGTTATTATTTGTTCCTGTGGATTTCTACACAGAATCACTGCTTTCAAATTCAGAATTTTAATTTTTGGAATTTAACAGGTTTATCTCAGCCCCTTGAATGGTGACCCAGCTAGGAGAGCAAAGTCTGACAGCCAGGTAATTCAATAAAGGGATTAACAAATGGAGAATTAGTTTCAAAGGTGTTAGAAGAGGAACTGGGTTTAGTAATTAATTGTAGGATGCCACTGTGCCCCCTGGGGCGCAGTGACAAAGGGAAGAGGTGTTGCTGCCGCAGGCCAGGACCACCCTGACAGCTGGGACCATAAGGACTCACCCAGCTGAGCCCACTGAGGAAACGGTTCCCCAGGGGAAGCTGGACTCCGGAGCCCCACTAGAGGTCAGTGAGCAAAGGAGCTGGGAATCCTAGCTGCCCTGTGATGCAGAGAGGAGCAGGACGAGGACCGGAACAGATCTGAATGCAAAGCGCAAAGGATCAGTGCAACCTCAGTTTTAAAACATTAATACTTTAAAAAACAAAAATGCATTGAAACATGTGCTCATAAAAGTAAAATAAAAACAACAACCCACAGACAAAAAACATTAATTCTTTGCACTCGCTTGCTTTTTTCATCAAGCTGCTACCGATGCTAACCGTGTCGAGTCACACTCGACATCCGAGTGCAAAAGGTTAATACTGACAGTGCAAGGACACGCAGGGACCCAATCAAAGGCCAGGGCCCGAGCTGGCCCTCGATTATCTTCCCCCACTTTAAATCCTTTTGAGAATTCAACTAAAACAGGACTTTTGGGCCCCAGATGCTTATGGAATATCTGGATACATGCACTTGAAAAGGTAATTATTGAGGCCTGTACCTCCATGCCATTCTGACTCCTTACTCTGAGCCAACTCTACTTGGTAAAAATGGGAGCCTACACTGAGTGGCCAGATTATTATGATCTCTGAACGCATAATAATCTGGCCACTCAGTGTATATCCTATATAATAAAAGGCTCATATGCAAATTGTCCCCTCAACCAGGAGTTCGACCAGCAGGCAGGCCGGCCAACCACCCATGTCCCCTCCCCCTGGCCAGGCTGGCCTGACCCCACCCATGGACAAATTCATGCACCAGGCCATATATATCTATATATCTATATATCTATATATCTATCTATCTATACACACACACACACACACACACACACACACACACACACACACACACTGAGTGGCCAGATTATTATGCATTCAGAGATCATAATAATCTGGCCACTCAGTGTATATCTAAGGCTAAACCTATGTGAACACACTTCTGAGCCTCTGGAGCTACAGTGTGTGTGTGTGTGTGTGTGTGTGTGTGTGTGTGTGTGTAATGTTATAACAAATACTTTAAGCATACACACATAGCTCACATTTTTCCCTCCACACATGACAGACTAGTTAGCAGAAATATTAATCTCTGTTTGTTGTCCTCTGTTTTTCTCTCCCTTATTCCAAGAAGGCCTTTGTGTTCCTTTGCCTCAGGGGTGTTTATATCATGGTTTAAGCAGAAGTTGCCAGAAATACCACCTGCCCCCACCCTTCCTGACTTTTGTTTTCACTGAGCATGAAGCTAGGTCAACACACTGGGGAGGAGGGCCTGGGGCCAGGGATGGAGGTGAAGGATTACAAGAAACAGTCAAGATAAACTGGAGGGGGAACTCTGCAGTTGAGACAGGAGTCCAGTCTGGACTAGTGAGGCCTGGGCTGGAATTCCAGGCAGGGGACAGGGTGGTGGTGGTGGGTGACAAGTCCTCAGTGCGGTGTCCCTCAGGAGGACAAATCATGCCCTAATTCTCAGCTGGTGCAGAGACACCCCCCTCCCCGCCAGCCCAAGTCAGGGAAAACAAAGCCATCATTTGATTTCAAAGGACCATTGGAGGCCAAAAAAGGGCCCAATAGCAGTGGACCAAAGTCCAGAGGGCCCCTCTAAATGTCCTGGATCTTTCCAAGGGCCAGGGCTGAGAGAGCCCCAATCATGGGTAAAATCTAATTTATTCCTGCACTAAGGGGTGAGGACTCAGATTTAGATCTATTTCAACTGTGAAAGCAAACAAACAAATAAGCTGATGTGCAATGTCTTGCGTCTGTATATCATAGCGGAATAATATTCACACCTGCTACACATGTTTAAATGTTTAAAAACTCAAGTTGCTGCTGCAGAGTTATAGCTCACGCCTTGGGCTTTCATCAGTAAATGCAGCTGGGAAATTGCTGGGCGGGGGGCGGGGGGCGGGGGGAGCTGGTGACATTCAGAATCCTTATCTTGGAGGTGGGCTTGCTGATGGTTAAGACAGCATGAACGTCCCTTAGACTTGGGGGGACCAATCCCACATTCTACAGAGAAGGCAACAGAGCTGAGGCCCCGAATTCAAGGCAAAGATGCCACAGATGACAACACTGTTTCCCAAGCTTCAGTCCTCCTGTACTAGAGGCATGCTTCATTTGCCACATCTGCGGACCACCTGTACTAATATTTACCGAATATTTCTCTACATATGGACTCACTTTTATTACTTAAAACAAATTTATTCTCACCCTAAACAACAATACTCATGAAGGCACCAGGTTGGTGTGCTACACATACACATATCACACGTACGCTTTTCAGTATGCATGCAATAAACACGAAACTACCAAAGAACAAATGCTCATCTGTGCACGCCTATGATTATGTCATGCTTCGTTAAGTGGCATAACTTAGCACAGTTTGGGGAACTGCATCGCATGCATTTCTGTAAGAACTACGATTGCTCTGGGTGTTCGGATGGTATTTTCTCTTGCCTTTGATCCGAGCTTCCAGACTTTGATAGCTTCTCATGATGATTGGTCTGAATGCAAAATGCTACTGAGAGAGGGAAAAAGGTGGGGGGGGGGGGGGGAGAAAGGAGAGTCAGAAGGAGGAGGAAGAGATGAAATAATCAGGAGAGAAGGAGAAAGAAGAAAATGAAAGATGCTTAGGCAAGAGATCCAACATTAACAGCACAGGAACCTCTGTATGTGTGTATTTTTGTATGAGCAACGTAATCATACAGGAAGTCTGTTTATCAAAAACACGGTTATCTCATGAAGAGGCAGTATTATCCCTAAACAATGGCACAAAGCTGGTCCCAAACATAAACCTGAAAATAAGAAGCATTTATGCTCTCATCGTCCAGATTCTCCCAGAGCCCCTCGGAGTTTTCACCCGTTACTTGGTCTTGGCCTCTTCGATCTATGGAGACTTCCCACTTCCCACACAGTCAGCCCTCCCTCTGCACCTTCCCCACTCACCGTCCTTATCGGCTCAGGAAGAAATTTCTGCAAAGCTCTTCCTCTGGTCACTGATATCTGGGAACCAAATCCATTAAGATATTTTTGATCCTTACTCATGCTATTTTGAATGTCTGGTGCACAGGAAGGAACTGATAAAAATAGAATTACAATGCCCTTACCGCCAAAGTAGCAAAGGGGCTGATTAAGATTGATGTCTGAATAAATATACAATAGCAGGCCCAACATTTTAATAGCTTTTGATGGAAGCAGAAAAAGAGTGCGAGTTTTCCCTGACTGTGAATGTGTACATTTCTGTTCCCTTACCAAGAACTTTTTCCCTAAAAGATGACTCCTCTTATTTTCAAAGTCATGTAGAATAATAATGACAATAATATAAAATAATGGCTAATATTCATTGAGAACTTACTGGATGACAGGCATGGTCTGGGAAGTTTACATGTGCTAACTCAACCCAATAGGGAGGCTTGGATACTGTTACTTCTTTTTCATAGATGAGGAAACTCAGAATTAGAGATGCTGCAATAGCATAACAGAGAGATCCAAGCCCAGTCCTGCTTCTCCAAATAAGTATATCAGCATGCGAGTTACTTAATCTCTCTTCATCCAGCCTCCTCTGTAGTGAAAGGTATCTAAAATACGGGTTGTTTTGAGGACTAAATGAGAGGTACGTAAAGTCTTTCAGAGAGTGCCTACCACAGAGTAAGCCCTCAAATACTACATCACCACCACCACCACCATCAACTTCATCATCATCACCATCATCACCACCATCATGGCCACCACCACCATCTTTCCTTCTTCCAAATTCCCCACTGATTAGGAGGAATAATCTCATTCTCTCTCTCTCTCTCTCTCTCTCTTCTCATTCTCTCTCTCTCATTGTATTAACCTTTCTTCTGTATGTTGTTGGATATGATTTGCTAAATTTTGTCAAATATTTTTGTATCTGTTCATGAGGCATATTATTATGTAATTTATTTTGGGGGGGTAATGTCTTTGTTAGATTTTGGTATTAATGTTATGCTAGCCATCAGATATTGAAAAATATTCCCTCTTCTTCTAATTTCTGCGTTTATGCAAGTTTTTGATATTTCTTCTTTGTATGTTTGATGAAATTCACCAGTAAAGCCACCTGGGCTTGAAGTTTTCTTGTTGAGAAGGTTTTTGAAAATGAATTCTATTTCATTATTATATACAGGACTATCCAAATTTTACGTTTTATCTAGTGTCTTTTTTTTTTTTTTTTGGTAAACTGTGTTTTTGTAAATTGTCCATTTCACCTAAGTTTATTGGCATGAAGATGGTCATAATAATCTCTTATTATATTGTAATTAGAGGCCCGGTGCATGAAATTTGTGCACGGGAAGGGGGAGTCCCTTCAGCCCAGCCTGCACCCTCTCCAATCTGGGACATCCCTCTCACAATCCTGGACCGCTGGCTCATAATCGCTCACCTGCCTGCCTGCCTGGTCGCCCCTAACTCCTGCTCCCCGCCCCCTCCCCCGCTGGCCTGATCAACCCTCACGGCCTCTTCATGCCGGCCTGATTGCCCCAACTGCCCCCCCCCCCCCGTCGCCCCCAACGGCCCCCTTCTGCTGGCCTGGTTGCCCGCAACTGCACCCTCACCATGCCGGCCTGGTCGCCTCTTACTACTCCCCCTGCTGGCCTGGTTGCCCCAACTGCCCCCCTCTGCCGGCCTGGTCACCCCCAATTGTCCCCCCTGCTGGCCTGGTCACCCCTCGTGGCCCCCGTGTGGGCCTGGTTGCCCCATGCAGCCTGCTTGTTCAGTCGTTTGGTCGTCCCTCACTAACCCCCCTGCCAGCCTGGTCACCCCACACAGCCTGCTTGTTCAGTCGTTTGGTCGTCCCTCACTAACCCCCCTGCCAGCCTGGTTGTAGACAGCCATCTTGTGAGGGCATGATGGCCAATTTGCATATTACCTCTTTATTATATAGGACTAGAGGCCCGATGCAAGAAATTCGTGCAAGGGGCTTAGACCTCATAGCCGCGGCAGCTTGCCTTGGCCCTCACAGCCCTGGCTTTGTCTGGAAGGTCATCCAGAAGGACATCTGGCTGTCCGGTCTAATTGGCATATTATGCTTTTATTATTATAGACTAGAGGCCCGATGCACAAAATTCATGCAAGAGTAGGCCTTCCTTCCCCTGGCTGCTGGCACCGGCTTCCCTCTGGCACCCAGGATCCGGGCTTCCCTCTAGCACCAGGGACTTGGACTTCCCTCTGGCCACTGGCAGGCACCCGGGACCCAGGCTTCCCTCACAGCCCTGGCTTTGTCTGGAAGGTCTGGTCTAATTAGCATATTATGCTTTCATTATTATAGATGTTTCTAAGAGCTGTAGTGATAACTCTTTCATTCTTGATATTGGTGATTTATATTCTTTCTTTTTCCTTGATCATTAGAGGTTTATTAGTTTTGCTGATCTTTTCAGAGGTCAAGTTTTAGCTTTGTTATTTTCTGTTTTCTATTTCACTGATTTCTGCTCTTAATTTCAGCAATTCCTTCATTCTAGTTACTTTGGAGTTGTTTTTGCTTTTCTTTTCCCAGGCTCCTGAGATGGAAACCTGAGGTAATTGGCTGCAGGTCTTTATTCTTTCCGAAAATAAACATTAGAGCTAAAACTTTCCTTCTAAGCAGTGCTTTATCTCTACTCTGCAAACTGTACTGTGTTGTATTTTCATTGCTATTCATTCAATTTGAAATCATTACTAAATTTGGGCATCTATGACTCATTTAGAAGCATGTTGCTTAATTTCCAAATATTTGGAGTTTTCAAATGTGTCTTGTTATTGATCTCTAACTAAATTTCATTGTCTTGAGGGAATGATTTTATACTTTGTTTTTAGATTTACTGAAACTTGGTTTATGGTCCAGCATATATTCTACCTTGGTGAAAGGACCATGTGCACTTGAAAAGAATGTACTTAGGTAAAGTGTTCCACAAATACCAATTAGGTCAAAGTGGTTAGTGATGTTCAGATCCTTGTATGTTTTACTGATTTTTTGGGGGGCCTAGTTTTATAACCAATTAATGAGAGAGATGTGTTAAAATCTATTATGGAATTGTCTCTTTCTCCCTTTAACAATGTCAATATTTGCTTCGTGTATTTCTAAGGTCCAATGTTAAGGATATATATATTTATGACTTACGTCTTTCTGATGAACTGATCCTTTTATCATTATGCATTTCCCTCTTTATCTACAGTAATACTCTCCTTCTTAAAGTATATCTAATATGATGTTAATTGGGCTATTCCAGCCTTCTTATGCTTACCATTTGCCCGGTACATCTTTTCCCATCTATTTACATCAATCTATTTGTAGCTTATATTTGAAGTGCATCTTTATACTTAAAATGTGTATTTTTTAAATAAAATATAGGTGTTTTCTTATTTATTCAAATAACCTCTGCCTTTTAAATTCATTTCATGTAATTATTCATGTGAGTAGATATAGAACATCTCTTATTTATTTTCATTTGTCCTTTGTTTCTATTGACTTTTTTAGAGAGAGAGAGGCAGGGAAAGAGATGGAATCATTGATGAGAGAGGGACATTATTGATTGGCTGCCTCCTGCACACCCCGTACTGGGGATCGAGCCTGCAACCTAGGCACGTGCCCTGAATGGGAATCGAACCAACAACCTCTTGGTTCCTGGGTCAAACTCAACCACTGATCAACACTGGCTGGGTTCTTTGTCCTCTGTTTTTTGTTCTTCTCTTCATCCTTCCTGGCTTTTTTTTTTTGTATTAGTTAAGTTTTTTGGAATTCCATTTTACCAATTGGCTTCAAAACTATGTATTATATTTTTAGGGGTTATTCTAGGGTTATAGTATACATCCTTAACATTTTACAGCCAAGTTAGAATAATATTGTACCATTTCACATAAAACGTGAAGTCTTGCAATCATGTAAGTCTCCTTACATTACTATATGACATAGTTGTCATATCCCATCTACAAATGTTATGAACACAATAATATAACCAGTCATATGCAGTTTTGAAGATAATCAGTGGGAAAGTAGATTTTTATAACCATCTAGATATAAACCATTCGTTCCTGAAGATCTGAGTTCTCTAGTCTCATTTCCCTTCAAACTGAAAAATGTCCTTTAGCACTGCTTGTGGTTTGGGTTTGGTAACAATAACTTTATTTTTTTATTCGAAAATATTATTTTGTTTTTATTCTTCAAGGATATTTTCATTGCCTGTAGAATTCTGGGTTCACTGTTTTTTGCCCTCCACGATTTCTGATAAGTTTGATGCCATTTAAATCAATGTTCCTCTATAGGAAATGATTTGTTTTTCATCTGGCTGCCTAAACTATTTTCTCATTTTCTTTGGTTTTCAGCAATTTGACTATGATATTCCTATGCATAGTTTACTTGATATTTTTGCCTATATGGAGTCCACTGGGCTTCTTAATCTGTAAATGTATGTCTTTCACCAAATTTGGGAACTTGGAAGCATTATTTCTTCAAATAAATTTTTGGTTCTACTCTCTCTTCTCCTATGGGTCTCAATTTTCCTTTTTATTAAACCTTTGATATTGTCCCATAGATACCTGACAGAGCTATTAATTTTTTCAATAATTCTTATTCTCTTCTTTAGACTATATAATTTCCATTAATTTAGCATGGAGTTCATCCACTGTTTTTTTTTTGTTTTTTTTTTTTGGTCTATCTGCTATTAAGCCCATGTAATGAATGATGTATCCAGGCATTATACCTTTTCCAAAATTTCTACTTGGTTCATTATTTTTTATATCACTTCTGATGATATAAAATTAACCCTCACTTAGCATAATATAAGAGCTGCTTTAAAATCCTTTTCTGATAATTCCAATATGTGATTCATCTTAAGGTTGGCCTCTGCTGATTGTCTTCTCCCTTGACAATGGCCCTCCACATGTCAATTAATACTGTCTATTTTGGAAGTTACGTTGTGGAGACTCTGGGTTGTGTTGTATTTCTCTGAAGAATCTTCATGATTTGTTTCAGCGGCAATTCATTTGGCTAGAATCAAACTCTAAACTCTGTGGTGGGTGGTGTAGTTCAGTTCTCAGTTCAGACTGCATTCAATCTGTCCATGCATGTGTGGCTCAGGAGTCGCCCAGAGACTTGGGCAGCGTTTATATACAGATTTTGGGGCTCATTTTAGTTCTCTTTTTTTCTGGAACTCTCCCTCACGTGTTGGTAGCTCTGGTTATTCTAAACTCTTTCAAATAGTTCCTCCTACCAAAAAAAAAAAAAAAAAAGGAGTGCAGGCTCTCCTTTGTAATTTTAGCTACCCCATTCCATAACTCTATCTAACTATGGCTGCCCTCAGGGCAAAACCAAAGAAATGGAAAACTCACTCTATGCCAGTGGCTTCCTCTAAGTGTCAAATCCCCTCCAAAAATCTCCGTTTGTATTTATTCTTCAAAACCTTAGGTAGTTATTTTTTGGATTTCCCTCCCCAGAATTTATAGTTATTTGTGGATGGTTCAATCTGTTAGGAGTTTATTCTTCCATAATCATAGCAGAAAATCATAGTATCATTTTTATAAAGTTCTACCTCAATACTTAGATATGTGTTCGTTAAGATACATTTAAATGAGCTAAAAAATGATAAAGTTCAAATTAATTTACCCCTGGAGAAAAAAGATAGAGGGATAAGAGAAGGGAAACCCATAGATAAATACAAATTATTGTCTGAGTTCTAGTGCTCTGGCTGTGTGTGTGGGCTAATGGCTGTTCATTACATTATTCAGAAAAGGATAAATAACATGATAATAATAGGGCTATGCATAGACCCGCGATGGCAGTGTGTCATGAACCAAGGACTTTGATTAATTTAATTCTGTCCACCTAAGAACAAATGTTCACAGAGTCCTCGTCTTGTCCTTAGACTCCTGAAAAGTCTCAATACCGACATGATTCTGAGAAGCTCCAGTCACAGGGCCTATGAAATAGCTAAGGATTTATGAGATACATTGATAGGTAAAATTTATGGGCCATTCAAATTTAGGCACATCTTAGACACATGGTTAATAATGAGAACCCCCCTAAATAACGTTGTGGTTTGAATGAGAAGGATAAAAAAGACAAAACCAGGCATGTGTGTATTGTTTCTTTGTTCACAATACATACAGGCTGTCTGAGACAGGAAAAGTTCCTAAGGGTTTAGAAGCAAGGAATAAGAATGAAAAGAGACTGAGCGTAAGAACGCTGCAGCATTGTCAAAGCAGGAGGAACCTTCAGCTTGCATGCTTAAAAGCTTGTCCACATGTCAGGGACCGTGGGACATTTTCCCAGAGGGGACTGGACAGGGAGCCTCTCTGGTCTTAGTATCTTAAACTAGGCTGAATGGAACACCAGGGAATATGCTGGAGGGAGGGAGATCACACTGGCCAAAGGGGTGGAAAAAGTGATGTAATCAGAGTTTTTTCCCATCTCTAATTTTATGACTCTCTGTAAAAAGGAAGAATTCAAACCACTTCAAAATAAGATCACCGGAGACCTGGCTTGAAGATGGGATCTGATGAGAAGGAAGTTGATAAAGACCTACTTTCCTGGTTGGTAATCACATACCATGCTAAAATATACCTCCACCTGACTACTGCCTCGTAGCAAATATAGGGTAAATTTATAAACGAACACAGACGACTTCTCTGGGAATCGGGCACCGCAGGGGGATAACCTACAAACAATATCACTCAAAATTAGGGCTCTGTTTCCCGACAACCGAAAGCTTGGCAAATCACGCCCAATGTTTTATTTCTCAGGATGTTTAAGAGAGCACAACAGAAAGCCCTTTTTCACCTGCTTGCTATCTGGGTTGATTTTAAGGACTCTCAATGACAAACCACTAAAGAAAAAAAAGTACCGTTCGATTGTATTTTCTTTTTTCCTACTTGTTGTCATGAATAGTAAATTGTCTGTATTTACCAAGTCAAGGGGGAAAAAATCCTTTTTGTTGCTTTCACTGAAACATCCATAAAAACACATTTTAAAAGCTAAACTTTATAAAAGTACGTGTGTGTGTGTGTGTGTGTGTGTGTGTGTGTGTGTGTGTGTGTAAAAAGGGTACAGAGAAATTTGCTAATTGCAATCAAATTCAAATCTCCAATCCAGTGAATACCCCTGTGGGTGTGAGGAAATAGCGCCTCTTTGGGGAAAGGTAATCCTAATTATGTGGCATGCTAGAGAGGCACCCAAGTTTATGTCAGGAGCAGATGCTGATAAGATACGCTCCAAGTCTGGACTGTTTCAACTGGGAGGGTGTTGGCGTAATGTTGGTATTTAGCTGTGATCTAGAGGCCAGCAAAGGTTAGGTCGGACAAAGCAGAGCCTAATGAAGCTGCTAGTGTCTGGGGTGAAGGAGCCACAAAGCCTTTCAAATTAGCAGCTGAATCCTGACACTCATTAGTGATTATATATGCAAGGGCTGCAACTTAAGCCCCAACCAGTAAAACAGCCTAGCCGCTCCGCATACACACAAAGGAAATAAAGTATGTACAAAAATAAAGAACTAGAACCTTTTCAATGTCTTCTCTTTCACATTTTGACATTTTCCTTTAAAAAAAAAAATTGACAGGACTGCAGTTACCTTCCAATTTGGTACTGAAATAATTACCACCGCGACTAAAATGAGACTTCATTTATTTTTAAATCAAGGAAGGTCTAGTCAGAAATTGCTTCTGCTAAGTTCTGTACAAGACATAATACACTCTTGTTAACTAACAAAACCAATAAATCAGGCTGAAGCACTTATTAAAGTATCTTGCAGCACTAAATTTATCACTGATGACAAATTTAATTTGGGACTGTGACAGTTTGCTCCGTGCATGTACAGTACTCGAACAGATTTCTTTAATTTTGGGGGAGGAGGGGCCTGCAGAATGGTCACTGCTGAAATTTACTAGAAATTTTTAGAGATGTAAAAGAATTCCAATAGGGAACTGTGTTTTTCCCACAGCGTCACTGTCCCCAGGAAAAGTTATGCATTAAAGTTCTTTTCCAGCCAATTCTATCATTCGATGTTAGAGTTAGCAGAATTTTAAAAATGGTGATAATGAGCATTTTACGAAGCAATTTATAATCATCACTCAGTTAACCCACACTCTATCTCCACCGTTAGGTCACTGCTTGTCCCTTGCTAATGAAGATAAGAAAATTGAGATACGGAGTTTCTCCCTATCTAACAGGTAGAATAATTTCAATCTGTGGCACAAGGGAGGGTGGAAAGAAAAAAAGAAAGGACAATCACAAAACTGTGTTGGGTTTTATGGTTAGTCAATACTGTAGTTAATAGTCTCACTTGAAGTATCAAATGAGAATTACATTCCAAACACACATAAAGTTATTATTAATAGGCAACCTTTGCTCAACAACATACTTCTAGATTGTCTAATATGAATAATGCCTTATTTTCTCTCCCAGTCAACTGCCCTGGGCAGCTTATTGTACAACACAGCCAGGATACACAAGTTATATTTTCCATAAACTTTTCCTCCTCCTACACCACAGCTCTGCAGTTCTACATTAGCATTTCCTTGCTGTCTTTTCAAACGGTATTTTCTTTCTTGACAATGCAATCAGCATATAAAAACCAAATTTCACCGCCTGGTCCCGTTTAATGCAAACTGAACACCCTAAACCCCAGCCTGACAAGGGGAACGCGTTAAGCTCTGGGACAAAAGCATCCAAGTCGACCTGTTTTGCAGACTGATTAATAGAAACAAGCTCCAAGGACTAATCACAAGTCGAGCGAGCCCTGTTTTGCAGATTAATAGAACAAAGACACCCGAGCGGAGGGGAGGTTGCAGCACCGGAATACAAATAAGCAAAGGTAGGCACCAGGCTTTCCTCCATTAAGTCACATCCTGTAAAGCCAGCCCCGCAGACTCCACGTCCCAGGGTACCACGTTCAGGGATAAGTCAAAACGCGGCACCAACGAGGTCTGGGTTCCCTCCATCACCCCAGCACCAAATGAGCCATCTAGGTGCCACCTTCTATGGAGATTCTGATGTAAAAGAGGAAGCAGCTTCCCTCAGAACGAGGCTGGCCCTGGGTGCCCTGGGGAACCCTTCCATGTCACCCCGGCAAACCACAGCACTTGTTGATCAGGATGGATGCTACCACCTCCCCAGCGTTTGCAATGGCCCGCCACACAGGCAATCGGTGAAGTGTGTGCGTACGTCCAGGCCCACAAATATACAAGAACTATACACACAGGGTCAGCATAATGTTAGGAGAGAGTCCATTGCCCAATTACCCCTCGACACACACTTTACAAGAGAATGGGGCCTTTTCCCCCCTGACTGTAAAAACAAAGACTTACCCCACTGTAAGAATATTCAAAATCCCAAGGAAGTAGAATGAAAGAAAGAAAAAAAAAGAACATGCGTAAGGGAACATTGCTGTTATACTTGTGGTGTAGTACCTCTCCGTTTTCATTTTCTCTGTATGTTTATATGTTTTTGGTAATGCGATGAGCCCTCTGTATATTTTTAGTGGAGACATGGCTTTTGAAATGCTTACTGCTAAATATGAGAAGGCAAAACATATCGCTGCTCTTAGATGACTGATGCTAATTCTTGAATGACTGAAACCAGGTGAATGTGTGAATTTTTACTGGAATTGTACAGTCTTCATCCGTGTGAGTATCTGGTTCACTGAAGAGAGTTTACACAGCTCGGGAAACAATCTTTAGGAATTTAGATGTCTGGTTTTTTGTTGTTGTTGTGTTTTTTTGTTTTTTGTTTTTTGTTTTGTTTTGCTTTTTGTCTGGGTCCCAAGAAGAGTATTAGGTTCAATGGACAAAGAGAATGCATTTGTCCCTGGCATACTTGTATTCTGTTCTATCAATAATCTGATTATTCTGTTTATTGCAATAATCAAGGAGGGAAAAACATTTGTAATGAATACCATAAATATCAACGGTTACAAATCTCTGAACTGACTTCCGTGTGCTGTTAAGACTGTGGTCTGCAGGCCAGCCAAACTGCAGAATTTCCAAAGCAGCGATCCTGTTTCTCTCAGGCTTTTCAGAACAGAGTTCAAACTCCACAGAAGGTCATTTCTATAGCAAAAAACCTTAAAAGCAATACCCTTCTTGGTCTCAGATTTTCCCTTTAATAGACATACTGAACAGCACATAAGCAGGGTTTTTGAATGTTCGAAGGTGCTCAGTACCCAGAAAATTCCCTCGCCTTTCATGGGCCTGTCTCTGAAGCTGCTGCAAGCCACAGCCATACAGAACTGGTCTCCGGAAAGAGCTATTTAAAAGCACAGAGGTCAAGGCCACACACTCCCCTTAGGTTTCCTCCCATTTTTCCTACCCATACTGCTGGACCAATAGGTAAATTCTTCTCCTTGCAGAAGTGTATCTTTTTAATTAAGGGAGAGGCTGAATTTGGATTAGAAAATAAACTAATCTTTGCTGTTTCATGTGGGGAAAAAAAAGAGAGAGAGAAGCACGAGGAATGTATACTAACAGAGGCATCGTAAGCATAGCCTAAAACCCTCACTCTTTAATGCTTCCTCTGTATTAATTTATGTAAACAATATAAAAGCAAACCCCACAAATGGAGCTTCTGAAATTTCTTTTCCACAGTATTTTTTCCCCTAAGCCATAACACCAAAGGTTAAGAAGTAAAAAAAAAAAAAGTGTAGTGAAGTGGCTAATAATTGCCCAGTGGCATTATTTCCAACTAGTTTTGCCATTATCAATTTCTGAGTAGGTTTTAGTCTAGGATCTTTTGTTTGTTCTGAAAAGATCAAAGCAAGAAGTTGTTTTCTGCTGATTCTTCATTCAAAATAAAAACAGAGGCCAGATGATGGCTAGTGAATTGGAGATTAGACTTTTAAATCACGAATACAATAAAAGTGTATGTTTTTTCCCCCCTAAAACTTGTCTTCCATAATCCTCTTTTTAGAACCAGGATACTCCGAGCCACTTCCCATTGCTCACAAAGCCTTCTGTGGCATGAAAACTCAGAACATCTTATTGGATTCAGTGTTCAGACTGATTATGTCCCAAAATTTCAATACATACAGTAGCTTGAAATGTAGTGAGAAAAAATAGAGTAATCTCCAGTTATGAAGCCAGGCAGGCATCAGAGCCACTTAGTCTTAAGTGCAATCATTTTGTACACAATATGTAAAAAAAAAAAAAAAAAAAAAGTACATAGCCAATTTTAGGGAAAAAAATGGGAAACCAGAGTGCCTAATCTGAACTCTTTTTTTTCCCTTTGCAAACATAGTATTGGTTTTACTTAATCTTCAGTGTTGATTTACTAGGAGTTCATATGAAATTTTAGCACCACTTTTTAAAAAATGTGAGCTATCTTAAACCCACATGCCAGACATTAGGCCTGAAAGTATCTAAATTACCCAATAAATATCACCAGCACCTTCAAATGCTGTCTTGGGAAGTTTTATTCTGGGAAGAATCTTATTTACGCTAGCTAGTTCTTAACTATTTTCTCTAATTTCCCTTTTATATACCAAGTACTTCTCTTCGTTGACTTTTCATTTTTCACTGTAAATTTTATACTTGGATATTACTTAGTCATAGTAACTGTATTTACACTTTAACCAAGCTAATCTTTTCTAATATTTGAGCAAAACTTATATCCTCTCCTGAATTAATGCAGATTTGTAATTCATCTTTTCTGCATTTTACAGAATGTAGACACATTCTGCTAATGCAGAGGCTGTCAAATTTGTCACTAATTTCCTGTGTAAGCAGTCCTCATGGAACATTCCACATTCGATTTATAGTCCCCATCCAAGATTACCTTTATTTTTCTTGGGTGAAAACGCAGTACCAAGTGTTACTGATATATTCAAAACGATACTCATGTAAGTGACCTTAAAAATGCCCATATGTCTTCATTTAACAGACATCCATTCACTCTTCTATGTCTTTTGACTTCGTGCAGCTGATATATGGAGTTCCTTCCTTAAATGGTTTGCAGTTATCCAGATCATAAGCAACTTGCTGTGCAAAGAAACTGTACAATAATAGCTTTTTAAAATTCTCTCTCTCATACACACAGTAATAGGGATAACCATTTTCTTAGACTAAGTTTTCTATTCCCCTCATTTCTGCTCCTTTTTATTCTCCCCTTCTACACTGGTATACCATCATAAAAAAGGAAAAACAAACAGCCCTGGGCAGTGGCTTAGTTGGTTGGAACATCATCCCATACACCAAAAAGGCTGCGAATCTGATTCCCCGTCAAGGCAATGCCTAGGTTTTGGGTTCAATCCCTGGTAGGGTAAATCTCGGAGGCAAATGATCAATGTTTCTCTCTCACACTGATGTTTCTCTCCTCCTCTCTCTTTCTTGGCTCTCTCTCTCTCTCCCTTCCTCTCTCACTAAAATCAATGAACATATCCTAGGGTAAGGAATACAAAACAAAACAAAAGCAAACAAACAAAAAACCTAGCCATTACAAAACTACACAATTGCTACTTTTCAGGGAAGAAAATAACACTTACTGAGCATTTACCGAGTGCCAGAATCTTAGCACCATCATTACATTTTAATTCCATGAAATATATACTGAATAGTAAAAAAAAAAAAGAAAAAAAAAAAAAAGGCTGTGGGGTTGAACTTGAACTTCTTGGGAAATGAGCATCCTTGGGTAAGTTATTTAACTTCTGTAACCAATTTTATCATGTCCCATGTGGGGTTTGTAAAATTACCTTCTCTATAGGGTTGCTGTGAGGCTTCGAAACAATCCTATATAATAAAGATGTAATATGCAAATGGTCGTTACGCCATGAAGTGTAACGACCGACCGCATAATGACTGGATCACAGATCAGCAGGAGGGTGGGGCAGCGAGCTACAAGCGGGCAGTGGAGAGCTACAGGAGGGAGCAGGGCAGCAAGCAAGCTATGGGGGGGGCAGAGGGAGCTACAGGAGGGCAGGGCAGCAGGTGGAGAGCTTCAGGAGGGCGGCAGTGAGCTACTGGCTACAAGCGGGCAGCAGAGAGCTACAGGAGGGGGCAGGGCAGCAAGCTATGAGGGGGGGCGGGGGAAGGGGATGGGGGAAGCTACAGGAGGGTGGGGAAGTGGGCAGAGAGCTACTGGAGGGCAGCAGCGAGCTACTGGCGAGCTACTGGCGCACGGATTCATGCGCAGGGCTACTAGTGTTACATAACTAGTATGTGAGTGACGCTCAATACATAGTAATTATTACTTGTATACTCATTTGACAGATGCATTTGAAGTTCAGGGAAATGAAAGAACAAGGTAAGTGAGTTAAAGGAACTCATGTAGTTACCTGAACTCACTTGTGAGAACATCTGAGCTATAGGGGAGAAGTGTGCCCCTGGAAGGCAAAGCAGCAGCAGTGTACGGGAACCTGGCAAAGATGGGTCAAGACGGTCAATGGCGCCCCACAGGACTCCCTATCTGGTAACACCTACAGAAATTCACACTACACTTAGTGTTCAGAGTATAAAGTGAGAAATCCATGTTTGCCAAATGCCAAATAGCTTAAAAAGTAATGGCACAGAATCTACATGACTTCGGTTTAACTCTAAGAATTCAACCACTGAGAATTCCGCCGTTACAAAAAGAGAATATTAAATAATTGATAACTGGTTTCTAATATCCAAAGGACTTGCTGAGGGCCCATCTGGTCTAGCTTCCTACCAAACTCACACCTCACGCTGACTTCCTCTACCACAGCTTGGAGAGGCAGTCTCTCCAACTCTAACGGAGACTTCCACGCTGCTCCCAACCTGGAGATAAGGCATCTGAGGGAAAAAGGTGACAATGAAGAGCCTAAAACTATTCTTGGAGCCTTCCTTTGAAAACTCTCACTGCCTTCCAAGTTAATTTGTCCAACTACTCCCATTCTTCACCTTGACTAAACCTGCACACCTGGATAGATGCTGCTATGCTTTTGGTATTGTTGAATGTTCAGGAAGGATCTAGATATGTTCATGAAGCTCCTGGATATAATTTAGCATTCTGTCTGATTCCATTACACTCTACCATCTCTGGTCCTCCTTGTAGAGCAGTGGCTATGCTAGATCTTGTATTGGAAATATTTTCTTTCCTTTTGTAACTGGGTGTCTCATCAGTATAGACCTTCAGTCCATCAACCACGGGCACATCTCTACTGCCACCACCCTCATTCATTCATTCATTCATTCAGCATATATGGACTTAGCATCCACTCCATGACAGCTGGGCTAGCCTAGGGTATGCCTAGAGAACAAAGCCAACAGGATTTCTGCCCTCATGGAGCTTATAGCCACTGTAGCATCCCTTCCATCCACCAGCAGCAGCTCTGGGTTAAAAAGAAAGCTGTCAGTTTAACATGAGAGGATGAAAGAACACCCAGCAGCCAGCCAGCTGGGTCTCAGCATAAAGGTCCAGGCCTTCTCTGTAGCCTGGTGCCTGGACTCTCGCCAGGCCTGACTTCAGTGGGGGCACGTGGCCAGCACTTTCTTCTCGGTGCATATGCCCAGGGCTGCTGTCTCTCTCACCTGCTACTTGGTTCCTGGGAGGGAAAAAGCCACATGCACCTCACACCCGCCCCCCGATGGGTGTGCAAAACAAATGGAAGCTGTCTCTATGGAGCAGAAAGACCAGAAGGAGCTGGTCCAGGTCTTACAAGAAGTAGATTTTTCATTTTTAAAACCCTAGTTTCCAGAGCACACCATGGAAGAGATAATGGATCGTCCCTTGGTTCTGTCACCTCCACATTCCTATTTCCCACTGCAGGCACCTTATCACCAAGTACTGAGAGCTCCTGAAGCGCACTGGCCTGGACTTCTGTCTGCCTTTGTGTCACTAGATGGACACAGCTGAGAGCTCTAAGTGGCCACTTCCTGCGTTGCCTCAGGTCAAGGAGCAGAGGGACATCAGCGGTTACTAGGATATCCTAGTTTAGTCTAAAGAGCTCAGCAAAGGAACTCGGGATTCTAGCCCACTTCTCCCCAAACTAACTCCTTGACTTTGGGCACGTCACCTTCTCTGTCAAAAAACTATCTTGGTCTCCTGTGTCAAATTGGGACAATACCAAGGAGACTTATAAACACTTGTAAATGCTGGCTAGTGTTGCTTTCAATACATACTCTGCTGATTTTGATTGTTTAGAAGAGTTTGTCCACTTAAATTTTAATTATTTGGGATGACTGTGAAGCCCAAGTGTGATAACACGTCAAAACTCTGAGTGAAAAATACCATCCAAATGTCAGTTTATTATCGTGGTCTGCTGATTGAGTTTGTCTCTCGGAATGCACGGGCAAAAACTTAAGCTATGCCAATGGCTGATATGCACACCAACACTTCCATGCCCCATCTGTCTACACAACCACCACCACCAACACGTAAGAGAAAGGCACAGGACAGGCCGCCCAGGTTTGGACAGAGTGGGAGGAAAGGTAGATACGAGGTGGCTCCGACATCATAAGGTCTGCATACACTGGCTTTCGAAATGGTAGATACTGACACGGCCGTCAATGGGAGGTAGGAAGCAAAGGGATCGGCTTTGCTTTCTCCTTTTTCAAATAAACAGGGCAGTTGTCAAACCAGAAGTGAATGGGACCCGGGCGGCTTTAAGAGCAGTCAGCTGCATTCTGAAACAGGCAAAAATGTAAACAGAGCCTGAAACTTTAGAGCAGGACAGGCCCGACCATAGGTTTCATTATGGGAGAGTCTGTGGGCCCTGAGCCAACAAAAATGAAATGCTAGCCTGGGCCTTTAAACAGAATCGTGTAAAAGCGGAGTGCATATTTGTTTAGCGCACACACGCATACACACGCATACACACACACACACACACACACACACACACAGCACACAGACCTTTTTCTGTGCCAATACCTTTCTGAACCCTCCTGAATAAAAGCCGGAATCCTGAGAACGTGGTACAGAACCAACATTGTGTGTCTAGTTCTGGTTCTTTAGTGTGAAAGGGCTTTCCTGCTGAATATGGAGATTTCTTTATTTCTTCTTATTATTATTTTTTGGGGGGGAGGGGACCAAGTTAATGACAAAGTATGACTGCGATCATAAAATAAATGAGCCCATTCCACCCATCCCCAAATCTGAATTCTATCATATGAGCTGCCAATTGGTTTTCGAGTCCTCTCACTCTATCTGCTATTCATTTGTTTGCTATTTCAAGAACTTGAAGACCGTCATCAAAGTACATGATGCATTACAAAACTTATAATTGGAAATTAAAACATCTGACGCTTTTCTGACGGGGTAAACGTAGAGCACTCTTGCACTGAACAGAACAAGGAAACGTGAGCAACCTTGTGGCTGTTGGTATGCAAGCACAATTACCCATGCCGCAGAGTGGAATCAACACTTAACTCCCACTTTGAAAAATGCCGAGAAAATTACATCTCAATGAATGAATGAACTCAACATGTTTATGATCCTAAAAGGGGGGAAGTGAAGAGCCGGGGGGGGGGGGGGGGGGAGGGCGCCGGGAGGAGGATGGGGGTGTCCTACTCAGACTTCCTTACATGTGCAACTCTATGGGCTTTCTCTTGCTATTTCAGCCGTTTTAGAATTACGCTGCCTGGGCCCCAGATCTAATTTTCCTGCTGCAGAAGTTAAGGCACTTCCTCCACAGTTACTAAATCTGACAAATTACACCTGGGCCTACTCTAACATGAAAAAGTGTGCTCTTTGTTCCTGACCCCTTGGTCAGCCCCGAGATCAAATTCCTGCACATCGGAAAGCCCCACTCATATTCATTAAAAGCCACGGGAGACCGGCTCTGCGTTGCTGTGGAAGAGGGGACCGAGGTGCAGGCTTGCTGCTGAACCCCTAACCGCTCTGCTCAGCGCAATGTAGACTCTACTTTTTGTAGCTGGGCTGCTGATCAATTAGCACCAGGATTTTTTTCTCTAAACGGTACCTTAGTAACAAAAGAGCAGTTGAAATCAGAAAAAAAGGAAGGGGCTGGTGAGTGTTTAAATGCCAAGTCCCACGGGTGAGTTTACCAAAACTTGCTTGCACTAAAATGCTGGCTGCGCAGATCAGTAACCAAAAATACAAAAAAAAAAAAAAAAAAATGATTCAGAAATGCCACTGTCCCTCTACCCTGGCCAGAAGAGCAGTTTGTTACCACGGTGGCTAATATTGGACAGATGAGAGTGTTGTCTCCTCTTTCTAACCATACTCAGCCTTTGGAAAAGACATCACAGAGCTGAGTGATCGTAAAGAGGAAATCAGGAAGCATCTTGGGGGCAGAGAACCAACACAGGGACACAAGAAACCCACAAGCTTTCCTGTGGCGACAGCAAAGTCCTAGGGGGACCTAGCTGTCTGCAACACAGACCCTCTTCTTCTGTCCCCCGAGGAGCGGGAGAGAAACACAACAGGAGAAGTTAAGAAAAGGTGTGGCTGACCGGCGACGCCCAAAGACGACAGCGCATCCTGCCTGGTCCCTTTCTTTAAGATTCCTGGAATAACGAGATGGTGAAGGAAAATAGACAGAAGCCACAAGAAGCTGTCAAAAGGCCTCCTGAGGCAGGGGTGTCCCCAGGAAGGCATCAACTTTCATCCTCCTTCCAGGGGAGCACCTTTCTCCCTGGACAAGGCACCCCACTTACAACGTGCTCAGTGCGGGCCACTGAATTTCCCCAGACCCAACAAACCATATCCAATCCGCCTTCCTTGGGGATTAAGGAGCACCACCGTGCACTCCAATGGTAAACACACGTGAAAGGGCTGCAGTTGTCTGTTATTTTCCACATACACTTTCCGACTACATGGGTAAATCAGGAGATACTGCTTTCATCCTCCCTGATCTTTAGGAAGCTCTCATCACATGTTTATGACTTGTAATATTGCAAGCTGTAAACATGTAATGAACGTGGACTAATATTCCTTTTCTGTGGGAGACCAAGTCACATTTTTTAGATACATGAGTCATAGCTATCTTCTTGGTCAGATGGCAATTACTTTTGAGAAACCCATGACAGGATGGAAATCTTTAGTATCTAGGTTCTTATTTGGATTTCTGTTTTATAGATTAGCACCACTAGCAAATCAGCCAATCAGAGAACTTAATATTTCCTCCAAAAAAAAAAAAGTCATTGGAAGGGCATGTAAATCAAATGTAAACCTGTTCCCAAAGTTTGGGGGGTTACACTATCTAATGGGTTACTAAGCAAGCAGCCACCAATGGGAGAATCTCGGGGAAGGAAAAACCTAACTTCTGGAGCGAGAAAAGTGGTAACTTAGGTTCTAGTTGAATTCTTAATAGTGAAAGAGGTTAAAAAATTGTATGTAAGATGTTAAAATAATAAAGCATGCCCGCGAAATCCTTGCTTTGAAGATTCTGACTTTGGTGACGTCCAAGTGAGTGGCACAGGAAGAGACTAGTGCAGAACTCATTGCCCCTGTTTTTGACAAGAGAGAAGAGATTCACCTGGTCACCCAATCAGCAGAGGCTAGAACCCACCCCATCTGACTCCTAGTGCAATAGTCTTCGTATGGAGTGGACACAGGTATAAGATAGACTGCAAACACCAACCCCACTGTATCAGTAATAGCAGCTTCTCAAAGGCTTACTCAATGCCAGGAAGTCTTCTGCGTGCTGCGGATGCATTAACTCATCTGTCCTTCTAACAACCGCGTGAGGGACGTCAGGTGGCTATCTCCCACTTCAGAGGTAAGCAAACAGATGCATGGAGATGTTCAGAAACGCACCCCAGGTCCCAGAGCTGAGTAAGTGGGATATCTGGGAAAATCTGCCCTCCCTGCACAGAAATGCTCCTGGAAGCTTCCCTAAGTCAGTGTTCGGATGAACAACAGTCCTGGGAATATTAATTTTGACAAAATAGCTTCCCAGTAAGATCCAAATTCCTGAAGCCTCCAAAATACAGGGTGAGACTGAAATTTCCTTTTCACCAACCTTTGCATTTTTTGTCAAAAGACAAAGTAGAAACAATTCCTATAGATTGAGACAAATTCCACGTAAAGATCTCCTTTGCTGTAGTGAGGTGCTAGGCAGGAAGTAGTTCAAACTTTCTGGAAACCCCAACAAAATATGTATAAAACCAACCTCAGGACATTTCAGATGGCTAATGGTGCCTATTTCCTTGACTTTACCACCTTTTCCAATATTCAAATAAAATTTCTGAATAATATGAATCCAGTGCAGACATAAACTTTGTCCGAAGTTTGTACCACCACCAAAAATGAATTACCCATCATCACATCCCATATTTGAATTACTATGGTATGTTTTTATTTCTTGAGATGCTCCAAAATCTGCCCCAGGATCCAAAAATCACTCCCTCATTCATCACAGCCGTAATCTGATTTAGCTAAACCAGACACTACACAGGTCTGGATCTGCAGAGAGAGGGAGGAAGTTTGTTTGCTATCATCACTACACAACTATCAACCCAGGGATCTTGGAAAGTCCTGCATGTTCAGGAGTAGCCTTCAATCTTCTGTGCCCTTTAAAGATGTTTCTGAAATCATCTGAAGTTATTGAATAAATGACCGGACTCCACACAGAGATTCTCTGTCAGAGGTCATGCCTCAGCTACCACATAGTCAGTAAGAAGCGGCTGAAACGCTCCCTTCTCTCCTGCTGTTTACCCAGAAATGCTCAGATCAACCTCCCACTCTACCCTGAGGTCCGTTTTCAGGTTCCTGTTTAATAAGACTAGGTTCTGCTGTTTTTTCTCTTTTCCCTTTACCGCCTTCTCACATATAAAGTAATTAATTGACATATATCAAGAAAGCTGGGTATAGCCACTGCAGATAATAACCTCCGATTCCCACACCATGACCACCGCCACCCCGGCCATTCCATGTACCCCACCGTCAGACTCAAATCAGGAGCCTGCCATTCGGTATCTGTGTGATTCCTGAGCAGTTACTTAACCTTTCTGTGCCCGAGTTTTCTCATCTGCCAAATAAGAATCATAACAGTGCCTATCTCTTAAAGAAAGGTCTTTTGAATAAAGGAGAGAATAACTGTAAATAGGATTTAGAATAGTGCCTGGCATGCATAGTAAGGACTCAGTTAAGAGTTCAAAATCATTGCCAGGTTGATTTTAACACGGAAATACTTCCTGTACCCACTCACCAGTCCTTTTGGATGCCAAATAAAATAGAAAATGTCTCAACTTTCTGTGCTACAAGGACAAACCAAGCTGTTGAATGGGGTGGCCAATCTGAATGTACTCTCTTTGTCCTCTTCCAGCCTTAACCTGCAACTCCTGGGGCAAGGCTGGACTACTTCTCCAGGTTGGGTGGGTAAAAATTAATTCTTCTGCTCTATATACACATGGAACGCTTAAACATTACATAAATTATAAAAATCCAAGACTTGCTTGATATGGATCTCCTGAACTGTCCCATTTTAAAGATGAAAACACTGGCTCTGAAGGCTCAAGACCCTATAAATACTTAGCGGCAGAGCCAAGGACAGAAAAGTAGTAATTATTATCCTAAGCCAGTGGTTGGCAAACTGCGGCTCACGAGTCACATGCGGCTCTTTGGCCCCTTGAGTGTGGCTCTTCCACAAAATACCACGTGCGGGCACGCACGTACAGTGCGATTGAAACTTCGTGGCCCACGCGCAGAAGTTGGTTTTCGGCTCTCAAAAGAAATCTCAGTCATTATACTGTTGATATTTGGCTCTGTTGACTAATGAGTTTGCTGACCAATGTCCTAAGCAAACCACCAGGGACTCTTCTAAATCCACTGCAAATGTCACCTGATTTAATCTTTATCCTAATACTCTAAAGTAGGTATTATTTTCACCCCCTTAGAGATGCAGACTCTGGGGCTCAACCTCTGTGAATTAGCTTCTTCAAAACCAGACAACTGATGACTGAGAGAGCCAAGGTCAAAATATTTCTTGACTGGCCCCTAAGTATATGCCCCTGCTTCCAGTTTCCTAGATCTGTGCTGAGAACTCTAGGACTGAGCTCACAGACTGTGACTTCCTAACTGCCACTGCATCAGCTTTTGAAAAATACGGACTCCTGGGCTCCACTTCAGGAAGGAGAATCAGAGTCTCCGTGGGCAGGGCTTCAAAATCTGTATTTCATCATAGTTAGTGATTCTGATGTATTAGTAAGAGTTGAGAAACCCCAATCTAAGCAAGATATTTTATGAGTGCTTCCAGTATCAACTGAGAGGGAAATGAGTGACCGAAGGCTGATGGAATGTTCGGAGTAGCTGAATCTACACGGAGAGGAAGAATGGAGACCTTGCCCCAAATCTGTCTGTGTCCCACTGAGGCACAGGAAGCCCTACCCACATCGGCCAATCCCTGCTCCCATCGTCAGGCCCTGCTCCCATCAATCTTGCCTAAAGACATCTGCATCACAATGCAAACAATAAGCACAGCCCTCCCCAGCAGGGCCAGACTAGGTGTTCTGTTAGGAAACCAGCAAGAAGGTTTCTTTCCAGCCTCATCCTTTTCGTTTAAAGCACCTGAGTCTGCATGCACCACGCTTTCGTAGCGCTGAGCGAATCGGAGGGCAAGACCTCTAATGAACACTTACCAAGGTGCACCGTATATCCTGAATCCCTTCACTGTTACCTCCGAGTCTTGTAAGTAAATACTGTTTGTCAGGAGGGACTGAACGTTGTCAAAGTCCTCTGGTTTCAATTTAGACACAGAGGGGAAACGGTAGTAGTCCTGTTTAACGAGATCTGCCATGAATTCCTTATCAAATGTCAGTTCATGATTCCCAGCAATCACTATTTTATATTCATACGGCAGGTTTCCTGAAAGAAGAAAGAAAAAAAAAAAAAGAGCACCAATTAGCACGTTCATTTCCCATCACGAAGTACAACAGCCGAGATTGCGTGATTAGCAGCCGGTATGCCCAAATGAAATAGCTCATGCATTCCTTTATATTTCCATGGGAACCAAAATTTATGACTACTCTTTTACGCTAACAAAAATGACAATAAACGGGAAATGGGAAGCTGCTAAGAAGCTAAAAAGCTACTAAGAAGACATTAAGTTTTCTGGTTCCATTTCCCTCTTCTGCATGCTGCAGAGTCTCTGTGATGAATCCAGAAAAAAAAAACACACTTTAATCACGATCCTTAAAAGAGGTCTGGACTTGGTTTAGTCCTCAAAAAATAAGCAGACCACACTGTAAGGCATGTAGACATAGAACCGCTATGTTTTACGCCTGAAACCAATATAATACTGTATGTCAACCATACTTTAATAAAATATATATCAACCAACTATTCTTAACAACTTAGATAACTGCTAGATTTTTAACATATCCTTCATATAAAAAACGTGACACAGCCAAGCACTCCACAATTTAAACAAATGAAAGGAACGCCATAATACAATTTCATATGTAAGTTAAAGTCTTACCTTTGGACTCAGGGATAAAAAGAACATTAATAATGCCTCTCCCTCCCCCCATTAGCAGGCTAACTTTCTACCCACTAGGGATGGGAAAAGAAACTGTAAAGCTTAACCCCCTTTTAATATTTATGGGATGGAAATGGGAGTTCTCAGTGTGTGCTTTTTATGCAAAAGTTTCTCGATCGAAATGAGATAATTCTGGGAAGAAGAATGAAAGCTATAAAGGAAAACCCAAACACCAGACTTCCGCATAGATTTATAATGTTTGAATAAAGTACAGATCATACATATTAATAACTCACGGTGATGCTATAAGAACCAAAATCCAAAGGGAGATAGTGTCGGGCAGCTGTCCCCATCCTGAAATTAATGCCCTTTCTATTCGTTTTCATTACCCATGCCTCAAGCCTCACCGCTGGGCTGCTGCTACTCATTTCATTTCATTTCATTTCATTTTGAAAGAAAAAAGGGCGGGACAATGGTGCCTGTAATTCCAGCTTCCCGAGGCTCCTGGGTCCAAGGCAAAATGAATGTTCCCTGCTATTCCAGGAAGAGTGAAAGTTACCACTAGCAGGACACTGGATCCACTTGTAAAGAACTGGTTCTCACCAGCAAGCCAGAGTCAATGATTTAATTAATGAAGCTTAGTGGGGAAGAGAATGATACCATTTTGGGGGGAAGAAGGGGCAAATTCTGTCAGGGGTCCACGTGGATTTCAGCAATGCAAACTGTAGGGATTACACTGTGAAGCCCACAATCCCAGCAGCACACTGCAAACGTATCTGCCAATAGGGAAGGGATTTTTAAGATTGCTAAAATATGCTTTGCAATGCTACTAGTTTTTCTTTGGCTTTCACTTTTTAGGCGTCTAACAGTAATAAAATAGCAAACAGCATGTAGGTTAATGGGGAGACGAAAGAGAGAGATGAAGGAGTCAGAAAATAAGAGAAAGGTGGAACTGAAAACACAATAGCCAAGTATCAGTGGGTATCCTTGACTACTAGCCCAGGATACTGTGACATGCCTTTGGCCTCAGCTATTTGCAAGGTGGACAGCTCGTGGAAAATAGAAAGCTTCTCTCAAATACATGTTTATGTGAGCTTATAATCTTGCATTAGCATAATGCAATAAGGAGTGCAATGCATATTGTAAACTACCTGGATACAATGATAATATTTTGCACAATTCCTTGTGATCAAAATACAGGTAAAAGATACATAACAGGCTGCAAATTCCCAGCAGTGCACACGCTGGAAACTTGTGAGATGCCCCACAATTCTAATACCAAGGCTCTGTGACCCCACGGGCCTAACACAACACCCCCAGGTTCACCTGTGTTCCCGAGGCTGGAACGTTTTCCTGGACAGTGATCTGTTCCAAGGCAGGTCCTACCAGCGTGAATCTTTGAGCAACTGTATTTGTACAAGTCACACTGTAGCTGCCCGGTTCCTCTTTAATCATTCACGATGATGGACTCACTATAAGCCTTTTCTTTATGCACCACTGCTCTTGCAAGAGGGCTTGGCTTCTCGCTTTTTCCATTTTAGAGCTTTGGTTCAGAGATGGCAAGGGTGAGATTGGGAGGCAAGGCAAAAGGAAGTACATGTTTCCCCTTCAGACCAGTTTGAAAAAAAAAATAAAGTAAAACTGCTGCAAAGTAAATCTTCCTCAGGAAGATAGGACTCCTCCGAGTCTTTTAAATCAAATTGGGAGATGAGACATAAAGAAGTAGCCACCAAAATGAACAGCCGCAGAAACAGTGATGAAATTTACACACTGCCAACAAACTCATCTCTTCCTGAGAATCCAATAGTAGTTTCCAACTTCCATTTTCTGTCACCTATGTTATGAGATTGTCTGACATATTTTCTTTTCTTGCTGAACTGACCTTTCATCTATAATCTGCCAACCTTTATGTTTTATATGAAAAGTGTAAGCAGGGCAGCTGACAAACCTCCTGTTACTTGACAGCATTTTATTTTTTTCCAAACCAGATTAATTTGGAAGTTTCTGCAGTCAAGATCCAAACTTCTTGGTATTCAAATAGCATCAAACAAAAAGGTGCCTGCTTTTATCCATTTTATTCAGACCTGCCTGAATTAAAAACCAAGACCACATGGGAAAATTCTTGCTTTGAATGACCTAAGGGACTCAACTAAACAGTTCCATCTTTCCCAAGACATGATATATGTCCTACTTGTGATATATAAAATTACTTTAGGTGGAATGGAGATGAACTTCTGGCAAAATGTCAAATGGTTTTTTTGTATGTTTTAAAAATACATATTTGAAAAGTATAATGTAACAGTGCAAATAACATAAATTCATTTTTTATTTTTCATTTTTATACAGGGTGGGGCAAAAGTAAGTTTCAGTGGTTCATATGGAAAATAGCACAATAATTAATAAATAATAATTCAAGAATAAACTGTAATTTTGCATACTCACAACTGTAGACCTACTTTTGCCTCAGCCTACATATGATACATGAGATGATTTAAAGAAAACTATTGAATAATTGCACAGATAACTCACAAATATGGCAAATAATAGCACAGCTAATTCACAGATATGATGATGGTAGCAAGTGATGCATAATATGTGGGAAACTAGTCCATTGAGTCAGGTTGGAGCTATAGACCATGGTGAGGCCATAACCTCTTAGAAGCAGCAATTACGTCTTATTCTAATCTGTATCTTGTATTGCATCTGTTATTGTCTAGTGGTATCACATAAATAGATGCTCACTTAAAATCTAAAGGATAATGAAAGCCAGCTGGGTCCTCACTGCTGCTCTGCAGTCCTACTTGTCCCACGTTCTTGCTACTGCCTGTTACCTAAGCAGTCACCACAAAACTCTTCCAGGTTCCTCTCTACTTCCAGGCTCCTTCTGACTCCCCTCTTGGCATACAATGTGCCCGCTAACCTCAAGGTAGGCTCTCTTCACTCCCTTCTATCTCTCTGTTTGCATCATCTCATCTTTCTAATAAGTGGCCGCTTAATCCCATTCCTCAAATTCCCACTGGCACTTTCCTTTTCCAGACAGCTCTCTGATTATATTGGGTCTTTCTATTTAATCCTCCTCCTTAGTGAGTTTATGTTTCCCCACCCCAAGAAAACAGAAAACAAGCAGCCCTACACACACACACACACACACACACACACACACACACACACACACACGTGTGTGTGCCTCACCTACAGTCCTAAATCATCCCTAACTTTTGCTTCTTCTTTGAGATGCTTCCTCATTTCACTTCTATACTTCTGAAAAGAGAATTCCAGAGGCTAGCAACTGGTAGTAGGCCAAATTCAGCCAACAGGTGTAATATAGTTGGCCCTCAACTGTTTTATTTTTTTAAAAATTGAACTAATACTTAGAAATCTGGTATCTGGTTTTCTAGCTTATTTTGGAAAATTAAAAGATCAGGCAATGTTGACCTTCAGTCTGCCACAGACCTCCCCACTTTCTATTACTTCTCACATCTGGCCCATTTATCATGTTTGCATTGCCTGATGGGCGATTCTATTATCAGAATTAGCAACTTAAGAGACAAATGGTTATCAGAATTTACCCAACAAAATCTGGCTTCTGTTTCTATTCTCTTCCAAAAGCTGACCCTGGAATGTTGATAATAACCTAGTAGCCAAGCCAAGACTTTTTTCTCCATTCTCATCTCTATTGATTACGCTGCAGTGGCATTCCTGTCCCTCAAAGTATCAATTCCCTTGAATACTGATATCCCACTCTGGTTTCCTCCTCCCTCTCTGATGTTGCCCTTCCTCTCTCTTCTTCCTCAGCTCCCTTTGCATCTTGGCTGTCTCATTACTTTCTCCCTCTTCATCTTTACTTCTATGGGTATTACTTAATATTTTCTGACTATATGTCCCCCATTTCTGTTCTTTGTGATTAAGTTTTTAGACTAGTACAATTAAACCATGGAGGTGGCCTGGAGTGAAGAGTGGGGACTCCAGGCTTTGCCACGTGTCAGCTGCATAACCTGGGATGGAGTCCTTATGTTCTCTTAACATGCACTAGCAAACGTGGGTAATAACTGCATCCCCTCATAGGTTGTTTTCAAGATAAAATGAAAAAAAAAAGCTTCTAAAGCACATGCATGATATGGAGCACAAACAATCAGTGCATGTTAATTATTTTTCACTCCATTTTTTAAGTTTTGCTCTTTGCATATGACTTGTCTCCCCCTAGACTGTGAGGTCTTTGAAGGCATGAAGCGTGGCTTGTGGTTCTTTGTTTTACAAGAGGTACCCAGTTCAATACTGTCCAAATGGCAGGCACACAGCTAGTATCTGTTGAATAAGTGGAAGGAATGAATGAACCTCTCCAAGATCTGCCAGGAGCTTCCTTAGAATTCCAGGAACTTAGCTTGCCATCTGGGCTATGACAAGATTTAAACCAGGGTCATGCTGTCCCCCTGAAGTGTCCTATTCCCTGCTTACAAATCCAGTCTACCCAAATAATCTCCAACAACTATATTTAAATGCAGTTTCCTGAAATATAAGCAGGAGGAAAATAATAGTACTACCCCCAACGTTTGGTGAGCATTAAGCAAGCTACTGCATGTAATGAACCTACAATTTCTAACACTTCATAATCACTCAGTAGCTGCATTATAATAATTATTATAATGATTAACCTTCCCAGGTGCTATTCAAGAAAAATATTAGCTTACCCACATATTGGATCACAATGGCAATATTCTAAAAAAAAAAAAAAGCATCTGAAGATGGGAGTGAAAACTTGGATTTTCCCAAAGGCAATAACTGGCATGGTCCAAGGTGTTCTTGAAGTTGACAGAAGTATTGTTAAGGTCATTAAGACATCTGGATCTGAAGGTGGGTGGTCCATGAGGCCTCCACGCTATACACAGTACAAACATACCCACCTCTGTCGAGATGATTCCAATCTTGCAAAATGTATACCTGAACACACCACTTCTTCCCTCCTTCTGTTGTCCCGTCAGTCAGACATCCCGTTTAATATTTACTGAATAACGAAAAAAGCGCCAGGATCGGCTTCTCATTCACAGTGACTAGTATAACCTGGGATAGATAACATCCAGATTCCATCTCTCTCCAGTGACTACTCATTCGGAGCGTCCCTACTATCTTCATAGAATCAGATGCGTGTGCAGAGAGGAACGGAATATTCAGTAAAGTTTAAGGTCTTCAAGGTACGCACATGTCTGATAAATCCACAACAACTTTAAAGCACACATACAGCGAACTGTGTCAAGGTCAGCCTCCCTTCCTTATCAAAGTCTGGACATTTAATCTGTCACTTAACGCGGCTCCTATAAATCACGGCACATGAACCCAGAAGGAGCCGCCGGACAGTCTGATGCGGTGATTTGAAAGCTGTGCCCCAGGAGCCTTGGAGGGCTGGAGTGGGGCGACGTGAGGAAAGAGCCAAGGGCGGACGGGAGGGCCCTGCTTTCCTTTACTTTACAGTTCGGGGGGAGATTTCATTTGACGAAAGGTATCACTGGCTTAAAACTATTAAAAAGAAAAACCACTGATTTATCCAATTCCATTTTAGTGATGAAGAAACAGTGCGAGGGAGGTGCTGCCACTCGCTAAGCAGAGTCACAGGCAAGGTTGGTGGCACCAGTGGGACAAGAATAGCTCCTTTGCCTCCTGTGTTAGTTTTTCTTTCAGGTGATTTCAGATTTTTAACAACCTTATGACCAGTGGTTCCCAACGTAGGGCACACGTCACACTGGGGGGCAATTTGGTTTTTAAGGGGGGCAATTCGAGAATGAGTTATTCAAAGGGAATTTTTTGCATTTCTTATGGTTCTAGGGAGACTCACATACAGTATGTAAATATGTATTGTGACATATTTATGCATTTCAGTTCTTTATTATATGTTCTGAAATTTTATTTGCTATTTTTTCACATCATTCATATTATTTTTTTTTTTAACAATTTCTTAGTGATTTCTTCCTCAGTACTTCAACTGTCCTTTCATTCTTTTATTTTTCTCTTTCATGAATGCCATGTTCTTTGGAAGCTTGTTTAGACCAAGTTAATGGCCTTTTAGGCTTTCTCCACATGAATAGGAGTTCACTTTTTAAATAATAAGAATTATTTGTCATTGGGGGGGGGGGAGGGGAGTGGGCATCAAGATTTTAGAGATGCTTAGGCGGAGCATGGCCAAAAAAGGTTGGGAACCACTGCTCTAGACCTATCTCAAGTCCTCCTCAGATCATTCTTCCACCTACGGTTCTCTAGTTCCAAGCAGCTCTGGCCCTCTTTGTTTGTGCCATGAAATAGAACTCCCCATTTCTAGATGTTTGCCTGGCTGTGTCATGGATTTCTCCTCCAGGGGACATTGAGCCATGTCAGCCTCGCAACTATGACAACACACATCCTGGCTCATTTCAGGCATTCCCCAAATACTACTGCTGCTCTGGGTGTAATTTCTTACCCTCTAGCTCCCAGAAGAATTTGGGAGCCTACCCAAGAAGGGAAGGTCACAGAGTTGAGAAGGAGAAGGGACAAAAGGCTCCTCTGCTCAACTTTATTCAGGGTCCCAGAATTTAAACACGTATCGGCTCTATTAGGAGAACTGAGAGGAGACTATGACTGGAGAGTAGAAGTTCATGGTAATAAATCTAAATGCCTCCGGGAGCCAGAGAGGTAAAACAAAAATGTGAATTGGACGAGGTAGAAGTACTAGAGAGCAGTAAGGACCAGCGCACATGTGCATCACCATCTTAAAATAAACACGTGTAAGGATTGCTTTGGCCGAACAAAGTTTCCTTGCTAACTTGCCCCCACCCCTGACACACCACCAGTAAAAATTAATGTCCCTCAAAAATTAAGTACCACACAAGTGCAACCAATTTTCTGTTACAAATCATTATAGAATGTATCCCTCTAGAAAACTCAAGTTCAGGTCAGAGAAAAATCCAAAGTCAATTCCAGAATAGCCACTTTTCTTGGGAATCTTCTTGCCACCTGCTAGAAGTCAGCTCCTGCACCGTACTCCTCCTTCCTCATGAGTAGGGGATGGTGGGAAATAGGAGCAACCACATGACCATCCGTTTGTGGCTAATGACAGATACCACCTTTCCTATGCCCTATTTTAATGAGGCAAATGGATTGCTCTCTCCTATTTATTCTGCTAAAACCAGGAGGGAAAATAAAGGAACCCAGAGCACAACAGAAGTTCTTCGTGAAGGAGAGCATCCCAAAGCCAACACCGCTTGCTGGGTTTCCTGAGTAAAAGAAAACCTAGTTGTATAAAGGTGACACACTTCAAGATCTCCAATCCTCATGCCCACTCCCCTCCATACTCCTAAATTATAGACTTCGAAACTAAACGAAAAATAAAAATTGTTGGTGGCTTAACCCTCATGTAAAATAAAGCTCACGATGTAGCAAGAAGAAAGCAACCGAGATGACAAGACAGAAAGAGAACCTGCTATGGCTCCCAGATGCCAAACTCGCAGCGCACAGCCTTCGGGCTCCCTCTCCCTTGCCAAGGTGCAGGAAAGAAACTAACTTTCTGAGATTAAAAAGAATAAAACAGACGTACAGTCAGGTCTATCATCATAGGACTGGTTCTAACCAAAAGAGACAAACCAATCACATCTCTGAAACCTTCAGCCTGCATGGGGCAGTGCCAGGGGCCTGTTTCAAAACACAGTGTCCTTATGCCAATATTATAAAGGGACCTTGTTATACCCCCGAGGTGGATGAAAGAAGGCAATGTCGTCTTCAAATGATTATGCCTTTAATATCGTGACTCTAGCAGAGAGGGAGGATGTTCAAACCCTTAAAGTCTCTCTATTCCACTGAGGACTGAATAAGAATAACTTGGGCTTGAAAACTAGCCAAGCAGAAAATTTTGCAGGAGTAAGAAAGGAATAAAAAATACCAATGCTTTGAGGAGAAGAACTCCGAGGCTGTGGAACGGGCTAGGAGATAGGTCATCTAAACCCCATCACTAATATAAGAGAAGGGCTGAGTACAGAGAGATAGGGAGAGGGCTCTCTTCGGCTGTAACTGGGCAGAGCCCACCTTTCCCTGCTAACACCTAGGAAAATGCTTGGCACTCAGTTGGTGCCCACTGCCTACCCGTCAAGTGAATGAATGAACCTCCAGCAACCCCTCTCGGCTCCACGGTTTGCACTCACTTGCCTGGGCTGCAAAGCCACCAGAAACATTCAATCAGGGTCACGCTGTCTCTGACCTTAGTCTGTCCCCCGTCAGGCTCCATTAATGTTCACAAGTCCTGACAGCTCTAACGTTAATACTCACACTTGCTGATGGAGCCACACAGCAGGTTCAGACTGCTACCTTCTCCTCTGAAACTCATGCATTAGGGTTTCTTCCATGCTTGCAATGGGAAACCAAGTCTAAGAAATATTAAACACAGAAAACTATATTACAATGATGTCAGGACTGGCCAGAAACCCAGGAGAAAGCGAGGAATGCCGAGTGAGAGCCCAGTGGTCTGCGGCAGGAATCAGGGCTGGGGTAAGAAGCCACAGCTGAAACTCTCCCTCCTCTTCTTCAGCCTTCAATGAGAAAAGAATCCCAAGGCACCAAGAGAAGTTATAAGCCTCAACCTATACAAAGGAGACAAAACTCCACCCCCTACTGAGGAAAGCAGACCCGCTCTGGACCTGAAAAGTCACCAGTATATGGCACCCAGGACAGGTAACATAATGTAGGAGTATAAACCATGAGAGGACAGGACATACAAGTACACATAACTATGTATTAGGGACCTGCAAACAGCTCAGAAATTTCATTCTTGCTCAGCAGCAACTGGTTCGCATGCATTCCTGTCTCAACCATAACTGTATCCAACAAGACTCTTTGTGATTTAAACACACACACACACACACACACACACACATTACAGAAACACTCATTCACATTCATATATTTTAAAAGACAACCATAACATAGTAAAAATGAACGACATCCTCTTCATTTCCCAAATGAGTATCTCTAAGTTGCCACCCAGGCCAGCATGGCGTGTTCTACAATGTGAAGCTGTGGTGGTAACTGTTACCGGCAGCGTGGCTCCAATTAAACTTGAGTATTAGGATCTGGCTGGACAACTGGAACCATAGGTGGTCTCTTCACTATTTTTTGTTTATCCAACCTCCTCCTTACAAATGAAAGCCCTGTCTTGTTGGGACAGATTTATATCCCATACAACAAATTCGATCTGAACACACTAAACTGGATCCAACTTAGGGTTCCACTGGAGAGTCACAAGAAAAATTCGGTTAAGACTCTGTCAAGACTCCTCCCGACCAGCTGTGTGCATGTTTAGATATCACTCAAACGTATTGGAATGTAGGGACAGATGGCATGATGAAAAGATCAGAGGTTTGGGGGTCAGACAGATTTAGGACCAAATGTCTGATTCACTCACTTCTTACATATGAAACTCAAACTTAAAACATGTTATTTTACTTTCCCTTTACCAGAAAAAGTGAGGATAATTGTACAACCTACATTACACAGTGGATATGCAAATTGAGAAAGATCGATAAAGGACCTAACCCTACCCTGGCACAAACAGGGTGATTGTTATTATTATGATTTTGATCTTGTCCTCTGTTTCGCATTGTAACTTCAGTCAGGATAAGGGGTCCATCTCCTACTTCCTACCACCTTAAAGGAGTATTCAATGAGTATCTTTAACAAACTGGTAGTATTAACTGACAAAGTCTATGGTGAGCTGAAGAATAGTATGTTGTTTTTTTCACCATAAAGCCTTTAAAAAGTCACGAAGAAAAGGGGTTCCTTCCAGCAATAATTATAAAAACAAGTGCCAATTATTCTACTGAATAATTAGAGGAACAAATGCAAATCCTATGTGTTTGCATTGTAAACCATTAAGTATGGTGAAAATAAAATTAAATAAAAATAACACGGGTATCAAGGCCATATTCTGTAAAGGAAAGTAATGATTTTGAGGCTTTTTAGATTCCCTCCCCACCTTAACCCTGTGGAGAGTAATAAAAAAAAATCTTTCCATACTACGTAGTATTATTTTTGCATGCTGAAACAATGCCTGGGCAAATGAATGCAGGACATCGGTGTGCCGTGATTCCAAGGGGCTGGTCCACAGAAGCCAGAGCAGAGGGTTGACAATGGAAATAAAATCTCTGCCTTAACAGTGCCACTGGGGCTAGATGAAAATGGTCTTCCAGAACTTGATTAAAACTAAATTGAAAAAGAACATATTTGGCTAATATTACATTAGACTAAAATATAGAAATGAACCCTAATACTCTTGAAATCTAATAAGAAAGAGCCATCTCAATTTCCAAACTTTCAAAAGCATATTCTTTAAATGCATCACAGATCAATTTACATGGTACTTTTGCCAATAAGCAAAACCAAATCCCAGGTTCCAATTGGCTTATATTGGAAAGTGTGAGAGCAAATGCTAGAAAATGCAATTACTGCAAACAAACTCCATTTTCTCTCCTCTGAAGGGAATTTCAGAGAATATTTTATTGCCATCAAATAATATTTCTAAAGGCATCAATACACAATTCTATTTTCTCTTCAGAGTCCCTACTCACTGTATAATCTAATCCACTCTACAGAAGATCTTGAAATTTAGAGAGGAGCCTACGAAAGGGGATATTACCTTGCACACACATCCTATGTCAATTTTAATAATTTGCACTCTGGACAGAAAGCTGCATACAGCAAAATTTAGGGCCCAATAAAATTGACTTCTCCTATTTTATAACTCAAAATTTTAATGAAGCATTTCAAGAATAAAATTTTAAAAGAAATCTCTCAGGGAAGGTTATTTTGATCAATAGTGACAGCAATGAGATGGAGGGAATGGAGACCACATTCATTTCCTCTTCCATTTCTGCTTCTCCTCCACCCCTCAACTGGAAAAATTTTCTAATAAAAACTCCAGATAATCAGAAGCTACACAGAAGACTTCCTGGGGAGTGCGGAATCATGAAGTCTCCTACTGGTAAGGTTTCTGTTTCACGGAAACACCAGTTCCAACAGTCTGATCTCTTTCCTTCGGAATATCTTGTGGCCTAAATGCCACCAGCCTCCCCTCTAGGAAGAAGGAGCTTAAAGGATGCTGCAGGAGAATTTCTCAGGAGGACAGGACTTCTGCAAAGTCCATCATGGCATCGGGGGCCCAAGGTCTCTTTCACGTTCCACATTTTTAAAAATATATATATTTTATTGATTTTTTACAGAGAGAAAGAGAGAGAGATAGAGAGTTAGAAACATCGCTGAGAGAGAAACATCGATCAGCTGCCTCCTGCACACCCCCCACTGGGGATGTGCCCGCAACCAAGGTACATGCCCTTGACCGGAATCGAACCAGGGACCTTTCAGTCCGCAGGCCGACGCTCTATCCACTGAGCCAAACCGGTTTCGGCACGTTCCACATATTTATTCCTCACCCATATGTTATGATCTGAATGTCTGTGTCCCCCTAAAATTCATAGGTTGAAATCCTAATCCTCAAAATGATGGTATTTGGAGGTGGGACCTTGGGAACTGATTAGGTCTTGAGGGTGGAAGCTCCCATAAATGGGATTAATATCCTTATAAAAGAGCCTCCTAGCCCCTTCCACCATATAAAGGCACAGTGACAAGGTGGTATCTACGAACCAAAAAGAGGGCTCTCACCAGAACAGGACCAAGCTGGTGTCCTGATTCTGGACTTCCCGGCCTCAAGAACTGTGAGAAAATAAACTCCTGTTGTTTAACTCACCCAATCTGTAGTATTTTGTTGTGGCAGCTCAAGCAAACAAATATACCTTCCTATAAAGTACACTTTGTTTAACCTATTTTACACACTGAAGCTGAGGTAATCTTATATATGTTTTTTGCTTCAAATATTTTTTTATTGATTTCAGAGAGGAAGGGGGAGGGAGAGAGAGATAGAAACATCAGTGATGAGAGAGAATCACTGATCGGCTGCCTCCTGCACGTCCCACACTGGGATCGTGCCCTGACCGGGAATTGAATAGTGACATCCTGGTTCACAGGTCAATACTCAACCATTGAGCCATGCTAGCGGGACTGAGGTAATCTTATAATACAGATCTCATCATGCATATTCCCTCCACACACTTACACACTCGGCAACTTTAAAATCTTCCTAAATTCCCTATTTTTGCCTACAGACAAAAGACCACACTCCCTGCATGGTGTGTGCAACTTGTGGGATCTGGCCCCCATCAGCCACCTCCAATCATATCTTGGGTGGCTCTGAGCATGCCAAGTACTTGCAGTCCACAGAATGAGCATTTGTCTACAGGGCTCTCTCTCCCACTTGACTAAGACCTCAGGAGGGTCAGACTCTATCCCATTCATCTTTGCATTCTCAGCAGGCTTTAATAATTATTTATCAAATGAATTAATAATTAAGAAATAATTTTATCCTGGCTAAGAATCATGTGATATGAGTAGCTGTATTTGGATTCCAGATGGCCTTAAAGTGTTACAAATCCTATTTTTATTTATCCTAGGATGGCACCAATTATATATCCATTGCAAGGTCTACTATTAATTTGCAATGGAGAAACTAAATCTGATTTTTAAAATCTGTTATAAAAGGGCTTTTTGGGAGGGGAAGGCAGATGGAGGAAAAAATATTGGCTTGCAATAGTAAAAACTCAATTTTGTTGAAGGAGTGAACAAATGAATAAATAAATGAATGAACGAACTATAGGCATCACACAAATAATGTTTCGATTTCAAAAGAGAAGGGAATTACTGCTGTTGCATGGGTTAACATTACTCATTTAAAGATTTTTGCAGCCTTTGTTCCCAGGATTGGGTAGTTCAGAGGAGATAATCAATAGCGGAGTTAATGGAATAGCCATTCATTATTTGAGTAAGTTGCCTGTATTTCTTCTTTGTTGTATCCCTTCATCTGAAAGTTTTCACCCCTAGGCCTCTCAGGCAAATCACTGCTGTTTTGACAGCTGGCTTTGCAGAGGCCACTCTTTACAAATGAGCCTCCTGCCCTGGCCAAACAGGTCATGTGTGTGCATCTTCTCAGGCCCCCAGTCACTGGGTCAGCTGAAAGAATCCACTTGAACATACTTGCAGGGCCAGCTCTTCCCTTTTGCTTCCAACAGAAAAAAATCAAGAGGCCTTTGACATCTTATTCTAATTCCAGGCTCGCTGATATTCCAACGCTAGAGAGTCCTCAGAGATCAGAATCATGCCTTCCATGAAATGGAAAACTACCATCCAGCAAGGCTACAGGACTCCTCTAGGTCATCCAATGAGTTAGCTGCAACATGGAACTCCTTTACCATGCCATGCAGTTACACAGCCAGAGTTTTTGAGTCAAAGAGTGTTGAAATTATTTTCTTTATAGATCAGGAAACTGAGGTTCAGGGAAATGGAGAGCCTTTTCTAAAGACCATGCCCACAAGCATGAATCCTGACTCCTAAAACCCATCTGCCACTACCTGCAAGTCCTGTCCAATAACCCACAGGACATATGGCCATTCATTTCTTCTTATCTCACAACACTCAGGACTGCTCATGTTCATGGTTGGGATACTCATTCTGTTCTATTTTTAAACCTCTGCTATTATAGTTGAAGACCATTTTCTTTCATTTGACCCATGGACAAAGCATCTGTTTTGCAACCTTAACTGTGAGCTTAGAGTAACTTAGGATACCAGAAATGACCTCTCTGGATCCAGCCACTGTCCTCCCAAACGCTCTCATCTCTGACAGTATTATTGAGGCACTTTTGATGAAATTCAATGGTAAAAATCTTCCATAAGGTGAACATCCCAATTGTTACTTATTTTTGTCCATCAGTAACTAAGAGGCTATGTTTGCTTATTCTCGGCCAATGTGGCACCCCTTTTCATGTCAAATATCTAGGTGGTTTCTCAAGGTTCTGTAAAAAAAAGGTTTTCTTGCCGAAACCGGTTTGGCTCAATGGATAGAGCGTCGGCCTGCGGACTGGGGGGTCCCGGGTTCGATTCCGGTCAGGGGCATGTGCCTTGGTTGCGGGCGCATCCCCAGTGGGGGGTGTGCAGGAGGCGGCTGGTCGATGTTTCTCTCTCATCGATGTTTCTGACTCTCTATCCCTCTCTCTTCCTCACTGTAATAAATCAATAAAATATATTAAAAAAAAAAAAAAAAAAAGGTTTTCTAGACTATATCTTCTTACAATACATAGGTTCATCTCAACCACAGTATTTCATTTCCATTTGTCTCTGAAACACTACCAGCATTTTTCACGAAGATCATTTTTTTTTTTTTTTTTTTAATACATTTTATTGTTTTTCTACAGAGAGAAAGAGAGAGGGATAGAGAGTTAGAAACATTGATCAGCTGCCTCTTGCACACCCCCTACTGGGGATGTGCCCGCAACCAAGGTACATGCCCTTGACTGGAATCGAACCTGGGACCCTTGAGTTCGCAGGCCGACGCTCTATCCACTGAGCCAAACCGGTTTCGGCACGAAGATCATTCTTCTTCCCATGGGAGGTTAGGCCAGTATCATTGATTCTTAAGTGCTAAAAATGCAGGTCAAACATTTTGAAAAAATAAAAAACTATTTTTAAAAAGTTTTTAAATGAATTCCTTTGCGGTGTTTTGGCTAGAAACTGGAGATTAGATACATTAGTAGGAAAAAGAAGCACAGTGTATTTTTGCAGGGTCTAACATAATAATTCACAACTGAGAACTCCAACCACTACTATTCAAACTCATTCAAAGCTTGTGAAGTTGATTCCTTACTAGGAAGATCTGGCCAGATTTCAATGCTTTGGGTTAAACTGTTCTTACTTTTTAACTCTGTCATGTGGCATTTCACTTTCAACTCCACATTCTCAGATTCACCCACGTTGTGGTTTCCTTTTCCTGTTGGGCTCATTTTGAAGTTCTGCAAAGTCAAGTCAAAACCTCATTTTCTAATCCAGCAACCTTGGGGAAACTAAATCTTATTAGGTTCCATGAAATCTCATTAGATCCCTGACCCTTTCGAAAGTCAGGATGAGATCTGATAATGAAATGGGGTTCCAGAATGCCCATGAAATGATCACAGTCTTTCTACAACATTCAACAGCTATTCCCTGGGGATCTTGGGTGGGACAGGTAGTGTGTTGGGTGCTGGCTGGGAAGGTAATGAATGAACAAAATAGAAAAGGGTGTCTGCCCTTGGGGAGCTTACACTCAGCTGAGAGCAACAGAAAAAGAAGTACTTACTAACAAAGCTCAGATTATGATCATTGCTAGGCAGGGAATTAGCAGCTGCAAATGAAAGAGAGTAACAGAAGACATCTGATCAACGGAGGTAAGTGTCTTCGAGGGGGATCAGTCAACATTTACAATCTTGTCCAAGATTTTAGCAACAATCAGTTCAGATATGCAAGAAACAGACGCCCCTGATCATGTGTGACATAATGGAAGGAGGCAGGGAGCATGCACACACACACCCCAGAGATGTTTACAACAGTATTCAAGAGAAGGAGGAATATGATAGAGCAGCGATTTTCAACCGATGTGCCTCAAGAATTTTTAAAACACGCAATATCTGACTATTTAGTTAGGGGTACTGACCTCTTTTCCTTTAGGTTGTCAAATTAAAAAATGACAATAGGCAACACAACAATAGCTGTCAATGTGAATGAATCAAAATTATGCCAATTATGCCAATTTTTTTTTTGTCTGATTGGCAAAAAAATATATTTTTGGGTGTGTGGCAGAATTTTAGTAATTAGTCTGTGTGTGTCATGAGATGAAAAAGGTTGAAAACTCGCTGCTGTGAGCAAAAGAGAAAAGTGACATTTTTCAAGAGGAAAATAGGAAACAGGTAATAAGCATCTTAAAGTGCTACCCAAGGCTGTCTGAGTCCCCAGCCAAGCCATGCCACTGTACTTGTCCCTGAATTGCAGCAAGTCATATCACATGGACTCCATTCTAGGAAAACAGTAGGCTACTCGCTCCAAAGTTCAATGCAAAGATATTTCATTACCAGACTCATAAAGCAGACACTGTGGGTGGTCTACTCCAACCCTCACCCCAGCTTTCCTCGACAGCAGAGCCCCTAATTTCATCCATATATTCATTCCTGGGAAGCCATGTGCCCAAGAAAGGTGTGCCTATGCTTACACCCAGGGGGGTGGATCTTGATGAATTCTATTTCCCTTGTCAGTGCCTGGTTTAAAGAGGTGCATGTCACCCAATCCTAGCCAATGAGACATGAGGGGAAGTCTGCTGAAGGTCTCCCGGGAAATGGTCACCACCTCTACAAACAGACAATATAATAAAGGAATGGTCCTCTCTTTCCACTGAATATTGTCATGTCTTCATAACAAGCCCGGAATTTCAACAGTCACACTCCAACCTCAGGGGCAAGGTTAACATGTGAGAACAGGAGAAAGAAATACCAAATACCCTGGTTCCTGAAAATCATCACTGGGTCCCTGAATTACAGGACCCTAAAAAAATGATTTACTCCTCCCAGCTTCTTATTATCTGAGATACTAAATCCCTTGTTATTTAAGCCATTTTGTTTCTTCGAGCCAAAAGCCTCCTTACTGATTTAACACACTGTGTTTGCACTTCCACATGCTTAATTAATACCATAATGTCTTTCCCAAACAATGCTACTGGTATACCCCCTACTCCTCCTGACAACAGCCTCGTAAGAGATCCTGAATCGTGATTTCTACCTCCGGCAGGGACACTCAGAGTCCCTGTAAACAAAATAAATGATGATGACAATTAGGAGGATTAGAACAGATTCAAGTAATACTTACCCTCTATTGGGCAACTGCCCTAAAAAAAATGTATATAATCCACTTAATCCTTACAACAGCCCTATGAACTAAGAACTATCATCTGCTTTTACAGATGAGGTAAATGAGGTACACAGAAGTCAGGATGAAAAAGAACAGCTTTGCTAAGGGTGATGAGAGCATGCAGACTATATCCCTGAACTTGACAACTGACACCATCGTAAGCCAGAACAGGGCAGTGAATTGGCAGGAGAGCCACAGAAGAGTTCAATAAAGTTCCAATTATTTGCACGCACCAGTAGAGAACCTAATTCAATAGGTCTGAGCTAGATTCCAGGAATCTGAAGTTTGAACCAACTGCCTGGTGTTAAGCAGTCATGTTGAGGAGATAGGAACTTGAAACTAGAGAAAACTGAGTGCCCAAGATTTGTGGGACATAATAAGGTAAACTGAGCTGATCCATTAACTCCATCAGATTGGTTCAATAACCTTAATTCTTTATAGCTTGGGATTTAGTGAACTTGTTTCCTAAATCCTATAGGATACAAAGAGTTCTGTGCGTTTTCTTGTCTTCCTGACAGTCTGATTCACATACTAGCCTCAACCTGCTTCCAAGATATGCCAAGAACGTCCCGCAACAGCCTACAATGGGAAGAAAACTTAAAACTCCCACCACGCCTAGGTCACAGTCGTTTTGGGAACTTTCTAATACAGACACATGAAAGTGTGGATTGGCCAGAAAGAGTTAAAATAAAGCAGGTGGATGTGGTCACTATGGCAGTTTTCTGTCTACCAGAGTCACAGAGCATGAGTGCGACCAAAGACAATGACGCTAAACTGACCTGCAAATGCATGGCACCTGAGCAACCACCTATGGCCCCACGCTACGATGTGGCAGTCACTGCCAATCAATCATAACATCTCTCCCACTGAGTCTGGATGTGCCAGGAAAATCCTTCTTAACAAAATGCTTCTGGGCCGAAACTCTCACGAATAGAAGAAAGAGAAGCAAAAGAAAAATATTGTGTGCTCATTTTCCAGATACTCTTCTGGTGTATCCAAGTGTTATTATTACTATTTCTCTAGCTCCTCATGTTCATAAAGGGCACCTGGATAAATGTTTGTTGAATTTAATTTGTTGTTGTTTTTTCCCCACTACTTTGGCCAAAGGATTCAGCATTTCCCTAACAGGAATATTAAACTCAGCATAGGCCATGAAGTCCTGGAACCAAAACAGTTAATTAATTAGCAAGTCACCAAGACTTAGCAAGAAGCAGGAGACACGGCTTAGGAAGCTGCCCATTTTTTTCTTTTTTTGTAATAAAGAAAATAAAGACAGTAATTCCGAGAACGTTTATTAACCCCCCAGTATGGGTAACTGCCATCAGCTGTGGGTCTGTTAGTCTTGCATTAACATAAGCTACTGGATCTTGGTTTTCAATGGCATAGTAAATGCCCATGATACTGCCGATAAGTGCTAACGCTGAGTTTTGGAAACCAAGCCGTGTCTAGCAAATGCTTTTAAAGGAATTTCACTCTCAATGGTTACTTGCCCAGGAGAAATTCATTTTATGCTAAAAAAAAAAAAAATAGCAAGAAAGCAAACAAGGAGGCATTCAATTGAGCAAGCGTTTTCTTAACTCATTTTAAGATAATCTCTTGCATTCATCAACAATTTCTCCAGTGGGCAGAACCATAGAAAAACACTTCGTATGGTTTGGCTGTATGCTTCGTTCTATATTGGTGGACAACCTAAAATAATGGAATGGTGATAAAACAAAAAAAGAAAGGCTTTATAACAGTCAGGGCACGCCGACCAATTTTAAATTGAATTACACAGCCTGCTAATCTTTATGATGGGATACAATTTCTTTCAACATTATGCATTATACTAAAATTTGCAGCATTTTCCCCTTCCCACTTCTTGAGCTGAGAGCCACCCCCACACACCTCCCCAGTGATAAAGCTTCTCTTGGACCCCAAAAGCATTGTTCCTGCTGCCTGCGAAGGCAGGGCACAGCTTGTGCAAGATTTCATTTTTATAGCTATTGTTAGTCCGTGTGCATCTGTATTTCACACCAGGGTATACACACAGTGTTATGAACACTGGGCATATTTTCCTAAGACACATTTCTAAAGAGGATAGATTCAAACACACACATATGGTAAAAGAGGTTTTTAAAGCCAACAATATTGAGGAGCTTGTTACATGTTAAAAACAAATGTGCAGAACACTGCAGGCCACATATCTGATGAAGCCAGTGCTCTTCAGAAATTCTGAACTACCCAGGGTTAGAATGGAAGGGACTGCACTGACGCAGGAGCCTGTCTATTTGGATCGTGTTTTTGCTCTTTTGATGTGTTTTTCTTACTCTTGGAGTGGAGAGGGGGCAGAGCTTATTCTGTAGGCATGGGCAAGCTCAGGCGTCACCCCTCTAACCCTGATAAGGAGAAGGAAGAACTGTCTTGACAAGTTCTGATCCTTCTTCCCCCTGCCGTGGGAAAGGGAACTTCCAAATTCACCTTAGTAATATTTCTAGGACATGTGACCTTTCTTAGAACTTAAGCTCCTTCCCTTTATCTTAGAATATGGAATCTTACTGTGTGATGCATTGGGCTTATCGATATATATAAAAGCCTAAGCGACGGGCTGACCGGCCAACCAGCCGGTACCTATGATACGCCATGACCACCAGGGGGCAGATGCTCTGACTGGTAGCTATGATGTTCACTGACCACCAGGGGGCAGACGCTCAAGGCAGCAGCTGCTGAGCTGCAGTGATTTGGCAGCTGAGTTCATTCTCGGGTGATACACCCAGAATCAGAGAGGAGGGAGTCTGATTCCAGGGTGTGTCACCCAAGAACCACCCTCTCGCAAAACGGGACCTCTTGGGGGATGTCGGCGAGGCGGTTTCCCCCTGATTCCCACAGGCCAGGCTGAGGGACCCCACCAGTACATGAATCCGTGCACCGGGCCTCTAGTTTATAATACAAATAAAAGACATACCTGTATACATTGCCTTGTGAACAATTTCATGTTCCCTATCATGGAGCTATACCTATGTCTTCTTTAAACATGTGCAAGGCAGGCAAAGAGACCATACCCTATATAATAAAGGGGTAATATGCAAATTGACCCTCATGCCCTCGCAAAAGATGGCCACCCCCTGTGATCAAACATGGCCTCCACCATGTGGTCAAAGAAGGCCACCACAGCTGGCCAGCAGGGGAGGGCAGTTAGGGGCAACAAGGCCAGCAGGGGAGGGAAGTTGGGGGCGACCAGGCCTGCAGAATAGGGCAGTTGGGGGCAACCAGGCCTGCAGAGGAGGGCAGTTGGGGGTGACCAGGCCTGCAAGGGAGGGCAGTTGAGGGCAATCGAGCTGGCAGGGGAGCAGTTAGGCATCAATCAGGCTGACAGGGGAGTGGTTAGGGGGTGATCAGGCTGGCAGGCAGGCGAGCAGTTGGGAGCCAGCAGTCCCGGATTGGAGAGGGTTCAGACTGGTCTGAGGGACAACCCTCCGCACCTCAGTGCACGAATTTCGTGCACCAGGCCTCTAGTATAAGGATAAAAAATTAGGTCTTATTATGAGAGCATATGGCAAATGATGAGCTACAGAACAACTACCAGAAACCACACATAGTTTCTGGTTTAGATCTTTCTAGAAATTCTAGACACTCTATGAACTGACACTCTCCAGTCCCTGAGACACATATCGACTGCTGCTCACAGCACACAGCACATGACTAATGGCAGTCATGACTGGCCCTGGTGACACCAATGCACACCGGCTCCCATGTACAGCATCCCTAAAACACTTGCATTTATCTCCAAACTAGTTTATGCCAGCTGGGCTTTTTACCATAATCACCTAATGGCATTGTGTATTACTTAAAATGACGACATAGGAACATTAAAAGAGTGTATAAATTTGCTGTTGGCTAGGGAGTAATCGACACCACTTTAAAAAGAAAGGGGGAATGAATCATAGAAATCTAGAAATATTCTGCACTCAGAGTGTTTCACAAGCATCTTTCCATTCTGACTCACCAATACATAAACTAAAATGGAAGTGTGACAAATATGGTGAATTTTTGATAAAGATGATAAATTATGTGTGATTTTCCCAAGAAAGACAGTGCTGATCTCCAATCACTGTGAACAAAGAACGGGCTTCGGCACGACTTCAGAAGACTGGCCAAAACATGCGCATCTATATGCTTCAAGTTACAATAAAAATGTCCAGCTACATGTTTATCATATTACTAGAGGCCCAGTGCATGAAATTCATGCATGGGTGGGGGGTGGGGGTGTCCCTCAGCCCAGCCTGCACCCTCTCCAATCTGGGACTTATCAAGGAATGTCCAACTGCCCGTTTAGGCCCGATCCCGGTAGGATCGGGCCTAAACGGGAAGTCGGACAACCCTCTCACAATCCAGGACTGCTGGCTCCCAACTGCTCGCCTGCCTGCCTTCCTGATTGCCCCTAACTGCTTCTGCCTGCCAGCCTGATCACCCCCTAACCACTCTCCCTGCCAGCCTGATTGATGCCTAACAGCTCCCCTGACAGCCCTATTGCCCCTAACTGCCCTCCTCTGCAGGCCTGGTCCCCCCCCTACTGCTCTCAACTGCAGGTCTGGGTCCCCCACAACTGCCCTTCCCTATAGGCCTGGTCGTCCCCAACTTTCCTCCTCTGCCGGCCTGGTCACCCCTAATTGCCCTCCCATGCAGGCTTGATCGCCCCCAACTGACCTCCCTTGCAGGCCTGGTCCCTCCCCTGCTGGCCATCTTGTGATGGCCATCTTGTGTCCACATGGGGGCAGCCATCTTGTGTGTTGGAGTGATGGTCAATTTGCATATTACTCTTTTATTAGCTAGGATAGAGGCCTGGTGCACAGGTAGGGGCCGGCTGGTATGCCCTGAAGGGTGTCCCGGATCAGGGTGGCGGTTCCCTTGGGGTGTGGGATGGCCTGGGTGAGGGGCCTGTGGTGGTTTGCAGGCTGGCCATGCCCCCAGTGACCCAAGCAGAGGCCCTGGTATCTGGGATTTATTTATCTTCTATAATTGAAACTTTGTAGCCTTGAGTGGAGGCTAGGGCAGGCCAGGGCAGGCGGAAAGCTTGGCTTCCTCTATTACCGGGGAAACCCAAGCCTCCTGCTCGCTCAGCAGGCCACAGCCATTTTTTGGGATTTATTTATCTTTTATAATTGAAACTTTGTAGCCTTGAGTGGAGTCCACAGCTGGCCAGGGTGTGTGAGAAGCTTGGCTTCCTCCATTGCCTGGGGAAACCCAAGCCTCCTGCTCGCTCCGTGGCCGCAGCCAGCTTGGTTGGGTTAATTTGCATACTCGCTCCTGATTGGCTGGTGGGTGTGGCTTGTGGGTGTAGCGGAGGTAAGTCAATTTGCATATTACTCTTTCATTAGATAGGATGGGTTCCTGCTTTGACTAACTTTCTATTAACTACCCTTTCCAGTCCCTGTGACAGGGTAAGGGAGCTTTGGCTAGAGAAGGAGCTGTGTGTGCACCTGCTATAGTTGTGAAGATGGAAATTATTCCCGGTGCCACCTCTAACCCCAAGACTTTATCTAGAACAAGCATCCAGCCCTGCCAGCGTGACTCACTGGTGGAGCATTGACCTAAGAACCAGGAGGTCACAGTTTGATTCCAAGTTGGGGCACATGCCCAAGTTATGGGCTCGATTCCCACTGTGGTGTGTGCAGGAGGCAGCCAATCAATTATTCTCCTTCATCATTGATGTTTCTATCTTCCTCTCCCTTCCTCACTCTGAAATCAATATAAATATATATTGTACACACATATATATATACACATGCATATATATATATATATATATATATATATATATATATATGAACAAGCATCCAGCTCTACCTGCACTACAAGAGATGTATGTGTAGTTTTATTTCTCCCTGTTTTCATAGAAGAATACTAAGTTTTCTCACTTTCACAGTGCTAAGTACACAAGAGTAAAGATTTATTTGTCAACTCATACGTAAGTCATTTTTAGGCTTTGTGGTTATATTGCTTTCTGAATCCAGGCTTTCTATAAGTTTCCATGAAATGAAGAATATGAAAATATCAGTTTAGTTTCCTAAATCCCCACAAACCTTAAATTGCAGCTAACTAATATAGCATTCCTACCAGTAGCACCATTCCTACAATGACCACTCTCACCACCATCACCACCACACCACTATGGCTATTACTGTATGTTCTTGTGTGATTAAGTAACTCCAAATTCAGGTGATGGATGCATATGGCTTTGCTATACCGTCGGAACTGACTCACCAATGACTGTGTCATAGGACATAATTGAAAGTCAGTGAGTAAAGAACTACACAACCGTGTCCTCAACACTTTACAGAGAAATCAAAGCTCGGAGGTTGTATATTTTATAGTCCAGCTATCTGTCCTCACAGGCCAGTTTAGTCTCTTCAAAATGAAAAGAAAGTTTACTTCCCAACCTTATTTTCAGACAAAAGAGAAAAATACAAACTAGAGGATAAGTGAGATTTAATTTACCAAAATGACAGGGAGAAGGGAGACAACACAGTTTAATTGTACAACTTTACCCTGAAATTAGATGGGGGTGGAAATGTGCTATTTCTTTCCTGCTCCTGAAATTTCAACAGAATTTAAGAAACACGGGGGAAGAAAGTTTATTTCAGTTTCACAGTGCACACAAAACTTGCTACAATAACCTCTAAATCTGGTAGATCAATAATGCATGTTATAGTTAGCTGCTTAATTATTCATTCTGAATGTACCAAATAGGGTTTTAAAACAAATTCCAGATGTGAAAAGAGCTAGGCAATGTAATCAAAAACTAAAAGTCATTTTCCCCCCAGAACATCATAAAAATCTCTAATTCTCAAAATTAGGAAGATATTTTGATAAAAACTTTACATATATATTTAAAATTATGTATTCTATGGACTGTTACAAATGCTAAATAAAATGCTCTAATATCAAAAGGTCACAAAAGTGGTAGAATAAGAACAGTAACCAAAGATATGCAATAAGAAGTAAAAAGGAAAAAAAAAAGTTAAATGGGGACAAATAAAAATAGAAGACTAATTAAAGGTTGCGGTATAGGTTGCAAAGGTTGTTTATTATCCAAGAGTGTGAGTGGGAGCTGAATGCCATTCAACAAGCATGTACTGCCTGGTCTAGGGGACACCTCTTCAGACTTTGTACAAAAGCACCTCATGGGCCAGCTGCAACCCTGATCAGGAATAACATATTGGAAAAACTAAACATTTTTTAAATGAAAATGCACAACGACTCCAATTTCCTCCCCCCACAAAAAAAGCCAAGAATAAACAAAACCAAATATAGGGATCTAACTGTGAGTTTTGCAATGAACCCGCCCCCCACCCCTTTTAGGCTAAATTATGAATGCCCACTAACCAACTATCTATGTAACAGCCAGAAGGCCTTCAGTCCACAGCTCTGGAATGTGCCTTCACATTGCCACAAGGACAAACTCGGCCAGGCCAGACACACGCAGAGAATCTGAGTGTGCAAGTTTCCAGGGCCAGCAACCAGGTTTCCCAGGCTTTTTTCATCTCATGACTTCAGCACTTTTTTGACCAGCAGTCCAACAGCCTTCCATCAGACAAACCTAGTTTAGTTGACATTCATTGATGATTTCACTAATTCTTAAAATTAGTTGTATCTATTGGAGCAAAAAATGAGTTAGGTAACTTTCTAAGGTAAATGTATTTTCTGGCCCCTTACCAGGACAGTGTAAAATTAGAAACAAAACAAAAAAAAAAAAATGTGCACCTCTTAATTCCCCATTGCCATCAATCCCTAGGATCCTGGGTCCCAGTCTCCCTGAGTGTCATGGAAGGAATCAGGATGCAGAGCACAGCTACTGCCTCCTCGATCTCTGTGACCTGGGCTCTGGTAGACTTCTTTGTGTGCTTGCTTGAGGATCGAATGAGATAACAAATATGTTTGCAAATGACCCACAGCATCTTGTCACTAAACATACAGACATACTAATTTTATAGGATCAAGTTTCTATTATAACCCCTCACTCTTACTTAAGGGTAAGAAAATGAGAAACACTGTTTTGTTTTGGCTTGATTTGGCTTGACTTTTAAAATGGATTGTAGTGCATTGTAGAGCCTACACAGAAAAAATTTCCATAAAATACATTATTGGTATATTTAGAAAAAATCTGAAAAAAGTCTGTAGATTAAATTATAGAATTGTATATATTCATATTTCATTTTGAAATCTGTAATGGGTTAATGTAAATGAATATCCATGTTCTTAGAAAAGACACATTGAAATCCTGAAGGTAAAGGGGCATGGTGTCTGTAGCTTATTCTAAAATACTTCAGGAAAAAAATTATATAAATAGAAAGACCTACAGAGAGAGAGAGAATATGCAAATAGCAAAATGTTAACAATTGGGGAATGGGGCTATAGGGTATATGATAGTTCATTGTATTATTCTTGCAACTTTTCTTAAGCTTGAAATTAGATTCAAAATAAGTATAAAATGTTAATTGAAAAATGATTCATCAAATGGGACTGCCGATTGGTGTGGGAAGTGCTGTCTGCACATGAATGGCTCTTCTGGTACTTCATTTTGGAGTCCACACTCTACTTTCCCCTCCCCCGCCTAGCCTGCTCCGGGTGCAGGAATGGCTGTGCTGAATTATGCAGACAGTGCTATAATTATGTCCTCTTCTCTTTCATCTTCCTTGCACTACTCCAAGGGAGCATGTGTAGGGTGAGCTAATGATTTGCTGCGTATCTCCGATGAGTACTATATTATTTGCATCATAATATTTTCATTTCTTCCCCCTGCACATAATGCCACGTTGACAGCAAGGTCAGTTAAGTTACTATAAGGGATTTTTAATGAAAACAATTATAAATTAAAAATAACTGTGTTTAAAGCATTTAACAGTCACTAGGGTCAAGTGATTACAGCAGTTACAAGACCCATGGGACGTGTTCACACCAAAACAAAGTGAATAAATTACCTCAGCTGGCACATGTAATCACTAAGTGACCACAGGGGTCAGGCAGAGTGGAACCCTGAAGACTTTCACGCAAAACCAATAATGAAAATTTATCAGTCAAAAGGTGGTGGTGGTGGGGGGGGGGGGGGCACATCAAGAATTAGTGAGTCGAGCCATAGACTGGAAGCAGAATGGACTCCCCATGCAGCTTGAAGAGCCAGGAAAATGACACTCAAAAAGCCAGGGGACCACTGGGGAAAAAATTCCAGGAAACAATATGCAGATAGGCTGGGAGGATGTGGGAGAGCTCAAATGGAAGTCATCTATTCCATATTGGCAAGATAAAAGCCAAACCAAGGGCTACCTGCCTATAAGAATAACTGTCCTTATCCAGAAACCTGTGGTGGGGTGTGGACATGCATTTGGAGGTCTACAATACAAGACAATGAAGGGTGTGATGTTAACAATAAAATGATCACCTCTAACAATTACAAGGTACTTGACAGCTGAGGATGCCCCTCAAAGGTCACTCCTCACAGCTCTGTGACTATTTCTCTTTGTTGTAGAGAAGAAGTGGCTGAAGATCAGGGAAGCAAACACATTTTGTTGATCAAAATACAACCAGGAAGTGAAGAAAACCAGACATTTATTGACGAGCCCTCTGGGAGTGTCATCTCAGGAGATTCGTCATCAAAGGAGACTAGAAACCCTAAACTAATGTGTGCTAATGGTATGAACTTAGTATGGAAGGGAGAAAGGGATGAAGTCCAATTAGGGAGGCAGGGCCAGTTTCCTAACAGATATAACCTTTGATGTAGGCTTTAAAGAATGAACAAAAGTTCACAGAAGAAAGGGAACAAGATTGGCAGGCAGGTGGTGGGATCAACAGGATCAAAGACGTAGAGTACATTCTATACACATAGCACTCTGTTTGTGACCTCATTGACAACATGGAGGCCCATCCGTTCTCATGGAGAGACCCATCCCCTGATCTCGTGGAGCTTGCTTTCATTCATCTATCCCTTCACTCAATGCATGTTCTGAGCTGCTCCTATTAGTCAGGCACTGTTGTAGGTCTAGACTCTAGAGGATACAGATCTCATGGAGCTTGCATTCAATGGAGAAAGACCAACAATAAGTAAGAAGACACACAAGTAGCAAACATAAGATCTCATCAAAGAGGTGGCATTTGAGCAGAGACCAACAACAGAGGAAATGTCTGGGTTAATGATCATGTGGATCAGAAGGGGAATGAGGAGAATGAGCAGTATTTGGAGATGTTAATTCAGCATTGTGATATATTGATTTTGAGGCATCTATCATCTATGGTAAAATACGTAGTCTCCAATTAGATGCAAATGTGCGTGTGTGTGTGTGTGTGTGTGTGTGTGTGTGTGTGTGTAGAGATTAAGATTAAATCAGTACTCCATTCCATAAATCAAACCTTGAAGAATGAGAAGAATCTCCCAGGTTTTGACATGCAGAGTTAACCTAGAAATGGCATCACACCCAGGCAGAAGACAAAGCCCCTACTCCTGGGCCCTCCACTAACAAATCTGTGTGAAACTGGCTAAGATACTGAAACTCTGTGAATTCTAGTTGCCTAATTTATAAAACAGGGAGACAATACTGGCAAGCCAAGGCTGGATGCTAAGGGCAGTAACACCGCTCTCTTGTTCCCTTCTATATTCTCCGTGGAGGAAGACTGATAAGACACTGAGATCATGTGCAAATAAACTGTTGAGAATGAAGCCCCTTCATGCCCGGTATGCAAGCATCCTGCTCTAGGATTTAGGATCACGTATTTTGAGGACTTTAATTTTCCCTCTTGGGCCAGCAGGTTTAGAAAATGTGGGGACTTTTTTGCTTCCAAAGAGCTCCTTTTCCTTTATTTATTTATTTATTTTTAATAGTGACAAAATCGTCATGTAGTAAAATCCAAAAATATTTTGCCCTTTTCAGGAATGTGTGTACCTGGCTTTCTTTGCTAAGCTGATGAAGCAATGGTTATATGTGTCTCACCCATGCCTGTTTCTGTAGGCGATAGAGATACTTCAGCAAAGGAGGAAGCAGGAAGTTTTAGAACTGAATTGTGGAAGAGTAGGGACAACATCCAGGGACATTAGCTCTTGTCCACAGCATGATCCCAATCTGTCCTCCCACCTTTCTGGATCCCCATCCATCCATCAGCAAGACAGAGATAATGCTGTCTGCCCATATCGACTTCCCCGCACCATTATAAGCGTTAATGATCTAATATACTCCAAAGTACTTTGAGTCCTTTGGAGAAAGATGCCATATGAATTAGAGGCATTATAATTAATGTAATTTAAGAAAATGGCTGGCCATAACAAAGAGGATTAGATTCACATGGATCACAGATGACCTAGCCTCATGTCCTCAGGTCACTAACAATCCTTTCTAATAAAACAAAGTCCAGTCTTACTTATTTGAGCATATTCAACTATTCTGTATTTATGTTCTTCTTTTTGAAGTACTTTACATAATTCTACATTAAACTTGAACTATACTTTAAAATTAATTTTGTTCTTATTGGGGGAAAAGTACTTACCTATGAATTAGACCATGAAGTAATTCACTTTAGGATAAAAGATTCTTTAACGTAAAGAAAGTCAAGTAGATAATAAGCATGAACCTGTTATTTGGATTAAACAAATATACGACAGACAAGAAAGTGGGATGTTTGTATCCTCATGATAGGATATGCAGGCAACTCATAGATACTTTTGGAAATTCTAGAATCTCATACTAAGAAAAAAAAGACCCTAAATAATTGCTTGACATAGAAAAAGCAGCTTTCACATAAATTATAATTTGAGGATGGTAATAGGGGAAATCAAATTATGAATCACAAACTGAAAAGTCTAGCATGTCAGACACAGTTTTTGTGAGCAAGTTAATGATTAAGAAACTCCTTTGACACTAAACTCCAGAAAATGAGAGTGAGGGAATTCTAGGCTGCAAGGAACTCTGGTCGGTTCTCCTCTGCAAGTCACGGGGTGTCATCTTATTAAAGCTTCATACCTTTGCCTCTTCATTAACTATGCCTATTCAGTCGCTATGAACATTCCAATGAAGCTCCCCTGCTCAAATCACTTCTGAAGCGCCTTTTCTGGGAACTGTATTGCAGTTGCCGTTAGTTTACATCATTTTTTTTTTTTTTATTGGAGATCATCCATCTCCACTTGCCCACTTCACAAGCTCCAGTTCCTACTAGTTTTGTGCTACTGCAAAAATCAGTAGCCTTAAATGTGCAGACCATGCTTGGAAAGCATGAGGTGTCAGAGTTGGAAAAGTCAGCTGCAATCTGCCTGCAGCCTGGCGCGCTCGACAGGAGCTGGTGCACAGAGGTGACTTCCAGAGGAGGAGGTGACACAGAGGGAGGAGGGGGAGAGTCAGGTTCAAGATGGGGCAGAAGGGAGATGACAGGAGACTGAAACAGGGATGGGAAAGTGGAGGCCTGGCCCCTCTGGTGTGGTTGAGAAGTTAATTAGAACCTAAAAACATGTATGTATGTTGGGGTCTGGGATGCTTGGTAAGGAGATGGTGCCACGTTTCTGGTGGCCAGGCAGGGCCACATGGCTCACCATTTTCTCTGCTCCACATGCCTTGGGTCACTGGGGCACAAAAGACTGCAAGGCCACTCTCCCTAAAGTCCTGCCCTCCCAGGGAGTAAGAAAAACTCACCAACAGGGCAGGAAGGAGGAGTCATGGCACTGACACACTCGGATGATGTAATTTAGCAGCAGGTAACATTACTGACCATTCACTACCTGTAAACACTGGGTACATGTGCATTCACACACGACACCATAGGAAACACACCCATTGTTAACAGTAATCTGTGACTTGTAGGATATACTGGTGATCTTAATTTTTTTTTCTGTGCTACTATCTACATTTTTCACACAGAATATGTAAGATTTCACAATTAGAAAAAGAGTTTGTAGTCATTTTTAAAAAGCCCTTACAAGGTTAAGGTTTTCTGCCATTGAGGTTATTAAAAAATATATGTCACAATCTCTTAAATACTGCTGAGGCTATTATGGGGAATCTTTAGAGGGAAATTTGACAATACATAATAAAAGGGTATGTGTGTTTTTAAAGTATGTATAATTTGGAGCAACAATTCTAATTATAGGAAGATATCCTACAACTATAATTAAAGATGTTTGCAAAGAGAGAGCAAGAAAGGTGCTCATCATACCAGTGTAGGTAACAATAAAAGAATGAAAACACCTTAGGTCTCCAGTAATAAGGAGAGCTAAATAAATTAGACTACACCCATACAACAGAATGCTATGCTGACAGAGCATGACATGCTACATTTTTTAAAGTTACAGGATAACATGAAAGAGGTGAAGGGATTAAAAACTAAAATTGGAAGCTACAAAATAGCCACAGGGATGTAAAGTACAGCATAGGGAATATAATCAATATTTAATATTGGCACTATGTATGGTGCCAGGTGGATACTGGAAATATCAGAGGGAAAACTTTGTCAAATCTAACCACTACACCATATAGAAACAAATATATCTATATATATCTATATCTATATCTATATCTATATATATCTATATCTATATCTATATCTATATCTATAAAGAGCCAGGGTTGTAACATCCAAACGACCAAAGGCTTGACTGAACGCCAGGCTGCGTGCACAGCAGGCAAGCAGACTGAACTGCTGACCTCTGAGAGAGAGAGAGAGAGAGAGAGAGAGAGAGAGAGAGAGAGAGAGAGAGACGGGGCTGATCAGCAGCGGCAGTGGCTGCTGGTGAGGCCCAGAGAGAGAAGCAGGGTGATTAGAACCTGCTTCTCTCTCCCGGCCTCGCCAGCAGCCAAGCCTCTCTCTCTCCCCCAGAGGTCAGCAGTTCAGCCCGCTCACCAGCAGCCTGGACCAAATGCCAGGCTGCATGCGCAGCAGGTGAGTGGGCTGAATTGCTGACCTCTCGGAGAGAGAGAGAGAGAGGCAGGGCTGATCAGCAGCAGCAGCAGCGGCTGCTGGCAAGGCCAGAGAGTGAAGCAGGGTGATTGGGCCTAAACCGGCAGTCGGACATCCCCTGAGGGGTCCCAGATTGGAGAGGGTGCAGGCTGGGCTGAGGAACCCTCCTCCGTGCAAGAATTTGCACCGGGCCTCTAGTACAGAATAATGTTGAGTGTAAACTGTAATAGAAAAATAAAATCTAAATCTCTGTTTTTAAAAAAAGAAAGTTATTTGGAAAAATAAAGTAGTAAAAAAATTTCAAAAATAAAAAAATAAGTTAAAAATAGTAATTAAGCAAAAAAAAAAAAATCCTTAAAGCATGAAGATTGCCATTATTAAGGATATTCAACATAGAAATAGAAAATAGAAACATTTCTCAAATGCTATACACCAAACAGTAATTATTCTGAAAAAGAGGATTACAGATGAATGCATATTTTCTGCTTTGCACATGTCAAATACTGAAAATTTTTTTAAAAGAAAGGAGGATAAGACAGTATCTTATTTATATTGAAAGTATTCTATGGGGGGAAAAATCTTACTTATTGATGTAGCCATACTTATTGACGTAGAAAGTTGTTTATAATATAGTGTTAAGATGAACAGACTATGACATGGTTTTACTGTAATCTCTCTATTTGGTAAAAATATGTGTTGTGTGTATGAGTACGTATTAACAGAAAACAGTCTATAAAGAACCACACTAAATGTTAACAGTGGTTATCACTGGCCACAAGTGATTTTGTTTTCTTCTTCCATGTATCTCTAATTTACTAGGTCTGTGGTCGGCAAACTGCAGCTCGCGAGCCACATGCGGCTCTTTGGCCCCTTGAGTGTGGCTCTTCCACAAAATACCATGGCCTGGGCAAGTCTATTTTGAAGAAGTGGCGTTAAAAGAAGTTTAAGTTTAAAAAATTTGGCTCTCAAAAGAAATTTCAGTTGTTGTACTGTACTGATATTTGGCTCTGTTGACTAATGAGTTTGCCGACCACTGTACTAGGTTATCAGGAATGAGCATATATTACACGTAATCTAAGCGTAAAATAAATAGCTCAGGCTGTGAAAGCTTCTCCGAAAGCACAGCTCCAAAACTCTGGGCCAACAGCACAATCACGGGAAAGGAACACAGACTCCCAATATGACTGTTGTGAAAGGGACAAAGTTGATTTGTATGTCTAGGATCGGGGATGTGCATTGCAGTCACACTCCATTACAATCATGTGTAATACAACGCTTCTACAGATATGAATAATCCCTTTCTTGAGATTTTCCTTGGAAGCATTTTCTTTTTTAAAATATATTTTTATTAATTTCAGAGAGGAAAGGTTAAGGGAAAGAGAGAGAGAAACATCAATGATGAGAGAAAATCACTGATTGGCTGCCTTCTGCATGCCTCCTACTAGAGATCGAGCCCGAAACTCTGGCATGTGCCCTTGACCGGAATTGAGCCCGGGACCCTTTAGCCCACTAAGCCAAACCAGCTAGGGCTGGAAGCATGTTCTTTCTTTCTTTCAGGCCTAGAGAAACTGAAGTTTAGAGCTATGTAATGACAACCAAGACCAAAGAAAAGACATAATTAAAAGTTCATGGCCTTGGATTTGACTGACTAGATTGTTATATATAAAATTTCAGCTGAAGGAAGAGGCCACCCAAGAACCCTGCCTTTCTAATTATAATATTGGAAACAAAACAACCACCACAACAAATTCTTTTTAAGTATTCCTGCACAGGTATAAAGAAATGACGAACAATAGCCAACTGGCTGTTATACTCTGAGGAGAAAAGGAAAAGGAAGTGAAGAGAAGGGAAAGGTAGAGAAAGGAAAAGAAAGGAGGATAAGACAGTATACCTCCATTAAGAATTGCATACTTTTAATGTTTGAGCCAAAAGGCAAAGCAGAATAAAATTATTGTACCTTTAGGTTCATTCATTCACTCAGAGGTTCAACAACCATTGGTGTTCCCCACTATATCCCAGGCCCTTTATTCAGAACTGGGGGTACAAAGAGCAATGGTTAGGAGACAGACAAGTAGACAATCACATAGCAACTATGAGAAGGGCTGGCTGCACACACGCCTGACAATGGGTTAAGGGAAGCAACCAGCTCTGAAGGACCTTCAGGCAGAAAGGATGAATGGGTTCTCCTAAAGGGAGGGTCATTTCAGGAAGAAGGAACAGAGTCCACAAAGGGAAAGAGTGTGAAAGAGCACAGGCATTTGGGGAATGGGAAGAAATTAGGGGCAAATAAAAGTGGAAATAAGAAGACGGATGTGCAATCAAATAAGATTTCCTAAGGCTCATTTGTGCAGCGTCCATGGGCAGATTAGCAATATTGAAGACAGAGGCTGTGCCACAAAACACCTCTAAGCATGACATTAACCCATCTTAGACCCTGAGTGTGCCTATATGTGTTAAAGGATGCTGTTAGAACAACCTTTTTACCCAGGGGATGGTCCCTTCAGTAGGGATCCCAGGCCCCTGACTGAGAATAAAGAAAGACAAAAGAACACAATTGGGAAGTGAAGCCTGGTGGACCCAAGTTCAAATCTGGAGGTCACCTCCTAGTTGGGTAACCTGAGGTAAGTTAACTTCACCAAGGTTCAGTTTCCTCATAAGTAAAAAAAAATTAGAAGCTAATACTTAACTAAACAAGTTAGTGTGAGGACTGCATGAAATGACACATGTGATTGACAGGTGGCGAGGGATCCAGTATTTAGACCCCACCACCCAGACAAAACATGATAGTCCAATCCTTCCCCATCCAAGCTGGACTCTAGTCCAACTTGGCCAGGGCAATTCATTTAATGTCTCCTGCCTCAGTTTCCCCTTCTATTGAATTTGGAGGTGGGACCTCCAAGCCTCTTACAGTCCTAACATTCTGTCCAGTTAGTGTAATTGTTCAGAGGGAGGCTTCTTTCCAACCTCTATTCTTATACATTTTGGTGCCCCCTCTTCCACTCTAAATCTTTTAAAATTCATGGTGCCAGAACCTCCTAGTGTCTGCCTTTTGGATTTTTTTGACACTGGCTCTGTTGTCTCTGTCCACAGGATTTGTTGAAAGATGTCCACAGGCCAAGGGCTGTGTTAAGAATGATACAAGCTTTATCACAAAGTCTATACAAATGAGGACATCAAGGCTCAGAATATTAAGCAATTTATCAAGGGTGTGGAATTTAATGCTGGCTCTTCCCAGCTGCTCCTGATCATTATATGTTACACCACCTTTCCATCCTCTTAGCTGTATCTAGTTTGAGTTCTATCTTCTTATGGCCCTGTGATGTGCCAGCTTAGCCCATAAATTACTTTGTATTAATAACATTATGTGCTACACCTGCCAGATGACATATGTCCATATTAACCAGGACCCATCATCTCTGAACCAACAGGGAACTCATGATGGGATTTTCAGGCCTTATAGCTGGTAGGTCAGGGTGAGATTCTAGGCACGCAGGACTTTAATACATCTCTCAAATAACAGAAAACATGATCGAACAGCTACTCCACTTCCACCTGAACCTGCCAGAAGCTACGGCATTTTAGTTCAAGCCTAAGATCTACGAGCTTCCCAGCTGCCGTAAGTGTACTCATATCATAGACAGGTAAAGGAAGAGGGCTCATGCTTTGGGGTAAGACAACTCCAGGTTTACTAATCGAGTGCACTTCAGTGGATTTTTTAGCTCCTCTGAGCTACCTATCCTCTACATGATTTGGGGTAAGGTAACCCAACTGAGCTTCAGGTTCCTCATCTATAAAATTGGGATAACATTCTCAACCTTAGAGGGATGCTGTAGGGATAGAGGAGTGCCTGGCCTGTAGAAGAAACAGATAAGCCTATTGGGAGAATAAAGGAGCTTAGGGATGGTCAGGTTGTTTCCAAAATCAGGATAGACTAGACTAGAGTAGAAAGACAGAAATCAGTTAAAGATTCATTAGACTCTAAGTAGCTGCCAGATCTGAGGACTCATGCTGGTTCAGAGTTGGATACCCTATTATGGCATAAGCCCTAACTGATCTGATCCTTGATTCCACCTGGCAGCTGTTGCTGGAAGTATTTTTTTCAGGTAGAGAGGTTCCCAATTGAGCCAATGGGTAGAGTGTAATCACACACCAACTCCCTCAGAGCACCATGAAGTTACTGGGGTAACTGCACTATTCTGGGCCTTCCCTGTGGGATCTCAACTCCTCTATCCATCTCCCAGCGGGCTCCCTTCCTTTGGCCTTACATTCTGCACCCCCAGCTAAGACCTCGCCCTCCTGCCTCAGAAGATCAGAGAGGAAATGGGAAGAGAAGGAACTGACCAGGCACGTGGATCTCCGCATTTTATTTCCTTATCATTTTATTTTCTTAGTTACGGCACATTTCCATTTATGAAGTACTTTCCCTTATAAAACATCTCACTGTTTACTTCCAACCTACTAAATAATTCCTCTGACCTATTCTTGTTTTTACCCTGTAAGTATCTGTTGATGGTTCATGCACCACATTCCCCATTCAGTTATTAATGGCCCACAAAAACTTACTAGCAGCAATCATTTACTGATTAATCTGCACAACAATCCAGAAAGACAGGTAGTATTAATCCTTAGTTCTGCACAAGGAAACCAAGGAGAAAAGAGAGGTTAACTCCATTGGTCAAGGTCAGTGGCTAAACAAGATTATAACCAGGATCTATCTTGTCTTATATTTCGGTGAACACTTTCCACTGTGTTATTCCCTTTCTTCACAAATCAATGTTGTCAATGCAGCCAGATCATTTCTGTGTTGAGTTTCAGTTGTCACAGAACAGCTTAAAAATGTCAAAAAATTCAACCCAAAATAATTTTGCCTGCTAGTAGCTCATAAATAAAAGTTGCTAAAATGAAGAGATGATAGTACTTGAAGGCAAATTTTACAGGGGCAAAAGAGAAGTGAAAAGATGTGGATTATAGACCCAGCTTCTGCCACAAGGAGACTCTGAGAAAAGTCCCTTAACTTCTCTACACCTCTGAGTCAGCTATAAAAAAGTAGATTATACTGAATGACAATCAAGGTATGTGACTGTTTTAAAGGAGATAATTGAATACCTATGAAACCAGCACACAAAAAAGCTCCAATATCCAATGCTTCCAAGACTGTGGTAAAATTGGTATATTCATTCAGTTAATAAAGTGCACAGCTACAACCCCCATGGAAAGCAAGGTGCCAACAGACAACAAGAACCAGAGAGATTTTCATATCCTTGACTTAGTAATTTAACTCATACTGTATTTTAGCTTAAAAAATAAGTCAATGGAAGCAAAAAAGACATATATAAACCAAATGCACATTTCAGTGCTAGCTATCAGAGGAAAAACTGTTATCAATCGCAATGTTCATTTTGGAGGGATGTTTTACAAAATAAAAGCATAAAATCATATGCATGTCATGTTGCTATTACAAAGATAAATATGAAAATTAGGCAAAGTCATTTAAAACCTTACAGATACTATTAAATGAAAATAACCAAAAGTAAAAGAACAGATATGTACTCTGATGTCAACCATATAAAATGTGGATTGATGTCTAAGAGCACAGAAAAACTCAAGAGTTATGTTATTAGTTATACTTATTAATTTTTTAATGTTTTAACTATTTTAATGAATATTTTCATTAACATATACATTTGCTCAATTATTTAAAAATTTCTGACCCTGCTTTAAAATTTCGACCTGAATTTCTGCGTAGTTTTTGTCGACTGACATATTTATTCATTACATCATTTTTCCAGAGTGATGTTTTTCTTTCTACTCTATAATTCTTTACTATCTTTAGATATTTTAAAATCTCAGAATCCTTGCATTTCTTCCCTGCACCTAAATGGATTCTTACAAAGATCTGTCATCTAATCTAGCTATGAATAGCCAACCTCATGATTGCCTTGTAATGTTAATATTTGGCAATGCCTAACCCAGGAGTCAAGATGCTTCCGATAACCCTGACCGGTGGGGGCCTGTACAGTAACCATAAAGTTGCCATTGCACTTTTCACAGTGCAGAGGGAGGTTTCATATTCCAGGTTTTTGGAGTTGTACAGCAGGACATTTTATATTTTCAGGGGTCTTAGATACCCCTCTGGTTCTCTTAAGATAGCTGCTCTCGGCTACACTGTGCTAGGACCTTCCCTTCATAGACTTTTACACGCTCCTTCTCTCCTTAGAAACATTCTCTTGCTAGGAGGTCATTTGTACATCTTTGCTCATAATATCTGGGAAAGATTGCAGAGCCAATGAATTAAAATATGATTCTAGGTCTCTTGTGTGCCAATGAATGCCCTCATTAAAACAGAATGAGTAGATGAGATCGGTTTCAAAGCTTTCCATCCCTCTGCCCCAGAGCCGCCGAGGCCAGGCTCTGAAAAGATGCACAGTAAAATTAAATATCTAAAAATTCATCTTTAATTAACAGAATTGGATTAAAGCTAGACACCACGGCATATCATACGAGAAATGGCTGAGCTGGCTTCCAAGTGCTCTAATTCAATTAGGACACAGTGAGTGACACTCGGACGGGAAAGGTTAATTGGGGGCGCCAGAACGCAATCATTCCTTACCTAACCAGTCATTAAACTTCTTAACCTCTGAGGGCAGTCCCAGCTCGGTGAAATCGCCTGTGTGGAGAAGGATGTCCCCATAAGGCATCTGGATACCATCTGTTCTGGAGTGTGTGTCTGAGATGCAGACAAACCGCGTGTGGCCCGCTGGTTTTGGAGTGTCATATGGGATGGGGTCGACCCTAAAGTAGACATAACAGATCCCGTAACAGTTAAATATATTAGAACCCTCGTAATTGTCATCACACATACATACCGACTGTTATCCGTGAACGTACCCAGACAAACTGATGTAAAGGCAGAAGGGACCATTGTAACGAGGGGACACTTTTGCGTGCAAAGGAGATAGCATCACCCATCTACAATCCCAATGAGCAAATTTAAAAAGTCTTACTTACCTGGTTTGAAAATTAAAAAGAATATCTTACAGGCAGAGGTGGAATTAACCCAGGAAACGGATAGAGTGATTAATGGTGAAGGTTAGGGATACTGAACCCCAACTGGGGAAGCAAAATTATGCTATTTTGTCTCTCATCATGCTCCAATTGATCCCACTACTCATTAGGAAATGAATAACTAATTTATTCCTTCTTAAACATGCATAAGTCAGGCAATGAACTAATTTACGAAGAACACGGCACGTGCTCTGCCAACTGAGATGTGGAGAGACATACTAGATAGTACTAATATTTAATATCCTTTCCAGAACCATTTGTATTTTCAAGAATCTTAGGCTCTTCTTGTGTTTGCTAAGAGATTCTCAAATCAAATTGTGGGGAGGGAAGGTGATGCCAAAATAACAGAGCTTTTAAAAAACACACAACATTCACTGGATGTTCAAAAACTTTGTCAGCTCCTTCTTTACCACAATGAATTATCTGCAGCCCCCGTAACACCTGAGGCTGCTCGGAATGCCTTGGGCAGAGATTCCATTCAGTACAAAGAGTAAGCCTTTTAATGAGTGTCTATAGATACACATAAGCATTAATATATGTATAGTTTTAGAGACCTAAGCACTGTGAAATTACACCAGGGCATAAGAATCAAAAGGCAAAATGATCAACCCGAAGCAAAGAAAATGAAACAGAACATTCTCATTTAATTGAGTGTAACAAAGTGTGCTAAATAAACTTGGTAAAGAAATGCAAATCTGGCTCTTCAAGCATACAGTTTTAATTATTTAAGAAGCTGGTAGCAGAGTTAAGGATGCTTTAACTATATTAACTCTACGCTGACAGCTTCCTTTAATTTCTCTGTAGGAATGCACACTTCTTTTGGATCATGGGTGAAGAGAAGCAGTTATAACTGTAAAGACAAGGTCACGAGAGAAGCAAATATGCAAAGCAGAGATTACCGTGCGAAACGTTAAGGAACAATATTTCATATCACAGCTCTACCCTTCACAGTTAACATGCGGCAGAGAACACACGAAAAATCAACATAAGAATCCCTATACATCTTACTCTGCAGGTTTGGTTTAATTTTTCTTTCATTTTCCCACTTTTTCAAAAGAAAGAACCCATTTTAACAATGCAATTGTAGTGAGGGGAATAAAGACATCCATATACATCCTCATTGGTCTTGCATTTCTTTCACAGTTTACCTTTTAATTTTATTTTATCTTTGACAGAGAAGAAGGAAAGTCAGAAAGAAGAAAGAGCTTGAAGAAGACAGAAAGAAGGAAGGAGACAGGGAAGGACTGTGAACTGGTTAACACAGGGGATCTAACTGGAAACCCAAAAGGAAAGTTTACTTTCTGCAAAAAAACAAACAAACACAATTAGATGTTCCCCGTAAAGGTTAGAAATTAACAATGCGGTTACCATGGAGAAAAGCACTAATCCACTGAATTTTGTAAGTAACCTGGAAACCCTCCTGATTGTATCCAATGTTGATTTTTTTAAAAAAAGTATGAAGAAGTTTGGTACCTTCTTTTCCATTACTGAGACTATTCCAATCAGTCCCAGTGGCTCTCATCTTATCACTATATCCTGTCTTCTAAAAGTAGCTCACTCAGAGAATGAATGATTGGGTTGTTCCCTGCTGCAGGAGACCGTGTCACCCTCTGAAAGCGACAGGTAATATTCTATTCTATTCGACCTACAGTTAGGATGCTCACTGGAATGGGACCATGCACATTTCTACTCAGCCCACCCACATCTGAATGAAAATTAAATAAATTAACCACTGGACTTTAAACACATGAATAAATTCAATATTATGTATGTCTTTATTTCCCAGTTCCCCTCAGTAACTCAGATAAGCTACGGGCACAAGTAGTGCATCAAAATCCTTTAGGAGCCCATCCGAATTCATCAAAGGGATGTCACAGTCATCATTTTGAATGGATTACACAGAAGGTAGCACAGATACAAACCCTTCGCTGTGAACAGGCCCCTGTTCTATGAATCTACTCAATTTAAAGATGCAAATCATCATGTGGTACCTAATTTGTTTCCCAGCTTAGCTTTATATTGAGCAATAACTTTCCAAGACTGTTGGAACACCAATTATTGAATAGCTGTAACCTCCTTCCCCACGCTACCACCTCCTCCAGAGAAACTAGTAACTATCCAACAGATTGAACATGAAATAAAGGCCAAGGAATAGAAAAAAAAAAAGAAAAAAAAGGAGGCAGAAAATAGGGAGAAATGTCTTGTTATTGTTGAACTGAAATAAAATGAGTCAGAAGTACACAGAAACAGTGGCAGAGAAGGCTCACCCATCACCACCACCAACTTGATGTCATCAAAGAGAAACAATTTGTAGGTACTTGGGAGAGATATGGAGGATTGATCTAGGTAGCGGATTGGGGGAGGGGGAGGCCTAAAGACGCAAATAGGGAATTGATATACATGCCCTGACCCAGAAACACTGATGTCCTTTGTTACCCACAAGACTAAGTACAAGAAGACAAGACAGTGCAGCCGGTCAGAGCCATGCTGCAGGATAACATGACAAATGTCACCCGGGGGGTCATAGGAAGGAAGACATTTCCACCCAAAGACATTCGGAGCTGCAAATAGGACATCTAGTACAGTAGGCAAGCTGCAGTGAATATAATTAAAGTCGAGACAACCCTAGGGAAGCTACTATTTCCAAGTTGGGCACTTAGTAAACACTTTGGAAAGTCAAGACAGACAAACATTTTCACTATAAACGCGTGTGTAAGGGGGACCCTGATGGCCATCGCAACGTTTACCTATTGACGTTGTGTGAGACCCTCCTGCCACATTTTCCCTCCTAGTTAACATCTTTACTGCTTACTGTTTATGCTGCAGACTTCTCAAATGACCTAACATTTCCCCCAAGGCACCATGTCAAATATCCCAGCAAGTGAGTCTCTTACCAAGGCAATCTAACCCCTAGAGCCAGATTCAAATATCAGAATGAGATTTGCACGTACATCTGAGTACACCCAGGGGAAAACAAGATGACATGGGAAGATGAGAAGAAAACACGGCTTCCTAAAATCCCAGAGCTGGACAAAACCTTAGGGGGGCATTGGGTTCAATGCTTTATACAAAGCTTGAACACCCTCCCCCCTCCCTACTTAACTGCCATAAATTTTCTTTCCAAGGTTTCCAGAGAAGGGGAGGTCCTGGGCCCTCTCCCCTCCGCCAGGGCAGCCCATTCTGGTTTTTGATAGCTCTGCTTGCTAGAAACATTTGGATCCAGAGTCTGCACCTCTGAGAAAGCTGAGCATGGTCCAAAGAGACTTGGCCTGGAGCCTGAGGACTGAGTAACAACTTTGGCTGCGTTACTCACTTTGGACAAGTTATTTCATTCTTTTGGTCTTCATTTTTTTTCTCATTTGTAGCATGGGAATAATAATGCCTAACCTGCTAAATTGCTATGGGGATATAAATTGCCAAGCACTGGGTCTGGCACACAGCACGTGCTCAGAAAGGAGAGGTGCAGAATGATGTAAGGGTAGAGCACATTCAGCTACACAGCCGGACTGTGTGGCTCTGAATCCCACTCCATACTTACCCACAGTGTGACACCAAGCAAGGTGCTTAACTCCTATGCCTTGGTTTCCTTGTCAATAAAATGGGTATAAAAATAGTACCTTATGCCATAAGACTGCTGTGAGGATGAAGAGGGATAACGTATTCAGAGCATGCAGAACAGTGTCTGACACACAGCAGACACTCAATAAACGTTAAGGCTTTCTTTCACTAGTTAGTAGTATTTTTACAACTATTAATAGTAGTAGTATCCTTTAGTTTCTCTGACCTCTGTTTCTTCTGTAACAAGGACATAATAACAGCTACCACACAGACTTTGTGAAAATACAAAGTCACATATACACCACCTAGCACAGTTCAGGGCACAAAAACCACAGCAAACTCACACATTTATTTCCTGCTGTCACTTCCTTCTTAACCCTATGTCTGAAATGACAGAGAATAAGAATTCAGTTCCTTTTCCATTTGACAGTCCTTCAAATATTGGAGAACACGTATGATAATCCCCTGACAGCTTCTCTACTCCAGCTGAGGGGCCACAATTTCTTCAGCATCCCTTGTGTGATGGGATTTCGTGTGTCCTCAGAATCCTGGTGATGTCCCAGGTGCAATGCGATTGGTCGGAAGCCCTTCCTCTGCAGGGTCAGAATTCCCACGGGCCATGGGAATTGCCGGACCAGTGAGCTGTTTCTCAAAGACAAATGCTAGTACAGGCGACGGAGGGCCGACAGTGCCGGACACATAGGCGGACTTTCCTAGAGGCCTGAGCTATCATCTTAAAGCATTTTCTAATCAAGTCTCTAGGCTTTGTGCCAAGCCGAAAGTCTTCCTCTTGAAACTCGATGGTCAAATGTTTACATATCTCACTGCATATTCAAATAAATAATCCATTCTCATTTATTCAGTCTTGGCACATTAGACTTTTTTTACCCATAAAAAAATAATATGACAGTATTATTGCTTCCACTATGGAATCCTCTCCTGGCCATATGTATTATTTTTTTCCAATAACAAATTCATACAGCCTTGCAAGTTCCATTGCTAGAGCTTCAGAAGAGCTGTTATCATGTGGTTTGTTATGACGTGGGTTTCTTTTTTAAGGCTATGTGTGCAGTAAAAGTATACTAATTGTGTACACAATTAGCCTAATAATTCAGTGTCAGAATAGAACATAACCCTTACAAAGCATTTTAAAGTGATCTGAATGTATTTACCATCCCCCTTGAAAATCTTGATGTTGTTGCGTACGCACTCCACTAACCTTATCTCTAAAAGGTTTTCCAATGTGACATTAAAGCTTTCATTTTTACTCAGAAAACTTAGACGGCATGGAAAGCTAAAATTATTCGTGATGTTACACCACCCATCCTATATATAGTTAGGACAAGGATATGCAAAACCCACCAGCAAAACAATGAATAAACAAATACTAAGCTTAAATTAGTAGTAGAATCACAGAATTTTGGGATTGGAAGGGACCTTAGAGATGATCTAATCCTGTGTTTCATGTCTTTAAATTCCCTGTTCATGGTTTTTGCCCTACTCATGTATACGATTATTTCAATTTTGTTGTGTCTTACAGTTTTTGCACAATTTGTTTTTAGTTTTACCCTAAGTAATGGCATCATGAAGTCATGAATTGGATATGTGCTGGCTGGATTTTTCAATCACACATTAAAATAAATAGTAACTATTAAAATTCTGTTTAAGGTTTGTCCACTCTGTGGAACCAGAACTCAGGTTTTCTAACTTCGACTTCCCTCCGCGCCCCCGCCCCCCCCCCCACTTAATTTTGGGAGCTGAAAACATGCCTGCACTTGGAGAATGAAAATGATACAAATTAAAAAATGCCAGCAAACCAATGGCCTAAACTCCTGTAGTCATTAATATCTACAGAGACTGCTCAAAATGAATGGAATTCACTGTAAAAACATCCCACAAACCCTCTAAGTTTTAGTGGTCTGGGAATTGACCCCTCAAAGTTGAATGGAGTCTCTTAAAACCTCCACTGAGGGAGTGAGCAACATTGAACTTGATTTTTAGAATACTGATAAAGATAAAAAGTATTCGTGCTTAAGGATGTCAAGGCTGATGTGGAGACTGACTGTGTTCCCAAACACAGGTGTCTTCAGAGAACTACTTTAGTTAACAGAAAAGCCCTCATTAAAAACAGCCCAGCATGTGGAATCCAGGGCTTCCGGCACTCTCACCACACTGGTCGGCGATTAGCTATGTGACCCTGAGCAAGTCACTTCCCCTCCTCTAGCCTGTTCCTCAAGTGTGAAAAGAGGGACGGAACCAAATGATCCCCAACTGGTGAGCTGCATGGTTTCTATGACACCGTTAACTTGCACAAGACTTCAGGAACAACCCAGTCTCCTTCGTAGCTGAAAACATGTTCTTTCCCTTGCAGTTTTATTTTGTGTTCCAGACAATCTATAATAATAAAGAGCAATATGCTAATTAGACCGGATGACCTTCCGGATGAAGCCGGGGCTGCAGGGGCCTCGGTGGGCAGGGACAAGGCAGAGGAGGCGGGCGGCGGCCGCGGGGCCAGAGCCCCTTGCACGAATTTCGTGCATCAGGCCTCTAGTGCAAAGATAAATGCAGTCCAGATCTATCCGATTATAATCAGAATTAGCAAGGCTACATTTAAAAAGATGTGGAACTGCAATTTAGGACTACAGACAGAACGTCCAGGTATATCTAGTGTAAAAGAGAACAAAGGAACCAGAATTCCAGTTACCACAATAAAACCAAAATGAAAACATACATGATTTAACTAGTTGCTTCAGAAACAGGGCTGCTCTCTTTTTCCTAAAAGTAAGAGCTGGTGAACTTCTCCTAGCTTGGACTTCATGCCGCGGAAGAGAAATGGTGCTGAGCCATAAATATATTCACATTTGTACCAAGGACACCGCTTTCCTTTAACCGCTGAACTGCTGTATCAACACTGTTCTATCACCAACTAATTACAGCTAACAAAACCCACTGCACGGAGTGCGTCTCGTCTATTTTTTCCTAGTACAAAAGTACAGTGCTGACATTCAATGAATATTAAGTGGCAACAATTTAATTCTTTGAGCGCTGCATATAATATGAATTCACAGTCCTTGTCCTAGTTCCATTTGAGGTGTTTTGGTGTCCGTCAAGCTAGCTACAGTGCGAACCACAGAAGCCTCTCAGATGGCATACTGTTGGGGCATAAGTATCCCACTGGATGGAGGTGTACTGTCCAGGGTTAAATGTTTCCACGCCTTTAACCTAGCAACCAAGTCAGTGGGCTTACCTATCTGAGGGCTGGCCTTGCATTTGAGAAGAGAAGCTGTGTGACACTGTACTGCATGTGTCATTGCATACTGTCAGTCAGTCAGTCAACAACCATTTCTTAAGCACCTACTTGTGTGCCAGGCGCCACAGTAGGCTCTGGGACGATAAAGAAGCAACAAGGTTGGATCCTTCTGAGATTCTGCAGTTCATTTATCAATTCGTTATTGGACAAATGCTTATTAGCATGCCTGGTTTCTGCTCAGTCTTTTAATCATTTCACAAGCACTTACTAAGAACCATCTATGAACCAAAGGTTGTGCTAGGTGCTAGGGAGACAGCTATAACCAAGGCAGAGATGTCCCTGGGATAGGTAAACGGGTGACTTATGAAACAACATACAAAGTGTTATAATAAAGGATGTGTGAGGTGCTTGGGGAAAAGGAGAAAAGCCTGGCATTGCTTTGAGAGCTGGGAAAAAACAGGGGATATTACCTTGGGCAGGAACACAAGGTAGTGTGTCAATTTCAAATGCCTGGGACAAAGGATCTTAGGCTCAGAAAGGAGAGGCATGAGAGTGGCCTGAAGCTGGAACTTGAATTGGGATTTAAATAAGCACTGGGCTTAGAAAAATCAGGCGGCAGAGAAGAGCTGATCGGGCAACAGCAGGGGGGAGGGAAGAGCTTAGCACATTTAGGGACTTGTGAGTAAGGAGGCATGGCTGGGGCAGAGTCTGTGACAGTGAGCAGTGGAAGGTTTGAAAAGCTGGTGGGATTGGGGCCAGACCACAGAAAGCCAGACTGTGGGGCCTGAACCAGCCCTGGAGGCTGTGAAAAACATCCTTCTCCTCCTCCATCATCCACGGAAAGGTACAGAGTGGGGAGGGGGTCACAAAGAAAACTGGCTTTTAGGAAAAGCACTGTGGCCTCGTGCAGGGTGTGAGGGTGGTAGGGGTGGGGTGGGAGGGCATGACAGGAAAGGAGGCTGGCTGGAAATGAACTACAAAACTCTAGACTTACGATGATAAAGCCAAGCCCAGTCAAAATGAAAACAGGAAGGAGAGGACATGAGGAAAGGCAGTAGGAACCCGATGATGGTATGATAAACAGAAACTATCATGAGTATGACCGTAAATGAGGGTTGGAGCAGTAGTCCAAAATGAGTGACAACATCCTTCACCATTAGTTCTCCTGGAGCTCCGTCCTGTCCCCATTTTTATCATTGATCTGGTGCTATGACTGAATGTTAGTCTCTTCCTCTAAAATTCCTATGTTGAAGCCCAAATCCCCAATGTGACAGTATTTGGAGGTGGAGTCTTTGGGGGATAATTAGGTCATGAGGGTGGAACCCTTAGAAATGGGATTAGTGGCCTCATAAAAGAGGCACAAGAAAGGTGATCTCTGCCTCTCTCTGTCTGGGCCATCTGAGGACAGAGCAGGAAGGTGGCAATCTAACAAGCGAAGACGGGGGGTCAGCAGACTAGCCCTTAGGCAAAAGAGGCCTAATGCATGTTTTTAGGAAGAAAGATTAGAAAGAAAACACAACACATTCATCTAAATATTGTCTATGTCTACTTTTGAGCTACATCAGCAGAGTTTCAGAGTTGTGACAGACTCCGTCCATACAGCCTACAAAGCCTAAAATATTTGCAATCTGGACCTTAATTGGGAAAAGTTTGTACACGCCTGATTTTGTCACTCGATAAACATTTGTTAAGCAACAATATATGTTAGTCACTTTGTTACTAATAAGCATACCTGATAATTAGCAGCATCTACTATGTGCAATGGGCTTTTCCTGTTTTATTACATTTAATCTTCTCAAGATCTTAGTATAGGGTGTGTGTGTGTGTGTGTGTGTGTGTGTGTGTTTTCTGTATTCTTCAAATTTTGCTTAAAGTTACCTAATAAGTTTGGGACTTTGGCTATGGATCCTGACTAAACCATGATTTTCTACCTTTTGCTATGCAATTGTGTTTCTCAGAAGACTGGGGGAAATGTTAAGATTTTGGAATAAGCATCCTTTTAATAGAAGGCTGAACCCTCTGGGCACTATCTGGTCCCATAGGGACATAGATTTTTATCCTTTGGGCTAGGTTTTCAACTTTGTAACTAACTGGTAGGCAAGTGAAAGCAATGGGAATAACTCTTATCTATAGATGCAAGTGAATTCTGCCCAGTGGCAGTTCAGTTGACTCCCTCCCCTCCTGGTCTGCATCCATTTGTAAATTCATTTCAACATCCTTTTATTCCAGATGAATTTGAGATTTTGATTCCCTCATTTATTAATGAGTTAAATAAAATTTTTGAAGAGTAGATTTTATATCTGTCTGAGAGTCAGGATTCTTAAGAATTCTTCTTTCGCAGAAGTTACCAAGATGACTTGTGTACCACAGTGAACATCCCATTTTTGCTTGGGAAGGCATCATCATACCAAAGTGTAAACAATGTGACCATAAATGACATATACCTACATAGGTATGGGAGTAGGGAGAGTAGAAGAGAACAAAATGATTAAGGGTCATGTCAGGGGTTCATTTATGTCACCTCCAGCATCAACAAAACCTGGTTTGGGCCCACAGCTCTGCCTCTGCCTCGCTTTGAGGACCTGGACAAATTACTAAACTTCTCTAAGGCTCAGTTTTCTCACCTGTAAACTGGGGATGATAACAGCAGTTGCCCCATAAAGTTGATACAAAGATTAAATAACTATTGCTTGGAGCTATTTAAACAACTGGTTCACATTCAGTGCTAAATAAGGGTTAGCCATCATTATTAAGATGTTTCTGAGAATATTGATGAAAGGAATTAGCTCTAGTTGGGGATGGAAGGTCTTCACACAGTGGTTATATTTTATCTGGACCTTGAAGGGGTAGTAGGAGTTCACCAAGCAAACAGCTAAGGTGATGTCATTTGACATAAAAGGAGCAGTATTTTTTTTTTTTTTAATAAAGACAGGTATGAAGGTGAGGAAGGTGAGTCAGGGTGCCAAGTTGACGGAAGGCAATTCTCTGGTGGAGACTGCATTTCTAAGGTGACCTGGGCTTTCCTCGAGTGTTTGAAGTTTGTACCTCTCTCCTTCCCGGCTGTATAAGGAGTGCTAAAGCCAAGCAGGGATGCATCATCCAGATACCAATTTTCAAGAAACCCGGACACCAAGCCAGCATGACCATAGTTATGACTACTCACCCAGTTCAGGCAGCCATGAGGAACAAGGGCTTATTTTATTCCCAACTTCATAAAAACAGTAAGAAGTATTAGCCAAGATCGGCTGAGCCCAATGTACAGACCACATTTTATAGAGGCCAAACGTCATTAAAAGTACTTTAACAGTTTACATAATCTCTCTCTCAATATCTCTCTCTCTACGCCTCCCTCCCTCCCTCCTTCCCTCCCTCTCTGTCTCTCTCTCCCTATCCCTCTCCTTCTTCCTCTCCCTCTCCCGCTCCCTGTATCCCCTATACACCCAAGAAAATAATACACAAATCCAACAACTGCAATTATATACTGGTTCTTATCCTGGCCAGATCCAATTTCTTTCCGTGCCTGATTACATATCATTTCTACATTCTTCATTTGTCTCCTAATAGTTCATATATAAAATTACCCTGTCGTATTTCAAATCAGTGACTTTCCTGGATACTTGGGATAAAGAGAATACACTTCAGGTAATTCTTACTTAGTTCCGTGTCTTGACATTTGCTAAAAAATTACTGGAAAGCACCGTGTTTGCGTAATTCTATCTGCTCCTTTTCATTCCTGCATATAACCATTTAAATGCTGATCTGGAGTGTGAATTCTGCAAAACTGCCTATTGTAGCGCCCTGCAGCTCTCTTAAGACCCAGGCACGGCACCCCTATCTTTCTGCTAGACTAGAGCAATGATGGATAAGATGAAAAGGAGGTTAGACCACTTTAGTTTTGTGGCAGGAAGATAGCTTCCTCAAAAAGCCTCGCCTTTAAAAAAAAAAAAGGAAAGAAAAAAAACCTTACAGGTACTCCCTGTGCCCTACTGTGAGATACCATCCACCCCCAGTCTCAGGAGGTTCTGCTGTGTGATTGTTTCAGGCTCTCTCCCTCATGAAGAGGTGAACACGTGACCACCACCATCCATAAAGGCTGAAGTGAGTGTACTTAGCTAAAGGGCACTGCAATAATTTTTCTCTTGCACGTGAGAAAGTTAGCCTTGAAAATTCTCTGGCTCACTGCCTGTTTTTAAATCGTCTTTTTACGGAGGGGTGGCCAACGGAGCATATTACGTTAGAACCAAACCCCTCTCATTCCCATATTAATTGCTTTTAAAAACAACAACAATAACAATGATGATGATGATGATGATATGATGATGATGATGATAAAGGATGGTAGCCCCTATCAAGCCTCCAGACTTGCTTTCAAGGCAGTGCTAAAGACTAGATGTTTTAATAGGCAACGCCTCCAAATGCCCACCTTAGAAAAGCAATCCTGGCTGACAAATTAAACTCCATCGGGGCTGGAGCTGTTCTGTGCAGACAACGTGATTCCTTTGGAATCTAGGGTGAGTGGTGGCCTGAGAAAGTCACTGAAAAGATTTATACCCCGACTACAAATCAGCTTCTGATTGCAAAGAAATTATTGTCTTTCCCACCCAGGTTTTAGCATGCACTATACCAGAAAAAAAAAAAACGGTGAGAATCATGACCCCATGTCAGTAAGCACAGCCTATCTAAAACACAATTTCTCCTTCTTTGTCCTGACTCTTAAAGAGGAGGAAGTGGTGGGGTTTCTGTAATACTGTCAATAATAAAAATAAATGTTTGCTACAGGGCCCATGGCAGGGCGGAATTCCCATGATGGGCTGGTGGAGGAGATGAGAATAGGCAGGAATTTCGATGTGGGTTTGCCACAGCAAAACTTCGCTGAGGGTTTATGGCAATTTAGCACCCAGATAATTTTTATAAGCACTTGGCCTAAGAGATACGGACAAGCTCACACTTGGTGCTTCCACAGCTTGCCGGACTGAAGTAATGGGCTTTTTTGTTCCTCTCTTCACTCCTCAGTGAAAGGGGGAACTTCAGCCAGGCCGGTCCAAGAGTCCCCAATAAGAAAGGCCCAGCGCTCTCCTGGGACCTCCCACAGGGTCTGGTTCCGGCCGGCCCTTTCTCCACGAGAGAGCACAAACCAGGTGAATCTGTACATAGTGCTGCCGGGTTTCTGGGTTAAAGCTTTTTTTCACAAGAGTATATAATTCACTCAACTTGTTCTCCGCAAACTGGATTCCTGTGGGAAAGTTCCAGTTACCACTTAAACCCAGGTCAACTATTTTTCCCTTTCTGATCTGCCTACTGTTCTCTTCATCTTTAACTCGTGCATTGGTACAACCCTTCACACTTTTCCAAAAAGCTGCTTCATAAATAATCGGATCTCATCCTCACCTCTATGTAAAAAGGGCAGTGCTGTTATTCCCATTGGACTCTAGGACTCAGATGGGTGGAGTGACTCGCTCATGGCTAATGTTACCAACAGATCGGGATCCAGGCTCTGTGCTTCCCAAATCCCAATAATAAAAATAATGGCTACCATCAATGAATGCTTCTTAGCATGCATCAGGCACCATGCCAAGCACTTGATGAACATTACCTCATCTATTCCTATTGCGTGAACCCTATAAGGTGGTTTTATTAATCCCATTTTACAGATGAGACATACAGGGTTTATGAGGTTAAATAATTTCCCCAAGGTCAAAGGTGCCATAAATGATGAAGCTTCAGTTACAAAAGGGAGCCTGTCTGAGTCCCGGCTTAGTCACTGTTATGCTGACTCCCAGTCAAATACTTTTTTTTTCTACACAAATTCAAGCAATGAAAGTTTTCTCCGGATCTGAAGATTTCAAATAGTAGGTATTACTTTTAAATACCTAATAAACGTTTGAAATTCCAGTTTTGCCCACTCTGATACTGTCCAACAGAAAACACTCCAAAACTATGAAGTGCTATTTCTGACAGGGGTTCTTACGGGTCCAAATACCATTTGGTTCCATCTCTTAGTTCATTTCACAGAAAAACAGATGTTCCATATAAATTCCTTCATGAAATTTACTAGAATCCCCAGAAAACTTTATGAACGTAGTAAGTTCTCAAGACAAACAGCATGGATTCAAATCCCAAATATTACGAACTGACAACCTCTGGAAGGGGAGCAAGTTACTGAGCCTCAGGCTTCAGTTTTCTCATGTTTGCATTAGGGATAAAAATACTTACCTCCTAGAGATGTTGGGAGAAAGTGAGGAGAAGGCCCGGGGCACAGTGTAAAGGACCAATCATCATCATAACTATTATCGTCTTATCATTATTTCTGGCTCTCCAGAATTTCTCAGGATCGCCCTAGTTTCATTAAGTTGACAAAACCCGACTCCTCTCGTTAATGAAGTGTTCCAACACTCTTATATCCCGATAATAAAGCACGCAGTACTCTAACTGGGAGAGAACATACCATCTCATCATTTATAATTCAGCTCCGTCTCTCAAAATTATTATTCACCGGGTACTATTAAAACTGTCAAGTCCTCTAGGTCACCCAAGTACTCGTGTCAAATGGGTGTTATTTTATACAAAGTAATGTGTTAATTCAGTCAAATAAGAGCCACCTGAGAAACCAGAATCACAAAGGACAAGCCAATTCCCCTGACCTACAAAGGGGAGTGTGCCCAAAATATGAGAAATTATTATTTTACTGTGGGGAAAAAAAAGAGCTTTTCCCCCTCCTAATTATAAAAGATATGCTTAGTAAAGTTAGCAAAATTAAGAACATGTGCATAAAAGCAAAGAAAGATGAACCCCAGAAATAGGCACCAGTAACATTTTGGTATCTTTCCATTTTGTCTTTCCGCTGTGCATTTTTAAAATGTAATTGGGATCATTCTGCACTCAAAATGTTATATTCTGGGATTTCTTTTCTTTTTGCTCCACTTAAAGCATTATAACGTCAGCGTTTTCAATGTTGCTGCAGACTCTGTATAAACGTTTTCACTGGGTGCAGGATATTGCATGAGTTAGTGTTGTCATAATTTTCTTAACCGTTTCTCTTTGCTGAACTCCCCCAAAAGGCTTTTAAGCTGTCAAGCCCAGGCAAGATTTCTAGACACACCGCCGTAACAACGGGGCCTGCCTGTGGTCATGGACTGGGCCATTCTGGGAACTAGCTACATAACTTCTCACCATTAAGTGAGAAACACCGTGGGTCCTACTCTCCAAATGCCAACAGACCAGAAGTTCAGCGATGTGTGAACCCCAAATGCCAGCAGTTCTGGGCACAATTACAGCAACTCCTCTAAGATAAATAAAATCATGTTCTCCACCATCCTGGCCACCCACAGTGAGCAGAGGGAAGAGCACAAACACCTCCCCCACTGGAGTCTGTGCTCCAATGCAAACACAGGGCACAGACGTATCTGCTTTTCTCCTCTTCCCCTCCACGGTTCATTTCCAAAATTCACTGTTCCATCACCACTCAGCACCATTTGCCACCGCCAACTGCACCATAAAACCTACTTTTAAAAATCACGTATCATGTTCATTATTTTTTGTCCCCAGGGAAAGAAAAAAAGGAGATCTTAAAAATTCTCACCACAAAAAAAAAAAAATTGTAATCATGTTGTGATGGATGTTAACTAGACCTATTGTGGTGATCATTTTGCAATATATACATATGTCAAATCATTAGATTATATACCCAAATGAATACAATAGTATATGCCACTTATATATCAACTAGAGGCCCTGTGCACGAAAATCATGCACTCAGGGGGTGGGGGGGTCCATCAGCCTGGCCTGAGGTCGGGGGTTTCACAGTCTGGGAGCCCTCAGGGGGATGCCCAACTGATGGCTTAGGCCCGCTCCCACCACCACTGCTGCGCTCACCAGCCTTGAGCCAGGCTCAGGGCTTCTGGCTGAGCGGCTCTCCCGCTGTGGGAGCACACTGACCACCAGGGGGCAGCTCCTGCATTAAGCGTCTTCCCCCTGGTCAGTGCACGTCATAGTGACCGGCCGTTCCACCGTTCAATCGATTTGCATATTAGCCTTTTATTATATAGGATTTAATAACTATAAAAATGAATAGAAAAAAAAGGTGGAGGTGAAAGTAGAAGGCAAGGGCTATGTAGGAAAAAACAATGTGGACCTTGTGTATAGTCACAGGATGTAACACTGAAGTCAAAAAATGCAACTGTCACGCTTGCTCATTACCTTCATGTTCAGCCGTGACCATCATCACAAGATCCAAAATTCAGTGCCAGGCCTTTCAATTTGGGAACAGTGGTGTCAAGAAACAACTTGTGAATTACTTTTGCACTTTCCACAGTTAAAACAAACAAACACGGATTTTTTTTTTCCCGAAGCAGTGAAAGCTTCTGCACAGAGAAGACATTTGTGAAATTCTAGGCACAGTAGCTGAAAATTTAAACATCTTCATTGTTCCTGTTAAAAACAAGACTAAGAAACAAGATAGAGATTACTACTTCAAGATGAAAGTCAGGATGGCGTAATGGGAAAGAATAGGCTTTGTCTCAAGAAAAGCTGGGATTGAATTCTGATTCAAGCCTCATCAAGGAGTTTTCTTTGAGTATTAAATATGGAATCTACACCTCCAAGCACCATCACTGGCAAAGAGCAGGTGGGTCTTCCACTGTAAGGATTTCAGTATTATTAACAAAAGTCAGTATCACAAGAAGGAAGGTGTCAGTAGTCAGATTACACTGACGATTCATGAGTACAAACAATCATAAACAAAGTCGAGGACCTAGAGATGAAGAAATTGAGGACTACTGCTTCTCCTTTAAAAACACACACGGATAGTGCAAACTAAGAACTAGGGAGGCTAAGCACACACACCCTTCCTAGATTTCTCGGCTTGTCTTGGGGCAATTGGCCCAACAGTGGATCCTCTGGGCACTTTGTGAATTTCCTAACAACTGCAGGGCAGGGTTTCCTGTCCCCACATCAGTCCCCAACCCAGAGCCACAGCAGATTCACGGCCACCACTCCGCTCAGTCCCAGATCTGGTGTCTGCAACTGACCATACTCCAACCATAGATAGCATTAAAAAAAACCCTAATCCATGCCTCAACCTGCTCAGGGACAAGCCATTCTGACACCTCCCTCTTCTCTGCCTTCTCACTTCAGTTCTTGTCAATGGGCTCCTCCTCCCTTCCTGTTCTAAGCTTTTATAGCCTATTCCAGTTCCAGGCACTGCAATCAATTGGCCTTTGCCCTGTTCCTTTAAGGCTAGGCTCTGATTTTTAAATTTCTGCCCCCAAATTCAAGAATATCCACTAGAGGTCTACCACCTGTTGCCACACCTTCTTTGGGTTGGAAGAGCCCCCACTTTTGCTTGTGCTTAGGCCCGACACCACATGCTGGTCTCCCTGACACTGGTTCACTGCTACATAGCTCTACACAGCCACATGACTTCATCCTTCTATGACCTGCAGCTCACACCAACCCCTAATGCAGACAGTCTCCGGGACTCCAAAGACATGGTGGGCTGCAAGATCGGCCTCCTCCACCACTTCCTCGATGCCACTGTGTATGAGAACAGAATTATCACCACCTAGTTAACTCATCCCAGAGGACAAACCAGTCTCACTAAACTGTATACTATTTATTTTAAGATTAGACTTTCCTTCTTCCTCCCCATAGGAACCACCTCAGTCCAGGTCCTCTGAATTGGTCATTCATCCATGACTTGGGAGCCCTGTCACTCCAAATACTACCTCATTATTGTCACTCTCTTGCTTTAGTGACATCAACTGACATACTGACAAATTTTTAGCATCAGAAAGCAGTTTGGGGGACCTACTTTACAACTTGCAGATAAGAAAACGAGGCTCAGATATTGAGAACTTGGTACAATATCGAAGTGCAAGTGAGTGGCATTTCTGAAGCTAGAGGCTCCCGGACCCTAGTCTCTCAGGCCACTGACATATTCTTAGATGAACTAGTGACCAAAAGAAATCCTTTCACTCTTTTCTGGAATCTCAATTTCTTCATCCCAGTCTCCACATCTTGATTTTACACTTCCATATTGTGTTCTTTGAGGAAATCTTTCTTGAAATGCACTTAAAGGTAGAGAAAATCTTTGCTTTCTTAAATTTTTGCACTCAGTTTTGGGTGTTTAGTTGAAAGGGTTAGGAGTCTTGAGTGTTCGCTCTGGAATTCCATGACCTGTGAGTGTGATGTTTCCAGGTGTAACTCTCCCCTGAATGATAACCAATCCCAATGGCCTTGGAGAGCAAAGTCCAGGAACTAATACAAGGAATTGTGAGTAACTTTGGCCTAAAATTTTAGAATGCTTGAAATGCAAGGATCCTTGGAGACCATCTGCTCTAACTACTATTAGTTCCATTTTACAGATGAGGGAACTGAGACCTACACCATTTGATTCTCAATTCAATATGCTTTTCTCCATGGACCCCCCAGCCTCCCAATAATGCATTTCTCCATATTCTTGAGTAAAAAAGTCGCCCTCGGTCATGCTTCTCTAATGGCTTCAATTAGGGGAACTATTCCAAAAGCATGTTTGTGGATCTGGATTGTATTTACTTCACGCTTCTTCCTGATTTCAGTTTCACATGGTTTTATCGTGAGCATTGTTTTGGAAAAGAAAAGAAAACAAAGTCCAAATCCTTAATCCATGGGTCGATCACTGTCTCCTAGATAGACTAGCATGACAAACTTGCATTTCATGAACCAACTGTGAAACCCAAGTCACACTGGGCAGCCTCTTCTAGCCTTGGTTTTCTTATCTGCAAAATGGGAATAATACCACCTCCTTCTGAGGGTTATGGTGAGAATTAAATAAGATAATGTACTAAGGCAGTTAGCATTTAGCTGGGTACATAACAAGCACTCAATAGATGGCAGCCACATCATCATCATCATCATCCTCATCATCTCTGTGGATTTTGCCTTGTTCTGTCTGGCTTGCCTTTTACCTGGTTTGCTAGGTCTAACTTAGGCTGTATGCCCTGCAGTCCAGAGGACTGAAGATGCCCTTAGGTAGAAAGACAAAGTGTTCCCTAAAAGAAGTGTTTAACCAAGGCCAAGACAATAAAATGAAGGAAAATACATCAGAACAGAAAAAGTCAAAATAATAAGGGTTAGTTTTATACTCTCAGTTATGACAAATTTTGTATCAAACCTGAAACAGATCATGAATGGGCATTACATTGACACATTTTCCCTCATAATAAATTTATGAGATTATCATTTCAATTTGTTAAACAGCCCCAGACTCAAGCAGATTACCTGGAACATAGCAGGAATTCAATAAATATTTGAATTAGTGAATTAATAAAAAATGACCATGCCAAATATGTATCAAAATTCTAAAACAGCTGTATTCGCCATTTTATTTATAAGACTAAGTTTTTTTATTTTTTCAGGCTTTTAAAAAAATGTATTGAACTTATTGGGGTGATGTTGGTTAATAAAATTATATAGGTTTCAAGTGTACAATTTTATAATACAACTGTATAGTGTATTGTATGTTCAAGTCTCCCCAGTTACCATTTTTCCACTTTTTAACCTCTTTTATCTTCCCCACTCCTCAAGGCTAAGTAAGTTTTAAAATAGTTCTATCTTAACTGGGGGTATCAATCCAAACCTTTTTGTTGGAGACAATGTATAATTTTATCTAATACAATTATAAGATTTCAAATATATTTTTTGGAAATTTATGTACATTTTCACTTATTTGTGACTCCTGATAGCCCCAAAGCAGTTCTTTATATCAAGACAAATTATTAGCTTTCACAATAGTCTAACAATCAGAGCTATTTCACGTCCATTTGGAAATATTCTCCCCCAATTATTGTGAGATTTAACAGTCATACATAGCCAAGTAATCTATTATGATTGTTAGTTTCCTTTCAAAAAATGGCTACTTGTTGGGTAACTAATCATTAAACATCTCCATCAGTCAACTTGGTCACCTAAAAAAAAACCAGAATGTGCAATTATTTCAGTCTCGAAGCTGACAGACTTATTTCCCATTTGTATAGGATCATTTGGATCAACCGTTCTATCAGCTTTCCAGTAGTCAGTCCAGTACCTTTGTGGACAAGTAGAAAGCTGATGTGCTACTATGTAATAAGAATTCTTAATGGCAATGATCATGAGGGGGGCTCCAACCAAATAAGACATAGCGCTGAGTCTATGGAGCCTGTAGACAGAGTAAGAAAGTCACAGGTGAGAGTTCACAAGTGAATTTTAATCCTTGAGTGTGCTGGACCAGCACTCTAAGGGCCTCTTAGAAAATAAGGAATGAATAGGAGTAAAAATGATTACTGGGGCTGGAAAAAATACAGTTATGTCCTCATAAACTGGCTCCTAAGACAACTTCTAAAGAAATGGTTTCAAAACTATTCTCAGCAGTGTAGGTATTACAGGAATAGGTGATAACACCACACACTACTTTATTTATTCTGGTGAATGTATTAAAAAGAAACAAAAAATCTGGGTCAGCAGTTTACACACTTCAAGCCCGATTGTCTTCCATGAACTGAACTTGATCTTTCTCTCTCCTCCAAAGCTAGAATTAAACTTTTCCCAGGTAAGAGCTGCCTTTCTTATAGATATATTGTCAACTGCTTCCCCCTTCTTTTTCTTTTGTTTCTTTCCATTTTTCCTCCCTCGCTCCTTCCTTGCTTCCTTTTTCTCCTTTTTTCCCCTATCTGGGAACACACCAAAATGTGAAGAGAAAAAATTGAAAAGTATAAAAATGCTTTACAGTCATAACCAATTCTTTTCAAACAGTTAGCAAACCTGGTCCTTCTCATTTTGGACAATTACAGCCGAGAGAAGGATCTGGTTTCAAAGTGCAGCTGCTCATTTGAAGTGGGATAGGCATGGTTAATTTTTCCAATGAGAAAATGGTGATGAATAGAATCGAAAATAAAGATATCTCTAAAGCTAGACTAAAAAAATATTTTAACTCAAGGAGGTCATCAGTTTAGAAATATTACCCAGAGAATCTTCAAATCACAAAGAGGAGCTTGCAGAAAAATCTTGTGACTACAAATGAAAAGTATGCCTTGGAGAGCAGTTTAAATAAAAGTCACAGTAGTCACATATGCAACTCTAAACCCTGCAACATCCAGCTGCAGAGGGCTCCGAGGAGGCCACTGGGATCCCACCGCATACAATTATCTTCTTTGTAAACCACACAGCTATAGTAACAAAGGGCTCTACAGTTTTTATTAATAAAAGCTTATTGCAGTTTGCAATAATATTTAAATTCTCATGACTTTAGAATATTATTTTGCAGGCTAACACAGATGATCTTTAAAACTACATTCTATAAGGGTCACACACGTAGGCTCCTTTCGTGAATATTCATCTAGGCAAATACAGTTAATTTGTCCACTTCTGTGTATGCATGCCATGCTTCAATTAAAAGTTGACTAATTTAAAAGAAGTTATACTCAATACTCTCCTTCCATATGAAATGCTTTTTTCTGGACCTATTTTTTTAAAATACTGCAAAACTGCACATCTCCTTCGAAGTCGTATGGGAAAAAACCTGTACGCTATTTGGGAATGTTATTTTTTCTTCTGGGTTTCATATCCTTAAGTCTTCTCTTTTGATAGAAAAAAAATCCACCCTCTCATATTTTAAAAAACCTGTACGCTATTTGGGAATGTTATTTTTTCTTCTGGGTTTCATATCCTTAAGTCTTCTCTTTTGATAGAAAAAAAATCCACCCTCTCATATTTTAATTTCCCATTCATCACATAGAATTCTTCCTATTTATGCCTACTAATATCTTTCAGAATAACCGAAGATCGCCATTGGTTATGGAGCGCCTTCGCTTTGTTGGTGTAACACTGTAACTGGCATATTTTCTCTTTCTGAAAGCAGTCTTTACATTTACCAAAGGGCATAATCAGCACTCCAGCCTGCTGCCTTGTGGGATTTTATCAATAATGTAGTTAATAAACAGAGGCTTTGTGGATAACCGCACTGTTATAGGTTAGCTAAGAACTCATACCTTTCCTTCGACTTCCATCTTAAAAATTCATGAATTAAGAAAACCTCAGTTGGAGGGGGGAGGTGATCTGTGAAATAGGGCATTCTCATTTGTCACGGAAATTACTGACTCTCTGAAGTCTGCGTTTACTATTGTGTTAAATTATTTATTTTCAAGGAAATAAGCGGGGGAATCTCAAAATGACTGTTAAGGCATCTGCCTGAAAAATACCTTTTGTAAGAATCAATTACGATAGGTATGTTTATGCTCGCCACTAAAAAAAATGGTGAGGAACTGAAGTTTTTGGTTTAGTTTTATGTGAACCATTTTCTGTAGCCAACTGCCTGAAAAACGTCAGATTGCTTTATACTTCCACCCAACAGTGACTGGCATTTACTCTCAGTAAGCAGAAGTTGTCACAGACGACAGAAAGTGATTAGCCATCACTTGCTACACGACATGAGATAGTCCTAAAACTCCCATTTACCCCCTACGGAACCAATATCTCAGCTCATTCAGCAGAATGAGAACGAGGATTTCTCCAGCAACTAACATAAGTGAAAATATGAGCCCCAGCTCTGTAGCATGCAACGCATTTGGTCACAAAAGAAAATGAAAGCAAGCCCCCTAATACGAACTCAAGACACTTTAGCTGGAGAAAAACAGCCTGCATCCCATAACATTTTATGATAGCAAATGAGATGCAGGCAATGTAATTTCACTTATGTGATTCACTTACAAGCAATGCAAATGCAATCTTGCTGATTACATTTAAAACAAAAGACTGAATCTGCTTATTTATAGAGCAGACCCATAGTCATGCAAACATCAGGCTCCCCCCTGCCTGCTGTGGAACAAAAAGAAAACAACCTGGCTGGGAGACCTTTTCATCACTACAGAAAGAAAAATGATGTTAACGGGAACCCCAGCTTGACCCAATATGCTTAATAATGTGGCTTCTTGGTGCCCTTAATAGAAAACAAGGTCAGCCGTGTGTAATGTTAGCTGAGGTGTTCAACCCACATGTAAACAATGTCCAATGCTTTATTTGTTTTCTCAATGGCCATAGGAAAGTGTTCAGTAAGCACTTGAGTCTATGTTTAATTTTAAACCTTCATTTATCTGTAGGGCTGGGGGTGCTTGTGTACACACACGTTTCTGTGTATGGACAACAGAAATGCTACAACCAATATATTCATTGGCTGGACTCCTCACGATGCATATTTTCTGAACTCTGCCCAGTAAGTTGGCATCTTGAGCATTCCAGAACTACTCATTTTAGTCATCACCAAAAGTAAAGCTTTTATCAGATAATTTTTCTATTATGCAGTTCACCAGTTAGAACTCTGTGAAAGGTGCCGCCCGATGCCATCTCTGACCTCCCCAGAAAAGCAGATCTGGAACAATTCTCCTACTTTCAGGGATGCTCAGCTTCTAAAGATCTAACAGTTATTTCCGGCTCATGACCAGCAACGGAACCAATGCCCAGCTGCCAGCCACTGCACCCACATGCTAGGCATTTGGCTAGCGTCTTACTGATCACTAGATCTGCAGCACACTAGGCAAAGGATCGTGGCTAGAGCCAGCTTGGGCCCAGCTACAGTATTAACAATAAAGAAGTTTAACGTGATACCTCACACCTTCCACAGAGCCTTCTCCAAGAGGAAAATTGCATGTGGCTGGTAATGCTCCTTGTGGAATGACTTGTGGCCCTAGGGTTTCTCAATCTTAATGAAGAAGACACACTTCAATGGTCTACCAAGTGATGCCAACGCGAATGATGGATAACAGAAGCAACTTCCTGGGCAACAGCACAACTTCTTTTTAGTCAGAGAGACATCACTTCCAAATAGTAAACTCTTAAGGAATTCTCAAAAATGGAGATGCCTTTGAAGTTACCCTCCATCGTTGATATTTAACTATAGTCAGGCCTCAAAACTGTACTCAAATTGAACTCTGTAAAATTTGTGTTGATGCATCTAACCTACCATCTTCGTGTCCCTGGATGGAAAAGACCTAGAAGCATAGCACAGGTTTGCTCATTTCCGCACAGCGCAAGCACTGGGCCAGAAACCATTTCACTTGTTTGGAATGTGAGCCATTATCCAAGCCCACGGCATATGGTTGCACACTTCTCAACTCCCACATCCCAGCAAAAATGCAACTGCTGTCCAAGTGTGCACAGTCTCCGAGTAGTGGTTTCTGGAGCCCTAGGGTCCAGAAGCTACTGCCAGACCTGAGAGGAATCAAGGGACACCAGAGTAGTAAGAACAGGAGGAAATATTCTGAAATGAAAGCTAAGTGTGATTCTCCACGGCAGAAAATAGCTGCGCCTGTTTCATTCATACCGCTTTCCATGAGGGGACCTCCTGCAGAGAGCCTACCTCCTTTCATGTGTGGGACAAGAATCAGTCCTAAAGACACGTTGACCATGCTGGGGTATGTCTACAGAGAAAGATCAGGAAATAAAATGGGAAAGTAGTGTAATAAAATTAAGTCAGATACCTGAAAATATTCTTATTTCAGACATGTGCTCGAAGAAATTCTCCCTAGTTTCTCCTATTCAGTTAGGCCTTATTATCTATCCCAAACTGTAAGTTCCTTGAGCGCTTTCTGCTCAGTAAGGGTCAGAAAGAGATACACACTGTACTGCAAACCAGCTATCCTATGTGACCTCTCTGGGTGGCCAATTGGCCATATGCAAAATTCTCTACATGTGCTTCCTCGCAGTGAACACCAGCACATAAGTATACAAAAATATGCCTTGATAGTCTATTAATAATAATGCACACATGATATTTTTATCAAATTATTATTTAATTCAGGCTCGATTGTCTCCCTAAATAGGCAAACACCCCTATCAGATGAGGACTGGGTGGTTTACAGATCTACATTTTTTGACAATTAGACCCAAAAAGACATTTCTTCATCAGTAACTACTTATTTATTGTAGCAGGTACTGCGCTCTGTCCTGGGGATAAAAGAATAAACCGAACAGCCATGATCCCTGCCCCCAATGCTACTTCCAGTAAATACTTATTGATTTATTTGACTGAAACATTTTCAATGGCATCCAACTTCCCCATACTTCCCACGCATCTTGCTCATTTACTCCATGTCCTGCAGATGGTATCCAAGACTCCCATCAAGTCAAACAACTCTTTTCCCTTCCTTATTCATTTAGTTTAATGGTTCTCATTTCCCCATAAAGGTATTATTAGAGGGCTGTAGACTCACAAAGGAGGCCTTAATCACTTAATGCCAAAATATGAGAGCTGCCAACAAACCATCCTTCAGATATTGATGAGTGAGTGACAGGAGGGGGCAGGGTAGTCAGCAAACTGCAAGGAGGAACATGAAGCAAGTGATTTGACAATGACTAGTGCTTGGGTGAGCATAATGACAGCAGGGATGACCCTCTAAAGAGGATGGGAAGATTTTAAACTCCTTGATAATTTACAGTAAGGACAAAACATAGGAAATACACATGAGAGACTGTTTATTGATTTGTCGAAGATGTATTTGATTACTGAGTCCCAGGACATGGCAGAGGTTTCGAGATCAACCAGCATCAACCCTGCCCTGGCAGAGCTTCCAGTCTAGGAAGGGAAATACTGACATCTTGGCTGTTCTCTTATATTTGCAAATGTAAATTTCAACATGGAGGTCACTGGTGCTGGACAGTTTGTGAATTTAAGTCACGTGATCTTTCTCCCAGGTGAAGCATTGTTCTAGGCCAGTGATGGCGAACCTATGACACGCGTGACAGCACTGACACGCATAGCCATTTCTGATGACACGTGCCGCTGAAGCAGCCGCATGCCGAGGATGAAACATTTGCTGCTCCTGAGGATGAAACATTTGCGACTAGAGTTTTGGAGTTAGACTCTAACTCACAAGACTCTAGTGACTTAGTCGCAAATGTTTCATCCTCCCCTATTAGATACTCTGTGCCGGAGGTCTGTAGGCCAAAACAACAGAAGTCCGGCACAGAGCGTCTAGTTCTGGGACTTCCGGTTAAGCCGGGATCTTTGCCCTCACTTCCGCCGGCAGAGCAGGGAGCAGCAGAAGGCAGCGGGGGACGCATCTCTCGGGGTCCTGCCATTACCAGGAACCAAATAACAGTTAACCACAGCAACCATTATCTACTGTTCTGGGGTGTCATGGATTTCTAATCCATCATTACTGAGATAAGTGAGGGGGAGGCTGGGAGAGGCGAGGGTTTGTGGCGTGCTATGGGTGCCGTTTCCCGCCATTAGAAATAGCGGCAGCCATTTTAATTCACACAAGGAACACCATCTTGCTCCATAGTGCAGACTCCATTTCACCACTATTACTGTTGTGCATCCTTATTAACCCCTATTTCTGCTTATTAACCCTGCCCTTTCCTAAAAGACAGTTATAGGCACCATTTTGTGGTTAGTTAGGCTAGTTAACCCCTAATTGCCTGCAGGCCTAACAAGCTATCTATAATTCTATCTTCTGTCACTGCCCCCCTGATGGAAACCCAAAAAATAAAAAACTAAGGTTAAGTAAAGGAAGTAGTAGTAGCAGTGGCCGACCCTTTCAAGAGACATGGACCGAGATGTATGGCTTTATAGAAAAAAATGGCAGATCATTTTGCGTTCTATGTACTGAAACAGTAGTAAGCAGAACGTGGAATATAAATAGACATTTTGAAACTAATCATTCCCAGCTCTTGGAAAAAAGTGAGGATGAAAGGAAGGAATACATTTCCAGGCAGCTACACCTTTATAAGAGACAATCTAATTCCATCCTTAAATTTATGAAAGGCTCTACAAATTTAACATCTGCAAGTTTGAGCATTGCTCACTCTATAGCTCAGCATGGAAAAGCGCTCAGTGAGGGAGAATTTATTAAAGAAACTCTCCTAAGATGTGCACCAGTTCTATTTCACGATATGCAGAATAAAGATGCAATTATTAAGAGAATATCTGAGTTACCACTCAGTAGAAATATCATAAAAGACTGAATAATGAGACTGAACACAAACGTACATCAATTAAAGAGAGACATAAGGAAGTGTAAATATTTTTTGATCTCTCTTGATGAAACTACTGATGTCACATCACATGCTCAGTTGGCCATTATTGGTCGATATTCTGATGGTCTCACAATGAGAGAAGAGTTGATAAAGTTAGTATCAGTGTTAACAAGTAAATCAGGAAGCGAAATATGTAAGGTTGTTATACAAACATTTCGTGACCTAAGCATTGATATCTCTAAAGTTGTGTCAGTGACGACAGATGGGGCACCAAATATGGTGGGGAAAAAAGTCGGATTTGTCAAATTGTTTACAGAAGCTATTGGACATCCGATTGTGCCTTTTCATTGTATTATCCATCAGAAGGCTTTATGTGCCAAGGCAGGATTCACTGACTTAAATGACTTAATGTCAGTTGTTACAAAAATAGTTAATTTAATAGCTGCTCGCCCCCTTCACAAGCGAGAATTTTCGGCACTTTTACTGGAGGTTGATTCCACCTACAGTGGACTGCTGATGTACAATAATGTAAGATGGCTGAGCTGAGGCAAAGTTCTTGAGGGCTTTGTGGAGTGCTTTGAAGAAATTAAGGTATTCCTTGACGATAAGGATCTAGGAAACTTTCCTCAGCTTAATGAGGATAAGTGGGTCAACACCCTGATGTTTTTTACAGATCTCTCTGTTCATATTAATGAACTGAACTTAAAGTTACAAGGTTTTGGCAAAAGTATTGACGTTATGTTTGGATACATAAAAGCTTTTGAAAGTAAAGTTAAAATTTTCAAGCTAGATGTAGAAACTAAAACTTTATAAGTATTTTCCTCGAGTAACAAAAGTATTTTGAGAAGGCCAGTGCAGCTGTACAAAATGAAATGGAACTCTTGCATATGAAGTACCAGCATGTTTTAGACTCGTTACTTGACCAGTTTAGTGATAGATTTAGTCAATTTAGAAGTCTAGAACAGACCATGAAAATAATTAAGTATCCTGATGTAGTAGTCTACAGTAGTTTGAATTAAATGGTTTCCAATGGATGCAAATTGATGATTTGGAGATGCAACTTGCAGAATTTCAAGACAGTATCTGGGCTCAGGTGTTTGTTGACTTGAGGTCAAAGCTCGAGAATCTGGAAAGGTGCTGCTTGGAGAATCAAGAGGAGTGCCACTACGAACAGGAAATTTGGAGTTCCTGGAACCGACTACCAGACACTTTTAGCACCCTGAAAAATATAGCAATGGCTTTACTCACAATTTTTCCCTCTACATACTTTTGTGAGGCCTTATTCTCAGTGTTAAATAATATCAAAACCAAAAAAAGAAACAGATTGACAGATGAAGTTAGTAGCGCTTGCTTGGGCCTGAAGTGTACAAAATACCAACCTTCAATTGAAGATTTAGCCAATGAAATTCAGCAACAAAAAAGTCACTAATAGGCAGGTTAGTTCAAGAATTCCCCCTCCCCCTCACTTATCCTAGTTCACGGCACCCCACACAAGCTAAATAATATCAAGACCAACAAAAGAAACCGACTGACGGATGAACAAAGAAGTCACTAAGCAGGTAAGTTAAATATTTAGTTTTTGGTTTATTAAATACAATTATACATAACAATTATACATTTATGTTATTTAAATTATAAATATCGCGAAATAATGTTTTTTCCTCAAAGTGACACACTACCCGGGTTATGCTCAGTTTTTTGGCGAAGTTTGACACACCAAGCTCAAAAGGTTGCCCATCACTGTTCTAGGCTCTGAGAAACAACTGGGAAAAGGAGAGGTTACACACACTTTCTTCTACTCTGGCCAGAGGAACGCAGCAGCTGCCTCTGTCTTGATACTTTTTACCCTCACCCCAAGATCTCATAGTTATTTCCCTGGGTTATGTGGACCAGAAAGATACACAACCACTACGTATTTTATATCTTTAATGGCTTTTCCCAATTCACCTCAATCGTTACTGGCTTTGCCTGCCCTCAGCCTCGAGTATGTGTGCACTCAAGCACACATATAACCTCAGTCTCTGGGGGTGCCATCCCCCATCATTTCCAGCTGTCGTGGAAGCTGTTCTCTGATCACAAGGATAATACCAATATGAGCCAACACTCTGATAGGACTTACTGTGTCCCAGGAAATGTTTTAGGTACTATGCATATATCAACTCACTTAACACTCACAACCGCTATATGAGGTAGGTACTAATCCCCCCCCTCCCCGCCCCCGCCTCATTTACAAATGAGAACCCGGAGAAGTTAAGTAACTTGTCCAAAGTCAAACAGCTAATAAGAGGAAGATTAAGACTCAAACCTTGGCAACCTGGTTCTAGAGTTCATATTCCTAAACACTGTACTGTACTGCTTCTCTATCTCCTCACACAGTAAAGCTCAGGAACATATTCCAGACCCTTAGGCATTTATTCCAAAGCTACTTAGTTTAGCCTTGTATGATAAACTCGACTACATTTCCTTAATGTACTACGCGTTCACACATATTTCTGAAATCTAACGAAGTGACCAAAAAGAGGGAGAGGATGGTGGAAACAAATGCACCCAATTCTATGTGCCTTGAATGCACTCAAGGCCCCCTAATCTGACTCCACATGTGAGCAACCAAAATACATAAATCGGAGTAGATTGGTTGTTCATATAAACAATTCAGAGCCTTATCATGCCTCTGTGAACTGACTCCAATTCATCAAAAAATGTAGGAGCAGGTTATATATGTCACCCTCCATTAACTGAAACACACCAATAAATTTCCAAAATGTAGGACTCAGCACCAAAAACATATATATAAATATAGATATAGATAATGGAGAAATCCCCACATCTATTGCAGAACTCCGTGCAGCCCGAGTCTCCTCTGTGCAGGCCGGGATCATGCATAATGCAACACCGCAACTGCTAACAGCAGGCGCGCAGCAGATAATTTACACTTGTTTTTATGGACACGAGGAACTGATCTTTGAAGCTGTCCCTAATGAGATTCCGCTTGGCCCTAACAGCATCCTGAGAGAGTGTTCCGGTTTTCTACTTGGCATCCGGTGCATATTTATAATGCAGAATACAAGCTCATTTAAATTGCACATGTGGATTTTGGTGTCTTTCCTATTTTATAGTAAGGTTTTCGTATACTAAGGAGCACTGACTCCTCAATTACTAAACCATACTTTACCTAAACAGTGTCACTGCCTGTAGCTACAGGTAACCTATCAAAGAGGCAGGTCCATCAAAGCGCTTCTACCTACAGGCCAAAAGATCCCCCAACATTCTAGACCACACTCAAGTCCAGAAACTCAATTACATCCTCAGCCAAAGGGCATCTCCAGGAAGCCTGATTATGCAACACTTCCCTTGGGAGACACAGTCACAAGGGCAGTTAGGGAGAAAACCAGAAGTCAGCCACCTAAATTGAAAACTTCCTACCCCAAAGTGCTGGCAATGCACACCTCTCTTTCCTATTATCTCCCCTCTTTTAAGTTCTATTTCATGTAAAATTCTTCCTTAAGCTCGGCACTTTACATGGGCTTTTTTTTTTTATTATTATTGATTGGTTTTTCAAGAGGTTTGTAGTTGAGTCACCCATAATTAGAACTCCATTACATACTTACTTTTCATTTGTTTTACCTTTAAATCAAAACTTTCAAAAGGTTTTCAATTACTATATCACACTAATGTTGTATTATCCGTAATTAACACAAATTGCAGATTTCTGTCAAATAGTTCCTCTGTAAGAGTTTGTAGAGCTTACTAGTTCAAAAGAAAAAACAAGCCAAGTTGTTAGAAAACATCTGAGTACAAAATAAAATTGCATGATTCCCATGATAACAAAAGACCCACTTTCATGGTCTTCATTTCCCGGTAAATTCCACATATTAAGGGTAGTTGTCAGTCAGAGTCCCATTAATCGGGCTAAAATATATCCTAATTAATTTCACACTTCTAACCAATAGTTGTTGACTTCAAGTAGGATCAATAAATGAGCATTTTACAAGGAGTTTAAACAATATACTTCCTAAGTTAAAGGACAATATAGGAAATTCAAATATTTAGGATCCAATTGAAAGTGAAACTGATGTTTATCCTGAGAGCTTAATACTGTCAATGTAAAAGTCAGCTGAAGGCAGACTAGACTGTAGAGGTGGTATAGGAGTATCAGAAATACTCTCTCATCCAGCTCCATCCTGAAAAAAACACGGAGACTTATGCTATCCTTTTTAAAGTCAAGTCTAAACACATACTCTCAAAATGAATGAATGATTACAAGGGAGCACACAGTAAGAGAATACTGAATCTTTGCACACCCAGCTTTCATTCATTCATTCAACAGGTACTTGGAGCGTGTGTAGTGTGCCTGATGCTGCGACAGTTGCTGTAGATGGAGGCAGGCAAAAAAATACAAGAAAAAGTGAGAGTTGCTGCCTTCATAGAGGGTAGAGCCTAGTGGAAGAAAGTCTTTTCACAAACAATTAGAAAATACATTTATGATAAGTGTGACCGTGGGAAAGCATTACTTATAGGTACTCTGGGTTCACCCAATCCAGAGAGTGGTGATCAGAAGTGCCCTAAAGAAGTGACAGAGGTGGAGGGAAGGAAATAGTATTTAGGGGGAAGGCTGTGGACATCATTCTGAACCACAAAGTTTGGGACCAGCCTGCTCTCTCCCTGCACCTCTCAGTACCTCTCCACTTGGAGAAATGAAAAATACAAAATGCAGGGGGCGTGCCTAGGAAGTTGGATTTACCATATATTTCTCCTTCAATGTCAGAACCGAATCCAGACAGGATAGAAGACCTTGGGAAAAATCAGCGGCCAGATCACCAAAGTTGGCACTAACTTCTGCCAAATGTCTGGCTGGCACCAATGTACAGGCTCAATTGGCCATAAAAAAACTCACTATAGTCTTGCTCCTCTCAAAGGAAATCATTTTGCAATCCACAATGAGGCTTACCCAGAGGCCAGTCTTAGGGGGAGGCCTTGAATTTGGAGCTTAACTCAATTGCACGGTTTAGGGCAAGAGTTTCAGGTTTCAGATGGGCAGTCAGGTAATCTGATCCCATCCGACTTTTAATGGCTTCTAAGAAATCCAAAGTGTGAAATCCTTTTCCCAGCCTCCCCCCAGAGCAGTCTAAGGGTGCTTTTTGCCAGCCTCCATTCTCCTCCTCCCAGTCTCATATTCTCCTACTCAAACTATAATAAGGTCTGAGACATTAATTTAACACTCATTTCTTAATCCGAAAGTCTGATCAAAATCTGTGTTCTAGTCCCACTTGTTCATTTTTTCCTTTGTTTCTCTTCCCCTAGGACAATGGTCAGCAAACTCATTAGTCAACAGAGCCAAATATCAACAGTACAACGATTGAAATTTCTATTGAGAGCCAAATTTGTTAAACTTAAACTTCTTCTAATGCCACTTCTTCAAAATAGACTCACCCAGACCGTGGTATTTTGTGGAAGAGCCACACTCAAGGGGCCAAAGAGCCGCATGTGGCTCGCAAGCTGCAGTTTGCCGACCACGGCCCTAGGAGATGTATCAGTGAAAATATGTGAGATGTCTGAGATTTTACTACCTATGTTTTCTTCTAGGACTTTTATGGTTTCACAACTTACATTTAAGTCTTCCATACATTTTGAGTTTATTCTTAGTTGTTATCAGCCCATTCAGGTTTTCTGATTCATCCTGAGTTTTGGAAGATTGTATATTTCTAGGAATTTGTCCATTTCACCCAGGTTATCCAGTTCTTTGGCATATAGTTGTTCATAGTATTTTCTTACAATCCTTTGTATTTCTGTGATGAGAGTTGTTACTTACACTCTTTCATTTCTGATTTGAGTCTTCTCTATTTGTTCTTGATAAGTCTGACTAAAGATTCATCATTGTTGTTTATCTTTTCAAAAAACCAGCTCTTGATTTCATTGATCTTTTGTATTGGTTTTTCAGTCTCTGTCATTTATTTCCACTCTGACCTTTATTATTTCCTTCCTTCTACGTACTCTGGGCTTTTCTTGTCATTCTCTTCCTAATTCTTTTAGTTGTAGAGTTAGATTGTTTATTTGAGCTTTTTCTTGTTTCTTCAGGTAGGACTGTAATATTATGAAGATCCCTCTCAGGATTGCTTTTGCTGTGTCCCAGAGATTTTGGGTTGTGTGTCCATTTTCATTGTCTCCAGGAAGTTTTTATTTCTTCCTTGATCTCACTGGTAAGCCTTTCATTGTTAATAACATGATATATAGCCTTCATGTGTTTGAATGTTCTTGAGTTGTTTTGCTGTAGTTGAATAGATCCTTGTGTCCTTGAGAAGAACGTATATTCTGCTGCTCTGGTATTAAATGTTTGGCAAACATCAATCAAATCCATCTGATCTAGTGTGTTGTTTAAGATCGCTGTTTCCTTGTTGATTTTTTTTACCTAGAAGATCTATCCAGTGATGTCAGTAGGGTGTTAAAGTTCCATACTATGAGTGTATTGCTATCCAGTTCTCCCTTAAAGCCCACCAACAGGTTTTTTATTTAGGTACTACTATGTTGGGTGTGTTTATGTTTACAGCGGTTATATTTTCATGTTGGATCGATCCCTTTAGTGTTAGGTAGTGACCTTCTTTGTCTATGGTCATGGTCTTTTTTTTTTTTAGTCTATTTTATTAGATATGAGTATTGCTACCCCAGCTTTTCTTGTTTCCATTTCCATGGAATATTTTTCCCAACCCTTCACTTTTAGTCTGTGTTAATCTTTTGTTCTGAAGTGGATCTTTTGTAGATAGCATATATATATATATATATATATATATATATATATATATATACACATATATATATATCATGTTTTCTTTTGCATTCAGCTACCCTATGTCTTTTTTTGATTGGAGCATTTAAGGCATTTTCACTTAAGGTTATGATTGCTAGTAACTTATTTATTGCCTTTTTTACTTTATACCTATGTTCCTCTCTCTCTTCATTTCTTCTTCTTCTTAAAGCTGTCCCTTTAACATTTCTTGCAATGCTGGTTTGCTGGCAATGTACTCCTTTAGCCTTTTTTTTTTTTTTGGCTGGGAAGCTCTTTATTTCACCTTCAATTTTAAATGATAGCTTTGTTGGATAGAGCAGTACTGGATTCAGATCCTGGCTTTTCATTACTTTGAATATTTCATGCCAATTCCTTCTGGCCTGAAGTGTTTCTGTTGAGAAACCAGCTGACAGTCTAATGCAAGCATGCCATGTTTGACATGTTTGATCTAATGGGAACTCTCCCTTGTAGGTAACTATCTCTCTCTTACTGCCTTTAAGATTCTTTCTTTGTCTTTAATGTTTGTCATTTTAATTATATGTCTTGGTGTGGGTCTCTTGGGGTTCATCTAGATTGGGACTCTGTGCTTCTTGGACTTGTATGACTATTTCCTTCACCAGGTTAGAGAAGTCTTCTGTCATTATTTCTTTAAACAGGTTCTTTATTCTTTGCTCACTTTCTTCTCCTTCTGGCATTCTTATGATGCAGATGTTGTTATGTTTCATGTTGTCCCAAAGTTCCCTTAAACTATTCTGCTTTTCAATTTGTTTTTCTTTTTGCTGCTCTAATTGGGTGTTTTGTTCTACCTTGTCTTCCAAATAACTGATTAGATCTTCTGCTTCATTCAGTCTACTTTTAATTCCTTCCAGTGTATTCTTTTTTTCCCCTGTGTATTCACCTGAATAGTCAGGGAACTTCATCTATTTTATTTAGGTTTTCATTTTTTCAAATTCCAACCCAAAGCTAAATACAATTGGAAACCAGTAATCACTACGTTTGTTCCAAAGGAGTAGGATCATTCAGATCTACTCCAGTAAAGTGTGCAATGCTTAAGAGCAAATCTTTCCAGTGTATTCTTGATCACAGATATGGTAGCCTTCATTTCTAAATGGTTCTCATTCATGGTTGTAGTTTCCACTAAGTTCCTTGTAATTCTCACTAAGTTTTTGAGCATCCTTATAACCATTAGTTTGAACTCTATATCTGATAAATTGATTGCCTCCATTTCATTTCACTCTTTTTCAGGGGGTTCTTTTCTTTCATTTGGGAATTATATCTTTGTCCCCCATTTTTGCTGTCCCTTTGTTCTTGTTTCCATGTATTAGATAGAACTGCTATGCCTCCCAGTCTTTGCGGGGTGGCCTTTTTAAGTAGGTGTCCTGTGGGACCCAGTGTTGCAGTCTCTTTGATCTCCTGAGCTGGATGCTCTAGGAATGCCCCTTGTGTGGGTTATTTGGGCTCTCCTATTGTAATTGGGTCTTAATTGTTGTCCCATTCATAGGTGGGTTCTCCATTCAGGCTGGCTGACTATGAGGCTCAACCCCAAAAATGTCGTACAAACTGTTATGCAGGTGCTGACAGAACAAGACAAAACACAACAATACAAAACAAAAACATAAAAGTCCCCTACAACAACAATAAAAACAACCACTATAGAAAAGAGAATTAGGAAAGAGTTAAGAGAACGACAATAATACAAAAGAGAAAAATACTCAAAGAAATAAAGGGAAGGAAAAAATATGAAAAGAAATAATAAGAAAAAAATAAGAACAAAGAATAGGAAAGAAAAATTGCATAAAAGAAAGGAGGAAGGAAAATACATGAAAATAAAAAGGAGAAAGAAAAACTAGAAAAAATAAGAGAAAGAAAAAGTACAAAAGAAACTAGAGTAAGAAAAGCAAAAAGAAAAATAAGAGTATGAAGGACTAAAGAGAGACAAAAACAATAACAAAGCAATAAAAAATAAAGAAAATAATGCAAAACAAAAAGCAAAGTGGAGTTCATCTGGGCAGTGTTTAGTACCTCCTAGCAGCTCCCTTTGGATCTTGCTCTTATGTTGACTGAGGCTGACTATTTTGTATGCCATTTCTGGGCCTCCTGGGAGGTAATTTGGTGCTAGCCACTGTCAGAAGCTGCCCACGTTTTGCTCTTGGCAATGTGTTTGAAGCTTCAAGCGATCCATGGTTTGTGGCTGCCTCCACAGAGCTTGGCTGTGCACAGGAGGGGCCAGGCTGTGCCCTAGAGAGGGTTTGTTAGCAGCATGGGGCCTTGAAGTGGATCAGCAAACATCACAAGCACTACGTATCCATCTCCATCCATCTCTGCCTTCTGGCCGCCTTCCAGACTTAATTACTGAAAAGGCTGTTTCTGAAAGGGCTTTGGGGCAGAATCAGGAGGATGCGACCTCTAGGTCTCCTGTCAAGGGAGGTGCCATTCAGATTTCAGTGAAGATGGTGGGTGTGTTCCCCCATCCAAGCGCCACACATCTCAGTCTGTCCCAGAATATTTCCCTGACCTCATCCAGATGGAACCCCTTGTATGCAGTCTGGTGGAGTCTGCTGGAAGCTTGGAGTGTCTATCAGTTCTCCCATGAGGAGGAAACATAGTTGGATAGTGGGGGGAATGGCCCCACCGAAAAGTCAATCATTGATGCTGCCTGAGACTGTTCAGACCTATAGGCATGGCCTCTGCTTCTGCCTCCTCAGCAGAGATCAAGATGCAGGGTGGGGCAAGCAGGATTTCTTAGGGTCTACATCGAACCAAAAAGCTTCTGTACAGCAAAAGAAACCAGCAACAAAATTAAAAGGGAGCTCACTGTATGGGAGAACATATTTGCCAATGATATATCTGATAAGGGATAATATCCAAAATATACGAAGACCTCATACAACTCAATACCAGAAAGACAATCCAATTAAAAATGGGCAAGGAACCTGAATAGACACTTTTCCAAAGATAACATACAAATGCTTACTAGACATGAGAAAAATGTTCAACATCACTAATCATCAGATAAATACAAATTAAAACTACAATGAGGTATATCACCTCACACCTGCCAGAATGGCTACCATCAATAAATCAACTAACAACAAGTGCTGGCGAGGATGTGAGAAAAGGAAACCCTAGTGCACTGCTGGTGGGAATACAGCTGGTGCTGCCACTGTGGAAAGCAGTATGGAGATTCCTCAAAAAAATTAAAATCGGAACTGCCCTTTGACCCAGAGATCCCACTTCTGCGAATATATCCTAAGAATCCAGGAACACCAATTGGAAAGAATTGAACCCTATGTTCATAGCCGTGTTATTTACAGTAGCTAAGACTAGAAGACAACCCATGTGCCCATCAGTAGATGAGTGAATAAAAAGGTGGTGGTACATTTACACAACGGAATACAATGAGGCTATACAAAGAAAAGGATCTCTTACCCTTTGTGACAGCATGGATGGACCTGGAGATTATGCTAAGTGAAATAAGCCAGTCAGATAAATACAAATATCACATGATCTCACTTATATGTGGAATCTAATGAGCAAAATAGGTCCAGATGCATGGATGCATGGAACAGAATCAAAGATCTCAGAGAGGATGGGGGTGGGGCGGGGATAGGAAGAGATTAACCAAAAAACATATATGCATACATGCATTACCCATGGACACAGACAACAGTGTGGGAAAGGCCTGGGGTGGGGCGAGGAGCTGGTTGGACAGGGGTAAAGGACAAGAAAATGGGGGACATCCATAATATGTCAACAATAAAAAAAAATCTGTGTTCTAAAATGGTTCACATACACCTCCCTTACTCCCTTTAAAAAAGCACTGAGAGAGAGAGAGAGAGAGAGAGAGAGAGAAAGGAAGTAAGAGAGAAATGGAAGTAGAATATGTAGAAATGGTGTTTTATTTCAGGGACAATACTATATGAGTCCTTATGAACCTGGAAGAACATTTTCTGGTTCCGTGGAAACCAAAGGCAGCAAACCCAAGCAAAATCCACAACATTGGTAAAAGGCACGTCTTTCAGAGTTCCACTGTCCCGGGCAGAAGGCAGTAAACTGAGATAAGTGTTTATTAAGTCCGTGCCCTGGCTAACAGAAGGTTAACACAGACTCAATTCTTCCCTCCTAGTGTGGGAATCACTTGGGAGAACCGAAAAACTTTAAGAGCTGGAGGCGGGGAGAAACACTTCTCAAGAATAAATAGACACACCAAACTTAATGGCATGTATTATTAATTATTGTACTTAATAATAATAGCTATCATGCAGTGAGCATTGAGATACTGTGCTCAGTTCTTTCCTAAGCACTAAGTATCATCTAATATAACCTTCACCATTACCTATTAAAGTATACAATGAGTGGCCAGATTATTATGATCTCTGAACACATAATAATCTGGCCACTCAGTGTATATCCTAAGGCTAATATGCAAATTGTCCCCTCGACCAGGAGTTCGACCAGCAGGCAGGCCGGCCAACTGCCCATGTCCCCTCCCACTGGCCAGGCTGGCCAGACCCCACCCATGCACCGGGCCTCTAATACACACACACACACACACACACACACACTGAGTGGCCAGAGTATTATGCATTCAGAGATCATAATAATCTGGCCACTCAGTGTATATATATTATTATAATCCCCACGGTAAAGACACTCATAGTAGAGAATATAAATAAACACATGCAAGGAGCATGGGAATGGAGAGACAGACTGGATTCTGAATATACTTTTCTTTTGGAACTCTTCAAGTGATTTTTTTTTATATTTTTAAATGTGTCTACATGTCTGCTTAGCAACCACCACTCCACTCCCCAAAATCTCCCCTCCAAAATATACGCATTCATTCTTCCTTTCTCTCTATCCTGTTCTTCTGTTTATGGCTTTATTAAGATACTAAGTCCAGCCACGGCTCTTGCTGCCTGTGGTACAACACCTCACAAAACAGCACTGCTGGTTTATAAGGTGCTACAACCTTCCCTGCAGAGCGTGGGGGCATGATTAAAACCGACTAATGGCCAGAAAGCCCATTCTCATTCTACACTTGACAAAATAAACACCTCGTAAAGGCAGGTAAGCAGAAGCTACTTTTCACTCTGGACTGCTTTGTCTTAATAACCTTTGAAAGGGAGGAACCGACTGCAGGGAACTTCCAGCCTCTGGCACACACAAAACACAATTATGGCACAAGGAGATGGCAAAACCCCTTATGTGAAGTTAAATTATTCCCCGCTTCTCCTCAATACAGACCGGTGCTGAACTGCAACGCTTTTTTCTGGCTGCAGTAGTGGGATCTAACCGAGCCTGTCTTTAAAATGAGGACATTTGATTTCCCTGAAATCAATTCCCGAAAAGGGCTGATCCCCCCCCCCCCCCCGCCCCATCTTTTGTCCACAGCAAATGAAGCTCCACTTACATGTTGGAGGAAATATTATAAAACATTCCTTTTTTTTTTCTCTCTCAAAGTGCAGAATTTATGGTAACAGATAATTAACAACAAATGACAAACAATCTGAGTAGTAAAGGTCCCAGTTTGGTTGCCAAGATGATGGGATCAAATTCCAAGATAAACAGTGGAGCGTGCCGGCTGCCATTAATGTGGTGGAGGGGTCGAGATGGACAGATGCAAAACAGACTAGCCGTCCACCATCAAGGCTCACAGTGTGGGGCAAGCAACCTCCCACGGGGTTACTCTTTCCCTCTGAATTCTCCAGGGTGTCAGTGGGCGAGGGGGTGGGGCAAGGCTCACTCCACTGTGCTGCACATCCAAGCCTTTATATTTCACAGAGAGAAAAAAATGAGTTTCTTCTTTGAACTGCATTACGGAAGAGTCAGAAATGCATACCCTTGAGGAGCCAACACCGCCTTCCCAACTCTGCTGTTGCTTCTTCCCAAAGGCTTCCCCCTCCCCATTCCTCTCTTCTTTAAGCTTGAGACAAAACAGGTTTCAGTGCTGCCAGCTGTGCCCAAAATGTGAGGGTTAAGAGCCAGGTGAAAACAAGTTAACCTGTAAAAGTCAGAATCTGAGCACAACATATGGTAAGGCTCCTTGATACTAACAGATGGCGAACCTTGGGAAATCGCAATTGCAGATATTCTTACATTTCTCAAAAGCAAGTTCATGGTTCGCTATTTGTCAAGCAGATTTTTTTTTTTTTAAATACTGAAACACAAACCTAAAGTTTTGAATTACCTAACAAATTGTTCCTTCTCAGAGATCAAAACAGGCAAATGCATCAACAATTGGTATTTTAATCCTTTCAAATGCTGGATTCGCTGGTATGTAGAATTAGCATGCATACCCCAGAAAGCTGAGATGCAGTTTATCTTATCTCCCGGTTGACTCATGTTTAGAGATACTGACACTCTCCTGGTGTTAGTCAAGCCCAAGACGAGGGACATCATAATTGCAAGAAAGAGTTATGAGCTAATGAATATGTCTGCTAGGCCTGCCCTCCCCCCTCCCTCTCGCCTTCACACATACCCTCAGTTTTCTCTTCTCCATAAAACATGCATCTTCTCATTACACACCCTGCCTATCGAAGCAGGACTACTATGTAAAAGCTAGTAATTTAAAAAAAGAAAAAGAAAAAAGGAACACATTAAATATAAGACAGAACCAAGAGCAATGGGTATGATATTTGTGATTTTTAAAAAATCAATCTAATATAGTCTAATAGGGTCTGTGGTTATCTTTGAAGTCCTAGGGCAAAGCAAAATGAAACAAAAGGGAGAAAAATTTTCCAAAACTCAGGCCTAAAATAGAGCTGGTAAAATGTCTCTGTCATAGCAAAAGGCTAAATCTTTCAGGAAATTAGAGAAACATGCTGAGGTTGCTTAGCTGGTGGGAGACTTAATTTTTTCTTAATTTCAGCCTTTTAAGCCTTTGTGCAAAACACATTTTTAACTAAGTGTACAATATGTATTGGTCTGTGGCCCAAATACCACAAGTGAGCCACTTTCCTTAGCCAATCAGCGTAAATGCCAAAATAGCCCACTGCAAGATGGGAAATGATATTTTTCTAACTCAGGAATTATTGAGCTGGAAGGTTTCAGAGACTAGCTGTACAAAGAAACAAATGGGTCTAAGAAGAGTCCATGTCATGGTGTAAGGCCCTGCAATATTTTAAGGAAGCCACTGCCAACAGAGGAACTTCAAGAATGGTTTAATTTGCAGGTGGAATTTTAAAGGTCAATAATATCGACTACTAAAAATTTACCTCTGTTTGCTTTATTAAATGGTGTTAGTTTTTCTTTCTTTTTTTTTCAACTAGTGTCAAGAGCTTTACTACTTAATATAAAACTCCACAAAAATTTAAACCAACTAGGGGAGCTTATATTCCTGATTTGTGGTAAGGAAGAGGGAAAAAAAAGCCTACAAAAATGCATTTTCTTATTTGCATACATTTATCCTTCTACAGGGGCAGAAATGGAAAACAAGAAATCTTCAAAGCAAAATAGAACAAAAATATGCAGACCCAAATACTGCAAGGGCCAATAAATCCAACCGAGTTTCCTCTCTGCAGAGTTAGTATTTCTACACAAAGTCTCCAACTGTACTTTGTACATTAAAACACACACACACACACACACACACACACACACACACACAAAACGGCAGACTGACATGGTGGTCTGCACAAGTGTGGTAGTTTTATCCGCACTGATATTGAAATAATAGCCTAATCATGCCAGAGCAGCTCCTGAAACGTCTAGTTTCGAGTATGCTATGAAAATCTAAAAGGGGAAAAAGACATGGGAAGGAGAGAGCTAAGGAAATACTGCAAAGGAATCAAAACGAGCTGATGGATAGATCTTCTGAGACGCAGGGAGCTTTTTCTTCTTTGTGAAAACAGTTCAGAACTACCTGGGGTTTTTTTTATACAAAATGTGGTAGGTACACTGGCGCTACTTTGTTTTTAGATCTTAAAATCTGCATCTTCATGAGCTCTGAAGTCTCCAAATTAAAATTAAATGTGTCTCAAATGCAGACTCTCCATTACATTACTTCCTGGTTAGCTTGCCTTGCCATTTTGCATATTTTTATCGAAACATTTCAATGAAAGACATTTGAAAAAAACCTCTGTATTTTGAACAAGATACAGATTCAACCCTTAAGCAGAGGTGATATGATTGTTTTCGTTTTATATGTCTATCCATCGATGGTGGTCACACTCTCCCTATGATTCTTGTTTTACCTCTATAAATGTAGGTTAAGTATTTCAGAATCTGAAATCCAGGAATACCATACTACAGAGGATCTGCTTTATGTATCAGAATTCTTTACCCTCCCAGAGAGTTAAATAACTAAAAACACAAACAAAAAATACCACCAGTTATGCAACATACAGCTCGGGCTCTAAGAACAAATCCATATGGACAAAAAAAGATATGTCTGATTTTAGCCTGGCTTTCTAATGCTCGAATGCAAACAAAGAAATCTACAGAATAGGGGAAAAGTCAGCTGTACAACAAAGTCAACTGTCACGGACCAAAGACCAATACCCTCAGGGAATATAGAGGGAAAAAAAACTTATTTTAAAAAAGAAAGGGGAGAGGAAAAGAAAAATACCCTGTGTTTATATATGAGTGCAAACTAAAAGGGCCATTCAGCATCTCCATGATGAATTTCAGATTGAAAACATTAACAAAAATTATGGCCATGCTAATGTGCGGGCCAGTGATACATTTGTAATGAGAATGAGAAAGTGGCTTACCAAAAGAAAAATGCTTTGAGTTTTTTTTTTTTCCAAACAGCTAATGCAGCCCAGCTCTGTAGGAAAGGATGAAATTCTACCTTCTTTAGCAAGCGCAATTTGACAGAGCCCCAGACATTCATTCATTCATTGATATTACTATCCCTCTGTCTGAGAGTTAGGGGTCATTTTTCTTCTCCCTCCACCATATCTCTATGATGCCTCCCTACTATATTCTTTCCCTGCAGAATATCACTAATGATGAGAGATTTGTGTTCTTAATTTCAAGTAGACTGAAGAAAAGATAAAACATAAAAGAAATCCTAAACTGCCAGAGTGAGAAGGTCTGATGCTAAAGGGTATCAATTCCAATAGCTGGGGAGGAACCTGAAATTCAGAGAAGCCCAAATTTCTAAGGATCATAGACCTAACTAGTGGTCAAGTCAGGACTAGAATCCAAGTTCCCTTAAACACCATCAAATAGTGTCCTACACCAAGCTGTGTATTCACTGATACTATAGAATGCCAGCTTCCAAAAATGCATTTGAAGGTACTTCTTAAAAAATTCCACTTCAGGTAGCGGACTAAGATAAGAAGTAGGCAGCATCCTTGGCACTTGTCTCAACTTCCCACACACGAGCAAGGTGAATTGTATTGAACCACGAATAGCCTTTGGTTTATTCCTTGGTACCACCAAAGGAAGTGAGGCTCAAAGTAAGTAGATTTGCAGCAGAGGGAGCTTTTATTGCATATCTTGCAGACAAAGCAGAAGGACTTGTAGATAAATTATATTTTTGTCATTCTTTAAAAAATGTTTTCATCAAAAAAGTATTACATAGTTGTTAAGTATATAAAGTAAAAAATGAAAGGCCTTTTATCCAACACTCCTTTAGCAAATTCATTCCCAAATTTATTCCCTACATGATCATCAGTAATGTTGGTATTTATCTTTCCACACTTTCATATTTTTTTAAACCAAATAACACAATTCTGTAACGCTCTTCCGTAATTTTGTTTTTGTACCTCAGGATATCTAATACTGCCCTGAAATAAATATTTACTTCCTACCACATAAGAATGAAACTTCAGATCAAACAAACAAAATCCTTTAAGAATTTTGGCATGGAATGATCACCCAGACACCCTAAATGCTTCATATCAAAATGCCCAATTAAACACTGACATGCTATAGAGTTCAACAAAGCAACAAGAACATAAGTCACTGTCAGGTTTTATACCACCAAGCAGTTCAGAAATAAAAATATTAACCAACCATTATCTCATGCTCACCAAGTAGTGGAAAAGACCATAAATATTATCCCAACATCTGTTTATCAAGTGCTATCTTTCAGCCATTATATGTCATATGCATCATCTCATTTAATGCTCACAACCATTATAAAGGGTCATTAAACCCATTTTACAGATGAGAAGACTGAGGTTCAGTAATATGTCCATCGTGACCTAAACCAAGCCTGTAACTAACTGGTGGGATCCGCATTTATAGAGATCTATTATTTCAGATCTCATTCTCAGCCACTATATGAATGTTGTCCTCATTTCCCTGCTCAAGCTGTACCCTTTGCACTCAACCCTGGTTATTATGATTAACTCTTGATGCTTCTGTTTTAACCTCTGTCAAGTGGGGAGTGTAAGGCATTGGGGGCGGTTACAAGGACCTGAGACCAGCCCACATGAAGGAAGGCCACTGTGATACCCTGGAGAACAACGAAGCAACACACAGCTCACTGGATTCCTTCTCTCTTGGGACTGTCACTCCCATGGAGCAATTAAAGGTAGGTGAGACACTCCAAGCTCTGATGTGAAAAATCAGGATACCTGCCAACCCACCCAGAAAAGTTTGCTGGAAAACACTTACCAGGGAGTTATTTTTTTATTTATTTATTCATTTTATTTATACTCTACTGGTTTTCAAAATGAATGGAAACAACTTACAATTAAAAAAACAAATGCAGAATTTATAAAACAACCATTAATGACAATATCTACCGTTTATTGAGTATAACCAAGCACTAAGCACTCCTCTAAGGAATTTACGAGTAATATTGTTTTTAACCTTCTAAGTAACCTTTTGAGATAGGCACTACTTTATTGTCCACATTTTACAAGTGAAAAAAAAAACCAGAAACGTGGATACATTTCTCTGTGTCTGGTTGCACTACTAGTAAGTGGTGCAACCAGTTTTAAATCCAACAATCTGATTCCACTGGAGATGTTCACCACTGTACTATAGTGTCTCCCAAAACAAGTCAAAAGAACCAGAGCTAAGTAAGATCCCAGGATCACTTTGTAAGGTCATATATGATTGTCTAACCACTATCCTATACATCTGAAACTAACATAAAATAATACTGAATGTAAACTATAACTGAAAAATAAATTATTTAAAAAAGAAGACTCAAAGGGTGTTGACAGCCAAAGATATACGCAAATAAAGTAACTAACTAAGACTGAAAATAAAATTTGTTTTGATCTTCTTAACAACCAATCCTCAAAGAAAAAGGTGAGGAATTAAGCAAGTGACCAATCAGCCTGGTTAGTGTGGGACTAAGGGTCTCTCAGAACACAGGACTTTCAGTGCAAAACTGAGATGGTTGGACACTCTACTAAAAAGTTCTGGTAATCTATATATATAAAAAACCCTAATATGCAAATAGACCAAACGGCGGAACAACTGAACAAAACAACTGGTCGCTATGACATGCGCTGACCACTAGGGGGCGCGCGCGAAACATGGCAGGCATCGGCAGCAGGCAGCAGGCGGCAGAGCGTGGAACATGGCGGGCGTTGGCCACAGCGGGCTGGTGGAGCAGGTGAGCAGGGGCGCCAGACCAAGGCACCATACCAGTCGCTGTCATCGGAGCAAGCCTCTGGTGGTTACTGAAAATTCTTTGCTCCCGTGCGCCGTGGTCCTGCCTGGTGCTCGCACCCACTGCCGGTACTAGAGCCGCTGCTTGCACCCACTGCCGGCACCCAGCGCCAGCCCCAATCGCTCGGCACCATCAGTAGGTGCGAGCAGCGGCTGCCGGCCCCGAATGCCCCTTGGGTTTCTCCACCTCCCCCTGCTCCCGATGGGCAATTGGGGCCAGCAGCCGCCTCTCACACCCGCTGCGGGCGACGGCCCCACTCGCACCCGCTGCTGGCACCAGAACCACAGCTCGCTCCTGCTTCCGGCGGCGGAGCTGCTGCTCGCCCCCATTGCCAGTGCTGGAGCTGCCGCTCACACCCCCTGCCGGCACCCGGCACCGGCCCCGGTCGCTTGACACCATCAGCGGGTGCAAGCGGCAGCTGCCGGCCCCAATCGCCCCTCAGGGCTTCTTCACCTCCCCCTGCTCCTGAGGGACAATCGGGGCCAGCTCCGCTCACATCCACTGCTGGCGCCGGCCCCAATTGCTCCGTGCTGTCAGCGTGAGGGAGTAGTAGCGGCAGGATCGGGGCTGCCCGCAGACAGGGGACTGGGGGCCATGGCAGGAGGGACTGGGTGGGGGCGCAGAGGATGGGCCAAGACCTGCCCCTCTGCCCACTGCAGCCTCGAGGCCCACAGTTCCTTTCAAGGTGCACGAATTAGTGCACTGGGCCCCTAGTATTTTATAAGGCCTCAGATAATTAAAAACATACAAAATCAGTACGGTGCTTTCAAACCTACATTGGCTCCTTTGGCAGCTCCTCCCACCGTCATTAAATACTAAATAATTCTCTCAACAGTCTTCTTGGGAAAGATGAAAGGGTGATAGAAAAATAAAGCCCTGTTAATTGTTGGTTTTTAATCAGCGCACCTATTAGTGTGTTCAAGAGTCTGGGTAAGAGGGGCACACAAATTCTGGGTTAAATTCTGCCCTGCTCACTCCAGCTGAGTTTTAATTTTCTTTCCCAAGGTCACATAGGATTGCTTTCTTTAAAAAAAAAAAAATCTTCCTGCCTGGCCAGCATGGCTCAGTGGTTGAGCATCAACCTATAAACTAGGAGATCACAGTTTGATTCCCAGTCAGGGCACATGCCCGGGTTGCAGGCTCGATCCCCGGTGTGAGGCATGCAGGAGGCAGCCGTTCAATGATTCTCTGCATCATTAATGTTTCTATCTCTCTCTCCCTCTCCCTTCCTCTCTGAAATAATTAAAAAATATTTTGTAAAAAACTTCTCTACATCACAGAGATGTAGGCCAGTGGGTTTTAGAAAGCTTGGTGGCAGCAAACCAAGACCAAGCAGTAAACTTCTTAAAGCCAGTTGAACAACAGCTCTGAAATCAGTGATGGGCTTCACGAAGATGGGAGCAGGTCTTACGTGTCTATTCCCCGCAAAGCAACAGCTTGCAAATAATTATTGTCTTGGTTGCCATCTTCATCTTAGGATGTCAGAGCTGAAAGATCCATAACTATCATTTGATGCAAATGTTTACAGATGAGTAGACTGAGGACTGGAGAAAGGAAGTAAGCTGACCAAGGAGGGGTCACAAAGCTGAGATGAGACTAACTGAATTAAATGGGAAGTGAGCTCATCCTTAATTATGGTGAGAAAACCCCAAAAAGGCTGCATGAAAGAAAACCATGGATCATGTAAGGAAGCTAGATTGCAACTCCAATCCAGGTGATCTGCCATGGGTCATCATAGGCCTCAGTTGTAAGTGAAAAAGGAAAACAAATGTTTTTAAGAATCCTGTGCAAAATAAATGAGTAACATTTCAAGTGGAAAAGACAAAGTATCTTCAGGGAGAGGAGCAAAGCTCTGCGTGACATGTTACAAATTTCAAAAAAAAAAAAAAAAAGCCCTGACCGGTTTGGCTCAGTGGATAGAGCATCAGCCTGTGGACTGAAGGGTCCCAGGTTCGATTCTGGTCAAGGACATGTACCTTGGTTGCAGGCGCATCCCCAGTAGGGGGTGTGCAGGAGGCAGCTGATCAATATTTCTCTCTCATCGATGTTTCTAACTCTCTATCCCTCTCCCTTTCTTTCTGTAAAAAATCAATAAAATATATTTTTAAAAATTTTTTCAAAAAAAAACACACAAAAACTGAAGAAATTTTAGACTAAATATTTTATGGATATTTTCCAGCCAATTTAAGTTTCTATTTGGACTAAGAGCAATCTTTTTTTTAAAAAATTACAGAAATGTAACATTAGCACATTTCACCAAGATATTTGGATGCCTAGCATGGGCCCAGTCACTGCCAAGGCATGAAACATGAAAAAGTAAAGGCAAGGAAAAGGTGGGTCAACATCTTGAAAATAGGCATACCTTCATTCAAACACTCACAATGTTAAAACAGCTCAGAAAAATTCCGATGAAAATCTCCAAATCTCAAACATAATTTCTTATCTCAATGCACAAAAATCAAATCAATGGATGGATTGAGCAATCAATCAGTATTTCTTGAACACCTGTTACCTATTCAATCACTGCCTTTAAGAAATAAACGAGAGAGAGAGAGAGGGGGGGGGAGAGAGAGAGAAACAGAGATGAGAGAGAGAGAGAGAGAGAGAGAGAGAGAGAGAGAGAGAGAGAGAGAGACTAGGAGCACATGTGTCGGGCCAGGGAAGGCACAGTAGTTCGGACTGGGAGAGACAGAAGAGGTTTCATAGATGTAGAGCAGCCTGAACTGGCTCTGAGGCATTTGATGAGCTGAGCATGGCACCAAGATGGAAAGGCTCGGGGTGTGCTCAGGTGACAGGGAGCCAACTTGTGTGGCTGCTGGAGCAAAGGGTTCAGGTTGGAAGCCCTCAGTGGGTGATAAAGATGAAAAAGCAAGCTGGACCCAGACCACGGAAGAATCCTCTACTCAAAGGTAGGAAGGCAATCTGGAAAAAGGGCTCCCCAGATGTCCAGGCTACCATTACAAACCCCATTTGTCAAGCCTTTTTTTCAAAAAAGGTATAATCTGGTCCTTCGAATATTTCATGGCTAGATCTAAGCAGATCAGTTCTAAGGTTAAATGACCTTTAAAATATCTCTGTGTATCCACAGTTCAGAAGAGGAATCTTATGGCTACAAATAAGTGAAGACTAAGCTGAGATTCCCTGTCAGTCATTTTCCCAGAATCTAGGGCAAAACATACTTTCTTTTGCCTAAAAGGGAACAGAATCCAGAAAGTACTTTGCAATTCTTTAATGCAAAATGTCACCCCAGCAAAACAGAGCTAAAGTATCCAAAGTCCACAAATCCTGTCACATATTTGAAGAAAAAGAAATTATTCGAAATAGGAGAATAAAAGAAATCTTGAAATGAATACACAGTTACTCTTCGGAAAAACCATTTTAACAAAAAAAAAAATATGATTTACCTTAAAACTTTTCCTTAAAATCATGCTAGCAATCCTTCATAATCATGAATATATTCCGATTTAAAGCAAGTATCAAATTCTCAGAAATAGTTTAGCATACAAACCATTTACAAGGATTTCTTTCTCTTTTTCGTTAGAAATCCCATCACATGGAAACTGAGTGGTTCTACTGGATATACTTGCAAAGCAACATCCTATTATACACTAATATCCAAGTAGTCAAGAAAAAGATCTTGTTTGGTTAGTGTTTCTAAATTTGAGTGTGTGTGTGTGTGTGTGTGTGTGTGTGTGTGTGTGTGTGTGTGTGTGTTTTGAGGGGGGGGGGGCGGTCCCACTATTTTTTTAAATGCCCGAATAAAACCATTACTAAAAAAACAAAAAGAGCTTGTGACTTAGACATGCCCTGAGTCCAATTTGCCAGGGATGGCAAAAACAGTGAACAGAGCCCTAACTTCCTTTCTCTCTTGACTATACAATAGATTTCAAAGAGGTTTAGTCCTACTATGAAAGACGCATGTTAGCCATTGGAAGGGTCCCATAGAGAATGAGCACCAGGCCTTGAATAAACAAGGGAGATGGCGACCTTTTGCCCCATCTGCTGAAAGCCCCGCACATCCTGTGGCCGAGGAACAGAAAAAACGCTGGTGTGCATCCAGGTGCTGCAAAATCCTGCCTCCTGGTTTCTCCCACACTTTGTTCCTGAAACAGTTTAAACCGCACTTGGTTCAAACAGTAGTAGGGAGTGAGAGAAAAGTACAATTCCTGGAATCAGGTGCTCCACCATCCCTTAGACCTTTGTTCCCCAGCTGGATGTAAAGGGGTGGTAAGGTGAGGTAAGGGGGGAAACTAGAAATTTTCAAGAAATATTTCCTCATGGAGACAAGCAATACAACGTAAAGCAAACTGAGCTAGGGGATCAGGAGGGGTCTCTGCCAAAATTCACTGTATGACATGATTAGGCAAACACCTTAACCTCTCCGATGTTACCCATAAAATGTGGGCAACCTACCACCACCCATGAGAGGCTCTGAAAATCAAATTGTGGTTGAAAGTACTCTGACAATCTGAGGTGTTACACAGATGTAGGGCATTCCTCCAAGCTATATTGGGGACCACAGATAAGCATCTGTTTTGAGAATCATAGGTCTTTTATCCTCCCCGGCAGAAGTCATCAGTGACTTTCTTATTTTATGTCTATTTTCTTGATGGCTAGTTTTTAAAAGTTCATGAGCGATACTTACATATGTACATGTGGCGGCTGGAATCTGCTCTGGTTGATGTTGTAGTGCGTGAATGCCTGGGTGGGGTTAGAGCTGTATTCATCCACCGATATGGTAACTTTGCCTTGAGAAGGAATCCCATGTGCCATCCTTCCTCTCTATAGGCATGAGCAATTCACAACTTTCCGGAGCGAAGGATGGAAGCAGGCATGGTGCACTTCAGCCAACCTCTGAACCCAAGGATCTCCTCATCAATACTGCTGTGCGTTTCTGGGGGGAAAAAAAAATTGTAAAATGAGAACAAAGAAAAAGAGGGTGTTCAACTGTGACACCCGGACATGAAATTGGTTCCAGAAAAAAAATCTCAATATGTGTTGCTTGTCTCGTGGATACAACCTTTTCCAACTCTCTATCCTGCGAGCACTTCAGAGTGGACATCACACTCCATGTGACACCGCTGGCCGCTAGCAAATCATTTGAATGGTGTTCAAACGAAGATTTCCTCTTTAATTATAATTATGGCACTTAACATGAATTACAGAAGGGCCATATCCCCAGTTGCCATGGAGTCTAACTATAAATGATTTGTGCTTGAAGTGGGAGAGTCTTCCTGCTAATTGGAATATCGGGTCCGTACAAAGTTGGTGTCATAGAATAATGTGAAATCTCAGTGCCCAACAAAGCCATAACAAGCAATAGCCTATGTACGTTTAAAAAGCTGTGCTCATAACAACATCTGTGTGTGCCTGTACTACACACATCATATATGCACACATTAAACATATTATTTTTTTCTTTTACGAGGTAGCTCCCAAAATACATAGGTACTCAATGCCTGGTATATACATATGCATTCAACTCTGGCAAAGAACTTTGGGTTAAGGCAAATCCTTCACACTAAATCGAACATCATGTCTCTCAAGACTGCAGTCACTTGGGGGAAAGGCAAACACGCCCAGGCTTGGACCACCACTTTGGATGCATTCATTACCATCGCTCTATCGCTCTTCCAGGCGGGAGGAAGCACTAAAGGAGGGGGACCATGACATATCCCACCTGCCTCATTCCTGCTTGTTGCTGCATAATTCTCAGTAATTAATTTCATACTCTTTTTTTTTTTAACCTTTCCACTAGTTTTGAATCTTCTTTTAAATGTCAATATACGATTTGCTGCACTGGGTCCAGAAATGAGGATGTTTACTTTTATAGCAGGTGTGCAAAGACTGAGCAAGCACAGCCCTGCGTGGAGGCTGCTGCCATCGATGAGTGCAGTCAAGGAGCAGCGGCAGGCAGCACAGTCCTCGGGTAACCCTTGGGTAACCCGCACTCTGACTTGAAGTGCTCCACATCCGAATCCGTTTGCCATTGTGCACCATTAAGCTTCTGAGTCTTAGCTGCTCTCTCAAATAAAAATATGTAGAATAACAAGATCAGATTTAAATTTGGCATGAAACACCTTAAATATCAAGCAAAAGGCAGATGGCCTGCTATAGGCCATTTATTTTATTATTTTGCAACCCGGGGCTTGCGTAGTCCTCCATATGCTAGCTGGGCTGAGAAATTCCACAGCGTTCCACTCAAATCATTGCCTTGTTCATCTTAGCAAAGCGAGCTGAACAACACCCAACCCTGCCTGCGTTCCTAATGTACAAAGGCAACTGCCCAAGGAGGAATCCCTGGTGCGCTGGCATTTTAAACAGTGTCCCTTTGGGTTCTCTTTCTTCTTCCTGACTTCATGGGAGGTATGAGTCCTTTAAGCACCAGTTGATAGACAAGCAGGCCAGCAGGATTAACGAAATTAAAGTCTTTCCCTGCCCCTCTGATGTAAGATATCTATAAGAACTGCTTACGAATCATAATGTGGCAGTTTTCATACCAAGTTTGCAGCTGTTTCCTTAATTTCCCCCCACAATTATATTTTACTGTTATTTTGCAGAACAGTAAAACACAACACCTGCTTCAAATTGCAGTCCTGTTCTAAGTACTGTAATTCTCTTTTGAGACACAAAGTACCGAGACAGTACTGAAGCGCAAAACTGCATAATTGTGCCATGCTGAAAAGTAAATACAAATGAAAACATCTTCCTGTTATAGAAATGACTGCCATTAAAAAGAATGTTAGCCATCAAAGCACAGAGGGGAAAAAAACCCACACACACATTTCCAGACTGCAAGAACTTAAAGTGTTTGCACAATTAGAGAGTGATGTAAAAATTGCATGGCAATTCTTATGCTCCTGCCATCAATGTCTATTGTGTGAAATACAGAACATGAACAAGAGAAGGCAACAAAATTCATGTCTAGACCATTGTGACCTCTCAGTAACAATCCTTGCCCTCAGTGCCAGAAACAGTTTAAATATTTCTGGAACAAACTCACTAATTAAAATAAAGTATACATACCCATTATGTAAATAGCTATGCAGTGACTATTTACATAAGAGTTAGCATTAGACCCTGCCATTGAAAGCCTAGAAGAGACGGGACTTAGAAGGTGGTCAATGCACACACCTAAATGGTCCGCTCTATCCTAAAGTCAACGTAGGGTTGCCTTTTCTATCAAGTGAACATCTGTGCCTCTTTGCACCTTTGCCCCAGCGAGACAAACAGAATATCTTTTCATCAGCAAGCACAGGCCCCTGCAACTTTGAATGGCTAAATGGGTGGCTGGCACCTCATTTGAATTCATCTTAACCATGTTCTCTTTCAAATGTTTTATCAAAACAGTGCACCTGCAGTGTCTATCTTCTTTAATCTGGAGTCCTTTGAAGAAAATGTCAGACTGAGGCAGAGAGCTTCAAAACTCTCACAGGAACCTTTACAGACAAGTCAATAAAAAGCTGTTTTTTAAAATGCTATGTTTACCCCCACTCACATCATAAAATGAACTCATCCTACGAATTTTAAACACCAACACACGGGAAAGACCTTTACGGGTAAATTCTCAGAAACGGGACGAGGGTCTTCCCTCCTCTACCTGGGAAATCTGTTAAAAGCTTGCAACAAGACCCAATGATACACTGCTTAGAACTACCAAGAAGCTACATCACCCTGCTTCACATATTTAGGCAGTAAAAGAGACCAGTATTCCTTTTTTAAGTTTTTCATTTTTCAACACATTTGCTCCACAAAACAAAGGAACCCAGTACTAAATGCCAGGGATCCTAAAGAAAAATAAAAAAGGGACTAGCATTGCCAAACATTCATGCTGGTGTTAGTTTGATTTTTCTAAAAAAAAAAAAAAAAAAAAAAAAAGCCCTGTGAGCACATTTTGCATTTCCTAGACAGCAGTCATTTCTCCTGTCCCTTAAGCTGTGCAACTTGCAATGTCCCCCCTCCCCAGGAATCTAGTTGGAAACCATGTTAAAGTTTGCTGGCAATGAAAGGATTAAACAAACGCTGAGGAATTAAATAACTGTCTCCACCTCCTAGACACCAGAAGTCCAATTTACCAAAAAAGTTTCAAAGCAGCAACCCATGACCTCTCTCCCCAAGCACCGCATGGCAGAGCCTATGAGAAAGGAGCCCGCAATTTCGTCGTTTGAAGGATGCCCCTTTTATTCACTTGCCCTGAGACGATCGCCCGGCCGCCTGGCCAGACTTGGGAGCTCGCCCGCTCCAACGGCGCCAAATTTCGTTCTCCTCCCTCTGCTGCACAGATCCAGGGTTCGCTGAAACTCCCGCCCGTGCTCTCGCCCATGCCCACCTTCAGTTCCTCATCCCTGCACCCCAGAGCGATCCTCACGAGCCTTCCGGGCGGCTACTCCGCCGGGGGTTTCGGGAGGGGATGCAAAAAGTCCCGCGTGCCGCTGTCCGCAGAGCGCCCTCCCTTCCGCCGCACTTACACCTGAACTTGTCTCCAGCACTGCGGACACCCGGCTGGCACATTCTTTGGGAGAGGGAGGGCAGGACTTTTCTCCTGCGCCTCTGGCTACGCGTAGAGTCTATATACGGTGGGGCGGGGGGGGGGGTGGGGGGGGCGCGGAATTCTCTACTTTGGATTGGTGTGTTTATTTTAAACCGGGGGGGGGGGGGGGCTTCACCAACTACACACACACACACACACACACACACACACACACACTCACTCACACACACACTCAGGCTCGCCCTGCCCTCCCGGCTCACGGCCGGCTCGTCCGGGCTACAGCTCCCCCTTCCTTCCTGGAGCACCAGCTCGCCTTACTCGCTTAGTCCCCCGTAGCCACTGCCGTCGCCGCCTCGGCCGCCGCCGCCGCCGCCGTCGCCGCTGCTGGCACTGCTGGTGCTGGCGCTCGCGGCCCCGGCTCCGCCGAGCGCCTGTCTTTCTCCCTCTCCCTCTCCCCCAGCCCCGGATTGATTGATGACCGCTGGCGGCCAATGGCTCTGACACCGCGCCATCCTCGCCAAGGCATCAGAGCCCCACGCCCCCGACGTCGGGCTCCCGGGCGCGCTGGCATCCCCGAACCCTCAGAGCGGAGCCCGTGCGCGGAGCCTCCGCCGTGGCCTCCCCGCTCTCCTCCGCTCTCCGCCCCGGAGCTGCCGGGCTGCTTCCCAGGAGCCGCGGAGAAAGGAAGGGGGGAGAAGCCAGCGAGGGTTGGAAGCGGGTGCGAAAGCCACGGGTTTCCCCCCTCCTTTGGAAATCTTTTCTTTCACTTAAAGTTTTATTTGTGTGTGTGTGTGTTTTTCCCCGTCCTGACCTGTTTGTGTTTGTTTGTTTGCAGCATCTCCAATCAATTACGTGTTTTTTCATGACCCGAATTTGCACTTAATTTGGGGTGGGCGGGGGGGTGTGTGAATATGCTATAAATCTACCCCATTGGGGCATCCTTCATTTCTTTTCTTGCTGGTGGATTCTAACCCCCTCCCCAACCTCCAGAAAAATGCCACCTTCGGCTCCTAGGCCGCAACCCCCCGGAATTCAAAGGCTTTTTCAAAGATGACCCTGTAAACGTGTAAATAGCAAAGAAACTCCTGCCTCGCTCCAGAAGAAATCGTGCGGCAACGGTTACTTTTTTCTCGCCGCACGTCCCCGGTCCCCCGGCCCGAGTCACCGACTCGCTCCCCGCCGGCTGCGATCGCGAAGACCGCAGGCGGCAGGGGAGAGCGAGGTCGGGGCGCGGGGACCGGGTGAGAAACAGCCCCGCGCGGGAGCGGCGCGCGTGCGGGCGGCCCGGGGGCGGCGGCGGAGCGCAGCCCGAGCACAAAGCTGCGCGGCGCCTCCCCCGGCCACCGCACCGCGCCCGGGCCGCCGCGGACGCCCGGGGTGCGGGCCAACACAATGCACCCGGGCCTAGGCCGGGGCGGCTCGAACGCACAACCCCGGGACTTTCTAGTAAACAGCTCGCCTGGCCCTCGTCCCCACCCCCATCCCCGCCGCCGGGCTTTGGCCGCTGCCCCTCACCGACACCCTCTCCTCTCCACCTAAGAAATCCCAGCGGAGGAGGGGGCGGGGACCTGGGGACCCCGCGGGGTCGGGGCCGAGGACTGGGGGGAGGGGAGAAGAGCAGAGGGGCAGGATGGGGAGTGGGAGGGAGACAGTTCCTAAAAAAAAAAAAAAAAGACTTCGCTTTCGTTCGGAGGTAGAAAAGAAGCCCTCCTCGGATTCCGAATGGTCCGGGAAGCGCCCGCTCCTGCGAATGTCAGGGGCGCCGGGGCAGCTGCGGTCCTCCGCCTCCGCGCCCCCCGCACGCGCCTCTGACAAGGCACCTCTCACCCGGGCTCCGCTTTGTGTGTGCATTTTTTCCCTGCCTCTCGCGCTCCGCACCGGGCGCCCGGCTGCCTCCTCCCCCTCCCCCGCCCTCCGCCTCCCTTCCCGGGGTGGATTACCTTTCCCGGGCTGCGCTCCGGGTCCGGGGGATGCCTTCAGCGCCCGGCGAGCTGGCGATCCATCGCTGAGCGGCCGGAGCCGGCGGGAGGCGCGCGGGGGGCGCGCGGGGGTGGCGAGGGGCGCGGGCGGGCCAGAACCTTCGACCTCCGAGGTCCCGCCGCGGGCTGGGGCCGGGGGCCGGGGGGCGCGGCGAGAGAGGGAGGCGGGGGTGGGGGGGGGGGGAGAAAGGACAAGAGCAGCCTCGATCTAGGGAGAGAGCGAACGAGGGGGCGAGGAGGGAGAGCGAGGGCGCGGCGAGCCGGAGGGAGCGGTGCAGTGACAGGGACTGCCACTGGGGTCAAAGGAGCACAGCTCCAGGAAGCCGGGCGGCCGAGGCGCCGCTCCGTGCGCGCTCCCCGGCGGGACCCCGCGCCCCCGCGCGCTCCTCCTTCAGCCCCGGCCCAGTCGAACCCCCGCCTGCGCCCCGGGGCTTCTAGGTTGCAGGAGGAGGAGGAGGAGGAGGGAACTGAGGGCGAGGCCGGCAGCCTGCTGGCGCTCCCGGGTCAAACAGGCGGCAGGAAGCTGAGCTGCAAGTTCATCTTCATGAGTGTGATCAGCGTAAAAATGATAGGGGGTCGGGGAGGGGTGCTATGGAACCCCAGGACAAATAAAGGGAGTTTTCCCTCCAAAAGGGCGTCTTTTGCAAAGAGAACACCCCGGCCCTCCCACCCACCGACCGGCCAGGCGCTGTCTGGAGTCCTGGCAGAGCTACAGGGCGCAGAGCTCGCCGCTGGGGCAAGGCGAGAGGCCTGGGGCACTGCGCTCAGACCAAAGAAGGCGGCCCTGGGTCCCCTCCCATCCGCTGAACTTGGGCTTTCCTGGGGGAGAGCTATGCTCCCTTTCCTCAAGCCTTTCAACTCGCCAGATGCACACATACACGCACACACCCCTTTCTCTCTGCAATGTTGTTCCTGGGAAAGAAAAGGCCAACCCAGCTGATAATTTTTTTTCACCTTCGTGAATTAAGGCACGTTCAAGATAGGGAGTTGAGGAGAGGCAGATTCTAGCTGTTTTCATTTTTGTCTTTGGGGTACATTTCCCCCGAAAGATAAGCCCTTCTAAAACGTTTTAAAAAGCAAAGTTCATCCTATTTTCTCTGCTACTTTGGATAATGCGGGGGGAGGGGGTAAAAGGTTTTCAGAATTGTATGCAAACAACATAAGGAAAGGGAAAGCCGCTGAAATGATAGAAGACAAGGAAAAGAAGGCTTTTTAGAAAACTTGGTTGGCAAGGCTGTCTATGAAAGATGAGGTGGCCCTGTGATGTTATGCCATTGTCAGAGCTGAAGGAATTGGACGGCAACCAGATTGATTCCTTTCTAGGAGTCAGACTCAAAGATCTAGCTATGCTCCAAAGGAAAGCCCAATGGGTGTGTGTGTGTGAGAGAGAGAAGTGTGCTAAGTAGACTATGTGACAACTGACTAGACATGCTGGCTGAAATTATATCCCCTAAAAATAAAAAGGAGCCATTTCAACCTGGACTGTGGCCTCCGTGCGGAGACTAATTGGTTTCCAGGGTCTGGGGAGGAAGGGAGAGAGGCTGGTAGGAGCCCCTATAAAAAAGATCAAACGGACTTCACTTGAAAATATTTCCCTTTTACAATAGGCTTTCCTGGCACTTGATTTTTAAGTAACCTATCTCTTATGCCTGGGCTGAAATGAAGGAGGAAAGGGTCTTGCTAATGTATTTATTTTGTTTTACAGTGTGCCTGGAGTGTCAGTACTAGTCCAATGTGCTGGGATCAAGGGACAGTGGCTACCCTTGCCCAGCACAAATCACAGCAAGCGACACCGACATGAGAGAATGCCAAAGATGGGGTGGGGGTACCTTTTTATTTTGTTTTTTCTTTTCCAGCCCAGCAGCAAACACTGACTAGAGTCATGTAAGAAATAGTTTTGTTTCCCTTATTCTGTGAGTTAGCCTGTACTCCCCTTATCTAAATGTTTTGAATTTTTAGACTGATTTGGGATAATTTAATCAGTCAAGAAAAAAATTGGCACCAGCCAAGCCAAATAACTTCTGTGGTTTTCCTAACTTTTTCTTTCTTTAACGGATAGTCAATCAAAACAGCCAAATAGTTTGTACATGATTCTAAATCTATGCGCACACAGATTGGCACGTTTTACAAGATATTTAAAGCTACAGAAAGTCAAGCGAGCGGTCCTTTACAAAGTTGATGAAAATTCGTATATCGTTTTGCTGACCGGGGAAAATTTGTAACTTGCACTAGAGGAAGAAGTCAGCTTCTACTGTGTCCCTGCTGATCAATTATCAACTGAGAGGTAGTGGCCAAGCTGTATTAGAGTTCTGAAATTTTATTCCCATTAAGCTACCAAAATAAAGAAGCTGGAGAGATGTAAGTGAATTTAACTAGTAAATGAGGAACAAAAGGAATACATTTTGTCAAATAATTCTCATTACATAGATTGGAACAGATTGCGTTTTGTTAAATCATATTCTCCACCCATATAGCTACCTACACTAAAAGCGTGTTTTAAAATGATTGGATGTGAACCATGTCTGTCCCCTGACATCAGCTTTGAAATATCAAGCCTCATTATACCAAATTGTAAATGCTAGAGGCTGGTACTTATTTATTTATTTATTTATTTTAAGATAAGTGAGCCTATAAAGCTCCATTTTTTGGTTATTGTTGGTAAATTCAATTTTTATTGTTTATAATGGAAAAGAAAGGAAGGACAAGAATCAAAAGCCAAGTTTATGATCGCCTCTATGCAAATACTACAAGTTTTTTTTTCTTTAATGGAATGTAAATCTGGACCCTTCCTCCAGTGATTTCATCGAAGGAACAGGCAACTATGCTTTCTGATAGCCTGCTGCAATATATTTTAAAATGTCTTTTCAGAATGTATTTCAGGAAGAAAATGAGAGAGAGGAATGTGGGAGAACTCTAGGTGGGAGCGTGGAAAGGGAACGCTGCTTTCCTTGGAAGCTCAGTATTAATTTGGAGTTGGCTCTCCTGCCCCCTACAACAGGTTTGTCCGTAACTCAGGGGCACTGTGTATAACAATAGTGTGGGTTTTCCTCAGGAAAAAGAAATTTGTTGAAACTATTGCCATTTTATGGAGTAATTTTATTGAACAAACAGCAACTATTTTACTTCTTTTTTTTTTTAATTGTCTGCATTTTTATCATTTTCCAGCAAAAGCCAAGATATATCATATGAAAAAATAGAGCTTGTTAGAACTATTATTGTGATGCAATTAGAAAATAACCTGATCCAACAAACACCTTTACTTTATTCAAATTCCTACCGTTATTACGTTTTCTGACCTGTTTAGAAGGTTTTCACTGTAACCCCCTCAAGTTTAACCCTTTGCACTCGCTTGCTTTTTTTCTCGATTCCTTTATTCTACTCGGGATTTAATTTTTTAAATACCCCAGATTTTACAAAGCGCGGCAGTAGAATAAAAAACTGGAGTTTCTTTTCATACAAACTTATTTATTTGGATTTTTTTATATTTCAAATTATTGATACATTCAAAGAGTAATTTGCACTCGACATCCGAGTGCAAAAGGTTAAGAGCTATGTCCTATATTCCTTTGTGTCCTTCGTTCCTATGTGCTAGGCAAATAGTAGACATTTGGAAGTGTCTGTTACACAATTGTATGGGTCAGTAAATGAGAAAGTGAGTGCGAGAATACATGAGTGAACGAGACAACCACACAATGAAGGAAAATTCATACCAGATAGGCAGGGATGGAAGTGACGTCGTGAGGCCAGTGTTGGAGGATAAGAACTGAGGACTTTCCGTGGAGTTCAGATAGCACATTTAAAGGAATTTGCTAATATCTTTAGAGACATGAAATAATATATGACTGTTTCAGAAGTTGATTTTCTCATTGAGAAAATGAAGATTGTTATGTATCACATCCGTTTAAAGGCAGTCTTAAAAAAAAAATTCTCACCCAAGGATATGTTTTTTAATTAGTTTTTAGAGAGAGAGAGGAAAGGGGAAAGAGAGAGAGAAAAACATTGATGTGAGAGAGAAAACATCGATCCCGGACACACCATGACCAGAGATAGAATCTGCAGCCTAGGTATGTGCCCTGACCAGGAATCGAACACACAGCCTTTTGGTGTATGAGACGACTGACACTCCAACCAACAGAGCCACCCAACCAGGGCAAAGGCACCCTTCTTTTTAAATACAGTAGGATTCAAAATAATAATAATAATAATACTAAGTAAAAGTTATATTTTAAATTTTACAGAATAAATGTACCAAGATATAGTTTCAAAAGAAACATATGTGATTAACCTGATTTTTTGATAGATCATTTTTTGAAGTCCTCAAGATAAGTACATACATTTTTTTTTGTCCTTTGTATTCAAAATTTCCTGTTGGTTAACCAATAATGATTCAGGAAGCACTAGAGCTTATGGTATTTCATTTCATAAAATAAATTATATAAGCACTATCTTAGAAAGACCAAATTTAATCCTGCTTTGCCAACCGCGTAAATAATAAACATGGAGGGACTGAAAATTTTATAAGACACTCACTAATTCTTACCATTCTTACTAACCAACATATTGTATGCATCAACAAATCAGATTAATATTATTTATGCAACAATAATTTTACTAATTAGTTTAAAATCAAGGTGCTAAAAAGCATGTGTTAATGTGTTTTTCATCCTAGGAAGAGTGTGTTCATTGAGGTAAAAACCAAAGTAATCTCTTTTGAAAGATGGGCAGTGTGGAAAACCCATAATCACCTGATTACAGAAAATGTATGTGGGAGTTTTCAAGTTTAATAACTCAATTTGACAAGATATATCAATATTTTGAGTATGCAATATATAATGTAATTTTTCTTGTCACCAAAAGTAAATAAATGAATGAATATATTTTTTAATTGATTTGGAGAGACTAGTAAAATCGAAAACCCATTGCTCTCTGTATTATTACTGTAATGGTTCTGTTATTCAACAAATACTTTTTAAGCTCTGCTCTGTTCCAGTCAGGGTACTTAAATCATGTTGATCATCTAATGATGCAAAAAGCAGAGTTTTCCCTCACATAATGGAGTTTGTAATCTCATGAGCCTGGGAGACTGACCTTAAACAATCACACAAATAAAGAGTATAACTATGAAAAGGAGAGGCACCTGGTGCAAAAAATAAAAATTCCACACACATTTGGGAGACTTTTTCTCCTCTGAAGCTGAGTCAAAACTTCCCTGATGGAGGAAAGGAATACAAGGATGTCATAGGAAAAAGAGAAGCAGTGTGGTGGGGTGCTGAGTGAGGAACTGCATGGTGCGTGCAGAAGGGGTCTCGATCCGGATCTGTAGGCAGAGGGCAGAACCTTCATGAAGGGCCAAGTTTGAAGGTCCCAGCTAAGGCCCCGTTCAAGATGTTTAACTTTATCCTGAGGGTAATTGGAAGCTGTTTAAAGATCTTAAGTAGAAAGGCTAACATGATTACATTTGTGATTTGAAAAGGTCACTCTTCTCCCAGTGTGGAGAATGGATTTTAGGGGACCAGAGTGAACATTGGGAGGTCATTTGGAGGTGATGGTAGCCTTCAACAGGACAGTTTGGAGGAGATGAGACTTGGAGAGTCATGAATGGATTTGAGATTTGAACAAATTTTATGTAATAAAAACAAAGTTTTTTTGTTTGTTTTTTTAAATCAGAATCTTAACATACTGGCTGAAAGCATGGTAGTACCCAGACAGAGAGGCTGGGAGTCATACTTACCTGATGACTTCCTTTCTTGAACCCATTATTCCACTCACAGGCAAGACATCCTATGTCTCCAAGCCATCTTCATTCTATCCCATACACACTTTTCAGAATCCCATCTTGACATGAAGAACTGCAATATTAAATGCAATACTGGCATAACATGCCACTAATCTAACTTTTTCCAAGTATACAGATCCTAAAATTTATCCCCCTATTTTTGGCCCTCAAACGGACATGTTCTTATTACATAGGAGATATAAATTAAGTCGCTGTGGTTCTGCTTACCAACTCAGCCTGCTGAGAAAAGATGCAATGGAAATATATTCAAACATTTTATGACTTCTTTAATGACAATTATGTTTTCTAACTTTACCCCTTTCTTGGCATTTCTACATTTGGAAGGCTCCATCAGGTTCCTTCTTCTGTTCTCATAATTCCCCATCGTGACCTTTTATAAACAAAATAAAATCTGCCCACAAGAGAGCAGTTGAGTTGCCAAAATTTAAGGCACATGCTTTTACTAGATGCTAAAATAAAAAGAAAGTTACTAGAGGGTAGTTTTTTAAAAATCACAGCACTATATCAAAATTCCTATTTCACAGAAGGAACTTTAAAAAGATTATTTTTGTCTTTTAATTTGTTTTCTTTACTCATTGTTTTGTGAAAATTGGAAAACATGGATAAAACATGTATTTTAAAATTAGCTGTAATTTCATCATTCAGAAATATTCACTGTTAACCTTTTGTTATATCGTTTTTCTAATCAAATTTACTTTACAAAAATGGAATAAAGTTTGGTTGCAGTTAAGCGTATAGTGTAGTAATGAAGAGAAAAGCAGGGCTGGAATCCCATCTCTCTTTTACTACCTGTGTGACCTTGAGTAGATTGCTTAAGTCTTAAATGTACCTACTTCATAGAACTTTGCAAAGATTAAATTAGTTAATATTTTAAAAGAGCTTAAATAATGACTGATACATATCAAGCAATTATTATACAGTATTGTAATCCATTTCTAAATATTTTAATTCAAAATTATGCCTTGGCATGTTGCTCAGTGGTTAGAGCGCTAAGGGACTGAAGGTCACAAGTTCCATTCCCAGTCAAGAGCACAGACCTTGGTTGCAGGCTCAGTCACCAGCTGGTCAGGGTGGGTATGGGAGGCAGCCAATTAATGTGTCTCTCACATCGATGTCTCTGTCTTTCTCCCTTCTAGTCTCTCTAAAAAAAATCAATGGAAAAAGTATCTTCAGGTAAGGACTAACAACAAACTTAATATATACTTATTGTAAATGAATTAAACACCTAAATATGTTAAGGAGTAAACGCTGCCCTCTTTCTTCTTTCTATCCCACCACCTATATAACTTATTCTTACACATCAATAGAAGACTATGAACATCTTTCCATGTCATTAAATATCTTTCTATGGCTCCATATACTATAACTTTAATGAAAAGAAGTGCTAAGGATGTTACAAGTTCAGAATATCCAACAGTCCATATTCCATTTCAGATACCATTCACATAGTACAATCATAGAAATTACTGTAAAAAATGCTCCTTAAGAATTCAGTAGTCCTAAAATATATTAAGGAAATTCTTCGGATATTCATATTAATGGGGATGATTGAGTTGGGTTTTTTTGTAAGACCAAAATATTTGCATTTCGTTTATTGTTAGTTTATTAATTCCCCCTCCTTTTTTTTTCTCCCCCCCCCCCCCCCCCCGGCATGAGCAGTATTCTAAAAAACAAATGAAGGGATTTACATTTTGCTAGCTGCAGTCAGTTTTTGGTTATTTATACTGTTTAAATTGGTAAGCAAACAAGTAAGCTGATAGTTTGTTGAGAACTGGTGACTCATTGATACACCAATTGTTGATATAACATGTATTTGCATACTTCAGAGCTGTCAAGAGTATGTAATGGGCCTCAATCTGTAGCATTCATTTGACAACAGGAGGTTCAAGAAGGGATGGCAATAACATGGGAAAGTTGTAGAATTCAAGGAAGGGCTGATGTAAGAATTTTTTGGAACTTGGCAGTTCTTTGGCCAATTGTATGGCTGCCGCTTTCCCACCACCCGGATATGAAGTATGTGGAAGTGTGTATGACCGGTGTCTATTTTAAAAGATATGCACATCCAAACTGAATAGCCTGTGGTAATCCTCACCTTGCACCATGCACACAGGTTAATCTAGGTATACAAATACGAGCGTGTTTGGGGGCCAAGGGGTTGGCCTGGTGGGTTCTAAGATTTTCCTTTTAGAAATGGCTGCCCTAGGAGAAAAATGTGTTCCACAGCAGCTAGTCTCTGCTATCTGAATTTGCTGTTGGCAAACTGGTCCTTGCATGTCTTCGAAACATATGGAAATTGATGATGAAAGTGGCTGGTGTAACTAGAAATATAGTTGGATGAAAACTGAAGCAGTGAACTGTGAGAAACTGTTAAACCAGTGTCATCCAACAGTGCTTCAAAAATAATGAAACAGAACCACCAGCCCTTTATGAGTAATATTGGGTCAAAATGAGAAAAGCACAGGGTATAGACAAAAAGTTGAAATATATGAGGTAATGCTCTTTTTTAATTACTATTATTACAAAGACCACTCCAAAAGTCTCCACCCAGACTCCTTCCCATTTATCTCCAAGTAGACAATGACATCACGTCTCCTCCAAATCATTCAGACTCAGGGGCTAGAATTGGCTCATTCAATCCGCAATGCCATGTTGGGTGTTGGCACGGCACTTAAAGCTTCTCTCCACATTATCCTCAAACTGAAAAGAGCATTTGATGGTGGCCAAATGATTTTAAATGTTTTCCTCTAGACTTTAAACACTCAGAAAAATAAGAAGAACAGAAATAGGGATCATTATAAAACGTCACAGAAGGAGAAAACTTTTAAAAAGTAAAAAAAAAAAAAAAACGCTCCAGTCACCTGAAGGCTAGCAGTTCGTGAAGTCGTTAGAAGTCATTCCATACGGGCTGAGCTGGAGGAAAAGTCAGAGGTTGCTTTGTTCTTCACTCTGAGTGAAATCAAAACCTACCCTGACTCGATACAAAGGCACCCGTGGGCCGCCTTTTCCTTGCTTGGTAGATGCCACTAAGCACACGTAAATGACTTACATCCAGAGAAGCCTGTGATTCTGTTCAGATTAATCCATGTCTCGGGCTGGCAAAATGCCTAAATACAATCAAAGAGGGGGGTAGAAGGCTGCCTTTTCATACAGGCTAGAAAATCTGTACCAAAAGATCACAGGGCGACAGAGACAGCTGGAAAAATTGGAGCGGGGGCTCTGATTTTCGTGCCAGTGGGACACCTAATGCAAAGGGAATGTGGAGGATAGATGGAGAGTTGTGTATGTTGCGTAGTTCCACGGTACTGTACTTACACAGAGGTAAACATGTAACCATTTAGAAGTAACGCTACAACATAACACAAAAGCTCTTTGCTGTTCCAACGAATGAATACATCAGAATTCAGCAACAAGTGGCTAATAAAATAAGATGAACACATACAAAGAAGAAAGAGGGAAGCACTAACTCAAAACTTAGTCAATAAAAAGGCGAGGTGTCTCACGCATGCTCCTTATTAATCATTTCTTTGGAAAAATAGTCATAACCAGTGTTTAAACATACATAGGATTTTCTGCAAAGCTCAATATACTTAGGGCACGAGGGGTTTTCGAATTAAAGACTTTAGGACATTTGCACTTCTAAAGGAATGTGTATGATTTTTCTTGGGTTGTAGTAGTGATTTTCCTCAAAATGGAGACTAAAAAAAAGCAAGGTATGCAATTAATTCTCTGTATGATCTCTGTTTGAAGGAATCTTTTCATTCAAGGTGCTGTTCCCTATAACTTTGGTCAGATGCAGGGTGTCATCCACAGCTGCAATGCTGTGTGGAAAATGAAGATCACTGCAAGTTTTATTGAGATGTGTTGAAAGTCTCTGGGGTCCATGCTGATTCAGGCTGTTTTTTTCAGTCTCTGACACTCTGTGGCAGGAAGACAAGGAAGAACAAAACAGTTCCTACAACAGAGAGAGAGAGACGGGGAGCAAGAGAGAGAGAGAGAGAGAGAGAGAGAGAGAGAGAGAGAGAGAGTATTTGAACACTGAAGGTAAAAATTAAATCCTGAGATATATCCGTGGCTGGACTCACAGGCATATATTTTCCTCTTCTCTTTGATCTCCAACAACTTTATTAATAAAAGAGCTTAAAAGTAGAAATGGCCAATCAGACAATTACATTAAAAAAATCTTCTAGAGCCTTCTGGCATCTTGGGGAAATTGGCTAATAAGTTCCAGAAGGAAAAACGGAATATTCCTAAAAACAACTAACATATTCCCTTATTTTATTATTTATTTTAAAATTTTCATCTTTAATAAAGCAACCTCGTATTTTACACACTAATTATATCATTTGCTATTTTCCTAACATGCTTTTCTGACATTCGGGTGCTCTCACGTTAAAATTCTTTTAGGGTGATATTTCGATGACTAATAATAGACTGATAATACTTATTGGAACTCACATTTTTATTTTAAATGTATACACATTCCCTGAAGCTCTTTTAAAAAACAGGAGTCAAGTACTCTACACACATATATACATAATAAACTCATGCACATCTACTCTGTAAATTCCTTAAGCAAGCCTGGTGAGGATAAAATCCTAAAGCTAATACGTAGCGAGGCCTCTATCCTGCCATTCTCTCCTCACTTTCCCCACCCCCTGGTTTTCCAAATAAACAGCAGGCCCTCAGGGCCCTTTGAACTCACCAGAGTGTTTAGCGCCAGCAATCACTGGTTCGTGTAGCTTATCTTTTCCTGGTATTTCTATGGGATATAATAGTTCCAGGCTGGCTGAGGGAATGAAAACTCCTGGGTCTGTTCCTGGAAGCACTGCGCTCCCCATCGCCATCTGTGATGAACCAAATAACCTTTCTGTGCCTCAGCTATTTCCTTACAATTGTGTCTGTTTTGCAGCGATGGAGGGAGGCTTGGTAAAATAGCGGGAGGTGTTCACCAGTGAAGCGAAGTCTTCTTCTGAGCTGTGTGGGTGTGCCCAGTAACTAAGTAATGAATAAGGACCAACCTCTTGATGGTGATATTAATGAAATATCCAACATTAAAGTGGCTCCTCATTCTCAGCTCTTAAAACAGATCCTTAATCTATCTTAATCTATTAGGTTGGGATTCTTTAGTTATAAGTAATGGAATCTGACCCTGGCTAAGATCAGCAACAGGGAGTTTATTGAAAAGTAACAGGATTACATCAATGGGAAGGCTCAGGGTTGGGGATTAAATTGCCCAAAACTGATTGCACCAATATATATATTTTGTCCCAAATGTCCTTCTTACAATGTGATGTTGACTGAACTCTGTGGAGAGGTGGGAGGGTCTGTGTTCTTTCCCCTTGAACGTGGGTGGATTTTTACGGAGTTTCCACCAAGAGCGCAGCAGAAGTGACCTCACAGGACTTGGGAGGCAAGGTAATTAAAAAGATAGGGTTTCTGTGTGGATCTTTCTGGAAGGGTGGATCTTTGGATCCCTGAGCTGCCACGTCAGAAGTCTGGCCACCACCCTTAAGCCACCATGCTGGATAGACCATTTAAGGTTTTGAGAGAGGCCCAAGGAGCCCCATCTGGTCTGGTCCCCAGCTGTCCCAGCCTTCCCTGCCAGGCGCCAGACATGTGCGCAAGCCTTCAAGCCCTGCCTGCAAGCCACCCCAGGCAAGAATGAGCAGAGGTGAAACTGGCTGACCCTGCTGACGTCTGCCCCTATTGCAGTCTGCAGCAGAATAGATGTTGTTGTGTTCTTGTTTTGAACCGCTCGATCTGGGTGGATTGTAACAGCCATAGTAACTGCAACTCTTGAGAGGAAGCAGGAATTGAGGAGCAAAGAGCTGAGAACGAGGAGCTAGTTAAATATCCTGTAGCACTGGAAGTATGGTTGTAGCATTGCCACCAGGATGACTCGACTTAATGTCTCTTCAATCCTGTATCACATGCTTAGGAGTCCAAGTCCTGGAGGATACATCCATGGACCCAAATGTGGCTGTAAAAGCACAACTTCTGCCGGTACCTGAGAGATGCTGGAATGATTTGGTAAGAAAGAGCCCCAGCGGCTGCTGAGACTCACTTCCCAGTAGGGAAGCAAGCACCTGGGTTTGTCATCCCCACCAAGACCCTAACATGGGGGGAGAGAAATCGGGGTGTTTTTTAGAACAGCAAATGGATGTCAAACCACATTTCATCCTACTACAATATACAATTTTATTTAGTTATGGCACCCTTGGATACAAATTAATTGCAAGTAAAATGTATATCTTTTCTGCTAATTGTGTTTTGGGAATAACATTATTGAAATAGTCTGCAAGATAAAGTCATTTACTGGGTGTTAGATAATATTAGGCTCTTTCCTTTTTAAGTGATCTTTAATAATTTAGTATTTAGCACTCGGTCCACAAAATATTCACAAACGTAAGACAAGAGCCTGCAGACTATAAAAATACTCAGAGCTGCCTCAAACCTTTCTTTTTTTCTGTAATTAAACTATAATCGTTAAGTATAGTGCCTTCCTGAGTTCTGTGAGTTGTTCTAAGAATTACCAAACCTGAGTGGGTAATGGGTAATTTTGAACTGGAGCCAGCAGCTCAGAAATCAGTGTGCCTGGGGACTCCCAAATTCGTGGCTGGTGTCTGGAGTGAGGGAAGTCTTGTGCAGGACTGTGCTCTTTACCGGAGGGGTTTGGCTTAACTCTAGGCAGCTGGTGTCAGAAGGCATACGGGCACCCTGAGGCATCTGCAGGACCATGTTGAACAAAACATCATTTCCTAGCCTCATGGAATTTAGAGAGAGATAACAATTAAAATGTCACCAGGAAGCCAAACATAGAAACTCCTCCGGGTACAGATGAGTTACATTTCCAAAGACTAGTTACAAGTCTATTTGTTCCGAAGTCCAAAATGATGCCATACAAGGGCTGAACATATGCTCATCGATTAATGGTATGTTTCACTGTGTTTCCGTCATAATCCGAGGCCACTAATTAGTAGTTTTCATCATTCTCACTGCTTGTACATTCACTGGACATAATGAGATTAATAATGCTCATAAAACACCTCAAAATGAAGCACCAACATAGCAGGCACAAGAGAACGAAGGAAATGAAAACAAAAGGACTAAGATTAAAATGACGGGGCACGGCCACTTCTCCCTTCCGTCACTGGGGAACAAAACTGAGTTGGCCTTGTTCCAGGGCAAAGCTCTGTTTATACCAACGTCTACGAATTTAAGTGGGGCTTCACCAGGAGAGGATGTACATCCACCCGTATAGATGGATCAGTGAGTGGCTTATTTAGGTGGAAGCGTAGGGAAAGCTTCTCAATGACCTGGAAGGTGAATAAAAATTAGTCAGAGTGGGGAGAGCACCACTGAAGGAAGAAGGTCTAACAGCTACAAAGATCCTAAGGCAGGAAAGAGCTAGGCACGTTGAAGGCAAAGGGCAGTCTCCGCAGGGAGTGTGTCTGAGTGAGGAAGCAGTTAGGGGAAGGAGTCTGCCTCGGCTAGCTGGCACCAAGGCTCAAGTACCAGATCTAAGTGCTTTACTTGGCTATCACATCTAATCCTCTTAACTCAGTCCTATACATGCCATTCTTATACCCATTTTATTGACAAGTGAACTGGAGCACAGAAGACAAACAACTCATTTAGGATGATTGAAGTGCAATGAGAATTTGGACCCAGGCATGTGACACCATACAGGGCATCAGCTAACATACTGAGCTGCCAGCCTGAGTATAGGTGGACCCAGGGATTTCTCTAGAAGCTCCTTATCATGACCTGAATCTTTTTGTTGCCTCTCTCATAATACTTTTCTTCTTCATACCTCTCCTCGAGTTTACTTTCTGTGCTGCTAAATTCCAATTCCTTTTCTCCTCTGCTGATCTTTACTATTGAGATACTTACATAACATTAGGAAGTATGTGGGCTTTATGCCAAAGAAAAGAAAAAAAGAAAAAAAAAACTTTATTGGCCGATTAGTGAACTTTCGAAGCACCTGGAAAAGAAAATTGTTATATTAATTCAATAAACAAAGTATCCCAAATCTCAGTTTCTCCTTCATTTTCGCCAGTACAGTTTTATTTAAAAATAGATTTTATTGATTTTTTTTCCCGAGTGGAAGGGAGACGGATAGAGAGTTAGAAGCATTGAAGAGAGAGAAACATTGAAGAAAGAGAAACATCGATCAGCTGCCCCCTGCACGCCCCTCACTGGGGATGTGCCCACAACCAAGGTACATGCCCTTGACCGTAACCGAACCTGGGACCCTTGAGTCCGCAGGCCAACACTCTACCCACCGAGCCAAACCGGTTAGGGTGCAAGTACAGTTTTGAAGTGGTAACAGAAAAAAAGCAGCAATGTTGTACTTAAGCTCTAATATTATAATTTCTGTTAAGAGAGTTTGGTTTTTTAAAAAAATCCATTGCAACTTTCTGCTTCTAGAAAAACTGTAGTTCTCAGAACTCCAATATTTAAGGATATTAATGAGAAATATCCAAGGGAAACACTAATCATTTGAGGGGGGAAATACATTTTCTGTGTCAAGGAAAAAATATTCCTGCGTTGTAAGTGGGCCAAATTATGAGAATTATTCACAGACTTTTTTTAATAGCACTTAGCAGAGCCGTTAGGATAATCTATGTTCTATTGCATCATGTGGTACGTTCAGGATTTGGCATTTAAGTATGATACATGTTAAATTGAAAATATCCACTTGTTAAAAAGAAAGAGTAAGAGAATTCTATGAGTGATTTTTCACCTGTCAGAGGTTATCGGAAGCTGTAATTCAGGAAAAAAATGAAAGGAGAAGATGTAGGTTGCCCAATAGACTAATACTACTTAGTGAACTTCCAACCTCCTCGGTAGGTTTTCCATTTGCCTGACAAAGAAGTGACACTTTGACAATGACAATCATGGGAATCTGCTGCAAAGGTGTTCAAATAATATGTAGAATCTGCGCAGAATATACAAAATTTGTAGAATATGTACAGAATATGATGTCAACTTTATAAGAAATATGTTGATTTTAATAGGGGGGACCATATGAAATTGTCAATATTTAACTGTTGTTGTTTTTTTTTTTAATCTACAGAATGTCAATTTTATAGGGTTCAAGCTAATATTTTAAGATGTGAATAAAACACAAAGCAATGATATTATTTTTGGATTCTAACAATAACTGCAGTTGCTCTGGAATTTGTTCCAGTTTTCAGAAGCTATGGTGATTTGAACATTTTTACTTCCTGCTTGTATTTTGAAGTGATGGCCTGAAAAATAAATAGAGTTTAAAATGTCCTTTCACATTCCAACATATTATATCAGATTCATTTGACAGAGCAGACACTTTCAGAATTATTGTGGACCCAAGCAAATAAATCATAAATAGATAATGCACAACATCTATTGATTGGGTTGAGTAATTTCTGTGTCAACCTGAATAGCAATTAAATGGCAAAGAGAAGCAAACAAAGGTAGCTTTGCCTCCTAAGAAACTCAGCCACAGCAAGGGTCCCTTGTTTATATAATAACTAGAGGCCCAGTGCATGAAATTCATGCACTGGATGGGGGAGACCCTCAGCCCGGCCTGTGCCCTCTTGCAGTCCGGGACCCCTCGTTCCTTACCGCCCACCTGCTCTCTACTCCTTACTGCTCGGCTTGCTGCTCCTTAGCACTGCCTCAGAGGCGGGAGAGGCTCCCGCCATCACCGCTGCACTGGCCAGCCATGAGTCTGGCTTCTGGCTGAATGGTGCTCCCCCTGTGGTAGCGCACTGACCACCAAGGGGCAGCTCCTGCATTGAGCGTCTGCCCCCTGGTTGTCAGTGTGCATCGTAGCGACTGGTCATTCTTGTCGTTCCACTATAATGGTCACTTAGACTTTTATTATATAGACTAGAGGCCGGGTGCATGAAACTCATGTACTGGAGGGGTGTCCCTCAGCCCAGCCTGCACCCTCTCCAATCTGGGACCCCTTGGGGGATGTCCGACTGCTGGTTTAGGTCCAATCCCATAGTCGGACATCCCTCTCACAATCCGGGACTGCTGGCTCCTACCACTCGCCTGCCTGCCTGCCTCATTGCCCCTAACCACTTCTGCCTGCCAGCCTGATCGCTCCCTAACTGCTCCCCTGCCGGCCTGATCGCCCCAACTGCCCTCCCCTGAAGGCCTAATTGTGCACAACTTCCCTCACCTACCAGCCATCTTGTGGTGGCCATCTTGTGAAATGTGGGGCGGCCATCTTGTGATGACGTGAGGGCTTCGCGCGAGGGCCACCTAGGCTTTTATTAGTATAGATAATTACAGAAATTAAAACAAGAAACATTAAGGAAGTACTTAAGGCCTTGGTCACTTGATTTAGACATATGGGATTCACTTTATCATTTAAACTGTATAAAGACCTCTCCAAGAGTGAAAATAAAGTGACTCATTCAAATGTCAACTAGTTCCCTGAAAGAGCAATTAACAAACTAGCAGATTATTTCCCCCTATATTTTATTTTGAAATATTTTAAACCTACAGAGGAGTTTCAAAACAATACAATGATTATGCATGTACTAACCAAGATCCACCAATTGTTTAATTTTTAAAATATATTTTAAAAAAATATTTTTATTGATTTCAGAGAGGAAGGGAGAAGGAAAGAGATAGAAACATCAATGAGGAGAGAGAATCACTGATCGGCTGCCTCCTGCATGTCCCACACTGGGGATCGAGCCCACAACCTGGTCATGTGCCCTGACTGGGAATCGAACCATGACCTCCTGGTTCATAGGTGGATGCTTAACCACTGAGCCACCTAGGCCAGGCTAATTGTTACTATTTTGTTCTCCCTACTAAAACCCTTCTTTCCTGTGAATGGTTCTATCTCTGACAGCCAGAAAGAAGCACAGATATATTTTAAGGTGGTTTTCAAGGATCTTTTCATGCTCTTCATATTAGGTGTGAATGTCTCCCTTTTCTCAGTTTAAACAACATGTCAAAGATTCATAGATAGACCTGTCTTTGGGAGGTACCAAGTTACCTCAGGAATTCACTCCTAATCCAGCCCTCTCCATACCACAAAGTTCTAAAGTTCATTCCTTCAAGGAAGACGAAGCAGGGATGGTAATTTTATCATTTAATCCACAAGGCATGTCAGTGACAGTGATATATTCACTTGTTACCCTCAGTGACAAAACAGAACTCCAACAAATCAATTTAAAAGGGGGAGGGATTTTATTATCTTCTACCTATCATGGTAAAGTCTAACTCTCACAGCTAAATCCTTTGGGGAATTTGTGTGTGCTTCTCATCTGATCTTGTGCCTCTTCTGGAATAATCTGCTAACGGAGCTCCTTGCATCCAGTTTCTCCCTCGCTCTCCCAACTCCTCCTGCACACAGCTGCCGGGCCAACACTCTGGAAGCCCTACTTTGATCATGTCATTCCCCCGGCCAGAAATTGTCACTGATGTTCTATGTCTAACAGGTTAGATTTCATACTTCTTACTCTAAGACTGACATTTGGCTGGTGTGACCTAATATGTCTGTTAAAATATTAAAATACTGCCCGGCCGGTGTTGTTCAGTGATTGAGTGTTGACCTATGAACCAGGAGGTCACTGTTCTCTTCCCTGGTCAGGACAAATGCCCAGGTTTCAGGCTCGATCCAGAGTAGAGGGCATGTTGGAGGCGGCCGATCAATGATTCTCTCTCATCATTGATGTTTCTATCTCTCTCTCCCTTTCCCTTCCTCTCTGAAATCAATAAAATATATTTAAATATATATTTTAAAATACTCCCATACTGGTTGATAAAGAGGATTACTCTACTGACTGTAAATTACTTACTGATATAGCCCAGCAGCAGCTACAGCAGAGAGCAGGGGGGCTTGGTAACAGTACTGGTGTGAAGAGGGTGGTTGATGGTGATTGCTAAGGGTTAAAGGTAACAGAGGTGGTGCCAATGGTGTTGACCTGCCCAGCTTCTGTATGTCATCCTTGTTTTAGGTCTTTCCTTCAGACCACACATCCAGTCCATTAAATATAAATAAGTAGATTAAAAAAATCTGTCCGTGTCTCACCATCAGCCCCACCACAATCTAATCCAGTCCTCCATCAGCTCAGTCTTCACATCAGTACATCCTCCTCCATTGACCAGCCAGAGTGACCTTAATGCTTCAATCAAACCTACAGGGCACTGCTTAAAATTCCCACTGGTGCCCCACCGGTGTGACTCAGTGGTTGAGCGTCAACCCATAAGCCAGAAGGTCACGGTTTGATTCCTGGTCAGGGCACAGGCCCGGGTGGTTGGCTTGATCCCCAGTAGGGGGCGTACAGGAGGCAGCTGGTCAATGATTCTCTCATCATTTATGTTTCTCTCTCTCTCTCTCTCCATCTCTGAAATCAATAAAAACATTAAAAAAAAATTCCCAGTGGCTTCCTTGCACATCGTAGATGAATCTTCCACTACAATGCCATAACGATCCCGCCTACTCTCTGAGCTCATCTTCTCCCACTCTTCCCTGGCTCTACTCACCCTGGCCTAATTTCCACCCTTGAATATGACAAATGTGTAGCCAGCTCAGAACCATAGCATTTGTTCTTTCCACTTGGAACAAACGACGTACATTTTGCTTCATGATTGCCTTCGTCTCCCAAGTCATGTCTTTATTCAAAGTCACTTCCTCAGAGAGGTCTTCCTGGACCACTTTTGAAAACTCTCTCTCCCCTACTCTAGTCACTCTCTACTTCATTACCTCGTTTACTTTATTGTATCATAGAGCACTTGAAATCCTCTTGTCTCTCTCTCTCTCTCTCTCTCTCTCTCTCTCTTTTTTTTTTTACAATTTTATTTTCTATCTCCCTCTACTGAACTCTAAGTTTCTAGAAGGTAGGGTTCTGCTTTATCATTGCTGTATTCCAGCACATAGAACAGTGCTTGGCGTAACACGTGTTTGTTGACTGATTGTCTGAGTGACAAAAGCACGATGCCTGGCACATAGTAAGTACTCAATATCTATTAGCTATTTTATCATTACAGTATTCTATTTAGTTATATATTCTTTGGCCTCCCTCACTTTTTTGGCCTCATCTTTCTCACTCTTATATACCAGCATCAGTACCATGCTTGGCACTAAGCTGTTTTGGTTGAATTTTTTATTATAATAAATAATTATCAACCTCTTATAGAGTTCAAACAGAGACTTCTTGGGGTAACTGTGTCCTTTTCTTTCTCTCAATTTGACTTTGGGAAAATAAAGACCAGATTTCTTAAAGAAAAACTTAGTTATAAATCCCTCAGGTTATACATATTTCCTATAAAACAAATGTAAACTGGCAGCCCGGGGGTTCAATATAACACTTGCATATGATTTGTTTTTTAAATATACATTTAAAAATAAAAAGAGTTTGTGTTTTACTTGGGGGAAAAAAGTATATTTTCAGTATCTCTCTCTCTCTCTCTTTTTTTAAAAGAAGATCTGGATATAGTGAACCCAATGTCATGCCGCAGTTGGCTGGAGATGAACAGCTGCTTACTTCAACCTGGGTATAAGCCCTAGCGGTTTTCCTGGTCCTCACCCATCCTTTCTCATTCATGTGTCACCTGCTTAGATCCCTGGAATAATTTGAGTTTATGATTCCTATTGTAAAGAAAGTTTCCATAAGGTGAATAGTTTATTTATTTTTACTTCTGGCTAGATGAAATTAGAATTTTCCCAGCTCATCTGATCCAGGATCCTGACTTCATATGATGAAGAAGGAAATTTGAGAAAGGAAGCTAAGTTGGATATAATGGGAGAGAAAGAGATTTTATGGGACAAGGTTTTTAAAAAGAATATACAATTATAAATCATGCAACCAAAGGTTTTACTCATTGATAATGTGCCATAATTATGGATAATTATAATGAAAAAGAACATGATGAAGACATCAGGTTCTATGTCAGGTAATTTGATAAGCTATGAGATTAGCAATATCTCAAATAATTCCTGAAAACACATCTCAAATTCTGGGAAATTATCACAAGTAAACTAATGCTCATTCATCACTACTTTAAGATAGAACTAGTCAGAGCATGTGGGTTGATTTGAAAGGCTAACATGTCACTTCTGAGTTTACTAGATGAAATATACAAAATGTTACAGGTGTCGTCTTAGCTACTAGCCAAGTCCTGTGACATGAAAACTAAGTTTGAATCAGTGCTATGCTCAAAACACCAGCAAATCATTTCCTGTTGTGTCTCAAGAGGAAAAATAATCTTTCAGATTATAAGAGGGACACAATTATGTCCTTGGCTAAAAACAAAAAAGCAGTAAACAAAACAACAACACGTTCCAATCATAGAATAGCAAGAATGATAATAAAGCAAAGTAAAATATGAACAAATATTCAAAAGTGCATTGGCCACTACTTGATGCACTGCCAGAGTTCTAGCATACCTGACGATACTGATGCTTCCTAACAATCACTTGTGTTTCAGAAACTTGCTTCTAGGGCAATTGTGTGCAATCAGAAATAACTTTCCTAATTTAAGCAAGTCTGTAAATGGTGTTTGAGTTCTACGTTTAGGCCAGAGAAAACCTAGAAATATATTTTCCATAATTGAGGAAGTGGCTTTGCAGTCTTTTATGGTTAGGGAGCAATGCAGACCAGGTCTCAAACTTGGGAACAGAGGGAAGGAGAGACAGGAAATTGCAGAGGCTAGGACTCTGGTAGGGGCAGTAAAAGTTCCAAACATGGATATGAACAGAATTTCTTGAGTGGTATTTCCAGAAAGGCTCTTTAGAGGGGACTAACTTAGCCGATAGGAAGAATCTATTTGCTCTTCTTTGTTTTTCCTGCCCAGAGTGCAGACGTGATGGCTGGAGCAGCAGTGGCCATCTTGCAGTCATGAGCTGACTTTAAGCATAGAAATCATGTACTAAAGATGAAGAAGAAAGACAGAATGAACCTGGTAAATTTGTGAATTCAGGAACTCTTTTACTAGCCTGAGTCTACCTGCCCTTAAACTTCATTTGCATGAGATAAACATGAATCTTGTTCAACTTGTTCATATTTTAGGTCTTTTTTTTTTTTTTAAGTAGCCAACTATGTTTTATTCAATATTCTTTTAAAAAATGTTAAAATAGCTAAACAACTCCAAAACAAGGCATATTTTATATGACTTCTGCCTACCCTAAGGGTTGTCAAGACCACAGTAGCATCTCACAGAAAAATTCTAAGGCTTTAATTATGAACCACTTTCTTAACAAAAGTTAAAATTATTCACTTTCAATATTTTTCATGCATACCATGCAAATTATATCTGCCACCAGTTCTGCAAAGTAGTCAACTATTACACATACTCTCAGTAAGAAATTTTTTAAAAAGAAAAACTATATATGTGTGTGTGTGTGTGTATATATATATACATATATAGCAATGTGCTCATTATTAACTTACTAATAACTATAATTTCTCGTTATTAATAAAACATATAAAGTAGAAATATCACATTTTTGTTACAAACAAGAATAATTCACCTAAAATTCTCTTAAAGTATGATAATTAAAAAAAAAAAAAGATACCTATCTAGCCTCCTCTTTTCTTCAATCAGATCAAGAAATTGGGTTTTCTTTTTTTACTTATTTTCTTATTCCAAAATCCGCATCCATAAAGGCCTGGTATCTAGGATGAGCAAGGCTAACCAAACTACACTTTGGAGCTTTCCTCACCCAGGTCAGGTGACTGAGCGCTTCCAAGGCACCAGGACATTAAATGGCAGAAGGGTCTACAAATATCGTCATTAGCAAGAGTCATGGAAGGGATTTCCCTAGAATGGGATTTTGAATAATGATAAAATGATCCGTAGCACTTCTACTTTGCAATGGCAGATGTGGCTTGGTGGGGGACGGTGTCATCACTAGTCTTAAATGAAAAAGCTTCATTATCTTACTTCATCATGTGCCTTGCAGGCTCTCCAGTTTTGATGTTCTCATGGTACACCTTGGTATCTGATGGCTGGTTATAGAGTGGCAGTTCAACTTTTGGGCCAAGACCTTCAAATACTTTATGAGCTTCTTCCGCTTTTTTTCGATTCTCACCATAAATAATTTGGACAATACTGCGGTGTTTCTGTTCCACAGGAGGAGGGGACACAGGCTTCTCAGGCTCAGGAGGTTTAGCTGCTTCTTCTTCTAGTTGTTGTTGCTTCTTTTTTAGTTTAAGGATCTGCTGCTCCACTTTAGCAATTTCTTGATCTACACGATCCATACTCTGTATTAACTCTTCCTTTGAAAGTTTTGAAGGTGAAGCATTTTGATCATCTCCACATGGTTGCCCAGCGATTGGAGAGGATGGAGCTTCCTGTTTGCCTCCAAATGCTGGATCCTTCTTCACATCTGCAGAAGACCTCAACCCTCTGGCAGCATGTGCACTCAAAGTAAGACCGTGGCACTGACACGCTGGAAATGGGAATCAGAAACCTGCTCCAAACGTGGTCTCTTGGATTCCAGTGAATCATGATCCACTGGGGATGGGCCTGGGTGAAACTGTTCATATCCAGGTCTCCTTTCTTGAGGCCTGTCAGAACCTGGGTGAAATTCTGAAAGCAAGGAAGGTCATCTGCGAAGCTGTTGCTGCTGCTGCTGTTGCAAAAGCTGTGACGCTTGACTGACTTCAAGATGAGAAGAACGATAATCCGGGACTGCAAATTCCTGCTGGTGCCAGGTGCTGGGAAAGGTATACTGAACAGAATGGGAAGGATAACGGCTTTGTTCTGTGCTGAATGCTCCTTGGTTGGGAGGATAACCCAAACTTGACATGATCAGTAAAGAAGTCCTCACCAGGCTGTGAGATCAAATCCAACAAACAATCATGTTTCTAGGAAACCACCGGGAGCTGGCGCAGCGTGGTGGCCGGTGTGCCCCGGGCCTGAGGGCGGGACGCAGCCCCAGCGCTGGTCGCTACCTTGGTACCTCGCTCGGCGCAGCGAGCCGGGTGCTCACTCCAGCTGCCGCTGCTGCTTCGCCACCTTGGCCGCCATCTTGACTCAACCCCGCTCCCCCATATTTTAGGTCTTTGTTTATAGTAAGTAATACTATTTGTAAGTGATATGAGGGACATAAGGAAAATTTATTGAGACTCTTCTCTTTGCCAGGCACATTCTGAGGATAATAAATGAAAGATATTACTCTTACTTTCATAGGACTTAATTTCTAGCAAGCAAAGGGATGATTATAAGCCTATCTAATAAAAGAGTAATATGCGAATTAACCATCACTCCGCCACATCCACCAGCCAAATCAGGAGCAAATATGCAAATAAACCTAACCAAGATGGCTACAGCCACAGAGAGCAGGAGGGAGGCTTGGGTTTCCCCAACAATGGAGGAAGCCAAGCTTTCCACCTGCCCTTGACAGCCTAGGCCTCCACTCAAGGCTACAAAGTTTCAATGATAGAAGATACATAAATCCAAACAGAAATTGCAGCAGCCACGGAGCTGGAAAGAGCAGGAGGCTAGGGTTGCCCCTGGAAATGGAGAAAGCCAAGCTTTCTGCACACCCTGGCCAGCCCAGGTCTCTGCTTAAGGCTACAAAGTTTCAATTATAGAAGATACATAAATTCCAACAGAAATAGCTGCCGCCACAGAGCAAGCAGAAGGCTTGGCTCCACTCCAGGCTACAAAGTTTCAATTGTAGAAGATAAATAAACCCCAGATACTAGGGCCTCCGCTTGGGTCACCGGGGGGCGTGGCCAGCCTGCAAACCACCACAGGCCCCTCGCCCAGGCTGCCCCATGCCCCAAGGGAACCCCACCCTTACCTGGGACATCCTTCAGGGCAAACTAGCTGGTCCCCACCCATGTACCAGGCCTCTATCCTATCTAATAAAAGAGTAATATGCAGATTGACCATCACTCCAACACAATAAGGCTGACCCCATGTGGACACAAGATGGCTGCCACAAGATGGCCAGGAGGGGAGGGCAGTTGGGAGGGACCAGGCCTACAAGGGAGGGCAGTTATGGGCGATCAGGCCTGCAGGGGAGGGCAGTTAGGGGTGACCAGGCCAGCAGAGGAGGGAAGTTGGGGGTGACCAGGCTGGCAGAGGAGGGAAGTTGGGGGTGACCGAGCCTGCAGGGAAGGGCAGTTTGGGGGGACCCAGGCCTGCAGGGGAGAGCAGTTGCAGGGGACCAGGCCTGCAGGGGAGGGCACTTAGGGGTGACCAGGCCTGCAGTGGAGGGCAGTTAGGGGCAAACAGGCTGGCAGGGGAGCAGTTAGGCATCAATCAGGCTGGCAGGGGAGTGGTTAAGGGGTGATCAGGTTGGCAGGCAGAAGCAGTTAGGGGCAATCAGGAAGGCAGGCAGGCAAGCAGTTGGGAGCCAGCAGTCCTGGATTGTGAGAGGGCAGTTGGACATCCCTCGAGGGGTCCCAGATTGGAGAGGGTGCAGGCTGGGCTGAGGGACACCCCCGCCCATCCCACCCCCCTGCATGAATTTCATGCACAGGGCCTGTAGTAATGTTATGAGTGCCTGTATGTTAGAACACTTAGGAGGGACACTCAGTTGCACTTTGGGCATTCTTTTAGTCCAATAAAAAATTTTGTATTATTTGGTCATGATGCTGATTTAGCTAAAAAATGTTAATATTATGCAGCTGTATAACACTGTACTGAAAGGATTAGATTCTTACATCTGATCAATCCCCCCCTGCCACCCCCAGTTTTCTTCAACCCAGTGAATGGCATCCCTCCCCGAATTAGGACTCTCATTTTGCCTTTGGTGATGTATCTAGCTGTAAAGTATTTTCATTTATCTTCTTAGGAATAGTTCGGCTTTTTGAATCTGTAGATTGACATCTTTCATCAAATTGAAAAAATCTGTAGTTATTTTCTCTTCAAATGTTGCTTCTGCTTATTATCTCTTTCCTATGCTCCTGACAGCATTAAGTGTATATTAAACCTCTCCCTGTCTACTCTTATGTCACTTTTGCTCTCTTCTGCAGTTTCTATCCTTTTGTCTTTCCCTGCTTCATTATGGTTATTTTCTTCTAGTTCAATAATTATCCCTTCAGCTATGTCAACTGCTCATTGAATTCTTAATTTTGATGTTGTAGTTTTTAATTATTGAATTTCTATTTGGTTTCTTTTCAAGTCTGTTCTGTCACTTTTTTAGAGTTTCTGAATCCCTATTTAAAATTATTAAGACTGAATTTCATAGTTGACTTACAGTGTGTGATTTAAAATGCCAGGCTTGAGAGTGTTAGTTGGTCTATTTCTTTTGGCTCTTATGTCTACTAGATTTGTATTCTTATTTATCTAATCTCTTTGATTCTATGCTGGGCTTGAAACAGTATTTATAAAAAAAAAAAAAAAAATTGTGGAGGACATTTTCTTCCTCTAGAAAGGATTTTCTTTTGTCTTAGGCACCTGTGCATTAGCAATTAAAGATCATTCTAATCCAATTTCCATGCCTGAAAATTTTCTGGGTCTCCCAGATGACTAGTAGCTGATGCCATCTGTGCAAGGGTTGATTTGCTTCCAATTCACCTAACTTTAATAATGCAGCCCTTCAGTGTCCCAGGCAGAGGTAGAAATGGCTCAATAGAGTTCCCACTTTTGCCAAACTTTAGACTCTGATTTTTTTCCCACCCCCCTCCCCCAACAACACAAGTCAATTTCTGGACCTCCTCTCCTAGATGGACAAATACAAGGCAAAAATAAGCTCAAATATTCGGCTCACATCTCTGGTTTTTCATCCTCGTTTGACCTTAGTCTATTAATTTCTCACTTATTTGTTAGCTGCTTGGTTATCTCTAAAAGGTTAAAACAAAACATGTATCCCACCTGTATTAGTAGTCTTCAGTAATGACTTGAATGATTTAATCTATTACCAAAAGTAGAAGTCTAGTTCTATATGTTTCTCTCCAAATTATATCTGGAATCAATCCAATGATTTCCATTTCACTATCAACATCCTAAACACCAGTATCTCTTACCTAGAACACTGAAATAGTCACCAATTTTCTGGAGACCTTGGTTGCCTCCTTGAATCTAAGGTATCTCAACTCAGACTATGAGTTTTAGGCAGAATACTTTTTGTTGTGGATTGCAGCAGGGGAGGAAGGAGCTATCTTGTGCATTACACAGAATGTTTAGTGGCTTCCCTAGACTCTACCCACTGATGCTAATAGCACCCCTCCCCCTTGATTCCCAGTTACATGAATGAAAAATGTCGGTAGACATTGCCAAATGCCCCTAAGGGACTAAGTTACCCTCCATTGGGAAACACTGTTGTAATCTATCCAATACACAGCAACAAAAGTAAAATTTAAAAATATGTAAGTTGTTAGTCCTCCCATCATTAAAAACCCTTTAATGGCTCTAAAAATTATTCAAACTTCTTGTAAAGGCTTTCAAGGCCTTACACGCAAAGGTTTCTGCTTATAATCCTAACCACATCTCATATCAATTTTCTGTTCAGACTTTATATTGTAGCCACATTGATCCTTTTCCTCCACAAATTTTCCCCTCCTACCGGGCTACTGAACATTTTGTGTAATGCACAATATTTCCTTTGCCTGGAATGTTTTTACTTTTGCCTCTCATCCTGTAGAACTCAGCTCAATTGCCATTCCTTAAATAGGCATTTTGTGAATGAGCGAATGAATGAATGAATGAATGAATGAAGCAATTTTAATTCTAGGTCAGATGAAATATCTTATTCAAGACCTCCTTAACAAGACAAACAAGCCAAAACACACAAAATGAAACATAAAACCTACCAACTACTCTTACCCCTTCTGGCAAGGTAACTTATGATATTCTCCTGATTTTCTGAGTCTCAGAAAAGGAAGTCCAGAAAACACAACTGGCCAGTCCTCAGGACTTTTTTTCTGCTCATTTCCCCTGCCCCCCACTCCCATATTGTTCCTCAGATGGTTTCACGGTTCTATGCTTTTTTAACATGAGCAGGTTAAAAGCAAACCTTATTTCTTACTTTTTATTTTTGTATTTCCTTTACTCTTCCTTCATATGCCTTCATAAACTGCATACAGATCATGTTTCTCAAAGGGAATGATATCAAATGGATTTTACTGCATGCTTTCTTAATAAAAAGCATTAATTCAACTTCAAATTTCTTCCTTTTGTGTTTAGATCTGGAAGAATGTTAAGTGACGGAATTTCTATTTAGCCCATTATCTCAAGTTTCAACATAATGATGCTTCTGCCTTGAGGTACAGGTTAGTTTAATTCTTTAAATCTCGGTTGAAAGAATTCTGGAGCACTCTATTATAATAACCAGACATTTACATTAACTAACTTCCTGATGGAGGATAAACAGTCTGCAGATGCTGAATATGGAAGGTAGGAAATAATACTCATTCACAATATTTTCCACTATTCCTCCTGCAACTGGGATTATAAAAGATAGAGTGTTAACTTCTATAAAAGAGGGTTTGAATTGACAAGACATGTCCAAAAAAATATTTTGAAACAGTATCCTGTCTTTTCATATGTACAGTTTATCATCGTTACTTACACCAGACTATGAGAAACAGATGTAAGATGTCTGTAGTTGTCTCTTGGGAGAAATAAGTAATACTAATGAAATACAGATTACGCTTAAACAGATAATCAAGAAATTAAAATTTATGGCACTGAGCAACTCTTGGCATGGAAATGATCTACTTGAAGCTTCTGAAAACAATATGCACCTGAGAAGAAGCATCAGCTATGCTGACAAGAGAAAAAAGTACTTGATCTATACACTCCTGAACTATTAAGATACAGCCCTAGGAATATCCTGAAGTACAAATAGTCTAATTCTCATGTCCTCAATATGAATAACATATACAGCATTAATTGGGATGAAACTAGAGGAACATTTGGGAAATTATAATTCACTTATGAAAGAGTAAATTACATTCTACAAAGGAGAAGGCACATGACAAATAAATATTTTATCTATATTTTCAGGGTAGGAAACCAAAATAAAAACTGGCAGAAAAAAATGGGAGCTTGGTGCAATGGGAAAATCCTGGGCTGAGAAACAGGAGTTCTAGCTTCAAATATTTGCTCTGGCTCTGTGACCTTGGATGAGGCATTTACTTTTTTTCTTCTAAACTAATAAAGTTTAGTTTTTAGAGAAATTTTAGGTTTGCGACGAAATTGAGCAGAATGCACAGAGTCCCCATGTACCCACTGTTCCCACAGGCAATCTCCTGACAATCAACATCCCACACCCCAGTAGTACACTTGTTACAATCGAAAGACCTTCACACATCATTATTCGTGAACACCCCTGGTTTACATTGAGGTTCACTCTTGATGTGGTACGTTCTATGGGTTTTGACTAATGTGAGATGTTGTGTGTCCACTATTGTAGTATCTATATATATAAAAGCGTAGGCGACTGTTACGACCGCTCGACCGGCAGTAGCTATGATGTGCACTGACCACCAAGGGGCAGACGCTCAATGCAGGAGCTGCCCCCTGATGGTCAGTGCACTCCCACAGCCAACCTCCTATGACCAGCCAACCTCCCGCAGCCCCCCCCTCACCCCCCCGCTGGCAGTGGTTCCTCCCCCCCGGCCAGCTGGCCCTGATCGGCCCAGATCGCCAGCCAGGCTGAGGGACCCCACCTGTGCACAAATTCATGCACTGGGCCTCTAGTAGAAGTATAATACAGAATAGTTTCACTGCCCTAAAATTCCTCTGTGCTCTGCCGGTCCATCCCTCCTTTCCTCCTAACTCCTGGCAACCACTAATCTTTCATTGTCTCCATGGTTTTGCCTTTTCCAAAAAGTCATATAGTTAGAATCATACAGTATGGAGCCTTCTCACATTGGCTTCTTTCACTTAGGAATATACATTTAAGTTTCCTCTGTGTCTTTTTTATGGCTTGATAATTTTTTAAATTTTTATTTAAGTGCTGAATAATATTTCATTGTCTAGAACCTCATTTATCCATTAACCTACTGGTGAATTGCTTCCATTCCATGTTATAAATGTTATAACTGTTATAAATATCTATATACAAGTTTTCGTATGGACATATGTTTTCTACTTTTTTTAGGTAAATACCAAGGAGTGTGATTACTGGATCAAATGGTTATTAAAAATTGACTCAATTCCTTTAATAGGTATATGATTATTCAGATTGTCTATTTCTTCTTGTGTGAGTTTTTAGAAATAATGGCTTTCAAGAAATTGATCTATTTCATCTAGAATATAAAATTTTTAGTCATAGAGTTTTTTGTAATATTCCTTTTATTGTCCTTTTAATGTCCATAGATTCTATGTTAACATTCCCTCTTTTATCCCTGATTTTAGTAATTTGTGTCTTCTCTTTTTGTAGTTAGCTTGCCTAGAGGCTTACCAATTTTATTGATTTTTTTCAAAGAACCAGCTTTTGGTTTCATTGATTTTCTATATTGATTTACATTTTTAAATTGATTTATGTTCTAATTATATTTCTTTTTTCTGCTTACTTTGAATTTAATTCATTTTCTTTTTTTTATTTTCCTATAATGAAAACTTAGATTATTGAGTTTAGATCTTCCTTTCTAATGTAGAAATTTAATGTTATAAATTTTCCTTGAAACACTGCATCACACATAAATTTAATAAATTGTATTTTTCATTTCATTTAGTTAAATATATTTTTAAATTTCTCTTGATGTTTTTTTCTTTGACCCGTGTATGATTACAAGTGTGTTGTTTAAACTCCAAATATTTTGGAGCAGGTTTTGTATAACTTATCTCCCTTTAAGTTTGATAACATGTGTTTTATGTCCTACAATGTGGTCTTAATTGATGAATGGTTCATGAGAGCTTGAAAAGAATCTGTATTCTGCTGTTGTTAGATGAAGTAGTCTGGAGATTTCAATTACATCCTGTTGATTGATGGTGCTGGTAAGTTTAACTATGCCCTTACTGATTTTCTTTCTATTGGATCTGTCTATTTCTGATAGAGGGGTGTTGAAGTCTCCAAATATAATAGTGAATTTATTTATTTTTCTTTGCAGTTCTATCAATGTTTGCCTCATGCATTGTGACACTCTGTTGTTAGGCATATACACATTAAGGATTGTTATGTCTTCTTGGAGTATTGATTTCTTTATTAATATGAAATGCCCCTCTTTATCTTTGATATCTTCCCTGTTCTAAAGTCTGACCTGTCTAAAATTAATATAGATACTCTGGAGATCTTTAATTAGTGTTTGCATGGTATATCTCTCTCTATCCGTTTACTTTTAATCTACTTGTATCTTTTTATTTAAAGTGAATTTTTATAAACAAGATATAGTGGGGTATTTTTTAATATACTCTGACAATCTGTGTCTTTTAAGTGGTGAATTTAGACATGATGAATTTAGACAATTGCCATTTAAGGTAATTATTGATATAGTTGGGTTAATATCTACCGTATTTGCTACTCTTTTCTATTTATTGCTATTGTTCTTCATTTCTATTTTTGTCTTTCTCTACTTTTTCTACCTTTTATGGTTTTAATTAAATATTTAATATGATTCCATTTTCTTTCCTTTTCTGGTATAGCAATTGTATTTCTATTTTTTCAATGCTTGTACTAGGGTTGCAATATATGTTTACAACTAATTCAAGTCCACTTTCAGATGACACTACATTGCTTCATATATAGTGTAAGTACTTTATAGTCAGAAAATGTTTCTTATTTCCTCTTCCTATCTCTCATATCATTGTCTTTCATTACATATATATGTAAGCATACATAAGCATATACACTTACATAAATGAACACATTGTTGCTATTATTTTGAACAAGTGTTTGTCTGATAGATCAATTGATAATTTAAAAAGTTTTATTTACCTTCACTTATTCATTCTCCTGTTCTCTGTTACTTATATCGATCTAAGTTTCTGACTGGTATCATTTTCATTTTCTCTGAAGAACTTCTTTTAACATTTCTTTCAAAGCAGGTCTACTGGCAACCAATTTCCTCAATTTTTGTTTGTTGAGAAAAATCTTTATTTCTCCTTTACTTTTGAAGGATAATTTTGCAGGGTACAAGATTCTAGTTGGGTAGTTTTTTGTTTCTCACTCAACACTTTAAATATTCTACTCTCTTTTTGCTTTCTTGCTTTCTGAGAAGTGAGATATAATTGTTCCCTTTGCTCCTCTATAGATAAGGTATATTTTTCCTCTGCCTTTTTTCAAAATTATGTTTTATTTTTTATTTTCTGAAGTTTTAATGTGATATGCCTACATGTATTTTTTTAGCATTTATCTTGTGTGATGTTCTCTGAGCTGCCTGAATCTTTGGTTGGTGTCTGACATTATTTCTTATTCATTATTGCTTTAAGTATCACTTCTTTTTCTTTCTATCTTTCTTGTCCTTCTGGTATTCCAGTTACACATATTGTTATACCTTTTGTAGTTGTCTCACAGTTGTTAAATATTGTGTTTTTATGTTTCAGTTTTCTTTCTTTTTCACTTTTGGTAGTTTCTAAATGTCACATCCTCAAGCTCAGAAAGTCCTCAGCTGTGTTCAGTCTATTAATGAGCCCATAAAAGGCATTTTTAAATTTCTGCTACAGGGTTTTTGACATCTAGCATTCTCTTTTGATTCTTTCTTTGAATTTCCATCTCTCTGTTTATATAATCCATTTGTTCTTGCTTATTGTCTACTTTCTCCATTAAAGCTGTTAGTATATTCATCATAGTTTCAAAAAAAATTCTGGTCTGATATCTCCAACATTCTTGCCATTTTGACTTTAGTTTTGATGCTTGTTTGGAATCCTTAAACTGTGGGGGTTTTGTCAGACACTGGGTAAGACTATTAGACCAAAAGATGCTCCTACAGCTCTTATACTTAGGAAATTACAAGGGTTTTTAGGAGCTTTGTGCCAGAACCTGGGACAGAGACTAACATATATATTTGCTTTTATTTCACAGGGGGCTAGCAAGCTTTCTGGGCTTCTTTTATAAAGCACCAATCCCATTCCAAAGGGCTCCACCCTGTGACCTAAGCCCTTTCTATCTCCTCCAAATACCCTCACATAAGACATTAGGATTTCAACCTAAGAATTTTGAAGGGAAACATTCAGACCACAGCAGTGAGACAGATAGGAAAGAGTACGTTGCCTTCTTTATATTTGGCTTCCTGACAAGCCAACAGGGCTGACTTCATTTTCTGGCCTAAACCCTCCTCATAGATGTACTTTTATTGTTAGCATCAATGGGTTCCCCGACCTAGTGGGGAATAAAATATCAAATCATTTTCAGTCTGATGACCATATTATATAAAACATGGTATGTGAACATGTAGCAAGGCTTGCTAACTTGGTCAGACGTTGAGGAATTGCTGTTTAAGCTGAGAATTGAAATGCCAGTAGAATTTAGCTAAGCAAAGAGTATAGGAGTGGGGATGAGTTGGTGCAACTTTTATGGGAAGCAAACTGAATGGCATAGTGGGGGGACTTTGAGGAAGAAAGCCTAATTTGTAACAAAAGCTGAAAAACCAGTATGGCTGGAACCGCAGAGAGTGATGGGAGATAGTCTGGGAAGATAAGCAGAGGTTAGACCAAGGAGAACTTGACAAGTCACCGAAGTTTTAAGCTGAGTGACCAGGCACTTAGCAAATATTGTGATTGACCATCACAATAATCTCAAAGTTTAGAAACAATCTCAAAGTTCATACATTTCCTTGAACTTTGATATGGCAGACCCTATTTCCATGGTAACAGAACTGCAGTTGGTTTGAGGCTAGCAACATACCCCCAGGGGATGAAGCAAAATAGATCTAATACAATCATGTCTATTTTCTTCCTGTTTGCCAGTTACTTATTATCTCAGCTTCCTCTGTGTTGAGGAATAGCCTATATATAGCCTCTATCTGGCCAATCGGATGTAAAGGAAGTATGGTGAGGGCTTGTATTAGTTTCCTATTACTGTACTACTGTAGCAAATTACCACAAACTTAGTGCCTTACCGCAAAAAAAAATGTGTTTCTTTGAAGTTCTGGAGGCCAGAAGTACAAAAGCAGTCTCATTGGGCTAAAGCTGAGATTTCAGCAGGGCTGCTCCTTCTGGTAACTTGACAGAATCAGTGCCTTTTCTAGCTTCTGGAAGCCACCTGCATCCTTGGTTTGTGATTCCTTCCTTACTTCATTTCAACCTCCTGCCATTCATTATATTACCCACTTCCCTTCTGTGTCAAGTCTCCCTCCAGCCTCCCTCTCATAAAGACAATTGTGATTATATTTAGAGCCCACCCATGTAACCCAGATTAATCTCCCTTCTGAAAATTCGTAACTTAATCACATATGCAAAGTCCTTTTGCCATAGAAGGTAACATTCACAGGTTCTGGAGACTAAGATGTGGACATGGTGGCCATTATCCAGCCACCAGTAAGCCTCTGGGTAAGTTTTACTTCCTAGCAATTGGAGAGTCCTCTTTTCATTCTCCCCTTCCATGCTAGAAATTTTTGGGAGAAACTTACTTTTTTGTAGCTGTGCCTTTTCATTAAAATTTTTTAATTTTTCAGCATTATTGAGGTATGATTGCCAGGTAAAAATTGTATATATTTAGGTGGTAGAATATGATTTTTTGAAACATTTTTATTTATTTCAGAGAGGAAGGAAGAGTAAGAGAGAGAGATAGAAACAGTAATGATGAGAGAGAATCATTGATCGGCTGCCTCCTACACGCCTTCTACTAGGGACTGAGCCCACATATCGGGTATGTGCCTTGACCGGGAATTGAACTGTGACCTTCTGGGTCATGGGTTGATGCTCAACCACTGAGTCACACTGGCCGGGATAGAATATGATTTTTTAAAAATATGTTTTTATTTATTTCAGAGAGAGGAAGGGAGAGGAAAAAAGGGATAGAAACATCAATGATGAGAGAGACTCATTGATCAGCTGCCTTCTGCTAATGTTGTTTTTTTAAGGTGTACAATGTGATGATTTAATCTACATATACATTGTGAAATGATTACCACAATCAAGTTACCACAGAACACTTCAGATCTATTCTCTTAGCAAATTTTAAGTATACAATGCAGTAATATTAACTATAATCATCAGAATTTAATCATCTTATAACTGAAAATGTGTACCCTTTGACTAGCATCTCCTCATTTTCTCCATCCTTCAGCCACCAGCAACCACCATTCTACTCTATGGTTATTTCAAGTGTGCATTTTTAGATTCCACATAGAGGTGAGATCATACAGTACTTTTCTTTCTCTGCCTGGCTTCTTTCACTTAGCACAATGTCCTTCAGGTTCATCCTTGCCGACACTTTGATGCCTGGAGGTTCTGTAGCCATTTTATAAGCAGTATGTGACATCCAAGAATGAAAACCCCACACACTGAGGGCAAAAAGAACCTGTGTTCCTGAGAGCAGTGCACAGAACCTTGTGTAATATGCCTCCAGATTTCGTTAGGTGAGATGATTGTCTTTCCTGTTTATGCCAAAGTTAGTAGATATTGTTACTTGCATCTGAATACTTGCATCCTCAGGGCTCCACTTGACAAATGAGGTTTGGTGCAGTTTGAAGCCAGGAAAATGTTCTGACCAAGATCTTAATATTAATATAGAAACAAAGACTTCCAGGGATAGAAGTGAATAAAGAGTACATTGGACTCAGCCTCTTTATTTTAGAGATTACTAATTGGAGGCTCTGAGAGGTGATAGAGTTCTGCAAAATCAATTAGTTCACAACCAGATTGTACTTTTATCTCCTGGCTCCTGGTTCAATAATCGCTCCCATGAAGCCCTAGGACAATTGAAATGGTAGGTTTGAGGGGGAAAAAGGCAAAGAACAAATATGTTATGCTTCCCCCGGGGTGCAGGCTTTAACCAGGTTTCGAGTTCTTCTAACATGATATAATTTAAGGAGGAGAGCTCTTGACATTCAGAGGCAAAATTTATATTTAAAAGGCTAAGATCGTGACATATTAAAGCACTCCAAGGATGTAGACAGCGAATACCATGAATAACTGATGGCTTTTATTATACAAGAGCAAATAAGTTGAATCTCTGCAACTAAAGGTGGTCCCAGGTCATTGTTGCTCGTGGGGAGGAATAGGCACCTGGATTTCTTTTTTTCCTCAGGACAGTGCTACCCAAACAAAACACGGTGTGTTTCATCACCCATAATGGAAACTGCCCGTCACTCCTTGAACATCATCATATGGTTGGTGGCCGGCGGATAATGGAGCTCTGAGTGTCAAGGTGACTGGCTTTCAATGCACACAAAACTAAAAATTATAGACCTGTCATTCCAGAGGCAGGCCACAATTAGCTGTCTTTGCAACTCGAAATTTCCATTTTGCCAGCTGAGTAATCAGTTGACGGGAGTTTTTCATTTTGGGTGCATTTCTAAGTCTTTTGTGTGCCCATCTTTTAAAATGTGGATTTTAAAGTAAATGAACAGTGCACTTAATCAGATGTAATTCTTTCTAGAAACACCCCTTTCCCAAACATACTGGCAAACTTCAATATTGTTATAATAGTAACAATAATAATGTGACAAAAACAAGGTAAGCCTTGGCTATTTCATTTAGGTTTAGTAAAAGTTCAAGCTAAAAAATAAGAATCATGCCTTACTATCTGGGGATCTAGGGATGAGAAACAGAAACTGGTATTTTGGCAGCAAATAACTTGATAAAGTCACCAAGCAAGAAGCAAAATCAGTACTAGAAATCAAAACGGGAATTTCGGTCTTAGAAACACTCCCTGACTCAAAACTGTCGACTTACCTGCTTTCTATTTAGATTTGGCTTCTCATTCTATATCTGAATTCTATCTTTCCTCTATCCCAGGCTTTTAGAGCTAGAGAAAATGATGCCAAAGTGAGGTCTATTGGAAAATTGTATTGCAATTTCCATTCAGTTGCTGTGAATACAGTAAAATCCAGTACTCTACAATCTCAGATCAGACTCTGGACCATTTAGTTGAACTTGGATCTTCTCTGCCCTCCTTGTCTCAGGCCCCCAGGCCACATTACTCTCTTATGTGGATGATCCCTGTCTAAATTGAAATTGCCAAACCACAAGGACATAAGTGAAGTTGGCAATCAATACGAATTAAGAGCAGATCAAAAGTCTGAGATCAGAAGTCTTTTAGGGAAATTCTCTCTACAAGTCTTGGAAATCTCATGATTTTATTGAACTTTCCATCCTGGTTTTGATTATTGGGAATGTTAGGAAAGGTTACAAGGAATAGAAAAGATTTGCCTGACATAGTAAAAGAACTAAATTTGTATTGTATTGAAATAGGTCCTAACTAGACTGTTGATAATGAAATATTGACCATTCTATTGTTTTGAATGACCAAGTGTCATATTTTACTGCGAATTGATTTCTGAGCCTCAGTCAAGGAGTGATTGAATTTACGAATAGAGTCACTCTGTTGTGTAACTCAGATTATGCAAAGATCATTCTGCAACAGTAACTGAGATATAACCTAGAATTTGGTGCATGGTTTCTCTTTAATTTCTCTGTTTTTGTCAGTGTATGTATTTAGTTTTTAAAGGACCAAAAGACTTTCCTTTTCATCTCTCTAGAAAAAAATAGAAAAAAGGACATAACATAGGACTATAAGCAGTTTGACAATCTATTTTACAAGACTCTAAACCCAGCAATCGGTTAATATTCTGTCTTTTGTTTAGGAAAATAGTAAGCTTTGTCGTTGATTCCTAATGATTAGCACAAAAAGGGGAAAGCTTTTCAAAACCAAGATAGAATCTCTTTAATTCCAAAAGTATCCATTTAAGGAATATAAACTGTGAAGATAAGCAAAGGGGATTTTCTCTAAAGAAAATCATTTTCAAATGAACAGAACAAGCAAATGTGGACTTAATTAGGTGGAGTCAGATGGCTATTAATTATTCACCTTTCCAGGCGAGAATGGCGTTGTTGCCAAAGAAATGAAATAAGGCATGCTGTTGGCTTCTTTCCCTTTCTTTCTGTCGCTGCTGCTCTGCTCTGAACTAGTGGAAGAGGAGATAGCAGGAGGCAGAATGAAAATCTGCCTTTCCCTTCACAGCTGGGGCAGATTGCCTTTGGAAAAGGTAGCCCCCTCCATTTGAATAAAATGTTACTATCTGCTTAGAAACATATGTTTGGAGTATACACATACTCACATGTTATACTCTCTTTAATACTTTAAAAACAGCTAAATAAAGCTTGTCCTCATTTTCATATATTCTAGACTTGGGGATACTAGCCAAAGTGGCCAATCATTCAAATTGATGATAATCACACAAGGATTAAATCTGTTTACTTTGCACAATCTCTTTTAAAAGCATTTGCTAAGCATCTGCTCCCAGGTAAGATTTGCATGATGCATATGGACCCTATACATGAAATATACTTAAAACCAGCACAATAAGTGGTCAGCATTTATCTGAGTGCCAACATGGTGTTAGTTCCAAGTGGCAAAAGGTGGGGTTGGAAAAAACCTAGGGATAAAACTTAGCAAATTTGGTTTCTAGTCCTGACTACTTGCTACCTGCCTCTCAATATTGGTCGAATTATTTGTCAGTGTGTATATGTATGCTGGGTGGTGTTGAAGTGTATGACAGAATGGGGCTGGAGGGAGAAGAGGCAGAGAAAACGTCACCAAACCTGAAGAGTGTTTCTAAGAAGTGAAATGACGATGTTAACATGCCTACATTCGAATTATGCTCGTACTGTGCACCCTTTTAATTCTTTAGGTAACCAAACGTTAACTGCCTTCTGTCGCCGAGGCAACCAGTACCCATGAAGACAAAGTGACTTGGCCCACATTGGACAGCTTGTCAATAGCAAAGCTGGAACTAGATCCTAGACTCTACAGAGCCTCTGATTTCCTGGGTCAGATACATTTTTTCCTAAACGAGTTGTTTTAACCATGGGACTCTGAAAATAAGCAACCTTTTCAAAGTAGCACCAAGTCCTTGTGTGTTGTTTCAAAGAGCTCCTTTAAGAGTTGAAATAACTATATCATCGTAACAAGACCACTATAAACTTTAATCCAGTATAGAAAAATGTGATTTAGTTATATGTGAATTAAATTCCATGACTATAAAGGAAAAGAACTGTAGATATATAGGATAAAAATCCATTCTTTATTCAAAAACAAGTTGCTGGGGAAGAGGTTATGTAAAGAATAGGAGTCAATATGAAATCAAACGAAGGACTTGTATGCATGCATATAAGCATAAACAATGGACGCAAAACTCTGGGGGGTGAGGGCATGTATGGGTGTGGGGTAGGGGGGTAATGGTAAGATATGTACACATATAATAACTCAATAAAAAAAAGAAAAAAAAAGAATAGGAGTCAAAAACAGTGAATCAACTTGTGCAATGGCTGTTTAAGTAAGATTCCTTGGCAGAGCTGGAAACTGCTCCAAGAAATATGTATTTGTAGATATGTGCCAGAAGTTTGCCTTAAATTTAAATCAGCTGATATTATTTTTAAAAGCAATATTCCTTTTGGTAAAGTTTAGGAATCATGTAACAAAGTGTCTCTTTCTTAGGGAAAGGAGTCAAATTAGACAACAGTTTTCTTAAAAGATTGAAAGATCTATAAAAATATTGCATCACACTAAACATTCTATTTCTATTAAATATAAGAGACTTTAGTCTCTAAATTAAGAGAATTCCAATGCACCTCTGCAAATATATATATTTTTCTTATTAGTTCCTGCATTTGTAAGAAAGGTAGGTGAGTCAGAAACAAAAGAAATGCTATGGGGAAGGTTATTTATAGACAAATGCAATGAATAAATTAAACTACAAATTAGTTCAGTACTAATAATGCATTCTACTTCTCTTCCAAATCTCAATTTATTACTATTTTGTAACTGACTCTCTGCATATTATAACTCACTGATGCCGTGGTATTGTTTTTGAGGGGAAAAGTGTGATTTTTCCCCCCCCCAATGGACTAGAGGTTAACCATATTTTACAGCTTAAACTATTCCTTTTGTAGATCCAGAATTATGCCATTACTATAAATTTTCTTAAAATTGTGTGTACATAAAGATTGGCCATTTAATGAATGTATTATTCTTTATTAAGATTATAGGTGGGCTTATATCCCATACTGAAGTGGTCATAAAATAATATAGTGATTGCTAAGTCAGGTTAATGTTGAAAGCAGGGTTTTGTGGTGCATCTTAAATACCAGCATTCTTAGTCCTCTAGTTAAAAACAAAAAGTCATGTAGTAGTGGTTTATCTCTCTCCCCAACCCCCCCCCCCCCCCTGCACACACACACACCCATTCATCTGGCTAAGTTTTGTGGTGCTCTTTCTTTTCATGAAAATTACTGTCACATCATGTGCGTGTATCTGTCACTGGATCTGAATTGCATGTGAATTCTACCTTGAACAGATTCCCCAAACTGGAGAAGGGGAAATGTTCCCCGCCTGAATATTTTAGACTCGTATGAGTTCTCTAATATTTTTTGTTTTTGTGCAAGGCCGCTCGCAAGGCAGCCTGGAGCCTTAGACGCTGACAGCCTCCATTAGCATTAATGCTGTTCTCTTATCTCCCCTCCGCTCCCCCCTCGCCCTTTCTTGTCTGACGGTTCCCTAACATCGTTGACAAGGCTGACACCACCAATCAGCTTCGACTCAGCAAGGTCACTGCTCAGACTTGACTCGTGATTGGCTGCTGCGCTTCAGCGTGTTATTACTGTCTGATTTGATCGGAGGCAGGGGGTGGTCTCCAATCAAACAGAGAAAAGGTCCTAGAGAAGGTAATTAAATCCTGTCAGAGGCAATTATCGGTTCCAGGGCCATGACTCTGGCCCTGAATGCAGATGATCTGAAACTGTATTCTTGTAGAAATTCAAGAGGGCCCCTGGCAGGGTTCAGCTAGGCATAAAGGAAGCAGCAGGCTTTCTGCAAACAATGCTGCTCTGTATTTTGAACCTTTCTGCCTTTTCCCCTCTTTCCCCGAAGCCTTCTGTTTTCATGATCAAAAATATTCCTTCTCAGGTCACCTTCTCATTAATTTAGGAGACAAGGTTTTCCTTTCTTGTCCATAAATAATGACAAGTTTTGCCCAAGAACTTCTGCCCCCAACACGGGCGGTAACAAACAGCTTTTTATCAAGGCAAACCAGAGCATTCAAGGGAAGGCGCCAATCTGTAGTTTAGAGCAAGGGAGAAAAACATTTAAAGCCTCGAACTGGGATGTCCTGTCCGAGGTGGACCCTGCCCCGGCTCTTTACGCCTTACCATAGGGCATGATGGAGTTTGCTTCTGCGACAAACCTAGAAGTTTCTCCAAGGTCGTCTGGTGATGGCAGCATGCATTTAATGACTAGAGTTTTTAAAGGACAGAAAAAGGCTGCAGCAGATTTTAGTGTGTGAAAATAATGCCTTTCCACCCCCTCTCCCCCCCCCCCCCCCAAAAAAAATTTTAAACTGACGCCTGGAAAATGAAAACAGGAAGAAAGGAACGCTGTATTTTTTATTGGGAAGGGAAAGCAAAGACAAACACATAAAGTGCACTTTTGTTCATATATAAACAGAAGACTTAAGTTTTGTTCCCAGTGTGATTTCTGTAAAACTGTCATAAAAGATGCTTTGAGCTCTGCTGGCAAAGCTCAGTGATTGAGCGTCAACCTGTGAACCAGGAGGTCATGGTTGGATCCCCAGTCAGGGCATGTAACTGGGTTGCAGCTGAATCCCCAGTGTGGGGCCTGCAGGAGGCAGGCATTCAATGAGTCTATCTCATCATTGATGTTTCTATCTCTTGCTTCCTCTCTAAATTAATAAAGACGCACACACACACACACACACACACACACACACACACACACACACACATATATATATTTAAAGGTGGTTTGCAATGTGCTTTTTGTCCAAGAACCCAGCACTAGAATGTAAACCTCTCTCCAGAGTCTGAAAGATATTAATTGTCCTAAATAGTATCAATCAGTTTAGCATGTGTGAAGGTACATAATAAAGTTTCCATATCCTCACTCTGTTGGCTTTAACAGACTTTCTGAAATGTTGCACTCAATAAATGTCCACTTTCCAAATGGAGAGCTGCCACGAGTCCACTCTTTGTGTTTTGTAAGCATGCGTATTTTTTCCCCCAAGAATTAAGATGTTCAAAACACCATTAAAACAATTTCTGCATTGTTGCTGATGAAACAGTTTCACCACTAGGTTTCTCCCGAAGGAACAGTTAACTTTCCTCTAATCTTTCTTGTTTTCTTTCTTTCTAAAACACCATATTCCTTAATATGTCTGACTTTGTTTTCTTGAAGCACAAATAGATGCTTTAAGCAAAACATTTTTAAAAAGTAGTCCCTGCTACTAGTCTATTACTCAGGATGAGGTATCAGGCTGGGAGAGAAATTAGAGGAGAAGATGTTAATAATACTGAAAACTGCTTTGGACACTCATTGGCTGGATTAAAAAAAAAAAAAGTCTCAAATCCAAAGCTGCACACATGACTGTGAAAATGATGTGCAATTCATCCCATATTGTGTTTTGGGAACATCAAAGGTTTCATCAACTTCTCTAATAAAGATAAAATAGATATGTAGATAAAAGCAAACTGGCAGCATATTTTAGAACCAAGGTTCACTGCGGTTTCAGAACCATTTCGCTTTTCCTCTGTTGGAGTGACAACTCTCTGTTACATTTTGAGCTGGGGTGTATATTTTTCTTTGTATATTATTGCGGGGTTAGTTTATTCGGTTTAGTTTGGTTTTGTATTGAAGGGGCAGCTATTTTAATGAAGACACCGCTTCTGAAAGAAATCCTTATCTGTGAAAAAAGAATAGCTTTTGTAAGTAAAATTTTGAAAAGATTCAAATATTTCCCCCTAATAATTAAGATCAGTGGTTCTAAAAGAGAAAAAAACTATATATATATATATATACATATACATATACATATATATATATATATATAGTCTCTCTCTCTCTCTCTCTCTCTCTCTCTCTCTCTCTCTCTCTATATATATATATATATATATATATGGAACAAATGTGCTTACTTACTGAGGAGTCCTCTGTACTCAACGTGTCATTATCGCCTTTGCCCGATACGTCTTTCAAGTTACCCCTCTAGAGTGAGAGCTACTTGAGGGCAGGGATGGTGTCCTACTCCATCGGGCAAACCCAGAAAAAAACAATAAAAATAAGACACTATCAATCCAGGGACCTTTACAGGACATCCATAAGGGCCTCTGTGAGATGGGAACCACTTCCAAGTTGAAATTCTGGTAATGATCAGTAACTATATATTTAATAAAATAATTAAACAGGATTTAATCAGAGAAAGTGGCTAACTAAAATGTCCTGTTGTGGAGTGGGCCCTGATCTGACAGCTGTTACCTAGTTTAATTGGTGCTCTAACTGAAGATGGAAGTTTCTTTGTGCTGTTACTTAATCCTGTGACCATTGAAGCCCCGACCATTACAATAGCCTTCCTGCAAAATATCTGAGGCCATTAGAATCATAAAGGTGGGCTGTCTGCATGAAATGCCTTTAAAAGGTTTGTAAACAGAACTCTCCAGGAAACAGCGTGTTGTATTCAATATTAAAATTCATCAAAATTGACAAGGTTTATGCAAAACAGAGAAAATAAGTTACATTTATCTCATGTTTGGTTGCTTTGTTCAGTATTATTGGAATGGGAAGAGAGGATTCACTTTTTAGCTAGTCTTTTCCAGATTTCTGGTGAGGTTCCTACTAATACCACCATAGAAGTACTAAGCCCATTGGGGTACATTTTCAGGAAGGTGCATTAGGGAACAATAATTTATGAACAGTAATAAGAGCTGGTTATGCAATTCCCCACCCAACAACACCAGGATAAGTGTACCCCACTGATTGCTGAGTGCACTGAAAATACTTGAGTAAATAAGATGAAAGCCATCTGCAGTTCCTTATTTGTAAGTTGGAATTCCTCAAAAGTAACTGGGGGAAAAAAAGACGTGACATGAAAATCACTATTAAGCCATGTGTACTAGAACTGTATATTTTTTAAAACGGGGGTTGGCAGTGAAAAATTAGCTGGGCCTTCCACGTAGGAAATGAAAAAATTAACTTTCACTCTTCTGCTGTGTTGCTATAAATTCACTGTGCTGCAAGTTGCATACTGACCCCTCAAGGGATCTGAAAAGTTATCAGATTTTATTAATTTATTGGCTCTGCGCTGAGGTATATTGTAAACCAATTTTAAGTACTTCATTTCGGTATTTATTCACTGCTTACTGAAAGAAGCAGCTTTTCCTGCACACCCTGAGGGTTTCCACAATCAGTTTTATTATGGCTTTCCTTATCCTCAGGATGTGAAATCTAAATACATTTAAATATTTTATTTGATGTTTCTTAAAGGGTACTACCTTCATTCTGATTTGCAAAATTAGGGACATATTCTCTCAGGAGTAGCATCCGGGTTGTGGATTGTGGGTGTAATTGATGAAGGATCCCCTTTTCCTATTTATGGTAGATGCTAATTTTACTTCCTTCTTTTGGAGAAAAAAAACCTGACAATGTGGATGGCAGAAATGGTAATTTTAGGATGAGTGTGAGGTTGACTAAAAACTATTATTCCATTTTTATGTGACATTCAAATTTTATTGGTATTTTCTTTGCTAAATTTGGCAACTCTGCTGCCTGACCTACAGTGATACCTGGAGCCACAAAGTGTAGGCAGATATAGAGGTTCTTCAAACATGACAGCCAATATGAGTGTCAATATGAAAATTCTCCCTTGTTCAAATTTGTACTAAGAACTTAAAAGTTGGTTTTGTGCTTCTTACCTTTGTCATTGTTTTTTTTTTTTTAATTCTTTATTGTTTAAAGTATTACATATAGTATTACATGAAAGATGAGACAGAGGGCTGAAAACCAGGACTAAAGGCTTTATTAGAGGAGAAGGACCCTGCCGGGCTGCCTTGCAAAGGAAGAGAGCACATGTGCAGGGGTGAATAGGCCTTTTGAGGGGAGGAATGGGAAGGGATGGGGCTTAGGGCACTCAGCACACGCTGATTGGTGGTTTCATATAAGGCACATGATTAGGCACTTAGGTACTTAGGAATCGGGGGCTTAGGGTATTTGGCAGGTGCTGATTGGTGGTTCAATGTACAGTCCATATAAGGTGCCTGGTTAGGTGCTCAGGAATATCCAGGCCGAAGGTGCAGTTTACGTTATACTCCGTCCATCAGTTGGGGGAAGGGAGGATCTATCATTACATATGTCTCATTTTCCCCCCATTGACCTCTCCCCAGCTACCCGTATGCCCCCAGCACATGCCCTCACCCCCCTAGTGTCTGTGTCCATTGGTTATAGTTATATGTGTGAGGTTCGTGGCACAGGGAACGAAGGCAGAGAGTCCAGGCCAGCCAAAAGGAAGTTTAATCTTGCATTCCTGGGCGAGGTTCACCTGTCCTGAGGGTAGGACCAGAGAAGTCACATTGGGCGGGAGCTGAGGTACTTTTTTAATACAGGTGTTCAGTGAGGGCAGAGGACCATGAGCTGAGGGCGGGTGGAATTTCTGCTGGGGGCAGGGGTTCCAGGAATGGAGTCAATATCTGCGTCACCATTTGCCTGGAGCACTGGTTTCTCACGGGTTCCAGGAAAGGACCAGCATTTGCGTAGCCATCTGTCTGGTTCACTAGTCTGTTATCTGCGTCACCACAGGTTGCATGCATCAGCTTCTGGAATTCCTCTGACCTAACATCATGCATGCATAAAAGTCCTTTGGTTGATCTCTTAACCACCCCCCTTGCCTTCCCTCTGAAGTATGATGGTCTGTTCGATCGATGCTTTTCTGTCTCTGGATCTATTTTTGTTCATCAGTTTATGTTGTTCATTATCTTCCACAAATGAGTGAGATCATGTGAAATTTATCTTTCTCTGACTGGCTTATTTTGCTTAGCATAATGTTCTCCATGTCCATCCATGCTGTTGGGAATGGTAAGAGTTCTTTCTTTTTTTTTTACAGCAGCGTAGTATTCCATTGTGTAGATGTACCACAGTTTTCTAATCCACTCATCTGCTGATGGGCACTGCATGACAGTTCCTTTTTTTCTGCATCCTTGCCAGCACTTGTCATTTGTCAATTTGTTGATGGTAGCCATTTGACAGGTGTGAGATGGTATCTCATTGTCATTTTGATTTGCATCTCTCAGATGATTAGTGACTCTGAGCAAGTTTTCATATGTCTCTTGGCCTTCTGTATGTCCACTTTCGAAAAGTGTCTATTTAAATCTTTTGCCCATTTTTTGATTGGACTGTTTATCTTCCTTTTGTTAAGATGTATGAGTTCCCTATAAATTTTGGAGATTAGTTCTTTACTGGATAGAACATTGGCAAATATGTTCTCCCATGCAGTGGGATTTCTTGTTGTTTTGTTGATGGTTTCTTTTGCTGTGCAGAAGCTTTTTATTTTGATGTAGTCCCATTTGTTTATTTTCCCCTTAGTTTCCATTGCCCTAGGAGTGGTATCAGTAAAGATATTGCTACGATATATGTCTGATATTTTGCTGCCTGTGGATGCTTCTAAGATTTTTATGGTTTCCTGTCTTATGTTTAAATCCTTTACCCATGTTGAGTTTATTTTTGTGTATGGTGTAAGTTGGTGGTCTAGTATTATTTTTTTGCATGTATTTTACCTTTGTCATCTTTAGATACCATGGCAAATATTTTCTCTCTCATGTTCTAATACCTAAACTCCTTTGTCCATCTGCTACCCAATGAATCTTCCCTTTCGTTCTTTCTCCCAACTCCTTGCACAATATCCCCAGGAGTCCACAATACATTACTGACAAAGTCCTCTTTATCTAAAGAGGATTGAGTCTTCCTATCTTAACAGAAATCCTGTTCTTCCTTGAGGATATTATTTCCTTTGTAGCTTGAGTGGAGGCCACTCTTTATGAGATGACCAAAAACTATGGAACAAGGAAGCAGGGAGTTAAGGGGTGGTTTCATTGTTACTTCCAAATTTCATGCAAAAATTTCTTGTTATTTGGGAGTCTATTCCATCTGTCTATACCAGTGGTTGGCAAACTCATTAGTCAACAGAGCCAAATATCAACAGTACAACAATTGAAATTTCTTTTGAGAGCCGAAAACTGACTTCTGCGCATGGGTCACGAAGTTTCAATCGCACTGTACATGTGTGCCCGCACGTGGTATTTTGTGGAAGAGCCACACTCAAGGGGCCAAAGAGCCGCAGTTTGCCGACAACTGGTCTATACCACCCTCTTCCTGGCAACTTTGCTGGCAACTTTTCATCTCCTGTCCATTCTCCACAGGTAATATACTGTCAGGTGATAAATTGCCAACTATCTCACCCCTTCCATGTATATATATTTTCTATCATTATCCATGAGAATTTTAACATCCACATACAATGTCTACTGACACCCTTGCTTACATAAAGAGGTGGAATCCACTTTTCCATCCTTTTAATCTTACTGACCCTTGAAATGTTTTTGTCTGATTGAATGTGAAATGTGTCAGAAAGAACATTGAGTTACTGCTGAGCCAGGATTTTAAGAAGCCTTATGGCCTTCAACCTCTCTCTCTCTCTCTCTCTCTCTCTCTCTCTCTCTCTTCTCTCTCTCTCTTTCTCTCTCTGTCTCTGTCTTGCTCTTCATCAGAACATTTCCACCTTGAAAATAGGCTGAGTATAGTATATAGGAAATAGAGACCAGGTGGAGCAGAGACAAGCAGACTCACTGAGATCCAACTCCCAAGCAAGTAAATAAGGCCTTTCTAGAACATCCCACCCCAGCAGACAGCAAATGGACTCTAGGATCAATGGTTTCCACCTAGACCAGAAGAGCTATCTCAGTCTTTTAGGCTTTTTCAGTTATCCAAACAAACTCATAGGACATGAGCTAAATAATAAATATTTATAGTTCCTACCTCTAAGTTATGGAGTGATTAAGCAGGAAAATTTAGATGAATGCTTTGGTATCTGGCTCATCTTTTTCTTCTTAGGTGTGCATTCTATGATTATCCTTGAGAAATGTCATCATCCATATAGAAGTTCAATTGACATCTTTTCCTTATATGATTTGGCTTCTTCACCTTTAAAGAAGTTCAAGAGAAAAGGTTAGAGAAAAATAAAGGGGAGTAGGACCAAGTCTCTAGGCTGTGATCTAAAGAGGAGACATCCTTTTTGGATTGACAGCAGAGCTGATGACAAGGAAGTGGGAAACCTTCTGGTAAAGGAAGGACAAGTCTAGACACTTTAACCAAACTTTTCTGTCTAAAAAATACCTTTCCCCAAATCTGCATGGTCTGTACTTCTCTAAATAAAATTACTGAGCAAAAGAACTGGACAATTGTGGTTAAGATTTGGTTCAAAACAGAGACTGAGGAACAAGAACAGAACCAGAAACAAGGAGGCATCGATAGGACTATCGGGCCTCAGAGGGAGGATAGGGGAGGTTGGGATGAGGGGGGAGAGATCAACCAAAGGACTTGTGTGCATGCATATGAGCCTATCCAACGGTTAAGTTCAACAGGGGGTTGGGGCATCCGTGGGGAGGGGTGTGGGATGGGAATGGGGGGATGAGGACAAATATGTGACACCTTAATCAATAAAGAAATTAAAAAAAAAAAGATTTGGTTCAAATAGGTTATAATTCAAGAGAGTCTACAATTATAGGGTTTCAAATAATCTAACAATTGTGTGATAACAAGGATTTTTAAAAATTTTAATAGACACCTTGAGGTCTGAGGAGATGTAGTGCCAACAGATATATTTCAATGGCTTACAGGGAGTTGATGGGAGTGATGAGCCCTGAGTGGTGGTAGACATAAAAAGTCGGAAATAATGTGAGGATGATGGGAATATGGAGGTAAATTTTGTGAGCTAGTGACCTGATAAAGAATAGACATTAACAGTGGAGGAAGATGCTGATGGAGAATGGGTACTGCTGGGCACTTGGTTAATCTCATGAAACAGCAAATTCAACCCTTTCTCTATTGTAAAATCAATGGGTTGGATTAAAATCGGGACAGCAAATTTTTGACATGCTTACCACCACTTTCCCTGTCCATGGCCAACCAGACTTTTATAATCAATAAAAGCATAGAGATGGATCCTGCATCTCTTTCAGCCCAGCAATCCAGGCAACATAATTAATACATTAGAGGTGACAGACCAGATGAAAACCTGTTCTTCCATCCTAGACTAGATGATCTCAAAACACTTTTGCAGTATTAAATGTCATGTGGAAAAATCTCAATGCTTCCTTTTTTCTCTGCCTTAGGAGATGCTACAAACTGTGGCATATTATAACCTCCCCACTCACAGCACATTAGTTGAGGTTCCAGAAAAATTGGTAGAGATATTTGTTCTCTTCAATCTATTTTTCAAAATTCTAAACATAGAAAACCAAAGGAGACATTTACATTTAATTTTATCAAGATGAAGGGGAAAATTGATTTCTGACATGCCTAACCACCATATTATCAGATATATAGATTTCAAGGACCCAACATTCAATTTTGTGAGCGTTTTTTCCTTTCTTATATGTGTCATATCATAAATCCATTTTGAAGATACAACAGTTTGTTGGTGTTTTTATTTTTTTTTTTTTTTGTTGTTGTTTCATTGGATTTTTCTTAAATCAGAACCCAAATCTAGCCTTGAAAACAGAACAAAAGTCTCCTCTAAACTGAAAACCAACCCTTCTCTCAAATATCATGTGCATTTCTCCTCTCCGTTCTGACAGAAAGTGGCACTTCCTAAATTACACGTGTTGGGAAATTGTAGAGCAGGGGTGACACTCAGTTTTTAATAGAAGCTTATTAACATATCTTGACTAATCTTACCCTCTGCCTATGACACCAAAGGTTGCAGAAATGCAGGATGTCTTGTTTCGAAATTTATTCCACCAAACAACCTTGAGAAAAGCCAATATTGAATATATATTGAATGTATAGATAGATTACATGAAAAAACTGCCTTCCTAAACTAACAATGGGTTATTTTACACTTTTAAAAATGTGTTGTTGTCTTCACAAATATAGTTAAGGCTTGATGTTTACTGAACACTTGGTACACACAGAAAACACAAAGGAAAAAATGACAGATTTCTTCCAACACAAAGTTGACATGTTTATCATATTTTATGTTTTTTAATCCTTTCTTTCCCCTCTCCCCTTTCTTCCTGCTCCCCTTCCTCCTCCTCCTCCTCTTTTTTCTCCCTTCTCTGGCATTATGAAGCTTCTATTGTCACCTTTAATAACAGTCTATAAAAACACTTCAACATAAATGCACATTCCTTCTCAGTAATTTTTTATTGAGGTAAATCTTACAGTGAAATACACTGTAAAATTTTATGAGTTTTACAAATGTGTATAACCATGTAACCAATACTACAATCCAGGTATAGAAAATATTCCACCTTTTAGTCAATTCCCTACCCTCACATAATTTCCAACACTAATCCTAATATAACTAATGTCTAGTTTTGCTGTCTTGAACGTATTCAAATGGAATTATATAATATATAATCTTTTGGAATTTGTTTATTTTGCTCATCATGTTTTTGAGTTTTTTCATGTTGCTGCACAAAGTTGTTTAATTTTTTTTTAAATCACTGAGTAGAATTTCATTGTATGAATACACCACAATTTTGGTTAGGTTATCTACCCTTCTGTTGCTAAACAATTGATTTATTTCAATTTATTTTTTTTTTTTTACTATTTTGAGTAAAAGGGCTGGAGACATTTTTGTTCACATGTTGTTGTTTTTCCTATGCAAACACAATTTTCAGTGGTTGCCTAGTATACCATTGAACTTATATAATACCTTAAATCAACCCTTATGTTGGTCAGTAATTTATTCTCTGTTTTCATTATTATAAAAAATTTTATGGTGTAAATATTTGTGATAAAGCTAGAGGGGCACCTGAAGGCCAAACCATGTATGGGATGGCTGGTTGTGTTAAGGAATATTGTCATCATCATAAGAATGACAGGATACCTTTGAGCATAAGTGGCATGACTCCATTTGCACTATAAGATCATTTTGTTGTGGTTTATAAAGAACTTTGGGGAGGGGACTGGAAGTGAGTGTGAGTAGACAAGTCAGTATAGCCTTGTGCTATGATCTAGGCAGAAGAGGACAAGAGGAATAGTGGAAGAAATTTGGAGGAGTGGATGGATTAATCATTGAGAAGTAAAATTTAGAATAAGAAGCAGGACTGAGAGGATATCAGGAAAGAGTTGTGAGGGGGAGTTAGATATTAAAAGCAGGTTTCTGGCTGGTTTATAGGTAATAAATACAACTAATGAGGGTTGGTATTCATTCATTTAGAGTAGAGGTCAGCAAACTATGGCCCGTGGGCCAAATCCTGCCTGCTGCCTATTTTTGAAAGTAAACTTTTACTGTAACACAGCCACACTTATTTGTTTATGTGGCATGTACAGCTGTTTTTGTCCTATAAATGCCAAGTTTAGTAGTTTTGACAGAGACTGGCTCAGAAAGCCTAAAATATTTATTCTCTAGGCCTTTGCAGAAAAAGTTTGCTGACCCTGGCATTAAAATGAATACTGGAAAAACAAAACAAGCTTTGAGATTGGGAGAGAGATAATAAATTTGATTTAAGACACATGTATTTGAAGTGCTTTAAGAAAGCTAAAAGATGAAGTTACATACGGGACTTTAGAGATGGTATAAATGTATGAGTCACTGTATGAAGGTGAAACCGGACAAAGAATGGGTATCACTATTTGAGCCAATTAAGCAGAGTCAGTGTTGAATCGTATGTGAGCATTTTATTTTCCAATATTGCCAGCAACATGGAAGAGCAGTAGGTCATTATATTGGTTAGAAGGACAAGCATTACATGGGGAATTAGGCAAAAGGAATAAGAAAAGGAAAAATGGTTACCGATTACAGGCAATGAGGGAGGAGGGGGTTGCAAAGAGCAGGCACTTCCTGGACTCCATTGTTTTGGCAAAAAGATTGTTAATCTTTCCATGATAATAGGCAGTTCTCAGATAAGGAGAATGGACCCCATTTTGAGGCTAACTCCCAGTTCCTGGGGTGTTCAACTCTCTCAGCTAGGTCCGAATGCACTTTCTTTAACCAGGACAAAACAATCACAGTTAACAGAGCATGATTACTATTCCTTATAATTGTGGCTACTCTCCACTATTCTATTTCTTCCTCCAGCCCTAGGTTGTAATGGAAGTTATGAATAGGAATGAGTTCAGCCAGGGGAAGATTAGAATGAGAAAAAGAAGACCTCTAGGATAGAGCCTGAAGAAACTGCATCAATTGAGGGCCAGGTAGAATAGTGGTTAGACTGTGGCATTACAGAAGTTAGGTCTATTAATTTCCTAGGTGTTAGGACTGTAGGGCAACAGTAAGCCATTTGTAAGCTTCCTGCCACAGGAGAACAAAGGACCAGGGAAAACTCGTTGGATCCCAGGAGTCAGATCATACAAGGAATAGAAACTGTCCTGAAGGCACCTGATCATACATCTGCATTCCATCCGCATTACAAGCCCACCAGCTCAGCCCCCAGACCCACTGATGACAGTTTCCCACCAGCGACTGCATGTCAGAGTGAAACTCCAGCTCCTGGGGGCTGCCATCATCCCCCCAATATCCCCTTGGCTTGGTGCTGTGCAGCCCTTCCTTTGGATATCTCATCCCCCATCCCCTTCCCTTAAATAAATTCATTTTTTTTTAAATCACCCTCTGAAATCAAGGGGTCGGCAGCATTGATTGGTTCCTTCTTAGAGGCTCCATGAGAAAAGTCTGTTCTTGCCTGTTTCTTAGCTTATAGTGTTGCCAGCAATCCTTGGCGACCTTTGGCTTATACACATGACTCCTTTTCTGCCTCTGTTGTTACAGGAATTCTCCTATATGTCTATCTCTGTGTCTTTTCTTCTTATAAGGACACCCGTCATTTTTAATTAAGGACCCACCCTACTCCAGTACAACTTTATCTTAATTAATTGCATCTGTAAAGACCCTATTTTCAAATAAGGCCATATTTTGAGGTCTGGGGTGTACATGAATTGTAGGGGGACCCGATCCAACCTAGCATACTAGGAAAAAAATGAGTTCCAAAGGAGACAATGTCAATAGCAGCTGATGCTGCAGAGAGGTCCCGAGAATGGTCTCAAACTTGTCTTGGTTTATCGGGATGAAAAAGGGGTCACATACTAAACCTGACAAGCTCAGAGGAGGCCCTCATGGTGGGCCTTACAAACTCAGAGGCTGAAAGTAACCACCTAGGATGGTCTGAAATTAAAATTTTCTAACTAAAAGTGAGTCATGGCAGGTGGTCAAGTCCTAGGCTGGTATCGTCCCAGACAAAGGCCAATCTTTACCTTAACTGAGCCTGTCTATTGTCTTTTTGCATCTAAGATAACATACCTTTGGAATATCAAGGTAATTTGTTTTTCCAGATCCCCCCAGGGTGCACTCTCCCACCAGAGCAGGAGACCATAGAACCCCTCATCATTACTGTTATCATGCTCATTGTTAACTGTTAACTATCCAATATTCACCAATGTAAAAGGAATATGTGTCTATATCTTTTGCTTTTTATCCAGCCTTAGAGATTTCCCCACTTTGGTTTTTCCTGCCTCCCTACTTTTGAAGTATGGTAGCAACCATACTTGGGTAAAAATTGCTGTTTAATATTTTAACCTTGCTGTTTTGGGTTCTGTACGCATTTAAAAGTTATTTTGATTTTCTGAACTTATGTATGCTATCCCAATACTCCATGGATGATGGTTTGAATATCCCATTGATTGTGATCTGACTGGTCATCAAAGCACATTCCTTTGGGACCCAGGACAGCTCAATTATCCTAAATTGTCTCAGTAACTACAGATAAATGGGTTTCAGTTGACTCAGTGGTCCCGGAATCAGGAGAGCACAAATTATCCTAAATTGCTACAGATAGTGCATTTCTGATGATTCAGTGATTCATAGATACTTTAGATAACTAACTTGCTCAGTTTCACTTCTGTAAAATGACGAAACAGGTTCCTCATTCCAGACCCAAAGATGTAATTGATACTTTGCCAATATAAGCCAGACGTGGCAAGCTGTTCGGGGCTGCGAGATTTGGAGCTTTAGCCCCTCGGATGCCGCCGGCCTTTAATAAATGACTCCATAATTCGACTTTTTGACGTGTCCTTTGTAAGATGGGGGTACATCACAACACTTTATCCCCAGTAGATTTCATGTAACCCCCTTATGCCTCCTCTTTTGACTCTAATGTCCAAAATAAGGTGCAAAATTGCCATTCTCCATTAAGATTTTGCTTTCCGGCAATTGTTGCCAGTTTGGCTCAAATAAACTCATAAAAATTCTCTGCAGGTTTGGACAATTTCTTACGTCCCCAGACCCAAAGATAGAATTTATGTAGAATAGACTTAAGTCTGAATGTGCGGTCCCCTTCTTACCAGTCATCCTGGAGCTTTATTGATGGTTTGTACTGGAGAGTTCATCTTTATCTTGGAGAGATGGCCCGGTGGGTGTTCCTCGTGTGGCACAGGGGTCCTGGCTCTGGGGCGCTGTGAGTGTACAGATGCCACCTTTGGCATTTCTCTTTTTGATTTCTGCAGTCACTCCATTTCCCTTGGAGATTTTTCCTTAAGTAATATCCAAGCCCTCGCCTATTTAGAGTGCACAAGGGCTAATGGAATCACTAGCTGAGGTGAAATGGTTGCAGATGGTAATGTGAAGACTAATTTATTTTCTGAGGCTTTTAGGAATTCATGTGCTTTTAATGATAGCTTACTATAACCACAAATTCCTCATTTTCATTCTTTAAAGGGAGAGGATATTGGCCATTATTAACAACAGAGGAAGATAGAGTAGGCAGCTAATTGACCCAGCGAAGCTAACACCGTTGTGGTGGGTTATGAAAGCTGAAGAGTTTTACTGTGCTCCGAGGACGATTGTCTCATTTTTCATATCGACTTTTTTGACCTCTTTGCAAGCCATTTTCACCTGCTGGTCTCTCTTGCTCAGTCAAGCTTCCACCTGGCAGGCCCACAGTGAGATTGGCTTTCTAGGATCCTGTTTCCCATCAAAGAGTTAATGGTTTGTGCCCCTACCAATGTGATAGCGACTTTCTTGGAGAGGGCAAAAATGGGTGGGATTACATCCTGTCCATCACTCTGCTTTGGGGGGTGTGGGTCCTATTAAATGCTTGGTCTAAGGCTGGCCCTAGCTGGTTTGGCTCAGTGGATAGAGCATCGACTTGCGGACTGAAGGATGCCAGGTTTGATTCCAGTCAAGGGCACATGTCTGGGTTGCGGGCTCGATCCCCAGTAGGAGGCATGCAGGAGGCAGCTGATTGATGATTTCCTCTCATCATTGATGTTTCTCTCTCTCCCTCTCCCTTCCTCTCTGAAATCAATAAAAAAATATTAAAATAAAAAAAAAAAAAAAGCCAAGGGCTGGGGATGACCTGTTGGCTGTCCAGTAGGAAAAAAGAGGAACTATAGGGGATGGATAGGAATGGAAATATATGTTTTCTTACAATCTTGATATAAAGGAAGAAACAAGTCTTCCAGAGTCATAAATCATTGATTTCAAGAGGGAAAATATTCATTCATAATGAGAGAAGTGTGAGTTTTGAAGTCAGGCCCACTAGGGATCGAATGTTGGGCTCTGACCACTTTTATTTTTACTTTTTGAAAGAAATTCCATTAAGTACGTTCTAAACACAACACAAAAATATTTGTACCTACAATGCATGTGTGAAAAAATAGACTGGAGTATACTTACACATTCATGATTATATTCCTCCGAAGTGAGGGAACATGAGTATGAGAGGGAACAAAGGGAATTTTAGGTTTATCAGTAATAACTTAGATTTTCATATTTTTTAAAAAATGAAGCAACTATGACAAAAGGTTAACATTAAAAAAATTCTAATGGTGGATTACATTATTCTCCCTATTTTCTACATTGAACATCTTTCATGAGTTTATTTGTCATTTTATTATTTTTTTCTATGAACAGTTTATTCATAATTGCCTCTTATACTTTCCATTGAGTTGTTTATCTTTTCCACATTTCTTGGAAGTGATTTGTATATTTTGATATCAATTCATGGTTATTTATGTGCATTGTATTGTCTCCCTGTCTGTGCTTTATCATTGCCTTTTGTTTTTAACATTTTTGACAGATTAAGTGACAGAAACAATAGACAGAAGTTGACTAATCAAACTTTTCCCTTGTGCCTTGAGTTTTTTGGTGTCCTGCTTTACCTTGAGTTGATAAAGTTAGTTATGTTCATATATTTTCTTCTAATAGACATTTTTTTCTTGTAGATCTAATCAATCTGGAATTAATTTTTTTTGGCATGGGTAATTTAAAGATTTAATTTAATTTTCTTCTATAGGAAAATCCCATTGTTTGAAACTACTTAATGATTGGTTACTGGAATGCTATGGATTTTTGTCTCCAGAAAACCTTGCTGCATTCTCATACATTTTAATGATCATAGCTTTTATTCAAGTTTCTATGTAATAAATTGATAGTATTGCAAATAATGACTATTGTGTGTATTTCTTTTTTAGTCATATATCATATTTATTTTTCTTGCTTTATTGTAGTGTCAGAGTTTCTAGTACAATGTTGACTCATAGTGAAGCTAGTGGGTATCCTTATTTCATTTTTGACATTAATGAGAGTGCTTATAAACTTTTATTGTTAAGTAGGAAATGTGCTATAGGCTTTGTTAAATATTCCTTTATCATGTGAAGAAAGTTTCCTTCTATTTCTAGTTTGCTGCAAATGCATTTTTAAAATCATAACCTAATGGAACAGAGTTAATTTCTCTCTCATGTAAGGGTTACCATATGAATGGAGGTTGAATGCTGCTTCTCGAGGGATTACAGGAAATATCCAATAGAGTGAATTTTCCTATTAAGGAAATATTATGCTGCTGGAGTAATTTTGTATAAAACTGAAATCTAAAGTAAAATTAGTATATTCAACAAAGTGTTAAAAAGATCCCTTTTTCTCTTTTAAATTTTTGTTGCTTTTGGAAAGGAGCTGAGCTTTTGTAATTGCTCTCACATATTGTTTTCTTAGTTAAAATGATGAGAAAAATAAGACATTTTTTTGGGAGGGAGACCTGACTCTGTACTAGTTATTTAGTATCCCTAATGCACATTCCTGTTCACCTATAGTCTAGTCTCTGCCCCTTCCTTAATTATCTGGTCTTGCAAGACCTGTTTATCTAAATACTCACATTTTAGAGGCCATAAACCATGAATAATACACAGATCCCTGATGTAGTGTAACCCCCATCTTACAAAGGACGCCTCAAAAAAGTCGAATTATGGAGTCATTTATTAAAGGCCGGTGGCTGACGAGGGGCTAAAGCTCCAAATCTCGCAGCCCTGAACAGCTTGCCACTCTGGCTTATATTGGCAGAATATCACAAAGGTATCGATTACATCTTTGGGTCTGGAATGAGGAACCTGTTTCGCGAAAAGCATTTTACAGAAGTGAAACTGAGCAAGAATCACTGAAACGACAGAAACACATTATCTGGGACAGACCACATGGACAATTTAGAATAATTGTGCTGTCCAGATTCTAGGATCACTGAGTCAACAGGAATGTACTACCTGTAGCTACTAAGGCAATTTAGGATAATTGAACTGTCTTGGGTCCCAGGAATGTGCTTCGATGACCAGTGAGATCACAATCAATGGGATATTCAAACCATCATCAAGGGAGTATTCAATCATACATAAATTCAGAAAATAAAAATAACTTTCTATTGTTTTAGCAAACAAATAAGTACAGAACCCAAACAGCAGTTTCTACCGGAGATGATTGCTACCATACTTCACCCCTGAGGGGGTTATCAGCACTGGCGCCAGGCCAGGCCTTTAGGTGTGGTCTCATGGCCCCCATCCCAACAAAGTCCAGGAAAGGCCCAGAAGTCTGATCCTTATTGGGGGACAAAGAAACCAAAGGGTATAAAGAAAAAGCTTTCTCCATGTTGGTTTGCTCAGGATTTGGAAATAGGTTCCCCTGAGTCACGAAACTAGTACATCTGGAAATAAACGGGCTTTTCCGGTATCTCTGAGTACTCCTGTGTGTGTATTTTCTGGTTGCCTGGTAAATTTTAACAAAATCCCTGTGACAAAAATGTTTATTTGTCTTTGAGTATGTAGCTATAACTCAGTGGATAGAAGCCTTATTTTGTTCCCAAGCAGTTATCAACTCAGAAATAGTGATCTCCCCTTAGGCTATTGTGAACAATCATCACAATTCATAACAGAATGTCATAGGCTAGCATAATTTAAAGCCATTCACATCTTTAATGCCAGAAATCAGTTGATTCAATCAAGGAAGTTTTAACAGACCTTTAGAAATTAGATCAATCTTTTGGATTACCTGGTTTACCTCCCCGTCACCTCCCTTTGAAGGAATGCTCTCTATAAGAAATTCTAAAAGATAATTTTCCAATTTATAAATCCATAAATCAAGGAAACAAGAACTTTCTAGGACCCTATAACATTCCTGAACTGTAAGTCTCACTAATATTTTTGGACTGGAATCCGGATTCTTTGCCTGCTGGAATCAAAGAATGAATCCAGGGACAGAAAGTGGTATAGCAAAGGTGGAGATTTATTGAAGAACAAGTACAGACTCCCACATGGGGAGAGGGAAGAGTCCCACAGAATGGACTCCCAAGAAGGGAGGGGGAAAGGTCCCACTGAGTTCTTTTTCCGCCATGGCTTATAAAGGCTGCAGATCCTGGTGCCTTGATATTCCCTCTGATTGGTCAATATTCGGTTACTATAGTGATTCCCGAGGCCCTCTTTCTTTAATAGTCCTTCCATTCCTCTGGGCTTTCTTCTCTTTATTTTGTAAATATAGACCTTTCTTGGCTACTTCCAGTTCCCTTGTCTTATGAAAATATACCTGTTGCTGCTTCCTTGTCTTATGTAAATGCAACTGTTGCTGCTCCCTTGTCTTATGGAGATGTAACTGCACCTGGCTTCCTTGTGTTATGGAAATGTACCTTCTCCCAGTCTGTAGCCCTGTGTTTTTCCATGGACCCCAATTCTAAAAAATCCCTAAGCCTGCCTAATATTCCCCTAAAATTCCTGCTTCATCACTTTTTCCAAAATGGACTTTTCCATCTCTTTCATCATTATTTCTATAGTATCCTACTTTACTCCAATCATAGCTATATTCAATTTTTAAAAATAGTGCTCCAAGTTATCTAGTTTCTAACTAAACAGAGGCCAGGATATGGCAATGCAGAATGGAGCAGTGAATTAAAACTCTATTTACCTAGGTAAGCATTTGCTAGAGAGGGTAGAAAAACAGTTTAGATGGTAGGCTTGGTTCAACCTAGCATGTTTACCTAGATGGGCCCATGTGCTTGACTTTGTATCACCATATTATATAAAGTAGGTGCTAATTTTATGCCCATTTTACATATATGGAAATCAATTTGTTTCCTATGAATAGAGAGATACAACCAAAATGCAGTCCTAATTTTGTCACATTTCAACCAGTGTTTTTCAAGAGAGTAGAGAAGGAAAACTGTCCCCAGAGGGTAGGTTTTGAAATGAATGTGAGGATTTGTTTATTTTTGATTGTCACAATGGTTGGGGAATGATATTGGTGGCCAAGGGTGTCAACACAATAGTGCACAATTAAGAAAACGCTGACCTATAACACTAAAATAAGGCAGAACACTGAAATTGTTTATGTTCTAGAAGTGACAATTAGGATATTCACACATTTATTATTTTATACTTTTTTGACTATGTCTTTGCTTTTTAAAGAAATGTGGTGAAGGAAGAAGTTAGATATTTATTGAAAATAATCTTATGGATTTGGGTGAGAAGAGGTGGAAAACCAAAGGAAACTGTCACCCACTAAAACAAGTAGAAAACCCAGTGACTGCAAGGTCTGCTGAATTCTGGAAGCCTCATATACATCATGTTTAAAGCTGGTGAAGATGTAGTGTATGGATTGCCAGTATTTATTAGCGATTCAGGCAGTACTTTTTAAGCAGCTGAACTGGTGCTTGAAAAATGTTTCTGGGAAACCTTATTGTTAAGCTCATCTCCTCTCTGATAGTGGATGAGTTATAGCCCAGCCATTGGCTCAGATGCTTTCTTGTTTTTGTCAGATCATGTAAATTGGCTGGGGGGGGGGGGGGGGGGGGGGAAGAGCGAGCGTTTTGAACTTGCAGTCTTCCTTTGCTCTGATTTGAGAGGTGCGGACAAGAAGCATTGTCTCCGATGATTCAATCTCTATATTAATGTCCCCATTTCCAGGCCCTTCCTACTTTATTTCCTTCTCCACACACAGGAGTTCTCTACCACACTGGCTTTTAATTTGTGCTCAAATTACACAAGGTGTAATTTGTGTGTTTGTGGTTACAAATCATTTCCTTGGGGTTCACTGCAGGAGGGAGTTGGGTAGGGATTAGGGTGTAAATGAGGTGAGGGTGGGGGTGCAGGCTCCAGACAGTCTGACTCCAGAGCACGTGCTCTTAATCACTACAGTGTAGACCAGGTTCAATCCTAGTTCTACCCCTTATTAGCTATGTGACCTTGAGCAGGTTACTTAACCTCATATGTAAAATAGGAGGAAATAGTAGCACTCATGGAGTGTGAAAATTAAATGATGGTAGTAAAAGTACCCGATCTCTAGGAAGCATCTAGTAAATGCAAACTATTATTATCATCCATCATCTGCCTCTATCCTTTCTCCCTAGCTCCTACTCTTTCTTGGCAATGTCACACTGTACACTCAAGTTATATCAGACTAACTAGTTGGTATTTCCAAATTACCTTCTTGCTGGGACTCATGTTGCACTTCTACTATGAAAGAACACTCATCTACTCTTTGGGACAAAATTCAACTGTCTTTCCAATTTCAGCTAAAATGTCTAACTAGTTCACTCATCAGAATGAATTGTAGTCTCTTTTGGCTTCTGTAGTAGACACATAGCTAATAACCAGTCCCTACCTCCTCTTTGCTAACATAGCCCAGACTTTGTTTGTTTGTTTTTTTTAAACTATTTTCTTTTTTAAATATATTTTATTGAGTTTTTACAGAGAGGAAGGGAGACGGATAGAGAGTTAGAAACATCCATGAGAGAGAAATATCGATCAGCTGCCTCCTGCACACCTCCCACTGGGGATGTGCCCGCAACCAAGGTATGTGTCCTTGACCTGGAATCAAACCTGGGACCTTTTAGTCCGCAGACTGACGCTCTATCCACTGAGCCAAACCTGTTTTGGCCAGGCTTTGTTTAACACAGCAATATGCTAAACCCCAGGAAAGATCATGATTGCTCTAAGGCAGTGGTCGGCAAACTCATTAGTCAACAGAGCCAAATATCAACAGTACAAACGATTGAAATTTCTTTTGAGAGCCAAATTTTTTAAACTTAAACTTCTTCTAACGCCACTTCTTCAAAATAGACTCGCCCAGGCCGTGGTATTTTGTGGAAGAGCCACACTCAAGGGGCCAAAGAGCCGCATGTGGCTCGCGAGTCGCAGTTTGCCGACCACAGCTCTAAGGCAATCACAGTACCACTCCCTGTTTTCTCAAATCTCACTGTATCTGGAAATGATCATGTGACTCATTTCTGGTCAATGGATATAAGTTAAAGTGGGGGCTGGAATGGTTCTGGGGAAACCTTTACTTTTATGATAAAGGGACTCCTCTGCTTTTCTTACCTCCTTTTCCTCTTTCCTTCATTGAAGATGTTAGGCATCTGTGACAGCCATCTGTTACAATGGGCTATAAATACAAGAGAAAAGTCAAGAGAATTGATGGTAAGTTGACACTAACATAACTGAGCTGCTAAGCTAATGCTTGTAGCCACTTAACATCATATTTCTTATTATATGAGAGAATAGCCTTTATTTATTAAGCCATTGAAAAAGCCAGATTTTCTATTACCCCAGCTAAATGCATGTCTAGCTAAAGAAAGGTAAAATTACTTTTAAAATAAACATTTCTGATATTTTTCTTTTAATAAATATAATACGCTCTCATTCCAAAAATTTGGAAGGATAGATGGGCCTATAGTAGACTGCTTTATTTTTCTAAATATTTGAGGCCTCTCTTTATAGGAAGAATTTAGTTCTTCCCCCATGAACAGAGGGCATGGCCCGTGAGGATTGCTTATACCAACCAACACAAGGTGAGGGAAATGGCAGGTGCCATTTTAAAAAAACAGGTAATTATTTTTTTTTCACTTCCGACAATGAGACTGCAGTATCATAAAGAGAGACTTATCCTTCAGCCATGGGTTAGAAAGAAGAGAATGTGGAACAGAGCTGTGTCTAACCCCATGGTGGACATGAAGATGAGAGACAAATGAGATGCTTTCTTGAAGTGTAACTGAAACTAAGGTGATGGATTTAGAACAAGGAGAAGGAGAAAAAGAAGGAAAAGAAAGAATTGTAATTCCACTGACAGGGAGCAAATCCTGTTAGTAATTTCCTTCATTAAAATTACTACTAGTAATTTTCAATACATATTTTTGATATTTGAGATGTCACATTTTCTCAAAAACTTTTATGGTATAATTATTTTTCCTGTTATTAAAAAATCTATTGATCTTTCTTAATGATGACTTAATTTCCCATTGTTTAAAAATACTTTATAAAAACCACAAAGAGGGCATTTGTATTATAATTATTTACGTGAACATAGAGAGCCCTCGTTAGAATTCCTTAGACATATACGTAGCCAAGTACCTAACACAGTACCTGATATATGAGCTCTCAAAATTTTTTGTTCAAGAGCAGAGAAGAACAGAAATGACAAAGTGCTGTGGCAGAGATACAGTCGGAGGCACGGGCAAAGTGTCAACAACATAAACCACATTTTGTCTGGATCTCTGTGTCTTTTTGGAGTTCATTGTTGATAGCTTCTCTGTCTATATATCCCTGTTATTTCCTATTTCTCACTACCTTACTGATATTGACAGAAGGATTCCAGAGAATTATGTCTTTAAAGGTGATTGATTTTTGTCATGCAGTTAATTAATGAAAATATTCATGTTCCTATTAAACAAAAAAATTTTTTAAATACATATTTTTATTGATAAGGAAGTTTATCTCAGAGAGGAAGGGTGAGGGATAGATAGAAACATCAATGATGAGAGAGAATGATTGATCAGCTGCCTCTTGCACACCCCCCCACTGGTGATCAAGCCTGCAACCCGGGCATGTGCCCTTGGCTGGAATTGAACCCGGGACCCCTCAGTCTGCAGGCTGATGCTCTATCCACTGAGCCAAACTGGCTAGGGTCAAACAAAAAATTTTTTATGTGCCAAGTCATGTTCTAGACACAGCAGATATAGCAGTGAATGTGACAGATAAGGTATCTTGTTGATGGTACTTTTCACTGTGCTAGTGATCGCAGGGAGGCAGAGAAGTTAACAAATAAATGGACATATGATTTGGTATAGAGAAGTGTGATGAAGAAAGTAAAACGGGGTCATGTAGACAGCAAATGGGGAAGTGGAGAAAGGAGTGGATGGCTTTAGCAATAGTGATGAGGAAAGGGCTCTCTGGAGAGGTGACATTTGAACTGATAGTCCAGATGACAAGAAGTATTCAGCTGTGTAAAGATGTAAGGCATGGGTGTGACAAGCAGAGGGAATGGCAGGTGCAAAGGCCCTAAAGAAAGAATAGAATTGACATACTTGAGGGGAAAAGAAGGACAAAGTGATGAGTGAAAAGAGGAGGAGGAAAGGAGGTGAGGAGGTCGACAGAGCTCAGACTATGGGCAGTTTGTTTGTTTATTGATTTTATTCTTTTTTAAATCCTCATCCAAGGATATTTTCCCATTGATTTTTAGAGAGAGTGGAAGGGAAAGGTAGAGACAGAGAGAAACATCAATGTGAGAGAGACACATTGATTGGTTGCCTCCTGCATGCACCCCTACCAGGGCCGGAGAACCTGCAACTTGGCCAGAATTGAACCCAGGATCCTCCAGTCTGCAGTCTGATGCTCTATCCACTGAGCCAAACCGGCTAAGGCTATGTGCAGTTTCAAAGACTATGGTAAGGACTTTGGGTTTATTCTAAGATGGATGCATTGGAGCAAAAATTGGAACAAAGTCCGATTTATATTCTACAATGTTCACATGGCTGCTGTATGGAACAGAGCTTGTAGGAGAACAAGAATGGAAGCAGAGAGACTAGTTGGAAACTTGAAATTCTCCAGATAAGAAATGGTGGTGGCTTAGACTATGGGGGTGTGTGTGAAGATGGGGAGAAGTGCTAAGCTAGGAACATGTTTTAGAGGTAGAGCCAGCAGGACTTGTTAGGTGACTGTACATGCGTTGAGTCTCCTTTGCATTTTATGCAGTGTTTTGGGCTTGGGCACTGGTGTCAAAATGTCTTTCTTAGAATACCTGTTCTGCCACTTCCCAGCTGTATGATTTGGGGAAAGTTACTGACCTTCTGTAGTTCCATCCCTGCATCTGTCAGATACCTCATAAGACTGAATAAATGAGCTAATGTATGTGATACGCTAGCATAATATTTGGCAGCCCTTGAATAAATTTTGGCTATTATTATTGTTAGAACGTGCAACCTATATAACATTTCATTCAAAGGCAAGTGTACTTAAGCTACTTGGCTTAAAGTGGGTAGTGAAAAGAAGATGTGAGCCA